>NC_135540.1:137575501-138207630 GCF_045843805.1 Urocitellus parryii
CCACTTTGGTCAGTTCAGGCTGCTATGCCAAATAACATGAAATGGGTGGCTTATAGACCAGAGAGGCTTACTCCTCACAGTTCTGGATGCTGGCAAGTCCATGGGGGTCTGGTGAGGGCCACTTCCTGTTTGCAGACACTCTCTTTTCCCTGTCTTCTAACTAATGGATAGAATGAGGGGGTTTTCTATGTTCTTTTTAATTTGGACACTAATCACATTTACAACTACTCTGTCCTCATAACCTAATCACCTTGTAGTGGGTGCTAATAACTTCCCATCCTTTTGGCATCTATTTTGAATACAAGTTGCACTTTCCTGTACCAGAAGAAAAGTTTAATCACTCCTGACAGCTCTGTATTGCCTCACTGTTCCTCTGTGTGACCAATTCAAGTGTCTGTCTTGCACACCTGTCTCCTAATATCCACCTCCCTAAGGGACAGCTAGATGTAGCCTTCTGTACTGACCTCACTGATCCTCACATCTCATGCGAACTGTGCATATATAGCACAGTGACCCCCATGTTAGTCACATTGGGACCTATAACTCAGGACAGCTGGCTTGAATCCCACCAATTAAAACTCACCATGGGAAACCTGTTTGGATAATTCTCTGGGCCCAATACAGGTGTTAGCCCATGAGTCCATCTCCCTCTATTTCTGACTATCCTCTCTGACCTTGTATGTAGCTGGAAAGCTTGTTGTATACCTGCAGCATCTGTAGTTGTAAAAATTCAGCTTTGACACTGTGGTTTTTGTCATTGAGGCTGTGTTTGCAATCCAGCCCCTGACTTGGAGTTCGCCCAGAAATTATTTGATTATCACACCCAGATCTCACCCCAATGGATTCCTGCAGGTGTTCTTTGCTCCAGGCCTCTGGTGGCTGCTGAGGACAGTAGCTACCAACTACGTTGAGGGAGACATTCCAAAGTTTCACTCAAAATATACCTCCATAGGGCCTCAATTGCAACTAGTATCAAATTGGGAGGGGTCTGATTTTGGCTTATGAATTTTGGGGAAACAGATAATTAGTTCATTATACAACCTGATCTTCATCCACCTCATGTCAAACCCAGGATGGTCATGCTCCTCCCAGGGCACTGCCTAGAGGCAGCAGGAATTGCCATATGTTGTATGCTTGGCTTCAGGGCTGAGGCAGGATAAGGGTTCTCCAAGTGGTGATTGCTGTGGTAGTATATTCGGGAATTCACTTCCTGAAATACAAAACCAGGGGGTTGATAGTCAAAACCAAAGAGTATTCTCTGAGCATTGAGTCAATTGAAATATTTAAAATTATATAAACTATTTTAATGAATGCACACTTCTGACCATTTAGAATAACTGGTACTAGGCTTTACCTCTTTCTGTAAATAGCCAAGAAGACAGAAAAAAAAAATATATTGAAGAAACAATTGTTTGGGGGCAACAGAAAATGAGCACTGCTAGATTGTTAGCCTTGATAGAAATGAAACAAATAAGATTAATCACCCTGAGTTTCTGCCTGGGGACAGTTTTTAGAATATAGATAAAGATAGACTGAAGCTGATGCAGTTACAACTTGCAGGAAAGCATTTTATAAAAGAAACAGCCACCCTATTTTAGTCAACATTTTTTTTGCTGCTGTGACCAAAAGACCTGACAAGAACAATTTCAGGAGGAAAAGTTTATTTGGGGACTCAGAGTTTCAGATTCTCAGTCAATAGATGGCTGATTCCGTTACTTGAGGCCTGAGATGAGGCAGAAGATCATGGTGAAAGTTTGTGGTGGAGGACATAAGCTTGGGGACATGATGATTAGTTCTGCTCAACAAGGACAAAATATAAACCCTGGAGGTAGGCCCCCAGGGATCCACAGCCTCCAGCCACTTCATACCCATCTACAGTCACCACTCAGTTCATCCCCATCAGGGAATGAATTCACTGATTGATCTGAGGCTCTCATGACCCCATCATTTCACCTCTAAGCCTTCTCACACTGTACTTCACATGAGCTCTTAGAGGACCCTGCACACCTAAACCATGAAACACCCTGGTGCACACAGGACCTCTAAACTTCTGCACAGTCATCTTAAGTATGTCACTGAGCAAGGAGCTGCACATGTGTAGAATGTGATTAGATAAAACCAGGCAAAGAATTATCAAAGAGCTCTTAGGTGAGGAATTTCTGGATATCACAAAAGATTGGAAGTAATATTATTGCAAGCCAAACTGGAGACACCTCTGGGCCTAGATGTTGGAGTGTTGATTCTACATTTTCTGCGAGGATTTACATAGTTTATGATCTAATTCCTAGGTCTTTAACCCATTTTTATTTAACTTCTGTGTGAGACAAGGATCTGTTCTTGTTCTTCTATGTATGGATAATCAGTTTTCCCAGCATTATTTGTTAAAAAGACTCTTTTCTCCTGTGTATGTTTTGGTACTTTTATCAAGGATATAATGACTGTATCTGTGTAGGCGTGGCTCTGTGCCTTTTGCTCTGTTTCATGGGTCTCTGTGTCCATAAAAACAGTAGGTGTCTATAAGTGCCAGTACCATGCAACATTTGTTAGCACAGCTCTGCCATATAATTTTAATGTTTTTATTAGTGCATTAGGCTTACACATAATATCAGGATTAAATATGACATAATTACACATGCAAGGAATATAATTTGCTCCACTTCATTCCTCATATTTTCCCTTTTCCTCCTCTCTTCTCTTCTTCCCTTTCTTTTACCCTATACTATTCATTTTATTTAATTTATTTAAAATCCTTTTTAAATTAGTGCTTTATATATATACATGAATGTGAAATTCACTATGGTATATTCGTATATGTACATAATGTAATCTGATCCATTTCATCCCATCGTTCCTCTCTCTTTCTGTCCCTCCTTCCACCCCATCAATCCCTTTCTTCTGTATCACTGATCTCGCTTTTATTTTCTTGGGATCCTCCTCCTTTTTTTCCCCTGATTTTTCTAACTTCCATATATGAGACAACATTTGACCCTTGACTTTCTACATCTGGTTTGTATCTCTTAGCATGATGTTTTCCACTTCCATCCATTTACCTACAAATGTCATAATTTCATTCTTCTTTATGGCTGAGTAAAACTTTATTGTGTATATAAATCACATTTTCTTTATATGTTCATCTGTTGACAGGCACCTGGACTGGTTTCATAATTTGGTTATTGTGTATTTTGCTGTTACAAATATTGTGTGACTGAGTCACGATACTATGATGACTTCAGTTCTTTTGGATTAATACTGAGAAGTCAGATACCTGGGTTAGAGGGTGTTTCTATTCTTTTTTTTTTTTTAATTTTTTTTATTGGTTGTTCACAACATTACAGAGCTCATGACATATCATATTTCATACATTAGATTGAAGTGGGTTATGAACTCCCAATTTTACCCCAAATGCAGATTGCAGAATCACGTTGGTTACACATCCACAATTTTACATAATGCCCAATTAGTAATTGTTGTATTCTGCTACTTTTCCTATCCCCTACTATCCCCCCTCCCCTCCCCTCCCATCTTCTCTCTCTACCCCATCTATTGTAATTCATTTCTCTCCTTGTTAATTTTCCCATTCCCCTCACAACCTCTTATATGTAATATTGTATAGCAATGAGGGTCTCCCTTCATTTCCATGCAATTTCCCTTTTCTCTCCCTTTCCCTCCCATCTCATGTCTCTGTTTAATGTTAATCTTTTCTTCCTGCTCTTCCTCCCTGCTCTATTCATAGTTGCTCTCATTATATCAAAGAAGACATTTGGTATTTGTTTTTTAGGGATTGACTAGCTTCACTAAGCATAATCTGCTCTAGCGCCATCCATTTCCCTGCAAATTCTATGATTTTGTCATTTTTTATTGCTGCATAGTACTCCATTGTGTATAGATGCCACATTTTTTTTATCCATTCATCTATTGAAGGGCATCTGGGTTGGTTCCACAGTCTAGCTATTGTGAATTGTGCTGCTATGAACATCGATGTGGCAGCATCCCTGTAGCATGCTCTTTTAAGGTCTTCAGGGAATAGTCCGAGAATGGCAATAGCAGGGTCAAATGGTGGTTCCATTCCCAGCTTTCCCAGGAATCTCCAAACTGCTTTCCAAATTGGCCGCACCAATTTGCAGTCCCACCAGCAATGTACAAGAGTACCCTTTTCTTCACATCCTCGCCAGCACTTGTTGTTGTTTGACTTCATAGTGGCTGCCAATCTTACTGGAGTGAGATGGTATCTTAGGGTGGTTTTGATTTGCATTTCTCTGACTGCTAGCGATGGTGAGCATTTTTTCATGTACTTGTTGATTGATTGTATATCCTCCTCTGAGAAGTGTCTGTTCAGGTCCTTGGCCCATTTGTTGATTGGGTTATTTGCTATCTTATTGTCTAATTTTTTGAGTTCTTTGTAGACTCTGGATATTAGGGCTCTATCTGAAGTGTGAGGAGTAAAAATTTGTTCCCAGGATGTAGGCTCCCTATTTACCTCTCTTATTGTTTCTCTTGCTGAGAAAAAACTTTTTAGTTTAAGTAAGTCCCATTTGTTGATTCTTGTTATTAACTCTTGTGCTATGGGTGTCCTATTAAGGAATTTGGAGCCCGACCCCACAATATGTAAATCATAGCCAACTTTTTCTTCTATCAGGCAAAGAGTTTCTGATTTGATATCAAGCTCCTTGATCCATTTTGAGTTAACTTTTGTGCATGGCGAGAGAAAGGGATTCAGTTTCATTTTGTTGCATATGGATTTCCAGTTTTCCCAACACCATTTGTTGAAGATGCTATCCTTCCTCCATTGCATGCTTTTAGCCCCTTTATCAAATATAAGATAGTTGTAACTTTGTGGATTAGTCTCTGTGTCCTCTATTCTATACCATTGGTCCACCCGCCTGTTTTGGTACCAGTACCATGCTGTTTTTGTTACTATTGCTTTGTAGTATAGTTTGAAATCTGGTATCGCTATACCGCCTGATTCACACTTCCTGCTTAGAATTGCTTTTGCTATTCTGGGTCTTTTATTTTTCCATATAAATTTCATGATTGCTTTATCTATTTCTTCAAGAAATGCCGTTGGGATTTTGATTGGCATTGCATTAAACCTATAGAGAACTTTTGGTAATATCGCCATTTTGATAATATTAGTTCGGCCTATCCATGAACAGGGTATATTTTTCCATCTTCTAAGGTCTTCTTCTACTTCTCTCGTTAGGGTTCTGTAGTTTTCATTGTATAAATCTTTCACCTCTTTTGTTAGGTTGATTCCCAAGTATTTTATTTTTTTTGACGATATTGTGAATGGAGTGCTTTTCCTCATTTCCGTTTCAGAAGTTTTGTCACTGGTATACAGAAATGCCTTTGATTTGTGCGTGTTGATTTTATATCCTGCCACTTTGCTGAATTCATTTATTAGTTCTAGTAGTTTCTTTGTAGATCCTTTTGGGTCTTCTAGGTATAGAATCATGTCATCTGCAAATAGTGATAATTTAAGTTCTTCTTTTCCTATTGTTATGCCTTTAATTTCCTTTGTCCATCTAATTGCTCTGGCCAGTGTTTCGAGAACTATATTGAATAGAAGTGGTGATAGAGGGCATCCCTGTCTTGTTCCAGATTTTAGAGGGAATGCCTTTAACTTTTGTCCATTCAGAATGATGCTAGCCTGAGGCTTAGCATAGATAGCTTTTACAATGTCAAGGTAAGTTCCTGTTATCCCTAGTTTTTCTAGTGTTTTGAACATAAAGGGGTGCTGTACTTTGTCGAATGCTTTCTCTGCGTCTATTGAGACGATCATATGGTTCTTATCTTTAAGTCTATTTTTTTTTTTTTTTTTTTTTTAGAGAGAGAATTTTAACATTTTATTTATTTTCTTAGTACTTGGCAGACACAACATCTTTTTGTTGGTATGTGGTGCTGCTGAGGATCGAACCCGGGCCGCATGCATGCTAGGCGAGCGCGCTACCGCTTGAGCCACATCCCCAGCCCCCTATCTTTAAGTCTATTGATGTGGTGAATAACATTTATTGATTTACGTATATTGAACCATCCTTGCATCCCAGGGATGAATCCTACTTGATCATGGTGCACAATTTTTTTGATGTGTTTTTGTATTCGATTTGCCAGAATTTTATTGAGGATTTTTGCATCTAGGTTCATTAGAGATATTGGTCTGTAGTTTTCTTTCTTTGAGGTGTCTTTGTCTGGTTTCGGAATCAGGGTGATGTTGGCCTCATAGAATGAATTTGGAAGAGCTCCCTCTTTTTCTATTTCCTGAAATAACTTGAAAAGTATTGGTATTAATTCTTCTTTAAAGGTTTTGTAAAACTCCGCTGTATACCCATCTGGTCCTGGGCTTTTCTTGGTTGGTAGTCTTTTGATGGCTTCTTCAATTTCATCCATTGATATTGGTCTGTTCAAATTGTGTGTATCCTCCTGACTCAGTCTGGGCAAATCATATGACTTAAGAAATTTATCGATGTCTTCACTATCTTCTATTTTATTGGAATATAGGTTTTCAAAGTAATTTCTAATTGTCTTCTGTATTTCTGTAGCATCTGTTGTGATATTGCCTTTTTCATCCCGTATGTTAGTAATTTGAGTTTTCTCTCTTCTTCTCTTCGTTAACATGGCTAAAGGTCTGTCGATCTTATTTATTTTTTCGAAGAACCAACTTTTAGTTTTGTTAATTTTTTAAATAGTTTCTTTTGTTTCAATTTCATTGATTTCCGCTCTGATTTTAATTATTTCTTGCCTTCTGCTACATTTGCTGTTGTTTTGCTCTTCCTTTTCTAGGGCTTTGAGATGAAGTGTGAGCTCATTTATTTGTTGTTTTTTTCTTTTTTTGAGGAATGACCACCAGGCAATGAATTTTCCTCTTAAAACTGCTTTCATTGTGTCCCATAGATTCCGATATGTTGTGTCTGTATTTTCATTTATCTCTAAGAATTTTTTGATTTCCTCCTTTATGTCTTCTGTAACCCATTGATCATTCAGTAACATATTGTTCATTCCTTCTTTCTTTTATCATTGATTTCCAGTTTCATTCCATTATGATCAGATAAAATGCATGGTATTATCTCCACCCCTTTATATTTACTGAGGGTTGCCCTATGGCATAATATATGGTCTATTTTTGAGAAGGATCCATGTGCTGCTGAGAAAAAAGTATATCCATTTGATGATGGTTGATATATTCTATATATGTCAGTTAAGTCTACGTTATTGATTGTGGTATTGAGTTCTATAGTTTCTTTATTCAACTTTTGTTTGGAGGATCTGTCCAATGGTGAGAGAGGTGTGTTGAAGTCACCCATAATTATTGTGTTTTCGTCTATTTGATTCCTGAACTTGAGGAGAATTTGTTTTATGAATATCGCAGCGCCATTATTTGGTGCATAAATATTGATAATTGTTATGTCTTGTTGGTGAATGGTTCCTTTTAACAGTATATAGTGTCCTTCTTTATCCCTTTTGATTAACTTAGTCTTGAAGTCGATTTTATTCGATATGAGGATGGCCACCCCTGCTTGCTTACGAGGACCGTGTGCGTGGTATATTTTTTCCCATCCTTTCACCTTCAGCCTGTGTATGTCTTTTCCAATCAGATGTGTCTCCTGGAGGCAGCATATTGTTGGATTTGTTTTTTTAATCCATGATACCAGCCTATGTCGCTTTATTGGAGAGTTTAAGCCATTAACATTCAGAGTTACTATTGATATATGGTTTGTACTTCCATCCATGTTTGATTATTTATCCTTTTTTTAAAAAAATTTCGTTTGTTTCTCCATGATTATCTTTCCCCTCACCCTCTGTCTTTACCGAGGCACTTCCCTCTGATGGTTTTGGTTATTGTTTTTCATTTCTTCCTCGTGTAGTGTTTTGCTCAAAATGCTTTGCAATGCTGGTTTTCTGGCTGCAAATTCTTTTAACTTTTGTTTATCATGAAAGATTTTTATTTCGTTGTCATACCTGAAGCTTAATTTTGCTGGATACAGAATTCTTGGTTGGCATCCTCATTGTTTGAAATACATTGTTCCATGACCTTCTTGCTTTCAGTGTCTGTGATGAAAAATCTGTTGTTAATCTTATTGGTTTACCCCTGAATGTAATCTGTCTCTTTTCTCTTGTAGCTTTTAATATTTTCTCTTTGTTCTGTATATTGGATATCTTCATAACAATGTGTCTTGGCGTTGGTCTACTGTGATTTTGTGTGCTCGGTGTCCTGAATGCATCTTCAATTTGTATATCTGTTTCCTTTTTTATTTCTGGAAAGTTTTCTGTAATTATTTCATTCAGCAGGTTACTCATTCCCTTGTTTTGAATCTCTGTACCTTCTTCTATCCTGATGACTCGTAAATTTGGTTTTTTTATGTTATCCCATAACTCTTGGATGTTTTTCTCGTGATTTTTTACCAGCCTTTCTGAGTTGGCTAGACTCTTTTCAAGATGATATATTTTGTCTTCAGTATCTGACGTTCTGGCTTCTACTTGCTCCACTCTGTTAGTGATACTCTCAATTGAGTTTTTAATTTGGTTTATCGTTTCCTTCATTTCTAGAATTATTGTTTGATTATTTTTTATAATCTCTATCTCCTGATAAAGATGCTTAACTTCTTCTTTTATCTGTTTATGTAACTCATTCTCAATGTGTTCTTTTGCTGCTTGAATTTGCTGTCTCGTATCCTCTTTAAGGTTCCATTCCATCTGTCTAAGGTGTTCCTTGAGTTCTTTATATGAACATTTTTCCGATGACTCTAGGTCCTCCTGAATATTTAGGCTGTCCTGCATTGTTTGTACTCCTTTTCTTCCTTGCTTTTTGAAGCTGCTCATGTTACTTCTTGTTCTGTTTGACTGCTGAGTTACTGTTTACTCCTATAAATTTATTTGATGCTTGGGAGGAAAGGTATTAGAAGGGAAGGGAAGAAGTCACTAAAGAGAATGAGAGTAAGCAGGTAGAATTCAAGGAAGGGGGGATAAGATAATTGAAAAGAAATGAAAAGACAAAAGAAGAAAAAATAGGAAATAAAAAAAAAGAAAAAGAAAAAAAATTATAAAAAAAAGAATAAAACAAAAATTAAAATTAAAATTGGAAGAAAAAAAATTTTTTTTTAAATTGTAAAAAAAAATTTAAAAAACAAGAAAGAAAAATGAAAGTGAAAGAAAACCCCAAATCAAAATCAAAAAAAAAAAAAAAAAAGAGAAAAGAAAAAAGAAAAAAAAAACACTAATAAATGCAGTCTTAGAGTTTGATTAACTTCTCTTCCAGTAGGTGGCGCTGTGCCCACCAGGCCAAGTTTCTCCTGTCAATACGCGGGAACCAATCACTGTGCAGCAGCTCCTCCTCCCAGACTGGGCGAGTCTCCAATCCTGAGTGCCTACGGCCTCCTCTTGTGTCTAGTCACTTCCCCACTTTTCCTCTAGCCAGGCCCCTCTCACGGGTGCCGCTCACCACAATACTGGGTACACGCCAGGTCTGCTGCTCCTGGGAGCCCTGTTTTCATGGACGATTGGGCACACTCTCCCAGATTGCCTATCCCTCAGACCCTAAGTTTGTGGAGCTTAGGGCTGAGAATCCTCAGCAAATTTTACTTGCCCTCCGGTAGCCACGCCCCCGGTAGCTGGTGCACAAGACCTTAGCTGTCAGCTCTGGTGGGAGTGGTAGTTCCGCGCCGCGGGTCCCTCGCCACCTCTAATTCCCTCGGTCTGGCTACCGCGCTCACGGGAGAGCTGGGAGGGGCCCTTAAGGTTTCCCTGATGTGTGGAGAGGGAAGGCTAGGGGATTACACACCTGTAGCCGCAGGATTCAATGAAGTTATCTCCTCCGCTGCAGTCTGATGACGTCAGTTCTCTGCCATGGTGGTATCTCTTGCAAATGGCAACAGTTCGTTTCCCTCCGTAGGATCAGAAGGGCCGACCAGTTGTTTCAGCCGGATGGATTAGTGCTGAGTCACAGCTGTTTGTCTGCGGGAATCAGGCGAATGGGAGCTTGAATTCAGCCGATCCGGGCTCAGTGTGTGTTCTGAGAGGTCCAGATTGATCACCCCAGATCCACATCAGCTCAGCATTGCTTAGTGATCCAGGACACGCAGAAGTCGCCGGGTCCCCGGAGGAGGACGCAGGTGTGAACCAACGTGACTCCAGTGCCGGAAATTCTATTCCCTCAGAGCCGGGCCGAGACCTAAGACCACCAAGTAGTGAGGTCTCGGGAGAACCGGGCCAGCTAGGGTGTTTCTATTCTTAATCTTTTAAGCAATCTTCCTAGAGCTTTCCAGAGAAATTTTACTAATTTGCTGTCCCACCAAGAAAGTATAAGTGTACCTTTCCCCTCACTTCTTTGCCAGAATTCATCATTATTTCTATTCTTGAACACTGCAATTCTAACTGGAATGAGATGAAATCTCTTTTTAGTTTTAATTTGAATTTCTCTGATTTCTAGAAATAATGAACAATTTTTCATGCATATGTTAGCCATTCATATTTTTTCTTTGGAGAAATATCTGTTTAGACTTTGTTTTTGTTCTATTTACTAATCGGTTTATTTGTGTGTGTGTGTGTGTGTGTTTGTGTGTGTGTGTGTGTGCATTTTATCAAGTTCTTTATATGTTGTGGATATTAATAGTCTGTTGGAAGAGCAGCTGGCAAAGATATTCTCCCTTTCTGTAGGCTATCTCTGCATACTTTTAATTGTTTTCTTTCCCATGTAAATCATTTTAACTTGGTGCCATCCCAGTGAGATTTTGGAGTCTTGTTATGAAAGTTGGTGCTTGTGCCAATATGTTGCAGTGTTGATCCTAAGTTTTCTTCTAGCAGTTCCAAAGTTTCTGGTCCAATTCATAGGTCTCTGATGAACTTTGACCTTTTTTGCAGGGTGAAAAATAGAAATCTAGTTTTGTTCCTCTACATATGGACATTTAGCTTTCCCAGCACCATTTGTTACAGAAGATATCTTTCCTCCAACTTATTGCTGTTGGCACCTTGGTCAAGTGTCAGATGACGTTCTCTCTGTGGGTTTGTCTCTGTGTCTTCTATCCCATTGGTCTTCATGTCTGTCTGATTACTAAATGTCTCTTTGTTACTAAAGTTCTGTAGTATAATTTGTGATCTGGTGTGTGATGCTCCATCACTACTCGTCTTCCTCAAGATTCTTTTGACTATTCTGGGTCTCTTATTCTTCCAAGTGAGTTTTAGGATTTCTATGTCTAATTCTGTCAAGATTATCATTGGTATTTTGATTGGAATTGAATTGAAGCTGTATGTATTGGCAATATGGCCATCTTGACAATAATAATTCTGTTTATCCAAGAACATGGGATTTCTTTCCAGCTTCTAAGGCCTTCTTCAATTTCTTTCTTTAATATTCTATAATTTTCATTATAGAGGTTTTTCATCTTCTTACTTAGATTTATTTGTAAGTATTTTTGAGGCTATTTTGGATGGAATTTTATCACTGATTTCTTTCTTATCAGATTGATTATTGGTGTATAGGAAAATTATTGATTTTTGTATGTTGATTTTGTAATCTACTACTTTGCTGAATTCAAGTATTAGCTCTAGTAATCTTCTGGTAGAGCTTTTGGGATTTTCTAAGTATAAGGTCACATCATCTGAAAAATAGAGATAATTTGATTTCTTATTTCCCATTTTTATCCCTTTCATTTTCTTTTGTTGCCTCATCATTCAAGACACTTTTAAAAGACTGAAAAGACAAGCTGGAGATTAATGCAAATAATTAACATATCATATATTTGAGAATTTGAATTTATAATCTATAAATAAATTTCTAAAGTAAAAAATACTAAAACTAAAACAAATGAACAAATGTTTGAATAGATGCTTTACCCAAGAATATAAATATAGAAAATAGGCACATCGATGGATAATCAACATCATTGCTCATTAAAAAAAAAACAGAAACTGAAATATAATGATGCCACAGTCTGGCTGGGCACAAAATAACCAAGCCGCCACACAGCCTTGTAGGTTCAAAGCAGGAACTCCTTTATTTTCCGCACTCCCAGGAATACCACACACGTGGCCTTCTCCTGGGACACACCACACACCAACCGGAATTCCCTCCTCCGGAAATCCCTCAACCAATGTGAACTCTTCAGGAATCCCCGCAAGAGCTCAACAGGAACTCCGCGAGAACTCAAAAGTCATAATCTTACTGGCTCACTGGCGTCACCTCTCAACCACTACTTCTGGCAAAAATGCCATGCGTCATCCCAACTGGGCTGTGGCCCTCAACATAATGAGATAATAGTATACATATATTAGGGTTTCTAAAATTAAAAGTATTAATTATGCAAAATGGTGAAGATGTGAAGAATATAGAATAATCCTGAATTACTTATAGAAATTTTACATGTCAAAGGGCATAGTAGTGTATGCTTACAATTCCAGCAGCTCAGAAGGCTGAGGCAGGAGGTTCACAAGCTCAAAGCCAGCCTCAGCAGCTCAGGGAGACACCATCTCAAAATACAATAAAATGAACTGGGGGTCTGGCTCAGAGTTTAGGTGCCCTCTGATTTCAATCCCCAGTACTAAATAATAATAATAATAATAATAATAGTAATAATAATTTTAAAATTTAAATTTTAAATTTTTTGATCAAAGCTATTTTATCAAACAGTGATGATTTCAGTAAATATTAAACACATAACTACTATATTATCTAATGCTAAGCATTTCAGGAATGAAAATATCAGCTGGATGCAGTAGCACATACCTGTGTTCCCAGTGGCTTGGGAGGCTGAGGCAGGAGGATTGCAAGCGCAAAACCAGTCTCAGCAACTTAGTGAGTCCCTAAGCACTTCAGCAAAACCCTGTTTCAAAATTTAAAAAAAAGTAAGGGGAGCTGGGAATGTGTATCAGTTATTAAGTGCCCCTGGGTTCAATCCCCAGGACAAAAAGAAAAGAAAAGGAACAAAAGATGGAAATAAATGAAAATATCTAGCTAAACAGAGACTTTTACCCACATATTTGCAGTGACTTTATTTTCAATAGTCCCAAGCTGGAAGTAATGAGAGTCTATCAATTTGTGAATAAATAAACAAATTGTGGATTTTCCATACAACAAAATAAATGAATTCTTGGTATGCACAACAGCATAGATGTGTCTCAAAATAATTATATTGAGTGAAAAAAGACATGCAAAAAAGAGTGCATGCCTTGTGTATTTGTTTATATAAAATTCTCTACAATGCAAATGAATCTGCAGTTATAGAAGCAGATTACCTATTACCTGGAGAAGGAGAGTATGACAGGGAAACATGAAGACAGGAGAAACATCAAGATATTTTAATGGTCACAAGTACAGGTTTGCCTGCAATAGATGTGTTCATTCTTTACCTGTGGTAGAGGTTCACAAGTGTACAGCAGGTACCAAATTGTACTGAATTATGTACTTTTTATATGTGCTTCCATGATTTCCAATTATATCTTAACAAACCAATTAAATTATAAAAGAGAAAATGACAAAAATCGGTCAATTAAATCTTTAGCAAAATTGAAAATTTTAACAAGTCAGAATGGTAAAGAATGGAAATGCAACAAAATCAGAAAACATTTTTTATGATACTTATACAACAAACATGTAACAGGGTACTCAACATGATTAGTCGTTTGGGAAATGAAAATGTAAACCACAATCATATGTTGATCATGGGAACACAAGTATCTTATAAAAGTAAACATACAAATACCATAAAGCTCCACAATCCAACTTCTATTCATTACCCAAGAAAATGAAAACATATAACCATACAAAAACATGTAATGTGTGCTCATAACCCTTTATTCATAAAGACACCAAATTTGAGATGACACTAATTTCTAACAGTTGAATGTGACTGATACACAGAATAAAAACAAACAAACAAAAAAAGACACAGTAAGAATCAGGGGAAATCTACCCAATTTCTTGGTCAGTAATGACAACCAGGTACAAAAGACTATTTTTCATATTACTTAACTTTTGATTAATATTGAAATAGATTAAAAAAATCTCTAGTGACAAAGTAGGTCAATGGTTGTCTGGAACCTCCTCTGGGGAGAGGATTAATTGTAAACAGGGAAAAAGGAAACTTTAGATTATATAAATGTTTTCTCTCTGGTTGCACTTGAGGTTTCGTGGACATAGGTATTTGGCAACAGTGACTGACTACTGCAGCAGCCTTAGCTTATAGCATGTGAATTGTCTTATGTGCAAATTCCCTTAGTTTAGTTGATCTTAAAATAACAATAACAGCTTCAGGTTAGTTTGTTCATTCTGCTATAAGGAAGTATCACATGATAGAGGATTAAACATCCAGAAACTCATGTTCTCATAGTTCTGGAAGCTACAAGTTCAAAACCAGGTGTTGGCAGCTTTGGCATCCCCTGAGGCTAATATCCTTGGCTTGAAGAACACTACCTGCCTGCTGTGTCCTCACATGGCAACCCTAATGTCTCTGCCTCTTCTTATAAGGACTCAAGACATGCTGGATTAGGGTGAAATGGTCTTAACTTATCCTCTCTTGAAGGGCCTTATCTCCTAATACTGTTACTTTATGAGAAACCTGAGAGCTGGGATTTCAATACATGAATGTGAGGAACACAGTTCATACCATAGCTTTCCTCCCCTGGATGCTGAATCCCTGTCCTCATATGCAAAATACATTTACTTTTATCCAAAGAGTCCGATAGTCCTAAACTAGTGCCACAAATTTAAATTTAAAATGTCATCTCAATATCACTGAAATTGAGATTGTTGGTGAGATTCCAGGTGTTTGTCTCCAGTTGTGATTGTGTGAAACCAGAATAGTTATCTGCTTTCAAAATATAATGATGAGATTGGCAAGAGATAGATGTTTCCATTCCAAAAGAGAAAGCCAAAAAGAATAAGACCATGGTGCCCAAGCAGGTCTGAAACCTAGCATGGAAAATCCATTAGATTTTAAGTCTTTAGAATAATGTCTATAAATGTATTATGTACATAAGTACATAATAGAAATGTGCTGAGTGATCTTTTCTCTGGGTCCACCAAGATTACAGCCTTAGCTTCCAGATTCACAAAGGAGGCAATGTTGTCCCCTTGCCCTATGTCAAAAGTCTGTCCCCATGGCACTAGGAAAAAAGCTCTGTCCCAAGGTCCCAAATACCAGCAGTCTGCCTACAGAAACTAAAGTGGTCTCACACTCTGACTCTGGAGGAAACACTCCTCCTTTGGTGTCATTTCCCCCTTCTCTCTCTAACTTTCAATTGGTGAGTAATAATTGTGTATTTTTATTGGGTACACTGGGATGCTTTGGTGATATATACATTGTAGAAAGATTTAAACTAATAAACATGTCCATCTCCTCACCTACTTATCAGTTTTTGTGGTTGAAAACGTTGAAATTCTTCTCTTTCATCAGTTTTGAGATATGCAAGGCATGATGTTGGCCTGTGGTCCATCTGCAGGCAGCCGATCACTAGCACTTTTCCCTCAGTCCAGTGGAAACCTTTCTCCCTGTGACCAACATCTCCTCTTTCCCCATTCCTCCGAGTCCCCCACCTCAGCCTCCAGCGACAACCTGTCTTTCCTCTGTTTCTGTACAATCAACATTTTTAGATACCACATGTAAGTAAATGATACAGTGTTTGTTTTCCTTCATCATTTCTTGGATAGAACTACAAAACCAAAAATAGAGAAATGAAATAGCATCAAGCCAAAAAGCTTCTGAACCACAAAGGAGGCAGTACAGAGAAGAAACAACCATGGATCTGGAGAAAATATTTGCACATCGCACATCTGATCGTATTTTTACTTAGAAAATGTATAAGTAAATTAACTCAGTAGCAATAAGCCAATAATCTGATGTAAAAATGAACAAAAGATCTGAAGAGGCATTGACCAATGGATATTTGAAAAAAAATTTCAAGGAAAATACTAGTTAAAACCATGATACAATATAAGCTCCCATCTGACAGGATGGCTATTATCAAAATGATGAATGATAAGTTTGCCGAGGAAGTAAAGGGAATTAACTTTAGTAGGCCCATTTTAGAAAGTAGTGTGGAGGTTTCTCAAAACACTACACATCAAACTAACGTGATTTTCCCATTTCTTCAAGGCCAGACTATGGTTGCTCTTATTTCTTATTCTCAGAAGAAATTCAGTGTGTTCTCCTAGAGATCATGAGGTGAATCAATTAAAATTATGGATGGCAAAATATCATGAATCCTCAGCATATTTACACAGCAGATGAGAATTATGTATTCTTGAATACATTAAAGCAAGCCAAAGGTATAATATGATAAGCATTGGGACTGTCTTCTCAAAGATCACTTTTATATTATTTTTCTGAAAACTGAGCTAAGTGAACATATCCTGGATTTCACAGCCAAAGCCAAGTGTACTTAGGCAGAGCCCACCACTTGATACTTTTGAGTATATTGGAGCATGTTCTCCAAGAGTTAATATCCCAAAAGCTTGGACTCCGTTGTGGCAATGATGAGGTGCTATAATATTTATAAAGTGAGACTTAACATAAGGTAATTAGGCCATGGGGCACCATCCTCAGGAAGGGTCCAACTAGTCTTGAAGGGGTTAATTCTCAGGAAAGTGGGTTATAAAGCAAGGTTGCCCCATGCCTTGTCACCCTCTGCATGGTGCAGATTCCTTTTTATTTCTTCACCATGATGGGATGAAGCTAGGAACCCTCCTCTGAATGCTGATAATGCTTGGATACCTCCAGAACTCTGAACTAAATAGACCTCTTTCTCTGTACAGTACCCAACCATTGTGTATAGCAACACAAGCCACCTTCTGTGGGCAGCTAGGACAAGCAAACCCCCAACCAAAGAGAAATGAAAAATATAAATGCCATGTTATGTATCTACTAAATTTGTATCCGAAGAGCCTCTCTTCATTTCATGTTGGTAGAACAACATGTCACCATCTTACATATAATTGTTAGCACTATAATTTTGTACGTTTCAGTTGGAACAAATTACTCTGTCAGAAAAATTCTTCCTTCTTAGTGTTTATAATTTTAGGAGGACGAAGACAAACCATACTTATATTTTAGAAAGTAGATAAACTTTAAAGGACTTCATGTGATTAAGTGAAAAAATGAATTCTAAAGACAAAGCTGAAAGATATTCAGAAAACAGAGATATCACCATGGAATGCAGAAGTCAGATTTTTTTCATAGTGAAGTGGGTACAGTTATGATCAGAAAAAAATATGAGTTAATAGACTCATAAGTACCTTAAAGGAGAGGTATCCTTGTCACACAGAAAAATAAATAAATAAATAAATTATAATTTGCCTGTCTATTTAGGGAAACTCTTCTGTTTAGCTCAACTTCTCAGAAACCTGTAGCTTAATTCCTAACATTATGCATCATGAAGACAGAATGGTCTTTGGAACTGCTAGAGGTTTAAGTTAGAATAGCTATATGTTACTTTCGTGATTCACTAAAGTTTATGTTGCTTGTATTACATGTCCACTACATGCTGATAGGGATTGGGGGGGGGTAAGGATTCTCTTACATTCACTCAGGAAACAGGCTGATATAAGCTCTACTATCTTTCAATTGTCTGAATGGAAATCCAAGAACATCTGGGACCCCATGACAGAGGAAGGACCAGCCAAGTGATCATGCACTGGGTCTCATTAGGTCTACTGATAAGGTCTTGTCATGTGATCCTGTAATAATTGCAAAGAGCCTGGAAAATGTGGGAAAGCACATAGAATGTGTGTTTGGGATTGCATCTATTCCTCAGATTGCTCTTCCTGACATGCATTCATTTTCTTCCTTCTTCCAAAATACAGAGCATAGCTATCCCTTTCTCCAAGGGTGCAATTTGGATTCCATGCTTGAACCAGTAAGTTGAAGCCTTTGCAATATGCCCCCTACCCACTTCCCAATGCCCAGATCCTGGCAATGATTGCTCCAGCATCTACCACTTTGTATTTGCTGTTTTTGCAATGTTATGTACAAGAAATCATACAATACATAGGTTTCAGGCTTTCTTCTTTCATCTAGCATAGTGAACTTGAGATTTATCTGTTTTGTTGCAAGGATCAATAACATGTTTTATTCCACTGCCAGGGTGTGCCACAGTTTTTTGCTGATCTATTTGCTCATTGTGTTTTATATGCACTTTTCAGTTGAGTGCCATTTGGTTTGTTTCCAGCTTTTGGTGATTATGAATAAACCCTCTAGAAAGATTAATATACAGGTTTATATGTGAACTTGTGTCTTAACTGCCTTTAGGTTCCACGTGGGAGTGTAATTACTGGGCTGTCTGAGAAGAGTATGTGTAACTTGAGATGAAACTAGCTTTCAAAGTGGCTTTGGTTTTGTCTCTGTTTGAGCAATGAGGGAGAGTTCTAATTGATCCAGCTCCTTGCCACCATTTGGTATTGTCGAGTTGTTATTTATTTTTGTTTCTTTCTTCTTTGGTAAAGTATCTGTTCATATCCCTTCCCCAACTCATTCCTGGGTAGTTTGCTTTCCTATTATTGATTTTTATATACTGTTTGTCATATTCCCTTTCCTTTGTTTTGAGACAGAACAGTACAATAAAACTATTTTTATTTCTTCTTTTTTACTCTATCTTTTAAGTGGATGTTGTATTATTTTGTTTTGGAAATGGAATCCAGATTGCAATCTTCACAGGTCCTTCATGTTCCCTATGTCTTAGGGATAGAAGAGAAAGCAAATTATCACTGAAAACACATGATAACCCACAAAAATGGATTTCTCAGCCTCTCACCTACATATGACTTAGTGGCCCATGTGGTTTTGGTGAATGGACCTTCTTCAGTGCATCCTAAAAGGGAGAGAACTTTTCTTTTGTCCATTTCACTTTGGTGTTGGCTAAAAAGGGGTCTTAAACCTTGAGGTACCAGTGTCTGTGTTACACTATGAAGCTGTCTTAACTATGATACCATCTCAAGGTAGAATTTAAGAGAGTAGGAATAGGAGTCTCCACAGCAAGCAATCCCCATAGGAGTTTTGAGCACTTAGCGAGATATATATGTTAACTTGTTTAAACAAGTTTATTTTAGCTTCTCTATCCTCTGAAGTTGGGTCCCATCTAAACTGGTTCAGGATCTCAGAACACCCAGATCTATCATTTCAATGAAACCTAGGATCTCTTCAAAGATATGTAAAGCATGGCTTCCCCCAAAGAAAGATAAGTGTCAGAATAATTCTAAAGGAAAACCAGTAATCAAAGGCAGGGACTTTGAGGCTACCTTCCTTTGAGAATATAATGTCACAAGTAAACTTTAAACCCAAAGGATAAAGACCTAGTGGGGGCAGCATGCAGAGAAGGGAAAGTATGAGGTAACACACTTTTTTTCTGACCTGCATGAGTATGCTTGATATGCTTGGATATTTAGCAATATTTGGCCATGGGTAATTTAAGCCTCTGAAGCCTTAGTAGTTATTAGCAGGTTCAGGTGGAGGGTGGTGGTTTTCCTGGCTCAAGGAAGAGCTGCAGCGTGCTCACTGCATTGGATAAGAAGTTGAAGCAGTCACCAATGGAAAGCAGACTCTGGACTTCTGAGCTGTGTGTAATGTGATCTTCTCTACTCTGCCTTCCCCTACCATGGCCCCTATTAAAACTGTGGTGTGTTTATTCTTTGGTTGAACCTCTCCTTTAGATAATTTTCACACTCTCGATTCCCAAGGCTTGGTGAGATCAGAGTAGACTTCCAGTAATATTTGCTCAAATGAATTGAAAAATGCATGACCCCTATCTGAAAAGCCAGATCTGCCTCTCACTTTGGAGTCCTGCTGATATTTGCTTAATATTTTTCATTCATTTTATGTATTCCAGTCTCAGAGAAGGTGGGACTCACCCCCATTTGGGGCCAAGATTCATGGCAGAGATATGACCAGACTGCTCTGTTTACTACCCCACCAGAGAGCAGAGGAAATTCCTACCTATGAGTGTTGAAATATGAGACCAAGGGATGAATGGAATGTTCCAGCCATTGAGGACCTCATGCACCATCCCAGTTGGCAAAAATACTGATGCACTACCACAAAACTGACCACAACAATAAGGAGATGACTAGAGTACATTTATATTATGGATAGGGAAAAAAGTAGAATATGAGTAGAGTCAGAATGGGAGGAGATAAGAAACTTATTCTGGGATAGAGCATTCAAAAGGCGAGTATGTGGATAACCTGTGTTCTACAAAGCTGGTGCAGCCTGCTTGGAGAGGAACACAAGAACACCCAGAACACCCAGATCTATCATTGATCTTTTCTTCTGTGTGTCAGTTGAACTTGTTTGAGTTGTATGTGCCCATTCCAGTAGAGAGAAAGGCTTCCAGAGGAAAAAGCACTTTGATGTTGCTTTATGGTCCCCCAGACTCAATTCTCTCCTTTTCTGCATTAATGATGAGCTCTTTGGACATATGTCTACTCTTAACACTTTCCAGTACATAATTATTTTCACTCTATAAAGATATGGGTTTAAACTCACTGGCTATTCTTGATTTTGGTCCCTTACCACTTGAGCAAAACCACCTGACTAACAACCACATGCAATGTCTTGCTTTATTTTTTCTCTGCAGGTTTCTTCTGGCTTCTGGGACACATGAGGAGCTACAACTTCCTACCTGCTAGGGAAGTCCTCAACCATACATGGATGTGAGTTGATGTGTAGATACCCCATTACCCGTGATTCTCAGGTACTGTAACTCTGAGTAGTCTCTCCATCCAAGCTTCTAGAATTTACCAAGTAGGATCAAACCCATTGGCTGCCCACAGTAAAATTGCTCTGAGGGTGCACCAAAAGGGTTGCCTACCTTGCATGTTTTTAAAAATCCCCAGTCACATATCAGAAGTTTTCTGAACTCCTCCATCAACAACTCCATTTGAACTTTGCCTTTTCTGCTCATGGGGGAAACTTAAAATAAAGCACTCATGTCAAACATTCAATCTTTCCCCCCCAAAAAATGTTTGATACCAGCCCATGGTACAGCTGTCTTGGCTGGTAATCAAGTCTGGCCAGCGCATCTATTTTGCTTCCTTTACCTTATAAATGAAAAACAAATAAATATACAAAAGTTGGGATTCAGCTAATTCATAAGACTACAAGTAGTTCAAGGGAGAATCATATTATTGCTTCTAAGCATATGTCCCTTTGATCTTCTGCAAATTAAATGAACCTACTTTCCATTCATCAGTGTCTCTAAACTGACTGAACAAATGTATAATTAAATTAGCATGTGATGCCAAGAGGATCAGATCTAGGTATGCACATTAAATTAGAATTATCACCCTGCTGGAGAGAAACAGCTTTGGCAATTTTCTCTCCCTTCCTTTTTTCTTGGGAGTTTTTGCATGAGCACTTTTCCCCATGCTGCTGTGTGCAATCAATTCTCCCTATTATCAATTCTAGTCTCAGGGAATCTGTTTTTGGTATCTTTGGGGGTTGCTTGCCATTTTATTAAACAGAATCCTGAAAAGATGTGTGTGTATGAAAAAAAAAGCAAGATAATTTAAAGTCCATTAGTCTACCTAGATGAGAGGATGGCCAAAGAATGAAAGGGAACAAGGAGATGCCAGGAGTCTGTTTCCCTCTGGAACAAGATGGTAGTACAATATGCCTAAAGTGATGAAGGGACTCTTCCCCCTGCCACCTACCTGCGTTCTATCTGCCCACCTCCCACAGACCTTCCCTCAGTAGTTTTACTTTACTGTCCATCAGGATCATTTCACATGGTAGAAATCATGGTCAGCACTTCTAAGCCCACATTGTAATGGTTCATAAACTAGGAAGAATAGAGTCTCAGTTTCCCAACGACCACATACCAGTTTTCAAGGATGACTTTATCTGACTCCCCATACCTCACTCAAACTGAGCCTTGTGGCAATTATCTTGTGGTGGGACAGAAAGGACACTTCCATGGATAATCTCTGAACTGAAGGATGGAAAGTCAGTGGTACAACTCACTAGAGGTAAAAGGCATGAATTTTACTTCAATAAAGCAGAAAGAAGGCTGGCCAGGTGGGGATAAACAGAAACCGTCAGGGATCTGGTACTGCTCTGGCTGATCGTGGCCAGAGCTGAGGGGTCCGGTAGTGACGCTAGTGATGGGTTTGATGATAGTACATTTTTACTGGGACTTTCATCTTTATCCCACAGGTTCTGAAAATCAGGGATAAGTTCTACATAAAGGATGGGTTGAATTTGTTGTTTTAAGCTATCCCATCAATTTACTAAATGGTGGAAGATGTATGGCTATGAAGAACACAGCTGATGTACACAAGGGTTTTCAGAAGCCACATGCTGTGGCTTAAATGTGGTCTTTCCTCAAGAAATTCGTTTGTTGGAAGCTGGGCTCTATCTGGAGGTGCAGAAGGTGATGTGGAACTTTGAGACATGGAGCTGAGTTGAGAATCCATAGGTTATTGGCTGGTGACCTCAAGAGGGATGGTGGAACCCATATTTTCTGGCTTCTTGCTTCAAGATGTGATCCCTCACTGTCTCATGGCCTTCTCCCATTACCATACTCCATAATGTGATACAGCCAAGAGGGCTGTCACTGGAACCCCACAATCTGCACCATGTCATTTGGATTTTTATCTTCCAAAGCTGTGAACCAATTTCTCTATAAAGTTACCCTCTGTTGGGTATTTTATTACAGTATCAAAAAAGCAGACTAATACTAAAAGCAGGTAGTCATCTCTCAACACAGTCTAAAGTATCCATACTCAGCAACATAAATTAGAAGACAGGCCCAGTGGGAATAGCTCACTGTCACAAGGGCCTTTCCACTTAACATTCATAATCTTTAAATGCATTGCTGCCAGCAGTCTCATTTTCCAACGCAAAGGTCAACATGAAATAGCACTCTCAAGTAGCACATCAAAATGGCCTCTTGCAATTCGGCATAATTGCTTGTTTAACTGCCTGTATATTACATGATCTTGCTTTTGTAAGTCCGATATGGTTTCTAATTCTCTTTCCTCAAGTTTTTCTCTAAAATTCTGCTACTTTTCAATAGCTGAAGATTTCTTGTGGGCCAGGCAATCATCAGATTATCATTATTTCACCGTTTTGATTTCAGTGTCTGTGAATAATTTTATACCTCAAAAATAATTCCAAATAAACAATACTTTATGTGTTAGAATTCTATATTTATTCATTCTCTAATTAATTAATACACTCTGCCACTGATTTATTCAGCAAAATACACTATGTGCAAGGCTCTGTCAGATGCAATGTGGTTTTAGAAATGGTTAAGTCCAGGCACCTAACTATTAATAATTTGGAGTATGTTGTGAGAGTGAGAGGTATTCCCCTAGAACAGCCATGAGGAAAAGCAACCTGCATCAAACCACACGAAAAGTTTTCATATACAAAATCCATCAGAAAAAAATTTTAAAAAACACTTATTTTTTTCAATAGTGAGATGAACGTTTTAGATTAATTGTTTTAAAAAGTGCTTGTGCCTAAATCTCATTGCTCAAGGCCCTGTGTGAACTGGCAGCCTCTCACCCAAAATAGTTGTGTCCTTGCAACCTGTTGCAGGTGGGATTCTCCATAAGCAGACTCTGGGATAGAGATGGGCATTAAGGAGACCTTTGTAGTCAACACCTGTGGAGGATCAAGGAAGATGCAGGATTGACAAGTTAGAAGTCAGGTTGTGGTATAGTCCCAGGAGATTCTCCAGCCAGCCCTGGGTATGTCCACAAATGGCATGGCAGTTGAGAGCTGTTCAATGTTTTAATATTTGAATAGGAGGAGCAGATATTTATGAGTGTTTTTTAGATGCTGGCCACCACAAAGAGGGAGTGTTCTTGGACAAGCAGCCCTCTTCAGGTGTTGTAATCCCCAGGGAGAGCAGACAGGATCCGGTTGTTTGCTGGCAGATCTCCTGGCTGGGTAGTATGAAGTTCTTTATCCCTAAATAAGTCATTCTGTTATACCATCTACTGTACCACTGTTACACCAAACGTTTTCATTTAGGGTAGTTGAAAGTTAGGTGCATTGAGAAAGGATGCCCTGTATCTGAAACTGTATGGGATGCTGGTACCATCAGGATTTAATCTTTTATTATGCTTAGCTAATAAAGTTAGGACTGGGAAAAAATAGGATGTTGGGTGTCAGTTTCATCTTGATATACATTCAAACTCTCCCAGTATTCCTAGCTCAGTTTAATTCAAAATTCTAAACATTTGGTCTACTTTCAACTCAACCAAATCAGGACTATTACTAGTAACTAAATTTATTAAGCATTTGGCCTCTTTCAGACCCTACTGTGGGCACTCTTACATGGATAACCCATTTCAGTCTTAGAACAAAACTGTGTGGCTGATGTTATTATCTTTATTTCATAAAAGAAAAAAACAAGGTAGAAAGTGGTTGTCCAGCACTTTAGTAAAGGAGGTGAGATTTTTTTTAATCCAGGCATTTTGGCTTAAAATAAACTTAAATGCATTCCCTGTCATCTCACAGGTGACATTGGTACTAAGGGCCCTAATTGTCCCCTCTGTTTACAGCCATGTTCCTTGCCATGTGAACCTAAAGTCTTCCCATTCTCTTGGGTGGGAGCTGCCTTACCCTTGACTCTGAATCCATCAGATTTGGACGAAAGAGTCTCTAATAATGTGAGCAAATGCACACTTGGGTGGTCTTTGCCTGATTGGGCTTGTTGTCTCTCCCTCCTCAGCCATCATCACGGAGATGTATCGGGGATTACCTACACTAGAAGACGAAGTGTATGAAAAAGAACTGAGTAGTCCCAGACATTGAAGCAAAAGGCATTCTTGATCATCAGCAGCCAGACAACTCCAAGCCAGGATTAGCAGGGCTTCCTTGTGTCCCTGTGGCAGACCACAAGTGCAGGAGTGAAACCAGCACAGGGGAATAAATACCTGTGTATGGTGATAACCACTTATGATGGTAGATATGTGAGGGTCCGAGGTTATTATGAAACAGTTTCACAGCAATGTGAATATCTAACACAGAGTCACAGCTATATGGTTTAACCTGTTGGGAATGTCATGTTTAGGAGCACAGTGTGCAGTAAGGACAGAATGGGGTGGTCAGGGGCTATGGACAGTCATCTAGACCACACAGTGATGGGTTCTTGAAGGAACTAACCTAAAATCAATATTGCAGAAATAACTTCTAAAAAGGAAGTGTTGTTTACGAAATACTTTCTACTTATGTCCAGAGATATCCATATGACTGGATTGTCCTATTTTTAACATCCTGGTTTTGAATAGTTGTATGCAAAGCTAGGCCGTAGCACCTTTACTTTTACACTCTTGAGGCAAACTCTACAATGGAGTTGTTTTTTTGTTTGTTTGTTTGTTTGCTTAATTTTAATAAGGAGAAAAAAACTCTAGAAAGTGGATAATTTCCAAAATGTCTGTTACATGTTCACTCCTTTATAAAACATAAATCCATGTGCCATTTGATATTTTACATAGGAACAGTTACTTCTACTGAATCCTCGTGGGCACATGACTTTGAGTGTTAGTTTTATCAGCAGGTAAAGGTATTAACTATGACTTTGAAAATATTATTCTCCATCCACAATTTTTTAACCTTAAAATATCTTTATTTTCTTCAGGACTTGTTTCTCTGGGAGTAATGCCCAAGTCCTCCCTTCAGGGTTTGAAAGTTTCCCCAAATCCTGAAATGTTCTCCAGCTTACCAGGAAGTAGATTTTGGAGAA
Organism: Urocitellus parryii; assembly: GCF_045843805.1. Taxonomy (NCBI): domain Eukaryota; kingdom Metazoa; phylum Chordata; class Mammalia; order Rodentia; family Sciuridae; genus Urocitellus; species Urocitellus parryii. Next base: position 137,601,173 of record NC_135540.1, read on the forward strand.
GAACATGATCACACATAATAGTGGCAGTGTCTGTGTCATCCTGCATTTTACTATCGAAGAAGCCAAACCAAAACAAACAAACAAACAAACAAAAAAAAACACCACTTAGTGGTTGGATGACCACTTTATCTCATTACCAGCACTGGACATGAAGCTTCCTAAATTCTCCCCTGCCATTAGTAAAGAAATGCCTGCTGCCCTTGGCCATCCACAAACCCTAGACTGAAGAAGGGACAGACTGCCCTTGCACTGTGAATTCACTCAGTAAGACAAGCACCTGCTCTGTGCTGTGGGCCCTGCCTACAGATATAAACTGGATATGGTCTCTACCCCAACAAGCTCATGCTCTATTGAGAGTGGATGGCTAAAGATATAACAACAAAAAGACACATACTGCTGATCCATAGAGCATTTTAAGAACAGGGGAATGGGAAACCACAAATTCTAAAATGAAGACCAGTAAAGTAGTCACAAAGTTTATTTGTTTTTAATTTTATGATTGGAGCACTGGTCAGTTCTCCTTGATAACAACTCTTCTACATTGTGGTTGGCAGATGTTTCTTTAAAGTTTTTGATAGGAAATATTTCAGATTTTCATGATCTCTCTCGGAACTACAAGATTCTTCCGGAGTATTGCAAAGGCAGCCATCGGTGGTTTGTAAAAAGTGAACCTTCCTGTAGACCCGGAGAAGTCTAGATGTAGATCAGGCAGCAGTGTGGATGTGGCCCATAAGCTGTAGTATTTCTGCCCCACTCCACAGGACTTTAAATGAAGGTGTTATCAGTTTAGGGGATTCTTCTTTTTAGACACTATATTCTCTTGCTTTCTACCTCCATTGTCGTAAATGACATCCATTTACCAAGATATCCCCAACATATGTCCCTTGAATTGATGGCTCCTCTGAAGTCAGACCCATTAATCTAGAAATCCACAGCAAGCTGCTGGGCTGTCCCACTGTCGGATCAGTGGGGAGAGCTCATCTCTGATCTCCAGTCAGCCACAGGCCTGAGCTGCACTGAGTCGCCTTCAGTCTTGTCCATAAATAGTACTCCATCCTCCAATGTGGGTAAGTTAGAAAAGTGGGCATGAAACAGCCCCTCCTTTTCCATTAACCTCTATATTCAGTCTTCAAATTCAAGTAATTGTAGCCTCCAAGTGTCTCTCCACTGTGCCCACCTCTCTCCATCACAATGCCACAACCCTAGTCCAAGTTACCCTCACTTCTGGTGTGGACCACCCTGAAGTCTTTACATCAAGCCCCCTGGAATCCACTGATAAGCAGTTTCAACCCACTTACCAACTACCCACTGGAGCAACCTGTTAGGTGCTCTGACCAAGTTCATCCCTGTTCCAAAGGATTCCTCTGGCTCTGTGGGTAGGTGCGACATCCTTATTACTCTCCTCAAATTCCGGAGAGATGCAGAAATCTCATGCTATAGACTCATGCTATAGTGTATCTGTTTCCTATTGCTGCTATAATAAGTCATCACCAATTTGGTACCTTAAAACAACACAGATTTATTACTTTACAGTTATAGAGGCCAGAAATTTGAAATGAGTTGCAAATCAAATGTTCACAGGTTTTTTTCCCTGAAGTTTCTAAGGGGATAAAGGATTTTGAACGTTTCCACGACATAATAAATATGTAAGTAGATAGATGTGTTTATATATATCGAAACATACATGGTACCCCATCAAAGTGCACAACTTTTATGTTGATATGTATCAGCTAAATTTTTAAAAAAAGAAATAAAAAAGGTCTACATAAAATTCTGGTTGAGTGAACTCGATATGTTCAGGGATTGTAAATAATTTGAAGGACTGAGAGACACATTCTCATTTGTTGATGGTCAAAGGGGGACTAGGAAACAAACTTGCTGATAACATGCCTGCAGCTGTTAAGAAGCCATCAGAGGTGAGCTAGTCAGGTTTTCATCACTGTGAACAAAAGCCCTGACAAGAACAATGTAGAGGAAAAAGAAATTTATTTGGGGTTCATGGTTTCAGAAGTCTCAGTTTTCAGATGACCAACTCCAGGGCTCAGGGACCAAGGGGAGCCAGAACATCATGGTGGAGCAAACCAGATCAGGACATGGCAGCCAGGAATCAGAAAGAGGAGCACTCACCAGGGACAAGTTATGTTCCCCAAAGTCACACCCCCAGTGACCTCCAGCCATACCCTTCCTGCCTATGGTCACCACCTAGTTAATCCCAATTAGTGGATCAATGCATTGACTGCGGGAAGGCTCTCACAACCCAATCATTTCACCTCTGAACATTCTTGTACTGTCTCACACATGAGCTGTTGGGAGACACCTCACATCTCAACCATTAAAAGTGAAAAATAATTTTTACCTAAGACAGATAACGTAGGCTTCTAGTCTGTGTCTAGAAGTAAGTAGCCCTGGATATGAGTTAACACCTTCAAAATACCAGGACACTGGGCTGGAATCTTCGATGTTCTCTTGGGTTTTCCCTCAGGCCGCAAGAGAGATGCCACAACAACTTGTGTTGGTAAAGGAACACAGGAGAGTGTCCCGTGTGTGAAAGAACACCCGTATCCCTTCAAACTTGCCTTTTTATAAGAAAGATAAAATGTTTCCAGAAGCCCCAAGTAGGCATTTCCTTTTGTTTAGGACTGCCAACTTTTGTAAACATAAAGATAAGATTTCAAGCTAATTTGAAGTTTATATTAAAAATGAACATTGTTTAGTGTACCATTGGGGGCATACCTAAGTTTTTAAGAAGTTTGTTATTTATGTGACATTAGGATTTAACTGGGTGATGTGGATCTTATCTAGCAGCACGTCTCTTACTTTATCAATGAGAACAAGAGGGCATGCCCACTCCTGGACTGCTCAGGGTATAGAATAATAATAATATTATTATTATTAATAATAATAATCAGGAGGAGCTCAGCTCCTCAGGCCTGGGCACATTGTCACACAGGGCTGATGCTGGCAATGATGGGAGGGACTGGGTATGACAGGAGCCCCCAGCTGTGTCAGCTGCAGGGTCTGGGTTAATCAGTATGACACATTTAGTCTATTCTGTAGATAATATTGGAAGCATTTAAGGATTTAAATATGTAATGTGGCAAATTAGAAAAAGGGAAATCAGATATGAAACTCTGACATTCAATGTGTCACAGAACGTTGAAGGGCCAGGAAACAGCAGAAGGAATTTAGACACCTGTATGAGAATTTTATATGCATATTTATTTATCAGAGTGATCAAGATTTCAGAATTTGAAATCAAAATGATTGGTTTTGTATTCTTCTCTGTTATAAAATTCCTGTGTCACCTTGGAAAACTTTCTTTATCTTGATGGTCTTAGTTTCCTTGTCCATAACTATGGAGATAACAAATGTACATGACTTATTATTGGTATGGAAGAAGGTCACTCAAGTAAAAGGTTTAGCAAACACAGAGACATGCATTTAAATAATGTTAGATGTCCTTATTATTTTGGTTTTACTATTAGTTTTATTATTATTATTATTATTAGCAATTATTAAATAACTAGATACAGTATTGAAGGTAGAAGATAAAAAATCTCCCCAAAGCTGATCTGCTCTTTACCTCATTGAGCTCTAAGGATAACAATTTGTTACTTACTGGGGCTCAGAACAGAAATCTCCATGTCACACCTGACTTCTCTCTCCCTCTCCCATTCCATATTTCTTTCTTTGGGAATTCCTCTGGTTCACATTCTAAGCCTGCCCAGGAACCTCCTTGCTCCCACTGACACCACTGACATTGGAGTCTGAGTTGCTACCATCTCAGTGGACAGTGGGGACACTGTTCTAAGTGGTCTCCCTGCCTTCACTGGGGTCATGGTAGTCCATTCCCACTGGATCAGCCGGAGGGCTAAAGCAGGTCAAAGATTGCGTCATTTCTTAGCTGAAAACCTTACAATGGGATCCTACTTTTATTTGTATTGGAAGAATACTAGTCAATGTACTTAATCCGCTTGGATGACTCTAGTTACTGGACCACACCAGCTGTGAGTCTCCTTTGCTCTACTTAGGACACCTTGACTAAATTCCTTGTCTTCCAGCACTCCTCCATAGGAACTGGTCCTGATTCATGCTTCTGCCTGGAACACTCTTCCCACAGATGTCTCACTGCTCAATCCTCTTACCTCTTCCAAGTATTTGTTCAAATCCCACAAGTCAATGAGCCCAACCTGAAAAACGCTATTAATTCTACGAACCTATTGCTGTCACCCAATGGCTTTCAAGTGTCCCTTCATCTACCTATCTCCTGCCTCCCACCATGGGCCTTATTATGCCCTAACAATCTTATTTAATAATTACTTATAATTGTACTTTATTGTGTGATCCCTTCCTGTCTCCCTGCAATATTAAGCTATCTTGAATATGTCTTGTTTATTGATGTAGCAGAGTACCTAGAACAATGCCTGACATATATTAGGTCTTAAGTAAATATGTGTTAAAATTAACAAGTTTTACCTCTATCTGGCTACATTGATACTATTTGCTCCTGTTCTTTAAGTTTCTAAAACTAGCTATTCAATGGTTTTTCCATGGCACATTCTGATAACTTTATGCTCTGATCCCATTGAATCTTTTCAGAAACTTTGTAGAATGTATCTTTTCCAAGCAATACATTGTAGTGGCTGGAGGCAGGAGTTGGGGTCATAGCATGACCAAAGAACTCCCAACCCTTAAGACATGGAGACGGATCTTGGCTCTTCCAGTTATTAGGTGTGGAGCCTTGAACAAGTGCCTCAGTGCCCAGGATGTCTCCTCTGGGTAATTGGCCATGATTACAGCACAGCCTCCTAAGATTGTTTTAACTACACAAGAGCTAACAGGTGTACAGGATTAGAGTGAGATCTGCTACAGGTTATATGCTGAATAAGTGGTGCCTATTGTCATTATAATTCATATTTTGTCATTTTTCCACATCACAAAGTCTTCGAGAAGCCAACTTGACAAAGGTCACATAGGTAATAAAGAGGCAGGCAGGCCTTTGGACTCCAAAACTGTGCTTTTAACCACCATGCAGCCAGAAACACAAAGGGAAGAACACTTTGGGGGGGGAATATAATGAGATGAAATGTGGGTTTCTGAATCTCCACCCCAGGATATTTTCCACCTAAATTTAGACTTCCTAGAGAATATCAAATTCCTAGCTATCTATTTAATTTTCTCTAAGCTGGCATGAAGCAGACATGATCTTTGGAAGACAGCAGGATTCATGTGATTATTTTTGTGGCTTTTGCCAAAAGCCAGTCATTTAAGAGTCTTTGTGGCACACGACCAACTGCTTTCTGCATCAGCTGCTCCTTGAAAAAGTTGAGAATGTGATAGATTTGCTGACAAGCGTATTATATGTTTGATGAGCATAAACTCTTCGTGTTGATAAAAATAGAAGCAGTTAAGAGTTACCGAGTGGCTTGTTTTCCCTCTGTCTCTTGAATATTTGGATCTGAAGAAAGAGCAGGTGCCCTGCTCTTTTTCACCTGCAATTTCAATTTTAACCTTCTCAGGAGGCCGTGTGTCATTTACAAGAAGATATTCACACCTACTATGTGCAAAGCTGAGTGCCAGTTGCCTTGGGGCTATTAAAAGAGTGTTGAGGAGTGCATTACCCACTGGACAGAGAAATGGAGAAGCATGAATTGGTCAACCCTGTAGGAAAACCTCAGCACCAACCATAGTCACACTTCATGTGACACTGCAACCAATGTTTCATACTCAGATTCTCTCAGCTGTTCTTCCTCCAGCAGCCAGAGTGGCTTTATTGTGTGGTGAATGTAGCCATGTCTGTCTTCCATACCATGCCCTTAATGACTTCCCCCTGGACTAAAATCCAGAATCATTGCCATGACCAGAAAGGCCCAGTGTGATCCTTCCCCCTCTCTCCTAGGGCACCTCGATCTCCACATGATTCATCCCATTCTACCTCATGACGACACTTGTGCCTGCTGCTTCCACAGGATATGCTCTCCCTCAGATTTCCACATAGCTAACTGCTTCTCATGATTAGGAAGCCAGCTGTAGACCTCATCGTGTTGGAACTTCTCTTAGTAATATTTTCAATTACAGGGATTTTTTGCCTCCTCTTCTCTGTTGTATCCTCCTTGTCAAGGTATCTACCCCATAACAGCTGCTCCCTACAGTGATGCCTGATTGACTGATGTCCTGTCCATGAATATAGCTGTGGACCAAGTAGGGAGTTCTCAGTCCCAAAACAGAATTGGAGAAAATAGTGTGGCATGTCGTGAGCAAGGATAATCATTCCAGTATGGTGATCATGGACTGGTATTATAAAAAGCATCCTTGAAAGTAAATCTCACATAAATTATCATCATCATTATTTTACTGGCAGGTAAGTGTTTGGTATGTGCTACATGTGAAGCAATATTTTGAGTCGGTTTTATAGATAGTCTTATTTAATTAATATTCATCAAGAGCCATTGAGTTGCTACTCATTTAACAAATGAGGGGAGTGAAGGCCAAAGATGTTAATAATATAGACAAATTCAGACAGCTAGAAAGAAGCAGAGCAGGACTTTTCATCTAGACACTCAAACTGTAGCATCTTTGCTATAGTCTATACCACAGTGGGTTCGAACAGGTGAAGAACAAAGGTGAAGTCAATCCAGTTGGCGGGAAAAGTGTGAACAAAGGCAGGGAAGAGGAAACATGAAAATAGAACATTTGGAGACTGCCATGTTGGTATGTTAGTGTGAACAGAAAGGGAGAGCATGGGGTGACCTTAAGATTTCGAAAAGTACTTAAGCAGAATGCAGGGTACCCCCATAGCAGGAAGCATTGCTTTTTCTTACATTCATCACCTCTCACGAGTGGTTCCCTGCCGTCATCCCTACATATTTTGTCTCTATTAAGAGAGACACAGCACTGCCAAAAAATAAGAGCAAGGACATCAGAGCAAAACTCCTAGCCTCAAATTTCAACTCTGGGCTTCCTGATTATTTGTCTCCAGAGAATTTCCTTAACGTTACTTTGCCTCAGTTGCACAGGACTGTTCTGTGAAGCAGATCAATTGAAGTATGTGAAGTGCTTATATCAATGCTGGTATTGAATGGACCTTCTTAAATATTTTATTGTTGGTGATCCTCAGAATAATTCTGCAAGTACTGCTTTTTCCTTCCAGTGCCTGAACGATGGAAACCCACACGCTAAGGACCATGAACCTCAGGACATTGTGAAGAATGGCAGCACAATTTACTCTTTCTGGAAGGTTTGCATATCACAAATAATAACACAAAAGTATCACAAATGGGGAAAATTGGCAATAACTCTGAAGTCACCCCAAATGAAAATGTGCTAATGTCATGTCACCTTTCACTGGAGAAAGAAGGAAGAGAGATGCCATAGGCAGGTTTTCCATCCTTCAGGACCCAGTTGCATTGAGAGGTGAGTGGTGAAACAGTGCTCTGATCCCAGGGTCCAGTCTTACCCCTGGCTCTGCCTCCTGCATCTGATTTGGGCACTGCTCCAGAGAGTCCTGAAGTCAGGCAAAATGGATCAGAACTCCACTGTTTCTTTGCTATCTTTGTAAACCCGGATGAGGTACTTAATTACCTCTCTTCATCTGCATTTTCTCATATATGCGAAGAACATCATGGTTCTTAACTTATATGTTACATTATAAACATAGTTACCAAGTTTATAATGTAACATATAAGTGTGTGATGTACCATAGGTGCTTAATAGTGGCTACAAGAACATTGACTTTTGCTCTCTGTTGGTAAACATGGATGTTTTAGATATTCTGCAGGACAGAGCTCTTGCCAATTTTTGGTGACAGCAAATACTGTTAACACAGAGTGTTAGGCAGCTTTGTGTCACTTGAACCAAAATACCTGACAGAGACAACTTAGAAGAGGAAAGACTTATTATGGCTTTTGGTTTCAGAGGGTTAATCTATTGTTTGCTGGCAGCAAGAGAGAAACCTCATGGTGGAGGTGCATGGTGGAAGAGAGCTGTCCACTCATGGTGGTCAGGAAGCATGGGGGAAGTGTTCAGTGACAAGGTATAATCCCCAGTGGCCAATTTCTTCCAGCCACACCCCACCTGCCTAAATTTCCCATCCAGTAATCCATTCAAATTATAAATCTATCAAATTATAAATCCACCAGTGAGGTTACACATCTCACAAAGTGACCATTTCCTAAAAGCCCACCTATGAATCTTGCTGTATTAGGGACCATGTTTTTGACTTGAGATTTTGGGGACATTTCAGATCTAAACTACAACATATAGTTAGTTACACAGGCTTCTACTTTCCTCTTTCTAACCTTCACTCATCTACTTTTTTACTTTACACTCTAGAGAATTTCCCTCTTGTTGCTTTATTCATCCTGTCCCAAGGGATGTTGGCAGGATTCAATAAGACACAGTAGAGTATCAAACACAGTAAGTACCTAGTGCATAGCCATCACTAACCAGGCAGGTCACGTAAATGGGTGGAACCTCAATATCCTAAGCTGATGATAGACTGCCTTCAGTGCCGAAGCAAAGCTTAAAAACCAGTGGATGGAAAACTGCTCATAATAAGAGCAGCTATTTCTCTCCCCCTTCCCATTACTCCTCTCACTCTCTCTGGGTTGTCAGGTGACACTATTCTGTTTAGGTTCCTTAGCAGGCGATTCCACATGGTTTTGGTACTGAATGCATAACACCATTGTATCCACATGCCCTTTGGCCCTTTTCCTTCTTATTTTTCCCCATCACACTTTTCCTTATGCAACATACTATTTATTCCAAGGATTCTTTGTCCCTGTCTCTCACCAGTCTCTGCCCTGTAAGGCTCAGGAAGGTGGGGATGTGGCATTATTTATTTACTATGCCCAGCATTTGGCAGTTACTCAATACACAGTCCTTAATGAATGAACAGTCAAATGCATTCCAACCTGTCATTCGTCAATCACTTTGGGCAGATTGGGACACTGTGGTAATGACACATAGACTTCATCGTGGCAAGCTCCATGTCAACGAAGATGTTGACATTAAACAAAATAATCACGAAATGCTTCTTATTACTTTTGGCAATCCTGCGCCCGAGTCCTCTCACATCCATTCCTTGCCCTTCCCCTGGTCGGCAGTAGGTTAGAAGGTACAGCTGGGGCAAGCTTTGGACTAAGTTTGATGGACAATTGGTGGTAGGTGAAAGTTCAGCACCAGAAGGAAGGAATGGAAGGAGAGAGCTGGAAACTTCAAGGAGCAGATCAAACAGCATCAGATCTGAACTATGGAAGAAGCAGGTGAGGCAGGAAGCTCAGTCATTCATTCTGCAACTGCAGCTTGTAGGACATGTTTAGATCCCCCCACCCCCGCCAGAATAGATGGGGCTCCCAGGAAGGGTTTCAATCAAGGAAGGTCACAGTTGTGGCCGCATCTCATCTGTGCTTTGTGCAGATGACTAATTGCAATGCGGGACACAGGCCTGGCAGCCTGGAGGTGAGGGGGGAGGCAGGCGTGCTGTCCAGGTGAGAGGAAACGTCCCCCTTGGACCAGGATGGTAGCTGCAGTTGAGACAGGAAGTGAGGAGCCAGAACACAGCCGAGTCCTGGGCTCCTTGCTTCACTCTTCCTTTTGCTGATGTCTGTGTCTGTCCTTGAGGTCGGGAGCTGCTGCCAGCTTCACTAGCTTGATTTTTATGTTGGTGCCTGAAAGACTCACCTCAGAGAGACGAGGCTGAAGACAATGAGGGAGGAAGACGGGCCAACACTCACCTTCATCCATCCTCCCCACAGAGCAGCTGGAGCCAAAGTTCCAAATCACACAGAGCTGTTTGGGGAAAACTGCCCAAGCTACCCCTCCTTCCATGTCATGGCAAACAGCCCCGGGACCTGCCACATTGGATTGTTCTAATCCTGGAAGCTTGTGCCTTCCAGGTGGGACGACTGCTTCTCAGCTTTGCTCGCATCTGTTTCTTGATGTCTTTTCTAAGGCTGGTCCGGTGCTCTAGGGGTTTGAGAACTCTTTCCGTGCCTTCTTGCAGTGTTTCTAGTGACACAAGAGCAGCTGTGGGCATGTAGAGTAGTAGCATGTAGGACCAAAGAATCCCAGCTAAGAAATAAGGCTGCTCCCTGGTAGATGAAAAAGTACACGGCTTGAAGCTAGAGGTGTTTTATTGAGGCCACGTCCTCACTCCATCACCTGGGTGAGTGCTAGCAAAATGGAGAGGCTCTGTCTCATTAGCATGCTCCTTACTCACCTGTGTGGACCATCAGTAATGAGATGGGTGCAGGTGTAGAGTGTCAGACATGATGTCATATTTAAACCTCTTAATGAACTTCAGGAGAAGGTTATTTATATTTTCCATTTTTTGCAGGTAGAGAAACGAGCTCATAGAGATTAGGAAACTGGCCTGAAATCACAAAGCAGACAAGTCGGAGGGAGGGACTCACCTTCAGACTGCATCTGAAACCTTTGCTCTTACAAAACCCCAGCCATTCCAGCTAGTGCCAAGACCATTGGAATTGATGCCAAAGGGACATCATATTCATGACTGCTACTCTTCCTTGCCAGTTGTGTGGTTTGAGACAGACTGGCCTCTCTGGGCCTTCATTGTCCTTCTCTGTGAAATAATAATGCTACTAGCATTTTGCTTGTGGTGTAGGATTCTGTGAGATTCAGGGAACTGAGGAAGATTTTAAGAGACAAGGTTCAGGAAATACCCATGTGCTTGCCACTCAGATGACACATTCTGATAATATAAGCCTTGCCTCTTAATAGGGAGGGCAAAACTGGCCTCCTATATGTAAGTGCTATATAGAGGACTGAACAGGAACAGGAAAGAATGAGTCACACCTAGTAGGAGTTTGCTCTCATCTCCCAGACAGGCCTTGAATTCTGTCGTGATGTTTAAAAACTCTCCACTTTGTCTACCAAGAGTATCAAGTGCCATGTTTGCCTTGATGCAATTAGCTTTCTGGAGGAAAAAAAAATAAAAAATACTATGTGCATGCTAAGGATTACTATCCTTACTAAATTATTTTAATTTTTGCATAATTGTAGAGAATGAGTAATTAATTCTATGTGGCAAATTAACAAGTACTTTTCAACTGTATTGATCCATTTATTCAAGGCTCTTGATTTTATAATCTTTTAATTATTCTTACATATATGAAAACAGTGACATGCTTATCTACTCTGTTTCTAAACGTCGTTGATCCTAGCAGAGAAGGATTTTTTTTTAATGAGCTATAACTAGTGGAAATGAACACACATTCAAAAACTCCAATATTAGAGTACCTTTTCTTCATCATTTCACAATTATGACTCCATGTGTTGATGATCAATCCCCTGTTTTCGGGTGATTGCCTTATTAATGGCAAAGTGATGAGAATAGAATTAAATATTTGCACTAGGGGCTATGCTTAATTGAGTTTCTTCTCTGCTTATTGCAAGCTCCGGGTTTGGAAATTAAAGCCAACAATGATGATGCCATTTAGACACACACACGGCTAAAATTAGAAGCTTTTTAAATACAGTAAAAATTCTACAGAGACATGGACTTTGATGTTCCTGTTCAGACACATGCTACAATTTTTGAAACAAAGCAAAATTTATTTCTAATTTTAAAAAAAAATCTGGATTATTTTGAGCTTTCATATTGTTCCAGAAATGATGTGGAACACCGAGGAGTGACACAAAAGATAACGTAACAGGCAACATCATTTCACCCACTCACACAGCATCTGAGAGACGGACTCTCTGTTTCTCATCACCAGGGACAGAACTGGAATCCAGAAATATCTGTTGGGGCCTGAGGTATGGCAAGCAATTCCCCTGGAACTGGGCACATACCTGTGAACACAACACTAAAGAAGTCTTGGTGCACTGTTAATGAGAGGTGCAAACAAATCACAGAAAACTGAACCCTTACAGAGGAGGTAGCTGGAATTGTATTAAACACTGAAGGCTGAAGATAGGCCAGCTATGGGAAGACTCTGGAGATGAGAGCTCCGGATAAAGAAGCAAGGGCAGAGACCTAGAAGAGGGAGAGAGGAAGCAAAGAGAGGCAGGGAAGGAAGAGGTGCACCCAGGGAGATGTTCAGGCAGGGTGCATGGGACCAGTCCTGAGAAATTCCACAGGACAGCCAAGAACTGAGGCTTCTTCCAAGAATAATGGGGAAGTATGAAAGGTTTGAAGAAACATGATTATTTAATTACTTAAACAATTTTTACTTTGGTCATTATATTTTGGAAAATGAATGATAGAGGACAAAGTAGACACAGAGGCCAGTTAAGATGCTCCTCAGGTGGTCCAGGAGCAGGATGATTTCACCTTAGAATAGTGGCATTGGAAGCAGAACTGAAGGCAGAGGAAGGGAAACCGGTCCCTTCTTTCCTGCCTTCGGATGGAATTCATCCCATGGCCTCTTCTGATTCTCAGACCTTCAGACTCAGACTGAATTACTCTACCAGGCTTTCCTGGATCTCCAGCTGCACGTTATGGGACTTCACATACATAAACACACAATCACATGAGCAAATTCCTCATAATACATCTCACTTTGTGTGTGTGTGCATATGTGTATTTATGAATCCTATTTCTTATGTTCCTGTGACAAATACAATATTAGAATATTAGAGAAGAAAAATAAGTTGTAAATATCCCATATCTCATAATTAGCAAAATTAAATGTTGACCCCAATGTCCGTGTTTTTTTTTTGTGTGTGTGTGTTTTATTGCCTATAGATGATTTTTAAGTGTGTTTTAATAAATGAGTAGAATTTTGCTGCCTAGTGATGATGAGACAGGCACAACAGGATACGGATACTGTGATATTTGTGGCACATAAACTGGGCAGAATGTTAAGACAAGGATTTTGTTGACACAGTAGTTTCAGTGTAAGTCGTGAGGAGAAGCATATTAGGAATGAGCCCATCTAATATGTAGGGAAAGGCAGGGGGACTTTTTGTCTTCTATTCTCCACCTATTAAGGATTCAATAATTGTCAATACTTTGTAACTTCTGCCAGCTCTAAAGTAAATCATGCATTTGGATTTCAATTGTCATGAGACATGAGTCGTGGTATATGGAGGGATTTTATGCTTGTTCCCTGTAACTCTCAAAAGACAGAATTAAGAAGTAGCATTTTTCAGGGAGTTGGGTTTGCACTCAATTGATTAAATAGCTCTAAAAATGTCTGACTTCACTGAAGAGGAGTATTTCACAACAGTTCCGTTACTTGACATGTCTGAACGCTTCTCAGATTTGGTATTCAGTGGGCATTTTCCCAATTTGTCAATCATTTTTCTGTTTCAATTTTCTAATAGATGACCAACTCTACCTTAAAACAGTCAAGGTTCTCCTTCTTCCCTAAGTTATCTTTGGATGCATTTGGCTTTTTTTATCCATCTTATCCATTTGTATTAATTACTGATGTATATGAATGAAAATACAATATGCATCTTGTGTGTTTGTGGCTTTGTTGATAAACACTGGCAGAGGGAGAGAGAGAGAAATCAGAAGGACTTACAAGAGTATGGAAAGAGATTGGGCAGAAGGGTAAAGAGAATATGGAGAGAAGAAAAAGAAAACGGAGGCAGATTTGTGTTCACTGCAATTACATTGAAGTGAATCTGCAATCAGTACTTTATTCTCATCTCTTCTTTACATGGGGGCAAGAATGCAGTAGAAATAGGCATGCTATTAATTATAGTCGTGGCTGAGAACGGTTTAACTCCTATGCTTATTTTTTATGTGGCAAAATAGAAAGTTATATTTACAAACTAGGCTAAATTGGTTGTAAATTCTACTTGATCACATGTAGCTATGTCAAAATCTTAATTATAATAGATTAACGTTACAGAAAGAGCTTGAAATTGCAAGTTAAAAATAAACTCATCGGGCTCCCATATGCACAAATTACTACTCTTAAGACCTTCAATAAGTAATGCACCTTTGAGTCTCAGTTCCTCTCTTGTAAACTCAGAATAATAATGCTGCTTTGTTTAGACATTTTAAAATCCAGCAAGATATTAAATATAAACAATAGTGGTGCCTAATAATCATCCATAGAAAATCACCTCCTTCTCACTGGATTAAGACAGGATGAAGGAGGGAACACCACTGAGGTATTAGAAACTGTGTTGGTTTTCTTGGGCTCCCAGGACAAATTACCAAAGACTGAGGCAACTAAGTAGCATTCATTGATTGTCTTAGAGTTCTGGAGTTAGATGTCTGAAAGCTGGCGTAGGCAGCTTTGACTCTGAAGCATCTCTCCTTGGCTTATACATGGTTGTGTTTTCTCTGGGTCCTCAGATGGAATTCTCTTCCTATAAGGACACCAGTTATATTAGATTAGGTCCTATCCTTATGATTTCCTTTTATTTTAAATTACTTTTTAAAAATTCCATCTCCAAGTACAGTCTCCTTTTGAGGTACTGGGGTTAAGAATTTATATATAAATTTTAAGACACACAAAATTGAGCCCATAACAGATAGATTTGGGATGAATAAGTTTACAGAATTTTAAGTTCTAGAGCAAGGTTTTGAACACATATTTGTGCCTTGGAATTCACATGAGAAAAAAACAAAGAACAAAGCCAACAAAGTCAACTTTACTGGGATGCAATAAACTCCAGTCATGAGGTAGAAAGTTCATTGACACTGACAGCAGAATAGAAGATGGGTAAGCCTGCATAGGATGGGAGGTGAGGGGCGGGGTGGGGAGACCCGGGGAGGTGTTTGGGTGTGCTTGCATGTTCTTCTGAAGGAGTGAGGATGTGAGTGTGTGTAAATGTGCTGTGCAAGTGTGTGGGTGTTCATTCACATTTGTGTTTATGTGTGTGCTGTGTTGAGGAGGGTGAGACATCTTAGCCTCTGAAAGAAGAAGCAAGAGGATGGTTAGTAGCTCCACAGGAAGAGGGCAGCACAGGTACCACTGTGCCATCATGGAAGGGCATGTCTTCTTACCTCCTTTTTTAAAATTTTTAAATTTATTTTCTATTTATATATGACAGTGGAATGCATTCCAACTCTTATTACACATATAGAGCACAATTATTCATCTCTCTGGTTGTATACACAGTATATTCACATCAATTCATGTCTTTATACCTATACTTTGGATAATAATGATCATCACATTCCACCATCATTAATAACCCCATGCTTGCTCCCTTCCCCTCCAGCCCATCTGCCCTATCTAGAGTTCATCTATTCCTCCCATGCTCCCTCTCCCTATCCCACTATGAATCAGCCTCCTTATGACAAAGAAAACATTTGGCATTTGTTTTTTGGGGGAGTTTTTTTAGCATTATCTTCTCAACTCCACCAATTTACCTGCAAATGCCATGATTTTATTCTCCTTTATTGCTGAGTAATATTCCATTGTATATATATGCCATATTTTTTTATCCTATCTATTGAAAGGCATCTAGGTTGGTTCCACAGTTTAGCTATTGTGAATTGTGCTGCTATAAACATTGATGTGGTTGTGTCCCTGTAGCATGCTGTTTTAAGTCCTTTGGATATAGACCAAGGAGAGGAATAACTGGATCAAATGGTCATTCCATTCCTAATTTTCCAAGAAATCTCCATACTGCTTTCCATATTGGCTGCACCAATTTGCAGTTCCACCTTCTTTGTGGTGTTCTAAGGTATTTGGACAAGCTTAGATGAAGCTGGAATGAAATGTATGCACCCAAGTCAGGTTCTTCCAACACAATGGGTCTCCAGAAAGGGTTGAGTGGGAGATGGATTTCAGCTAAAGCCCACTTACAAAGCAGAGCCCACCATGAAACTATTTCCTAGGGCCAGAAGTTTTTGGTTTTATTCATTTGCATAAAGATGCTCTAGAAATACTGGAAGGTCCTGCCTACTGTCTTCTACAGAACTTGGTAGAAAAATGAAATATAAGCCTATTTTTGTTAGCGTTACTAGCATTTGGTGCTTTGTCTTACACATTTTGAAGCATGAGTACTAGCTCAAAATTAAAAGAAAAATAATTAGAAGAAGGAGCAATGGCCCTGCAAAGGTAGACTTTTAGAGAAAAAAAAATGTCAAGTCCTCCCAAAATATTTGTATTTTCTTTTAAAATAAAGGTTTCCCATATAGTCATAAAGATGTGCATAATGTAGTTTCTCTGTCAAGACATACGTATGCTGGTTTCCTCTATTTTAGTTTACATGTCCAGCTATGATCTGACCCTGTGTTCTTTGCTGATAGATTGCTTTATTGTGTTCAGTACAAGAGCCATGTACAGCACAGAATGACTCAGCCTTATTTTTCTTCCCAAAATATATTTGATATGTTGGCTATTGTGTCATTCTAGGTAGCATTGGACCAGATTATACTACCAATCCAGAGAGACACCAAGATCCTATTGAAACTAAAATCTCATAACCTTCGGTCTGGCCTTGACAAGCAGAGCTTGATCTCCACCAACTTGCATGGCCTCCTTCTCTGCATCTTCTGGTTGGGAAGAAAAAGAGACTCATCTACAAATAGGCAACTCTTACACAGATGTATAAATATGTAAGATATTCCACCAACCTTCAAATATATATGTATGAATAAATATGTGCATTATTCAAAATGTTTTGAAACGGCACTCTGCTATCAAATTATTGAATTTTGAATTTTTATTTAAAAATCATATAGCTTTTCAGACAACAATCTTATTTCACAAATGGAAAGACTGGGTTTAAAGCATACTATATTTGTGTTTCCTCTTCTGCTTACCTTAAATGAGCTTTTTGAAAACCAATTGGAAATTAAAACCAGGTCATTTTTCCCCTAGCACAGGACATTCACGTTATTTCCTTCAGCAAATCATGTATGTAGAGTTCACCACATGCACAAGTGCATGCTAGAAGCTTGAAGAGATGGTCCACTGCTGCTCAGAAAATATGCCAGTGGATATCAGAAGACCAAGACCAGGAGAGAGCAACAGGGGCAGAGAAGTGATGGAAGGAGCCAGACATATCATCCCAAGGCACAGCCCCAGTTTCTTGTACTGACATTCCCACTGCCCCTGATAGATAATAGAATAGCACAGGCTTCAGGTTTTAATGAAAAAAAAAATACTATATGTTGTTAATACTTTATAGCTGGGAAGAAGTGCCAAGTTTTGCTACAACATCAGTGATATGGTGGGCAATTTTGACTTTAGGAAGAAAAGAGAATTTAGACTTTTAAAGAGATGCATTTAGAGGCAATCTTCTAGTGACATGGAGTGCTAGGTTAAAGGTTTGGGGCTTTTTGTTCTAAACATAAAAAGGTACAAATATTACAACATCCATTAATGCATGAACCCTAACAGTGTCTGAACTCCTCCCAGATAGTAGAAACTTATGTCCTGTTTATCCCCAACTCTGGTTCCATTTGAATACAGCTCATTACCTTGTTTTGTTTCATGGTTCTGGGAAAGGAACCTGGACCCTGATGCATGCTGGGCAAGCTCTTCAGCACTGAGCTAAATCCACAGTTCTGATCCAACATTTTAGCCTTGGTTCAGACTCTGGGGCATTTTGTTCATGAATCACTGGAGATTTCAGGAGCAGTCATTCAATTACTAAGGACATTCAGCCCCATATAAATGCATTTCCTTTGCTCTGGCATGTTTCATTTAAGACACATTGCTGTTGCCAAATCCCAGACCAGTGGCTGGGTGTTTATCTGAGGCTGAACCACCACCTGCAATATCAAAGTAGTAAAAAGGGAACTTTATAATTTGTTTACAATTGGGAAAGGTCCCCAGGGTAGCAAAATTGTTCAGATTACTCAGTGTGCAGCAAGTGGCAGCAAAACTTTTCATAAGCACTGACCAAATGCTAGATTTTCTTCTGAATCAGCAGAGAGCGAATGTTCAGGCTAAATTTGGCCACTGCCTGTTTTTCTAAGTAAAATTTTATTGGAACACACTCATGACTGTTTATATTTAATATGGCTGTATTTGCTCTACAAAAATAGAATTGAACAGTGGCAACAGAGACTACATCAAAGTGAAGCCTACAATATTCATCATCTAGCTCTTTATGAGTAACATCTGCTGATATTTGTCCTAAGTGCTTTACCTGAATTCATCCAACTTAATATGGATGACTTTATCCTGTAGCAACATTGCCACATGACACTAGGTAGATGAGAGAGCAGTGATGAAGTTAAAGATCATACGACCAGGTCTTAGAGAGCCAGATTCAGATAGAGTCTGTCCAGTTTAGTGTCTATGAACTTAAAATGTTATATATTATGGATAGATAGGTAAATTGGTATATAGATGATAGATAGATACTGTTTTATATATGTGCATAATAGCCATATTGAAATATAATTCACATAACCTCTTACCCATTTAAACTAAATCATGAAGTGGTGCTTAGTATATTCACAGACTTGCAAAAAAAGTCAGTACAGTGAGTTTAGAACCATTTCCATCACCTCCAAAAGAAATTTTATACTCATCAGAAGTATCTAATAAAACTTTGCTTTCCACCTCTTCCTCAACACACATTGCTTTTTTTGTTCGTTTTGTTTTTTAACCACCATCATTTTGAGTATGAAATGATATTTCATTGTGGATTTGTTTTTACCCAATGACAAATGATTTGGAGAATTTCTAGGGACTTTAAAGCCATTTGCATATCTTCCTTGGAAAAATGGTTTTTCTCCCAGGCATGGTGGCACACACCTGTAATCCCAGCAGTTTGGGAAGCTGAGGCAGAATCGTGGGTTCAAATTCAGCTTCAGCAAAAGCAAGGTGCTAAGCAACTCAGTGAGACCCTGTCTCTAAATAAAATACAAATTAAGGCTGGGGATGTGACTCAGTGGTTGAGTGCACCTGAGTTTAATCCCCCATACCCTTCCCAAAATAATGGCTTTTGGGATTCTTTGTCATTATTAAATTTTTTTTATTATTTAATATCAAATTTTAAAGCCTCTTTTAAGAAATATATTTTAGGTAGATGGGCTTTAATAGAGATCTTATTTTCAAATATTTTTTCCTTATTCTTTATTATTTTTTTCTTTCATAATGGTATCCTTAGACATTCAATTAAATTTAATTTTGGTTAAGTTCAACTTAATATATTTCTTTTGTCATTTATGTTATTGTGTCAACTCTAAGACAGTCTTGCTTAACTAAATGCCATGAACTCCTATGTTTTGTTGCATTTTTTTTCTTCCCAGCACTGGGTCTGGAATCCAGGGTCTTGACAGGCAAGAACACTACGACTGAGTTACAGCCCCAATCCTACTTCTTTGTTGTCTTGTATAAATTTATAGTTTCAGTCCTTATACTTAGATTCATGATCCATTTTGTGAATAATTTTTTCTTCTTTGGGAGGGCTCAACCACTGAGTCACATCTTTAGCCTTTTTTTATTTTTATTTTTGTATTTTGAAAGAGTGCCTCACTAAGTTACTTAGGCTGTTTTTGAACTTAAAATCCTCCTACCTCAGCCTCCAGGGCCACTGGAATTAAAGTCATGCACCATATTTCACAGCTTGTTGTGGATAATTTTTAATAAGTTATAGAGGAAGGGGTCTAATTTCATTCTTTTGCATTTCTATAGGCAATCACCTGAGAATATTTGTTGTAAAAATATTATTCCTCATTGACTTGCAAGGGCACTCTTGGTAAAATCAAAACTGTTTTAGGGGGTTGGAGTTATGGCTCAACCGTAGGGCACTTGCCTCACATCTGTGAGGTGCTGATTTAGATCCTCAGCACCACATATTAATAAATAAATAAAATAAAGTTATTATGTCCAACTATAACAAAAAACTTTTAAAAAAAACTGTTTTAGTTTGTTCCTGATCTTTAGCTTCCACTCTTCTAATTCAACTAGTCAAAACCACAGAGACTTTTTTTTTTAAGAGAGAGAGAGAGGAGAGAGAGAGAGAGATAGAGAGAGAGAATTTTTAATATTTATTTTTTAGTTCTCGGCAGACACAACATCTTTGTTGGTATGTGGTGCTGAGGATCGAACCCGGGCCGCACGCATGCCAGGCAAGCGCACTACCGCTGAGCCACATCTCCAGCCCCTCACAGAGACTTGATTACTGGAATTTTATAGTAAAGTTTGAAACCAGGAGGTATGAGTTCTCCAGCTTCATTTATTTTCAGACTTATTGTGGCTATTTTGTGTCTCTTTGATTTGCATACGAACTTTAAAATAAATTTGTTGATTACTGCAAGGAAGCTTGGAAGGACTGAAAAAGACTGTGTTGAGGCACTGTGGATTAATTTGAGGACTATTGCTGTTCTAACAGTATATTTTCTGTTCCATAAAATTAGTACACCTTACTATTTACATATATTGTAGCTTTTGGTGTACAAGTCTCACACATTCAAAAAAAAAATTACTCCCTAAGAAAATTGTATTATTTTCTGTATTATTTTAAATGGCATTGGGTTATTAGTCTTATGTTTGGCTTGCTCTCTGCACTTACATAAAGACAGCAGATGATTATTAACATTGTGCATTGAAACCTTGCTGAATTAGTGTATTTGTTCTGGACAGCCTGAAGAGGATTCCTTAGAATTTCCTATCAGCAAGATTCTGTCATATGAAAATAGACATAATTTATTTCTGATGTTCTAAACTGGACATATTTTTAATTTTATTCTCATTGTGTTCATATGTAATTTACCTAGCTGGAATCTCAAGTACAAAGTTGAATAAAAGTGATCAGAAGGCACACCTTGACAGTCTTTGATCCTAAGATGAAAGCCTTTAGTCTTCAGTATTTTTGATACATATTGTGATGTCTTTCTTCAGGGCAAACAATCTCCTTTTTTAATTTCAGTTTTTAAAAAAGTGTTTTTATTATGAATATATGTTGGATTTTGTCAAAAGCTATTGTCCAAGAGTAGATGGCCATGTGGTTTTGTCCCTTTGTTTTATAGATGTGATACATCATATGAATTTAACTCTTGGATATTAAATCAATTCTAGATTCCTGAGATGAGGCCCATTTCACCATGATAAATGATGATTTTACTATGTTACTCAATGAAGTTTCCTACTCGTTTTCAAATACATTTTTGTCTGTTTTTAAGAGATATTATTCTGTAATTTTCTTTGGGGGGCAATATTGGTTTCAATAATAGTCTAATAAGGACCTCACAGATTGAGACAGGAAGTGTCTCCTCTTCCCATTTGTAGAATAGTCTGTGAAGAATGGGCATTCATTCTTCTTTAAATGTTTGGTAGAATTAACTAGTGAATCAATCTGGGTTTGGGCTTTATTTTTGTGGAAAGTTTTCCAGTTTCAAAAGCTCTCTAATTATCTGATATCAGGCCATACAGGTTTCTATTTCTTCTTGAATCAGTTTTGATAGTTTGTGTCTTTCTAGAAGATTTTCTATTTAATCTCTCTCCTTAATATTTCTGGCATGCAGCATTGGAGTATTCTCTGATAATCTTTATTTTTATTTTAAAAACCTAGTAGTCCTAACTACTCCTTCCCTTTCTGTTATTTTCTTTTTCTTGGTCAGCCAGCTACAGTGTTGTTAGGATTGTTCCTCTGTATAAGAAGAGATTTTACTTTGTTTGTTCCTCTTACTGTTTTCCTTATTTTTTCCATTTATTTCCACTCTACTTTTGTGAATTCAGTTATTGTACTGTTTTATGATTAGTTTGAGGTCCTTTCTCCAGTGTCTAAAAGGGTATAAGATTAAGTTTTTTTTTTTTTACTTAGGTTTGTCTTTAAGACTATTAATATTACCATCATATATTCCCTCTATTTTAGCACTGTCACATAAACTTTGGTATGTTGTTTCTTCATTTTTATTCATCTCAAAATATCTTTTATTTTTTATTTTCTTTTTCTTTAGCCAATTGATTATTTAGGAATGTATGAATTAATTCTTACATTATTTCTGAATCTTCAAAGTTTTCTGTGCTATTGATTTCTAATCGCCTGTCATTGTGGTTATGGATCTTAGTGTGTCTAATTTTTGTTCTTTCAAATTCATTAAGGCTGCCTTATGATGGAAGGCGTGCTCCATCCTGGAGAAACGTTCTCTGTGCACTTGAGAGCACGTGTTCCCTAGCTGACTGTCAGGTCTGCTTAGCCTGCTCAGTGCTGGAAGCTGATGTCTTTCCAGTTGTTTCTTCCCCTGTGGATTGTGAAGCTCCGCTCTCCGGTACTGAAGGGAGGTATTGGAATCTGCAGCTATTACTGTGCCCCATCTACCATTTCCTTTATTTTTTTTCCTGTTTTTGTCCATCCCGGTCATCCCTGAAGTGGGTTGCCCACTGGGTCATTATGATATGCTCCTCTGTGTCTCCTCTTTTAAAGTCTATTTCACCTGCTGCTGGTAGAGCAGTTCCTAAGGTCGTCATTAGTGTGACATATTTTTCTACCCTCTACTTTCAAACTATTTGTGCCTTTGACTCTAATGTGTGTCGCTTGTAGAAAGCATATAATTGGATACCATTCAGTTTCATTCCACACTGCCCTGTCTGTGTTTTGATTAGATGGTTGAATGCATTTACTGTCATTATTGATATATTTGGATTTATGCCTTCAATGTCACTCTATGTATTCTGTATGTCTCAATTTTTTGGTTCTTTCATTCCTCCTTCAGTTTTAGCATTTAGATGAATTGATATTTTTGATTTAAATCTGAATTATTTTAATCATTATTTACTATATTCTTGAGTTGTTTTCTTATAAGACTATGTTAGATTTATACTAATTTAATTATAATTAGATATAGAAACATCACTGCTGAGTATATTTGCTCTTCCTTTTTTGTGCTATTATTAACTATATCCCTGTATGGATAGGATGTATTTTAAATAATATATCAAAACAGCATTTGTTTTAATTTAATAACTTTGTATTTTATTTTATGTATGTAATGAATATGTAATTATTTATATAAGGTTGTATAATATAATTATTTATATACTTTTTTAAAGAAGCTGTGAAAAGAGGAAGGTCATGCATATATTTTAGGATGTGTCACATTAACCTTATCACTGGCCATTTCTGATTCCCTGATTTGTTCCTATGAAGGTAAGTTGTTCTCAGTTGTCATTTTCTTAATAGCTCTGATCCACCCACCTCCAGTGTGATGTTAAAATCTTACATATATTACATCTCTACATGTTATATCCCCAACAATAAAATAGACACATTGTGCTACACACTTTTCAAATCAGTTGGAAATACAAATCTACGTAATTACATAATTACATTTACCATGTTCTTTGTTTCTTTTTGTAGATTCAAATTATGTCTACTGTCACTTCTGTCAGTGGGAAGAATTCCCTTTAGTGACTCCTCTACGGTAGTTCTGCTAGCTGAAAATTCTGTTTTCTCTATCTAGCAATGTCTTATTTTGCCTCATTTTCAATAACAATTTTCTTTGATATAAGTTGACATTGTTTCATTGACATTTTTCCTTCTTTCAGCTCTTTGAATATGTCACATTCCCACTCTGGCATCCACTATTTATCAAGAGAATTCAGTTGTTAATGTTATTGTGGTTTTTTTAATTCATATGAAAGTAGTATATAAGTCACTTTCTCTGGATGATTTCAAGTTTCTCTGGTTGTATTTCAGCGTTTTGACTATGATGTGTCTGATTATGGATCTCTGCGTTTTAATCCAGTATGGAGCCTGTTGAGCATCTTGGACATATGCACTGACATTTTCCACTAAATTTTAGAAGTATTCAGTCATTATTTTGTGGGATTTTTTTACTTTTCTCTGCTCTGCCATTTTCTTTTGGAAACCATGATACACACACGTTGATGTCCCACTCTTAAGATCTTTTGCTCTTTGTGTTATTCTTTTATCTCTGTTCTTCAAACTCTATAATATCTATTGATCTGTCTTCAAGATTCCTTTGCCCAGTTTGAATCTACCTTTGGGCCATTCCACTGAATTTTTCATTGCAATCATTTTTACTTTCCAATAACAGAGTTCCCATTTGGTTCTTATCTATAACTTATTTGTCTTTTTTGACATTGCCTCTTTAAGGAAACATTATTTTCATATCCTACTTTAAAAAAAATCATGGTTACTTTGAGTTTTTTGAATTTCCTTCTAATAACTTTCTGGAGTCTTTGTTAAGTTTGCCAGTGATATTCTCTTATAGGCTATTTATGATTCATACTTTGTTCTTGTCTATAAGTTGAAATTTCTTGTTTCTTTGCATGTCTCATACATCCTTTTATTGAAAACAGGACATTTTGGGGAACACAGTACTGTAATTCTGGATACTGATCTCTGCTCCTTTCTGTATTAGCAATTGTTTTTGTTTGCATGATTGTTTTATTTAGTCACACATACACACACACATTTATATGTGTGTATGTGTGTGTGTGTGTGTGTATATATATATATTTATTTATTTATTTATATATGTGTGTGTACACGCTTATGTGTGTGTGTGTATATTTGTGAAGTGTCTTTCCTGTGCAGTGTGAAACCTCATATGCCATGCCTGAGAGAGTGCAACCTTGTGCATGTGTGCAATCACCCTGAGATGACAGTGACCTTAGCATTTCTTTCTTGGACCATTATTTCTCCTAATCCCTTTGTGACCTGCCTCTGTTGTATCACACCCAGCTCTTAGGCTCCAATAATTGCTAACTATAGGCTCTATTCTTTCTGACAATGTCCTGAGGCATAAATTGTTCTATAGTCCAGTCCAATTAATTTCAGGTCCTTTGCAGAGGTTATTCCCTGGATCTATATTTGAGGTTTATTATGACATGAGGAGGCTCTTACCTTTTCTGAAGTTGAAACTTTCAAACTTGCCAACCTAAGGTTTGCTTGCCATTTTTCATAGAAAAATACCAACTTCCTCTTGTTTACTTACCACCCAAAACTCTTTACTTGGGAGAACATATTTCGGCTTGAAATTCCCACACTCTTCCAAATACATCAAGCTCTTTTGGTAAGGCTTTATAGAGATGGTCTTATGGCTTGCCACCCCTACCTTGGACAAATTTCTGAGCCATTGTTCTGATGCTAGTGGTAGAGGAATTGGTACTGCCTGTCTCAGAGTAGAAACCCTATTTAATGAGAAAGAAGCTGGGGGTGATACTAGCCTCTGATCCCCTTGGATTGCTTTCCTGGTGTGGAAATTCAGCCATGTGAGCCAGCTCTGTTAAGGCTGATAGAAATAGAAGTATTTTCAGTCTGTGGTTCACTGGGTGGGAACTCTAACCTGTGAGTACGACTGGGTGGTGGAAGAGAGCCAGATGGATCTGGGAGGAATGGCTGGCAACCTGCCTTTTGCAAGGAGGTATCCATTAACTGAGAGCTAGGGAGAGAAGGAGCCCCTCTTCTTAGCTATATCTGCCTGAAATGGAACTTCCATTATACTGATGCAAATGTGGAAGTTGCAGACAGAGAGCAGGTTGTGCTCAAGTGACATGGATTCTTACTGCTCAGGGATTTAGTAGATTTCCTGAATATGTGTTTCTTTATCTTCTGTATGATCTCAGGATAATTTCTAGATACTTGATACCCATTTTTTTAAATAATGTTCACGAATACTAGGTATTAGATTCATGAGGTGCTTATGCCCTGATTCCATGAGAACCAGGTCCTGGATCAATGGCTTTTAAACAAACTATATGTTTCCCAGTCCAAATACCACTAAGTGCATGACTTCTGGCCTAAGACATGATTGAACAGATGTTGCTAAAACCATACCACACGTCAAAGGAGTTTGAAATCACGATTCCTATGGAGGGTGGTAACATCTTTAAATTTAGAGCTCACTGAACCCAACTACTTACAATGTTCTGTGTCAGAGTTGAAAACCTGTTGTAAATTCAGATACACATACATGTCTAGAATAGAGCCATTTCACCTGGAAGAGGCTTGGGTTAAAAAATATTCCTAAAAGAAAAGAGGATTGTTTTGGTTATTTTTGCTTTACTGTGACAAAGGCCCAACCAGAACAACCTAGATGAGGAAAAGTTTATTTGGCTCATGGTTTCAGAGGATCAGTCCATGGTCAGCCAACTCCATTGCTCTGTGTGTGCTCAAGGCAGGGTAGGACATCATGGTGGAAAAAAGCAGTTCAGGACATGGCATCCAAGAAGCCTAGAGAGAGCTCTGCTCACCATGGACAATGCACAGACCTCAAGTGCATGCTCCCAGTGATCTCCCTCCTCAAGCCACACCCTTCCTGCCTACAGTCACTACCCAGTTAATCCATCAGTACATTCATCCACTGACCATGTTACACTTCTCACAATCTAATAATTTCAACTCTAAAAATTATTACATTGTCTCACACATGAGCTTTTGAGGGACACCCCATATCTAAACAATATTAAGGGCCATTTAACAAATATTATGGGGATTCTTTACATGGGTAGTGATATGATGATGAATAATCCATACAAGGACAATTCTAAGAAAGAAAGAAGAAAGGAAAAAAAGGAAGAATTATAAATATGCACATCTATGTTCATTGCAAATGAAAATATGTAATCACGCCACGTACATGGCAGATCTCACAGTAAGTACATGACATATAGAATAGTGAGTTACCATCACGGCAAGTTCACATATATGTTATAGCAAAGTAGAAATAATATGTTAATCAATTAGTTATAGGAAAAAATAATCATAAACTCTGATGAGGACTTTGAAAGAAATGGACAAGAGATTTATGACATATTTTTAGAATTGTTTTTAGTTGTGGATGGACACAATACCTTTATTTTATTTGTTTACTTATATATGGCTGAGGATTGAACCCAGGGCCTCACATGTGTGAGGCAAGCGCTCTACCACTGAGCCACAGCCCCAGTCCTATTGATGACAGTATTTATAAGGAAAATTAAATATAGAATAGTGCTTTAGACTTTTTTTCCTAGAGGGATTGATCTAATAGAAAAAATATGAATAGGTATTAGATGAATAGATAGAAGGCATCAGAGTAGCAGGTGAAAAGGACCCTGGAAGAAGGGAGGTTTTCAGATTCAAAGGCAGAGGGAAACTGGATTATACAGAAGGACAGATAAAGATCAGAGAACAAATCATGAAATCTTTGTATTGTTCTGTTAGAGCTTTGCAAAACCACCAAAGTGATGTTTTGTTTTGTTTTTCAATCTGTATGTGTGTGTGTGTGTGAGTGGGTTGTGTGTGTGTGTGTGTGTGTTTGTGTGTTTAATATTCCTCTCCAGTATAGAGAGTAAAAAGATGAGATCTTGAAACAGCGCTCTGAAGATTGGAGTCTGTAACAAAATAAAATGAAGTACTTAAAATATTATTTACCATCACCTGTTTTATATCCAATTACATAGACCACAAAGTATTGCTGCCATGAACTCAGAACGTGCTTCAGAATTCTAATAGCATGGGTCCCCTGGGCTTTTGTTACAGCCTCCACTCAGCTAGATGGAGAAGGGTCCGGAGAACAATATGACCCCTTCTTACTCTTCCAGTCACTGCTGCCATTCAGCGAATGTGCTTTTCTTCATGACACTCATTCATGTGAACTATTTTCTAGGAGGCTTCCTTGTCCCTGGTACCCACCCACATGACCAGAGTGCATGCCTACAAGTGTGCAGATTGGGAGAAAAATAACCATAGAGCTTTTCTTTAGCAACTGTTATTTCACAGAGTTTCCTTGTGTATGCCTAGCAATTTTAACAAAGCATACGCTGGTCTTTGTGGACTGGGAAGAAAGAAAGGGTAGCTTGGAAACAGAATGGGGGAGATACAATAGCTATCCTGATTCATCATAGAAATGACCCCATCAACCACCTGTTGCCCAGCAATGTAGCATAATTGAAAAACATCCCGAAATTCTGTAGCTGTAAGCAACAGACTTTGTTCTCACGTTCATGAGCATTCATGTCAACTGCAGTTTAACTGCTGTATGATGAGTAATTTTTCCATGGACTGTGAATAAATCGAGTTTGGTTCCAGGATACGAATGGCATTTTAGTCCATTTCAATGTGTCCTTTATTCCTTGGATCAGCCGGGAGAATAGACAGGTACTTCTCCTGGACAATTAGCAGAGTCAAGGGTTCTAGATTCATAGGAATAAAAGAGTGTTCTGCACACCATAGAAGAGGAATGGAAGCAAATATTTTTTGACCAATAGCCCAAATCCTCAACCAGATTAAATAGGGTAATTCCTTATGAAGTCCTTTCCACCACAGAACAAATGCAAATATTGATCGGGTCAGGACTATTTTTTCTAGAAGATAATGTCTGGTCTTCATGCTAACCAGGACTCAATTTCTTTCAATTTGAAATTGAGAATATCTTAGATCACTTCCTGCTTCCAGTGGCACCATGACACAGACTGGCTGAGACGGAAAGCAAAGAGCTTTATTTGGGGGCCTTGTTGTGGAGGTCCAAGATTGAAGGGCTGTATCTGGTGATGACCCTCTTGCTGTCAGAGTCCCAAGATGGTGCAGGGCATCATGTAGCAACAGACAAGGATGGCTCAAGTGTGTGTGGCCCTCCTTATTCACTTGTGGGTCCTTCATGATGGTGATCTCACCTAATCTTAATCACCACCCAAAGGCCCAGCTCTAAGCACCATGGTGAACACCCCTCCTCAATGTCTCACAAAGAGGACTGAATTTCAGCACCTGAACCTTGGGTAACAAGCTTAGACCATGGCAGAAAGGCAAACTGAAAAGCCCATAATGGGAAATAGAAAATGAGAAATGATAAGGGATTGGTATTGCATCTAATACCCTTTCATATTATCCTGACCTTCTTCATAAACTCTTTTGTGATACCCTGGGCTTCTCTAGAGGGCTCACATGAATAGTGTGACTGGATGTACAACTAGAGATATGAAAATTGTTCTCTATATGTGTAATATGAATTGTAACGCATTCTGCTGTCATATATAACAAATAAAAATAAAAAGAAATACCTAAGTAAAACAAAATAATGTTGAAAATGTGTTGGTTGAGGTGATGTTTTGAGGGTGCTGGAAATCTTTGTTAAGAGAGATGAAAGTGCTGTTTAATTTTTTGCCCATATATTAATTGGACTATTTGATTTTTGGGTGTTTAATTTTTGAGTTCTTTATGTATTCTGGATATTAATCCCCTATCAGAGAAGAAGCTTGCGATTTTTTCTCCTACTCCATAGGCTTTCTCTTCACTTCTCTTCACAATTCTTTCCTTTGCTGCACAGTTTTTCAATTTGAGGCCATCCCACTTATTGATCCTTGGTTTTGATTCTTGAGTTTTAGGAATTTCATTAAAGAATTCAGTGCCTGGGCCAATATGTTGAAATGTTTCCTTGTTTTCTTCTAGCACTTGCAGAGATTCTGGTTGAATTCTTAGGTATTTTGTAAATTTCGAGTTGTCTTTTGTACAGGGAGAGAGAGGCATTGATCTACTTTCATTCTTCTGCATTGGCTGTCCAGTTTTTCCATCAATATTTGTTAAAACGGTTATATTTTCCCCAACCTGTATTTTTGGCATCATTGTCAAGGATCAGATGAATTCTTCAAGGTAGATTTGTTTCTCTGTCTTCTATTCTATTCCATTGGTCATCATGTCTGTTTTGATGCCAATACCATGCTGCTTTTATTACTTAGTTCTATACAATAATTTGAGATCAGATATTGTGATCAGGTATTACTCAAGACTGCTTTGGCTATTCTGGGTCTTTATTTTTCCAAATAAATTTTAGCTCCAAGCCTTTCTAGTTCTGTGAAGAATTCCATTGATATTTTCATGGCAATTTTCACTGAGTCTGTATAATCCTTTTAGTAATATGGGGCCATTTTGACTATATTAATTCTGCCTATCCAAGAACATGGGAGATCTTTCCATCTTCTAAGTCTTCTCCAAATTCTTTCTTTAAAGAAGTAGACAGACATTTCTCAAAATAGGAAATACAAATAGCCAACATATATATGAAAAAAAAAAAGTTCAACAATACTGGCAATCAGGGAAATGCAAATCAAAATTACATTGAGATTTTTGTCTCTAGTTAGAATAGTAATCGTCAAGAACATAAATAATAATAAATGCTGTTTGCTGGCAAATGAATGGAACTGAAGAAGATCACACTAATGAAATAATCCAGACTCAGAAGATCAGGGTTTTTTCTCATATGTGGAAACTAGAGCAAAATTAAAAAGAGGGAAAAAAAGGTAAGAACACATGGGAAATCAGTGGAGCAGAGGAAGAGGGTAGAGGGAAAAGGAGGAGGAATGGGAAAAGGGAGGATCTGCAGAATAAAATTAGCCCAATTATGTCATGTATGTATATAAATATGCCACAGTAAATTTCACCTTTATTTAGTAGAATACAGAAAGAGGAATGGGGAAAGAGAAAGAGAGGTGCAGAGGAAGCCTTGGAAACTGAAAGAATTGAAAGGGAGCAAATTATATTCCATGTAAGAAGAAATCCCACCATTACGTGCAACTGTAATGCACTACAAAATCATTGGGGAAGAGAGAAGAGGAGAGGAGAGGAGAGAAAAGGAGAGGAAGAGAGAGGGAGGGAGGGAGATGTGTTCTATGTTCTTGAAGAAAATAAAAGATATTATAATTAATTTGCTTTCTCTTCTCATCCATTCTTAAATTAAACTCCAGGCTTTTCCACATGAAATGTAAACCATGCTTGACCCTAGATGCAAACTCTCACTTTCTACCTGGCATGGAATAGAGAGCTGGAACATTATATATAACTTTGCTGGCTTTTCTTTTAATCATTTGCTTCATTTAATGTGTTTTGTTCATTCAGGAAAGGGAACCGTCAAAGTCCTTTTTTATCTCAAAGTCTATTTGAGACCTGCAAAGGAAAATCCCACAGCAATTCTTCATAGGGTCATTTTGAAGTGGATTTTCCTGTTGCAGAGTTTCAGATTTGTGTACTGGAACTTGAGTCTCCTTACTCTTAAAATAGAGACCTTGGATTCAAACTCACCTGTAATACACCCTGCATTCTAGGTGTGATAGTCGGAGTGTCATTATAAGTAGGAATAAACAGAAGTTTTGTCCTTAAAGTGGGAAACAAGGGAGCAAGTTGGTAGGGGATGGAAACCTCCTCAGGGACCCTGGATTATGAATTATTCTCCTCCCTGCAGAGATTTTTAAATAACTCACTTGTGAGGACCTTGGCCGTCGCCTCACACACAGATGACTTCTAATGGAGATGCTTGGTGTTTGGTTGTCTGTGTTACTGACTGACTAGTTACTTCATTCTTATGAATGAATATAAGTTTATTAGAGTCAAACCATGTGACCAAGCTTTCATTTACCTTTGATTTACCTGTGCTGTCTCCCTTATCTGAAAGAGGGTATCCACGACTGGAATAATAAACATGGTGGCATACCTGCACATAAATTGGCCTATTAATAAAATGTGTATTTAAAGGAGCATTATTTCAAGGACTTCCAAGCCCAGAGTTAGGGGCTGATGCCCCCTGTCCATTTATTGGCCACCCTCTTCAGAGGTCCAAACCCCTCACAGAATTGTTTGTTTTATATAAAACAAGACACATGATCTGCTTGACTGAAAAAGAATTTGAAGTACTTCAGGCATGAAACAAGCATAGTCTAATCCAGTCTCTTTAGATGACCTTATACCTTCATTTATTTGGCATTCATTCCTGCCATTTGGTTGATCTCAGATTGATTTTGACATTTTCTTTTAGCATTTTGTATGAGCTCAGCTTCAGCATTACAGAATATAACTTTAGACACAAAAGAATAAATGTAGAAGCACTTCTTTATGAATGTTTCACTGTTTACCTAAAGGTAATACAGAGTGACTACATGTTTACTGATATATTTAGAAATTTTCTTTTCATAATTTTCATTGATAGGAAAAGAGTCGTGCTCCTCCCAAGTTCAAATGTGGACATAATAATCCTGACACTTGGGATTTAATTGTATTTGGAAATAGCATCTTAAAGAGATAATTAAGGTTAAATGAGATTATTAGGGTGGGCTGGAGACTGTATTGACTGGAGTTCAAAAAGAAGAAATCAAGACACAGATGTGAGCAAAGGGATGACCATGGGAGAATCCAGAGAAAGACATCTGAAAATGCCTGGAAGCCAAGAAAGAGGCCTTAGCAGAGATCCATGTCACTGCCCCCTCAGGCTTGGATACCTGACCTCCAGAGCTGTAAAACAATAAGTTTCCATCTTAGCCATGCAATCCAAGGCCTGTAGCCCCAGTACACTGATACTGCCAAATAGATATCACAGATACCACTCCTCCTGGACAACACCCAGATTCCTGCAATTCAGGGGTAACCAAAGTCGTGTGAAGCCCTCTTTCCATAGAGTGTATTTAAAGAAACACCTATCAAACAACACAGGGGTGGGGAATCTGCAGCCAAGTTGTCTCAAGGACTGCCAGCAATCACCAGAAGTTAGAAGCAAGGCCCAGGAATGATCCTGAGAGACCTAGCCAACACCCTAATTCCAGGCTTGGTGCCTTTGTAATTACAAAAGATTCCACACCTGTTGTTTAAGCAGCCCAGTTTGTGTTAGTTTATTTAGTTCTAGGAAAACAATGCATACAGAGTCTGCTAAGAAATGTCATGCACCCCAAAACTTGAAAACATGCTGATATCTGCACTGAGCTCCATCTTCCTAGATGACAGCTACTCCTCCAAATCTGTTCCCTATTTCTAAATAATCTTCCAAAGAGCTGGCCAACATGCCTGTGGGATTCCACCTCATGCCTTGCAATTTCCCTAGGTGGGATCTAGCTCTGTGTCTCTCTGTTCAGATTCTGGTAAAGGAGTAGATATACAGACTTGGTTAAATATAATCACATATATTTATTATATGTTGTATATGTTATATTTATTTATTCTGTGCACTTACACACACACACACACACACACACATTTACATTATTCTGCCTTTCTCCAAATTTCAGGTGACAGTGATGCAGTGTTCAGGTTTAAACAGCCTCTGTACATGAACAGAGCTCTATGTGATGAAACAGAATCTCTGGATCCTAGGTTATGTGAATGTGCATTATTATAAGAATGCATAAGCACGGCCAAAATGGCTTAGCAATCACCATTGCACCAACAAGGAAGGATGACTGTCAGCAATGTTTCACAGTTCTATGTTCCATTTGTTCCTTTTCTATCAATTCTGACCCTTCTCAACTTTTCTACTAGCTCTTAGCATATTTTAATATTACCTATATTTTCCTTCTATATTATTTCTTTACTGTAAATATATCTTTGTCTTTCCAAATTCTTTCTCATTCTTATTTCATGAAAGATTCTTTTTTTTTCATTTTTAGTGGCCAAGTATATTGCTCAACTATAATGATTACTTCATTTGATTTTTTTCATTTGCTATTACCTGCATGTATTACCCTGAATATTATATTTTAACATTTTTTATTCTAACTTGTTATATATGATAGCAGGATGCATTACAATTCATATTACACATATAAAGCACAATTTTTCATATCTCTGGTTGTATACACAGTAGAGTTACATCATTTTTGTCTTCATACATGTACTTAGGATAATAATGTCCATCTCATTCCACCATCTTTCCTACGCCTATGCCCCCTCCTTTCCCCTCTCACGCCTTTGCCCTATCTACTGTTCATCTAATCCTCCCATGCCCTTCCAACCACATTATGAATCAGCATCCTTAAATCAGAGAAAAAGTTCAGCATTTGAATAAATGCAATTCATCACATCATTAGTCTTAAAGTTAAGAACCATATAATCATCTCAATAGATGCAGAAAAAGCATTTGACAAAATACAGCACCCCTTCTTGTTCAAAACACCAGAAAAACTAGGGATAACCGGAACATATTACAACACTGTAAAAGCTATCTATGCTAAGCCCCAGACCAACATCATTTTAAATGGAGAAAAATTAAAAGAATTCCCTCTAATTACTGGAACAAGACAGGGATGCCCTCTCTCACCACTTCTATTTAACATAATTTTTAAAACACTGGCCAGAGCAATTAGACAAATGTAAGAAATTAAAAGGAAAAGAAGAATTCAAATTAGCACTATTTGCCAATGATATGATTCTTTACCTAGAAGACCCAAAATATTCCACCAGAAAACTTCTAGAACTTGTAAATGAATTTAGCATTATTGTTTCTAATTATTTCTCATGTTTTTTTTTCTCAAATTTTGTACCAACTATTTATAATGTCCTCAAAAGTATCATGTTAATTTCTACTTCTGAAATGTTGCATATGATAATCTTTTGATGCCTCCATTTGATCTCTGAGGAAAAATTAATAACACCCGGAGAGCAGATATCACCCTTTCTGGCCAACTGCTTGGCTTACCTCCAAATCCCTTGAGAATAAATTAGAGTCTGGATGTTGACATATGACTCAATGGCAAAATAAATGACCTTTCTGGAAGAGTGCACCATAAATACACATGGCAGTGCTAGACAACAAGGGGGCAAGATCACCATCTAATTCCCTCCTGCCCTGCTCATCCCCATTAAAGCTCCCCCGCATCCCTAAGACCTGTGGACTTTATCACCTACCTGCTGGCCTTGCTTTGCACATCTGCTCCCAGTCTCCACACATACCCTACCTGCCTTCCCAGACTCTCCTACCACCAGCTCCTCCACCTCTTTGGAGAGCTCCTGGACACAAGAGAGAACTCACAGATTTCCAGGGTCAGAAAACCAATTCAAATGGGTCAAACCAAAAAGAGTGAAGGTTAGCTCACAAGCATGAGCATTGTCTTAGTTGTCTAGCATCCAACATCACCTTGTCCAATAGCTTGAAAGGATTTAGTACTTCTCTGTCAATCAGACCTAATGAACTTATTTGATGGCAGGAAAGAGGTTACTTGCTCTGTTAAGATAGTATTCTTACATATTCCAGATATACAGAAAGACTTGTTCTCTATTTCAAGAGTCCCAGGAATGTTAAGGACAGAAAATCCTTTTTAGAATGGTTTGTGAAGCACGCCTTTATTCTTGATGAGGAGGTGGACCTGCTTATTCCCCAGACTGGAGTTGCATGCCTACCCCGGAGCACGGGTATGTGAATAAGGCATCCATTTGCCCTATCTACCCTAGGAGCAGTGAAGGGGAAGCCCATGTAAGGAAACAGAGGGAACAAAAGCAGAAGAAGAGTGAGAACATATAGAGGAGGCAAAAAACAGTTTCCATTACATCAGGTTTGATTTGACCATGATTTTTGAAGGACAATAATTCCATAAAATACCCCAAATGTCCTATGCCTATTCTGAATCTTATCTGACTTGAGGTCCCATCCCACTCTTTAATTTGAACTTATTTCAGATGTGTTCTTTCTGTCGAACACTTTTTGACAGAACTAAAGATGAAGGAGGAAAATCACACTTCAAGCTAATGACCTGAAAGGAAGAGAGTTGACTCTTCAAGTACCAGAATCTTAAATTATGAAATGAATAATTTTAAAACCAAGACTTTGTAAGTCAGTTAGCTTTTTATGAGCTAACCAGAAAGGTTTTGTGAGCTAGTCATTAAAATGGCTCAACAGCTTCACATTCCTGAGGACCCGGAACCTGCTGTTTACATTATTTCTACTTCTTAATAATATTATAAGGACACTGCAAACCGGGTGGCTTAGAAGGAGGCATTTCAACTTTCTGGGCCTCAGGTTAATTGTAGAAGGATGAGCTTTGATATAGTCTTCAACCAAAAAATCAACAAACACACACAAGTAAGAACCTACTACCTTTCAAATACAAGATACCTGACAAGAAATTCTTTTGATCTGAGTCTTTAAAGGTAAGAACATATTTGTAACAATGCCAAGGGGAGGCAGGGATTTTATCGTAGGCAAAAGGCACATTTTAAGCAAAAACCCTAAGCAATGCTCCCCCACAACCCTATCATGGATCAACATCCTTATATCAGAGAAAACATTCAGCATTTGGTTTTTGGCTAACTTTACTTAGCATTATATTCTCTAACTCCATCAATTTACCTGCAAATGCTATGATTTTATTCTCTTTTGATGCTGAATAATATTCCATTGTGTATAAATAATCATATTTTCTTTATCCATTCATCTACTGAAGAGCATCTAGATTGGTTCCACAGTTTAGCTATTGTGAATGTGCTGTGATAAACATTGATGTGGCTGTGTCCCTGTAGCATGTTGTTTTTAAGTTCTTTGGGTATAGACCAGGGAGTGGGATAGCTGGGTTAAATGGTGGTTCCATTCCCAGTTTTCCAAAAAATCTCCATACTGCTTTCCATATTGGCTGCACCAATCTGCAGTCCCACCAGCAATATATGAGTGTGCCTTTTCCCCACATCCTCATTATTACTTATTGTTGTTTATATTCTTAATAGTTGCCATTCTGACTGGAATGAGATGAAATCTTAGAATAGTTTTGATTTGCATTTCTCTAATTGCTAGAGATCTTGAACTTTTTTTTATGTATTTGCTGACTGATTGTATATCATCTTCTGAGAAGTCTATTCAGTTCCTTGGCCCATTTATTGATTGGGTTTTTTTGGTATTAAGATTTTTGAGTTCTTTATATATCCTCTATCTGATGTGTGTGTGGCAAAAATTTGCTCCCAAAATGTAGGCTCTCTATTCACTTCGCTGATTGTTTCTTTTGCTGAGAAGAAGCTAATTTAGTTTGAATCCATCCCAATTATTGATTCTTGATTTTATTTCTTGGGCTACAGGAGTCTTATTAAGGAAGTTGGGGCCTAATCCGACATGATGGAGATTTGGACCTAATTTTTCTTCTATTAGGTATAGTGTCTCTGGTTTAGTTCATAGGTCCTTGAGATACTTTGAGTTTTGTTTTGTTCATGGTGAGAGATAGGGGTTTAATTTCATTTTGTTGCACACGGATTTTCAGTTTTCCCAGCACCGTTTGTTAAAGAGGCTTCATTCGATTTTATCAGTCTCAAAACTTTGCCTCCACTCAAAGACAGCATAATTCCTTGCTTATATTATTTCTAGAATTTTCATTAAGTTTTATTTTTCCATTTTTCCATCTGGGACAAAATTTGGCTTATGCTATAGGACAAAGATCTAAATTTAAAAAATCATCCTCAAATAGGTAAAATATCATCTTAATTTAATTATGAATGGCTTTTCCTTTTTATACTTTTTTTAGACTTTTTATACATATTGCCTTCTCTTTTTTTAAACTAGTCTTCTATAATGGTCTATACACCTGTTCTTCTATGAGAATCGAACTTAAATATCATTGTTTTATAATATAATTAAATCTAATTCTCTGTTAGCATTCTCTTCTTTTTTCCATGTTGTCATTTGTCTATTGAGATCAATTTGGTATTACTTTATGAAGTTTTAAAATAGATAAAGTGTACACATTGTTATTTATAAATAAACTTACAAGGTAAATAACAAAACTTATATTTCCAAAATATTCCCTCAGAATATAATGAGCCAATGCCTTGCATAGCCACACATATAACTTTCTCTTTTGGAAAACAAAGTATCTTGTCTCATAAGGTAGATTATTACCCAGATGGCCAGTGTATCAGCTCCATTTTGGAAAGGCTTATCATGTATCAATTCAGTCTCTGTTCTCTGTTTTCTGCATCCATGGAATTTTCCCGTTCTAAGTTTTCCTAGTTTTCTGATTACATGGGGGAAACTTCGCCAGTGAGATCATCTGTATTACAGAGTCCATATTGTTTGGCATTGTTTTAATTCAACATGAAGTTTACATTCATTGTAGCTACAGCATAGAGAGTTGCCCTGTGGATTTTCTTTATTTACACTATTTATACCCATTTATTTCTTTTCTCCTCGTAGTCTTCATCTTACTTGTTATTTTATCCTTGAGGCTTCTTATTGTCTCAATCCCTGAATGGGTTTTAGGAAACACATGTAATTTTACTTACTTTTTAATAAACAAGTTACCATTGTGCACTTTGTTCAAGATCTTAGGCAAACAATTTAAAAATAAAACTTTTTTTATAACAGTTTCCTGTAATAAATCTTTTCCCACCTGTATTCCTACAGGTTTCTTTTGAGTTGCTGTTTTTGTTTCCTCATGTCTAGTTCACTTTTGTATTTGTTTGATCTTTCTTTTTTTCTGTATATAGCAATCTATGTTTGCAAATATACTGGTGTCAACCATTCGATTGCTTATAATTCTGGTGACCATAAATATTTTTCTGCTTACTCAGATTCATTTATTTCTATTTTCATGGCAATTGTCCAGTTTAGAATTTGTCCCAGATTTCTCATTTTAATGAAGCATTCCTATTAATATTTGCACAAATACAAACTGGAAATCTGGCAAGGATGGGGAGTAAAAATAATTCTCCTTCTTTGCTGATGGGAATGCAAAATGATGGAAGCACTGTGGAAGACAGTTTGGCAGTCTAACAAGACTGCACATACTTCCCCTACACAATCCAACATGCACACTCTTTGGTATTCTTCCAAAGATGTTGAAAACTTATGTCCACAAAACCCCCTACAAACATATGCTTTAGAGTAACTCTATTCATAATTGCCTAAATCTGGAAGTCACAAAGATGTCCCTCAGTGAATGAATGGAAAAATAAATGGTGGGTACATCCAAATAATGGAATATTATTCAGTGCTAAAAAATATCTATCAAGTTATAAAAAGGCATGGAGGAAGCCTAAATGTGCACTTATAAGTGAAAGAAGGCAACTGGAAAAGGCTGCATAATGTATAATTATAACTACAGGACATTTGAGAAAAGTCAAAACAATGGAGACAGTAAAAACAAAATCAGTGGTGGCCAGAGTTTAAGATATAGGGACAATGCATAGGCAGGATATAGAGAAGTTTAGGGAAATAAAAATACTCTGTATAATACTACAATGGTAGACACATCAGGATGCTTTATTTGTCCAGATGCATAAAATGTGCAGTACCTGCAGTCAGGTCCAATGTAAACAATGCTCTCTGGGCCAGATGGATAAGTCAATGTGCTTCATCAGTTGTAACAAATGTCCCACTCTCAGGGGAGTTGACAATGGAGGAGGTATGCAGGTGCTGATCAAGAAGGTACATGAATTCCAAATAAGTTTTTTAAATAATAAACTAAATCTGATTGAGTTTCCTAAATGTCCACACTGTATTTTGTAGGTTCTCTTATGATCTCCAGGTATCTGTGAGTGGTACATGGCATGAAGTTGCTGCCACTCAGTTAAGGTGGTGATAGCTCCTTCCCTTATTTTCAACTTTTACAAATGAAGCAAAACTAGTGCCTCCCTTTCAGGTTCAGCTCAGGGCACTTAGTGATATGTGGTTGGGAACTGTTCTTTTTTTTTTTTATTGGTTGTTCACAACATTACAAAGCTCTTGACATATCATATTTCATACATTAGATTCAAGTGGATTATGAACTCCCAGTTTTTACCCCAAATGCAGATTGCAGAATCACGTCGGTTACACATTCACAATTTTACATAATGCCCTATTAGCAACTGTTGTATTCTGCTACCTTTCCTATCCTCTACTATCCCCCCTCCCCTCCCCTAACTACTGCTCTGAGATGGTGGGAGAAGTATCAAGGGCTCGGAATCACCCAGAGTAGCCAGAAATACCCATCACCTTTGTCCTCATAGTGGCTGGTGACAATCATATTCTCCAGTCCACAGCTCTGTAGATCCTAAACCAAATAGGCATGATTATGGGCTACCTATAGCTGAAACATGAGAGATAAAGGCCACAGAGGACATAAAATATGATTTGAATATTCTTGCTACTTTTTTGTTCTCAGATTGCGTAATATAAACCTAAAGATATTAAGGAGTTAATTTTTAACACTTTTATGTTTTAGCAAGGTGGGGATTTTTTACAACAGAAAATGGAAAAATAAGTCTGTTTTGAATGAAAGTTTTAAATTCTCATTTCTCAAAAAAGTTGAAATGATCAAACTGTGTTTTATGGGTGTACAAATAATCCACAATGAAACCTGTTTTTCTGTGTAACTTACACACTGAAAACAGCTGACAAAATAGGCCTCATTTGCATAACTGTGCTTATGGACAACACCATTCACCACAGCACCATGTGCCATGTCTGCATGAAGACCAGAAGATGAGTCCACATGTACTTCAGAACATAGCTTTTTGTGTTCTTTGTGTTTAAAAAAAAAATGTTTCAAAAGGTTTCAAACAGAAACTCAGTGAACTACAGTTCAGTGAATTGCATCTGTATCACGGAAACCACTAAAGCTTTTGAAATAATTCTTCATCGAAGATCAATCATTAGACTTTTTTTTTCTGAAGGCTTCTGTAAATTCAGTTAACATTCAAAACTGAAAATGTTTCTATTTATTTTTATTATTGGTAATGTTAATGTAAATTTGAGTAGAACACTGCTTCATAGAAGAATGATATTTTACTTATTAAGGGACCTATAAAACAGAAAAATGCCATTACAATTGTTTGTGGTACACCAATCTCTTGTAATTGATTTCAAGTACACATCAACATTCTACCATTGGAAATAGAAGCTGTACTTGTAAAAAGCACAAATAGCCTCCCCTAGACACATTCAGAGACATGTCCTGAATAAAGAAACTTGAGTGGAATAAAGCCAATCTATGCTACAGCATAGTAATAAATGCTTTTCCTGGGTCCTCCACACCCAATTTTAAGAATGTTTGAATCCTAACATTCATTTTATAATTCAGCCTATGTATTCTAAAGTAGCACTGAAAATGCTTAATATAAATTATTTAAAGTTTATTTGCATGTTTTTCAAAACCATTTACTCTTTTAATATATTTGAACTAAATATTAGAATATTTCAATATAAAATTTAAATTGAGAATATGCTCAATCTAATAAAAGAATTCTCTACTTAGTAGGTATCTTAGCATTTTGTATCTCAGTATTTAATAAATGAAAATTAAAATTATAAAGTTATCTTTTGAAGCCTTTAACCAATTGTTATCTTGCAAATAAGAAAGGCTTTAATTTAGTTTTACAAGTTTAAGCAAAGGACTGAACAAAATACATAATGAATCCAATATTTAATTTTAATAGTAAGTAATATTTCAATTCAGAAGAAGAATGTTTTGATAGAATTACAATACATAATTGCATTTGTCTTCCAAATGCAATAAAATTGAAAAGTCCAATGGTTTTGTCATAGCAAAATTTGGGGAAAAAAAGGAATAAAGGGGTAACTTAGTTGACTTTTTTTTCTTGTGGAATTATTTGTCAAATAAATGACCTCCATTAAGTAGAAAAATGAAAAAAAGACAGTGCCTTTTAATATATTTGAACTAAATATTAGAATATTTCAATATAAATTTTTTTAAAGAGAGAGAGAGAGAGAATTTTAATATTTATTTTTTTAGTTATCGGTGGACACAACATCTTTGTTTGTATGTGGTGCTGAGGATCAAACCCGGGCCACAAGCATGCCAGGCGAGCGTGCTACCACTGGAGCCACATCCCCAGCCCCTCAATATAAAAATTTAAATTGAGGACATGTTCAATCTAATAAAAGTATTCTCTACTTACTAGGTTTCTTAGTATTTTATTAGTTACAAATAGACTGACCTACAAAGAAGAACCAATTGGATTATCAACAATTATGAGCGCATTAACCATAAAATAAAACTCTGAAGATAAGTACAGGTAATTAAATTTTTTAAATGTTAAAATATTAGTGCCATATTGAAAAACATATTTTTTCAGAAAAATAATATAGACATAGTGTGTTAGACTTGACTAGGAAACTTATTCAAGTAATGAATATGTATTATGAATAGCCACTTTATGTTCTTTTAAACCCAATAATAAATATTGAGTTATTTTTGTGTGCTTTAATGTGTATGAATATTGTAAATCAATATGTCACTTTATTTTTACAAACTATATTTTTACATTTAAAAATAACTTTTGGAAATAACTATTTTAAGTATGCTAATATGACAAAATCTAGTAATCAATCAATGAATTGTGAAAAGTATATTTTATATTCAACATCAATCCTGAAAATGATTCCTTCTGAGCAACATGTCATGTGGCTCCCTCACCATCCCCTTGGCTTCTCATTGCCACTTAGGCCATGTCAAATTGTCTTATATGCATAAAAAGTTAAGAGAGTAGGATGGAGAGTCTTTGCCCATCATGAAGTCATCCTGCTCCCCTTGTACTGAAGTCAGATATATGTTCTCCTAAATTGGCATTTCTGAGGCATCACTAAATAAACACCTGATAACACATAGTATCTGGCTTACATGAAAATTCAGTACAATTCTAGATTCAGAGGCACCAATCCACATTCACGGAATAATGGGTGTGGGAAACAAATGACTAGCAGTGTTCACCGTCTCCCAATGAACATCTAAAATTTGACAATGGCAGAGAGTCTGAAGCAACCACTAACTCGCATCCACTGTCCTGATGTGGGATATTAAATGCAAATACCTGACCAATGCTCATACTCAGGGCCTCTCCTCTACATGGAAAGGTCTCTTTCCTGAACATGGAATCCATATTCATGCTCAGATATTTCATTCAGTAAGAACTGAACTTGCAGTTGGATGTCAAACAATGGAACACAGTGAAGAGGAAAAGAAGCACGTGGGAATCGAAGGCATCTAGTGATCTGCAAGGTTAGACGCGTCTCCACACCTGAGGAGGCGGCTCCTGTTATCTAGCTAGTGCAGTTCCTGCTCTCTAGGCAGGGGCAGGAGTGGAGTGGCACTTTATGAGTCAATCCTGGGAAGTCATGCTGTTGGAGCCAAGTGGAGCATGGAGGTAGTATAGAGGGGTATTTCATCAAACAACTGCATTGTACTTGTAGCCGGCACAAGTTTCCCTGGGTGCTGGCTTGTGGTCTTTGGTGACCATATTAGAACATCATATAAATATTTATAGTTTAAAATCTATCTTACCTGAGGTCTTAAAGTTAAATGTTTTTTGGTTGAAAGAATTTCAAGTGATGCTCTCATGCTGCTGTCTGCCAGAGAGCTCAACCAGCAGGTCTCTGTGTTTGAAAGAACTTGAAAGGGAGAGGAAGAAAAAAAGAAAAAAACGAGCCAGCACAGAGAAC
The DNA here is from genome assembly GCF_045843805.1 of Urocitellus parryii. Taxonomy (NCBI): domain Eukaryota; kingdom Metazoa; phylum Chordata; class Mammalia; order Rodentia; family Sciuridae; genus Urocitellus; species Urocitellus parryii. Next base: position 137,644,128 of record NC_135540.1, read on the forward strand.
ATACCACTGCTCTCCAACAAAGGAAAGATCAGTACAATTGCCTACAAGGGATGTTGGGAAGGGGTAACCTTGAGGTAGGAAACGAACAACATGAATTTTCATCTTTTTTCATTGATTAAGCTTTTAGACCATTAGAGTTCTGGTAATGTATTCCAGTTGATATTCCATAGAGCCACTGAGACTAGCTGTCCTGATCTTGGGAAATCAATAGATAAAGAGAACAGTCCACTTTGAGGACACAGTGGAAGCCATGAGTCAAGAACACACTTCATCATAATTATCAAATAGAACAGTGATCATAATAAACATGGCACCTCATTTCAGTATTTATCCTTTACACAAGGCTTCCATATCTCTAAAAAGAACTCTCTCTTTCCTCTCTCTCTCTCTCTCTCTCTCTCTCTCTCTCTCTCTCTCACACACACACACACACACACACACACACACACACACACACACGAGAAATAAAATCCCAGTGGATTCTTTGAAGAAACAAAAATAAATGGGCAAATATAAAGTAGGAATTCTAGAACCTGCCTTGACATGGGAGCTAATGGAGGGAGAGACTTTCATTGGTGAAATTAGGAAGAACTGAGAATTTTCTGTGAATTTAACCCAACATTCATTGGAAAATGAAGAGAGGTTGCAGGATACTAAAAACCTCTCAGCTGTTCTTCAGAGCAAGACTCAGCAAGGCACAAGCTGAGCTCCCCGTGATTTTCCATCAGCACAGTGATGGTGTGTTCCTCTTTGGGAGAACCCCTAGCTCAATATGGCTTCTCACCACCATTCACTGCGAAGGGGCAGGTCCTTCTGTTTGATTTTGTATGGCTGGAGTTAACATCATCCTTAGGACAAAAATGGTGGGAAGAGCCTAGAATTCCCCTTGCACATGAGATAAAGAGGGGAGAAAATAATCTTGAAATGGTTTTTATTTTATTTTTTAAGGAACATCTCTTCATGAAGGAGAAAAATGCATTCTGTGCTATAAGCGTTTCACTGGGCAGTTTTTCAAATTAATGCAGTTTAACTATTACATTAACTTAATGGCTATTTTCCCCTACTTTAACCATGTTAAATGTGCCGGCAATAATGAGCTTCTAATGCTGTCTCTTAAGTCTCAGAGGCATCTTTAGAGCTGCTGCTTATCTCCTGGATCATAAAGCTGCATAATTTAGTATTCAAACAATTCATTTAAGACTGAAGCCCTCAGAATTACCGTAAAATTAATCAGAACAAAGTCATCTTAACTCATCAGTTTGGTTTATCTCTAGTTAGTAAATTAGCAAGTGATAGTGAGGCATTAAAAATGTTGAATGGGCTCCAACTTCCTTGTGTTGAATAGAATGTCAATATCAGTTTGATAAAGTTGTTGTTCACAGTTGCAATGGTACCTTAGTAACTGTGATCAATGGGGAATTTAATCTTGTTCCACATTGTTAATTTCAAAGCCACTTCTTGGCTGTGTGTTGTTTTAGCCTCACTTTAATTAATTCATTAATTTCTTTCAGATGTAAGGAATAAGGAAAATATCATCACAAGCTGTTGGGACTTCTAGATTCCCCCCCTCCTCCCCTGAATTTCTAAAATGTTCTAGGAAAATTTCTAATTTGGGGGACATTTTCCAATTGCTAAAACCTTTCTGGAGTCCTATTGGCTTCAATTTCCATAATATCTTGAATTAAAAATGAGACTATATGTGAATTTGAATTTCACAAATCTCTAAAATATTCTGCAGTGTGCTGGAGAGTTCTAATCCTAACAGAATTTGCACATTTCTAAAGAATAGACTAAGTTTACCTTTATAGGAACACTTGAAATGAAACTTTGTACCGGACTTTTAAATTTTATCTGGGATTTGAGAAGCAGCTCTGCCTTCACTTCCATCTGTATTCTGGAGTTCAGAGTGGCTTTCTCAAGAGTTTGGCATGTGGAACATTATATATTATAAAGTAAAGAGGAGAGTCATACATGCACACATCATTGAAATGGTATGCTATACAAAGCTGAAATTGTATTTTTTTTTCCAGAAATACATTGGCCATGTTGTATCCTGGAAAACCAGAGTACAGGTTAGTAAACTTTTCTATCAAATTCCCTGTAGAAATACTTCATTCTCTTTGTAGCAGATGGTCTTTAGTACTTAGCTCTGCCACCATTTAAACAATCTAGTTTCAGATGATATGAAAAGACAGGGCATGGTTGGATTCTAACACACTTTATAAGAACAGGTGGCACAAACCCATGAGCTAGGGAGAATGAATCTTTGCTAGGGAAAAAAAGAGATTTGAATATTTATCTTTTTTATTGTTGGTTGTTCAAAACATTACATAGTTCTTGATATATCATATTTCACACTTTGATTCAAGTGGGTTATGAACTCCCATTTTTATCCCATATACAGATTGCAGAATCACATCAGTTACACTTTCATTGATTTACATATTGCCATACTCGTGTCTGTTGTATTCTGCTGCTTTTCCTATCCTCTACTATCCCCCCTCCCCTCCCCTCGCCTCCCCTCTTCTCTCTCTACCCCCTCTACTGTAATTTATTTCTCCCCCTTGTATTATTTTTCCCTTTCCCCTCACTTCCTCTTGTATGTAATTTTGTATAACCCTGAGGGTCTCCTTCCATTTCCATGCAATTCCCCTTTTCTCTCCCTTTCCCTCCTACCTCTCATCCCTGTTTAATGTTAATCTTCTTCTCATGCTCTTCATCCCTACTCTGTTCTTAGTTACTCTCCTTATATCAAAGAAGACATTTGGCATTTGTTTTTTAGGGATTGGCTAGCTTAACTTAGCATAATCTGCTCTAATGCCATCCATTTCCCTCCAAATTCTATGATTTTGTAATTTTTTTAAATGCAGAGTAATACTCCATTGTGTATAAATGCCACATTTTTTTAATCCATTCGTCTATTGAAGGGCATCTAGGTTGCTTCCACAGTCTTGCTGTTGTGAATTGTGCTGCTATGAACATCGATGTAGCAGTGTCCCTGTAGCATGCTCTTTTTAGGTCTTTAGGGAATAGACCGAGAAGGGGAATAGCTGGGTCAAATGGTGGTTCCATTCCCAGCTTTCCAAGAAATCTCCATACTGCTTTCCAAATTGGCTGCACCAATTTGCAGTCCCACCAACAATGAACAAGTGTATCCTTTTCCCCACATCCTCGCCAGCACTTGTTGTTGTTTGACTTCATAATGGCTGCCAATCTTACTGGAGTGAGATGGTATCTTAGGGTGGTTTTGATTTGCATTTCTCTGACTGCTAGTGATGTTGAGCATTTTTTCATATACTTCTTGATTGATTGTATGTCCTCCTCTGAGAAGTGTCTGTTCAGGTCCTTGGCCCATTTGTTGATTGGGTTATTTGTTATCTTATTGTCTAATTTTTTTAGTTCTTTGTATACCCTGGATATTAGGGCTCTATCTGAAGTGTGAGGAGTAAGATTTGTTCCCAGGATGTAGGCTCCCGATTTACTTCTCTTATTGTTTCTTTTGCTGAGAAAAAACTTTTTAGTTTCAGTAAGTCCCACTTGTTGATTCCAGTTATTAACTCTTGTGCTATGGGTGTCCTATTGAGGAATTTGGAGCCTGACTCCACAGTATGTAGGTCGTAGCCAACTTTTTCTGCTATCAGACGCCATGTCTCTGATTTGATATCAAGCTACTTGATCCATTTTGAGTTAACTTTTGTACATGGCGAGAGAAAGGAATTCAGTTTCATTTTGTTGCATATGGATTTCCAGTTTTCCCAGCACCATTTGTTGAAGATGCTATCCTTCCTCCATTGCATGCTTTTAGCCCCTTTATAAAATATAAGATAGTTGTAGTTTTGTGGATTGGTTTCTGTGTCCTCTATTCTGTACCATTGGTCCACCTGCCTGTTTTGGTACCAGTACCATGCTGTTTTTGTTACTATTGCTCTGTAGTATAGTTTGAAGTCTGGTATCGCTATACCACCTGATTCACACTTCCTGCTTAGCATTGTTTTTGCTATTCTGGGTCTTTTATTTCTCCATATGAATTTCATGATTGCTTTCTCTATTTCTACAAGAAATGCTGTTGGGATTTTGACTAGCATTGCATTAAACCTATAGAGAACTTTTGGTAATATCGCCATTTTGATTATGTTAGTTCTGCCTATCCATGAACAGGGTATTTTTTTCCATCTTCTAAGATCTTCTTCTATTTCTCTCTTTAGGGTTCTGTAGTTTTCATTATATAAGTCTTTCACCTCTTTTGTTAAGTTGATTCCCAAGTATTTTTTTTTTTGAGGATATTGTGAATGGAGTGGTTGTCCTCATTTCCATTTCAGAGGATTTGTGCTGATATACAGGAATGCCTTTGATTTATGCGTGTTGATTTTATATCCTGCCACTTTGCTGAATTCATTTATTAGCTCTAATAGTTTTTTTGTAGAGCCTTTTGGGTCTTCTAGGTATAGAATCATGACAACTGCAAATAGTGATAATTTAAGTTCTTCTTTTCCTATTTTTATGCCTTTAATTTCTTTCATCTGTCTAATTGCTCTGGACAGTGTTTCGAGAACTATGTTGAACAGAAGTGGTGAGAGAGGGCATCCCTGTCTTGTACCAGATCTTAGAGGGAATGCCTTCAATTTTTCTCCATTCAGAATGATGCTGGCCTGAGGCTTAGCATAGATTGCTTTTACAATGTTGAGGTATGTTCCTGTTATCCCTAGTTTTTCTAGAGTTTTGAACATAAAGGGATGCTGTAGTTTGTTGAATGCTTTTTCCGCATCTATCGAGATAATCGTATGGTTCTTATTTTTAAGTCTATTGATGTGGTGAATAACATTTATTGATTTCCATATATTGAACCAGCCTTGCATCCCAGGGATGAATCCTACTTGATCATGGTGCACAATTTTTTTGATATGTTTTTGAATCCGATTTGCCAGAATTTTATTGAGGATTTTTGCATCTAGGTTCATTAGAGATATTGGTCTGTAGTTTTCTTTGAAGTGTCTTTGTCTGGTTTAGGAATCAGGGTGATGTTGGCCTCGTAGAATGAATTTGGAAGTTCTCCCTCTTTTTCTATTTCCTGAAATAGCTTGAAAAGTATTGTTATTAGTTCTTCTTTAAAGGTTTTGTAAAACTCTGCTGTATACTCATCCGGTCCTGGGCTTTTCTTAGTTGGTAGTCTTTTGATGGTTTCTTCTATTTCCTCAATTGATATTGGTCTGTTTAGGTTGTGTATATCCTCCTGACTCAATCTGGACAGATCATATGACTTAAGAAATTTATCGATGCATTCACTATCTTCTATTTTATTGGAGTATAAGGATTCAAAATAATTTCTGATTATCTTCTGTATTTCTGAAGTGTCTGTTGTGATATTGCCTTTTTATCCTGAATGCTAGTAATTTGAGTTCTCTCTCTTCTTCTCTTCGTTAGCATGGCTAAGGATCTGTCGATTTTATTTATTTTTTCAAAGAACCAACTTTTAGTTTTGTCAATTTTTTCAATTGTTTCTTTTGTTTCAATTTCATTAATTTCAGCTCTGATTTTAATTATTTCTTGCCTTCTACTTCTTTTGCTGTTGTTTTGCTCGTCTTTTTCTAGGATTTTGAGATGAGGTATGAGATCATTTATTTGTTGGTTTTTTCCTTTTTTTAAGGAATGAACTCCAAGCAATGAATTTTCCTCTTAGAACTGCTTTCAATGTGTCCCATAGATTCTTATATGTTGTGTCTGTGTTTTCATTTATCTCTAAGAATTTTTTAAATTTCCTCCTTGATGTCTTCTATAACCCATTGATCATTGAGTAACCTATTGTTCATTCTCCAAGTGATGCATGATTTTTCCTTCCTTCTTTTATCATTGATTTTCAGTTTCATTCCATTATGATCAGATAAGTTGCATGGTATTATCTCTACTCCTTTATATTGTCTAAGAGTTGCCCTGTGACATAATATATGATCTATTTTTGAGAAGGATCCATGTGCTGCTGAGAAAAAAGTGTAACTGCTTGATGTTGGGTGGTGTATTCTATATATGTCAATTAAGTCTAGGTTATTAATTGTGTTATTGAGTTCTATAGTTTCCTTATTCAACTTTTGTTTGGACGATCTGTCCAGTGGTGAGAGAGGTGTGTTGAAGTCTCCCATGATTATTGTATGGTGGTCTATTAGACTCTTGAACTTGAAAAGAGTTTGCTTGATGAACATAGCTGCACCATTGTTTGGGGCATATATATTTATGATTGTTATGTCTTGTCGGTGTATGGTTCCCTTGAGCAGTATGACGTGTCCTTCTTTTTCCCTTTTGATTAACTTTGGCTTGAAATCTATTTTATTTGCTATGAGTATGGACACTCCTGCTTGTTTCTGAAGTCCATATGAGTGATATGATTTTTCCCAACATTTCACCTTCAGTCTATGTATGTTTTTTCCTATCAAATGTGTCTCCTGTAGGCAGCATATTGTTGGGTCTTGTTTTGTGATCCATTCTACTAGCCTGTGTCTCTTAATTGGTGAGTTTAAGCCATTAACATTTAGGGTTATTATTGAGATATGGGTTGTTCTTCCAGCCATATTTGTTTATTTATGTTACTAAACATGGTTTGTTTTCCTCTTTGATTATTTTCCCCCCTTTACTGTCCTACCTCCCACTGTTGGTTTTCATTGTTATTTTCCATTTCATCTTCCTGTAATATTTTGCTGAGGATGTTTTGAAGAGATGGTTTTCTAGCTGCAAATTCTTTTAACTTTTGTTTATCGTGGAAGGTTTTAATTTCATCTTCCATCCTGAAGCTTAATTTTGCTGGATACACGATTCTTGGTTGGAACCCATTTTCTTTCAGTGTTGGAAATATGTTATTCCAGGATTTTCTAGCTTTCAGGGTCTGTGTTGAAAGATCAGCTGTTATCCTGATTGGTTTACTCCTAAATGTAATCTGCTTCCTTTCTCTTATAGCTTTTAAAATTCTCACCTTATTCTGTATATTGGACATCTTCATTATAATGTGTCTAGGTGTGGATCTCTTATGATTTTGCCCATTCGGCGTCCTGTAGGCATCTAGGATTTGGGATTCTGTCTCATTCTTCAAGTCTGGGAAGTTTTCTCATATTATTTCATTGAATAGATTGCTCATTCCTTTGGTTTGGACCTCTATACCTTCCTGTATCCCAATGACTCTTAAGGTTGGTCTCTTTATGTTATCCCATATTTCTTGGATGTTCTGCTCATGGTTTCTTAACAGTCTTGCTGAGCTGTCTATGTTCTTTTCAAGTTGAAATACTTTGTCTTCATTGTCTGATGTTCTATATTCTAAGTGTTCTACTCTGCTGGTAGTATTCTCCATTGAGTTTTTAAGTTGGTTTATTGCTTCCTGCATTTCTAGGATTTCTGTTTGTTTGTTTTTTATAACCTCTATCTCCCTGTATAGTTGATCTTTTGCTTCTTGGATTTGTTTATGTAATTCATTGTCGAAGTGATCTTTCATTGTCTGATTTTGCTGTCTAATGTCTTCCTTGAGACTCCAGATCATTTGAAGCATGTATATCCTGAATTCTTTATCTGACATTCCATCTGTTGCAGCTATTACCTCTTCTAAAGTTGAGTTGACCTGCATTGCTTGTGGTCCATTCTTTCCTTGTCTTTTCATACTACTTGCGTTTCTTTCTGCTTGGTGAAATTGTTGTGTTTTTGAAATTTTCCCCCTATATATTTATATTGCTCTTGTATAGTTGAAAAGTCTCCCTTGCAGGGGCGGGCGGTGGCTGTGCTTTTCCTCCAAATGGGGTGATCTGTCTACCACACTGACGGGCCACTGGGTCTGTTCTGCCCGTCGGTCGCAGGTCTGCCTACCTTGCAGGCGCGTGGGGAGGCTCTGCTCTGCCCTTACTCCAATTGCGGTGACGTGTCTACCACACCGGCGGGTCGCTGGGCCAGTTCTGGGCGCGGGAGGAGGCTCTGCTCTGCCCCTACTCCAATTGGGGTGACGTGACTTCCACGCTGGAGGGTCGCTGGGCCTGTTCCAGGCACGTGCAGCTGCTCTGCTCTGCCCCTACTCCAATTGGGGTGACGTGATTACCACGCCGGTGGACCGCTGGGCCTGGTCCGGGCGTGGGGGGTGGCTCTGATCTGCCCCTCCTCCAATTGGGGTGACGTGACTACCTCGCCGGCGGGTCGCTGGGCCTGTTTCGAGTGCGGGCGAAGGCTCTGCTCTGCCCCTACTCCAATTCGGGTGACATGTTTACCATGCCGGCAGGCCGCTGGGCCTGTTCTGCTGGTCGGTCACAGGTCTGCCTACCTTGTGGCCTCGGGCGGCGCCTCTGCTCGGCCCCTACTCCAGTTGGGGTGACGTGATACCATTGCCGGCGGGTCACTGAGCCTGCTCCGGCCGTGGGCGGTGGCTTTGCTCTGCCCCTACTCCAATTGGGGTGATGTGACTACCATGCCTGCGGGTGGGTGGGCCTGTTCGGGGTGCGGGCGACGGCTCTGCTCTGCCCCTACTCCAATTGGGGTGACGTGACTTCCACGCCGGCGGGTCGCTAGGCCTTTTCCGGGTGCAGGCGGCGGCTCTGCTCTGCCCCTCTGGCTTGATGACAAAGTGAGAGAGACTCGGGTGTATGTGACTCACTTTCTTTACCAGGAGACCAACTGTTTCTGTCGCCACTGGTATCGATGAAGTTATCTCCTCCGTCGCTTTCTGATGACATCAGATCTCTGCCATGTTGGTATCCCATGCAAATGGCAGCATTTTGTTCCCTTTGCCGGGTGACCAAAGCAACGGGTGAGTCCTGACTTGCCCTCACAAGCCCCGTCTCAATCCTGTTGCCACTGCCTATGAAGGCTCGGTTGGTATTTACCTCCACAGTATTCAGCAGGACCCGGACCGAGAAGCAGTTTCTATGGGTTCTTTAGCCCTGGGCCAGAGCAGTTCCGGGAGCTGGAATCTGGCCGCTCCGGGCTTGGTGTATATTCTGATAGGAGCAGGCTCCAAGAAGCAGTTTCCGTGGGTTCTTTAGCACTGAGCCTGAGTAATTTGTCAGCGAGAGCAGGCGAATGGCAGCCTGAAATTACCTGTTCTATAGCTGAATGAGCTGCGATCAGTCGAAAACAGGGATGGTGACGTCAGCTCTCCAAGATGGTGGCCACTGGCTTCCTCTGTGGTCTGACCAGTGTGGAGAACTGAATTGGACCGCTTCCTTCCCCTGTCTCAAACCCAGAATTCAGCGCTGAGTACAGTGATTGCACAGCTGGCAGGAGCCCACAGAATCCGCAGCGCTGTATCTTTGCGTTGCTATCTCGTCGTTTCCCAGCGCGCACCTCAGACTCTAGCCGCTGGGCGATTTGCTGAATAAGCAGCGTGACCCTCCGTGCGGACAAATCACTCGCGTTTGAGCCCCCGTAGCTGATCCTCATGAGATGAAAATCCTTCCTCTAGGTTTTGGAGCACCCTAATTTTGCTGGAAATTCCTAACAAGATAGCTTTTAGCCATTCTAATTCGTCATTCTCTCGCACAGTGACGTGGTACACGGGGGTGATGCACTCCTTTCGCCGCCATCTTCCCTGTTCCCAGAGAAAATTAAATATTTATCTTACCATAAATTATTTTGTTCATTTTATTCAAGAATCATCTCACCATGATAAAGACTATGAAAAGAGTGGGGCGTTAGGACCTAAGTATTTCTACTTAATAACTTCATGAATTTTGAGAAATGACTTAATTTGAGCAGCCATAATGGAACTTTTGTGAAGTAAAAAACCATCTCTACTTTGTGTCCTTGGGTGCAAGTTAAAGTTTGTGACATGTAGTAGTCTTCAATAAATGTGAGACTTTGTGGTAGTCTTTATGTCTTTACACTGAAGTTCACCGTTGTCTGTCATTTCTGCCTTCTCCTTTAGTGCCCAGCAAGCACGCCTGAAGCCTCTGAAGGTGTACTTTCTCAATGTGCAGAAACTGAATCCATTCCACGTCCTGTCATGGGTCATTTGTCATTCCTCAGGGTGGCTGCCTTTCTGTTGTAGCAGTTTGGCTGATTCCAAAGCTCAGAGGATTGCTTTAAATTGTTCTCTAGTGAGTGTTGATGAAGCGATACTTGGGGTTGAAATCAGGGCTCATCATGCCACTCAGTTTTCTCATTATTATTTTTATAGTAGTATCAAACATTAATTAAGGATTCACCATATGGAGAGCCTTATACTCAGATCTGCTCGTGAATTAACTGATCTACTCTTCAAAATTATCCTGTAGGACTGGTTTCTAATCTCAAATCCATTTTTAAAAATAGATAATCTGTGGCACAGAACAAATAACTAGCTTCCCTAGTCCACACTGTGAATAAGTCAAAGATCCAAAATCCAGAACCAGACAGTCTGTGTGAAAGCCAGCTACCCAAACACCCATTACACTTTCACTCATTTCAGGAGAATTTAACATCTCCCTTCAGACAGTCTTTATTGAGCATTTGCTGATATGCTTTGTCTCTTTAAATGAGACTGTTTCATAACCTGTAGACCGAGTAGTGTGTGTATAGAACACAGGCTTCAAAACCCAATAAATCCCACATGAAGCAGATCCACTGCTCACTGACTCCGTGACCCTGCACCTCTTGGCATTTCAAAGCTTTCATTTCTGCAACCCAGTAATGAAGGTAATTATCCCTGCATTTCACATCTATTCCAAGAATAACAGATTATTTGTAAAATCACAGTCCCAGGTATATCAGAGGTGCCAGGAAGGTTCTTTCCTTTCCACCTATGGCCTCCCCATTATCCCCAGTCTAAAATGAACCTGAGCAAACCAGTAACTTTTACTCAAACATTGCTGTGAGGAAAAAAACAGCAACCAAAGAAGAGGGTAGTTTGTCCCTAAGACAAACTTTTCAACAGCCCCCCCCTTTTCCCCTCATAACTAAGGATTTCATGACAAGTTTTTTGTTTGCTTGTTTTTAAGCTAACAGTAATATTTCTTTGTATGTGATTAAACTTGGATGAACAAATCCCTTTTGCAATGATATCTTATTCCAGCTTCTAAGACTTCCTGGGAAGGAAAGCATTATTACCTCCGGTTCAAATATATAATCTGACATTTAACTATGTAAGTTACTTACATAACCAGCCACTAGCTAACCAGACAGGAGGGGAATGTGGGGGGAATATCTGATCTCAGCTTTGCACAGTGGCCCTGACTGTGAACCCTGACTGGCCACCTGGTAGATGGGGTCCTATCATAGCAGATGTTCACTCTTGGTTCAGGTCTCCAGTGTTTTGTGTTGAGAAGTTGAAGCCAAGTAACTTTCCCAGTCCCATAATTTCTGTGTGATGCTGATACCAGTAATGAGAATCAAAGCCAAGTCCTGAGAAATGCAGAAGCAAGCATAGAAAGCAAGTTTTATTTAAAGCATAGATTAGAGATAGACTTCTCCCAGCAGACAGAACCCCAGAGCTGGGTGTCCGAAGGTAGGAGAGTCCTGCCCCTTTTATACATTTTAGATTTCCTTTGTTCTCATGATCTTTCCTCCTCCTACCCTGCCTAGTCACTAGTAACCAAAAGATGGGCCAAAGGTGGAGTGATGGAGGGTGGGAAGGAAGCACCCCAGAGATACAGCAGAAGGGAAGCAGCCCAGGGGCCACTCATTAACAACTCCTACAACTCCCCGCAGGAGGAACAATTCCCTGGTGGCAGGTATCCTTGACTACAGGCAGGAAGAGGAGGAGGGGAAGTACTCTGGAGGTATCAGCATTTTATTTCCTCCTGAATCAGCCCCTATCTTTCTGACCCAATCATTCATTACCTACACTGACTGTCCTTTTCCCCCCAGGTTTCACACCCCCAGCCCCCCAGGAAGAAACATTTACTGCTGTAAGGGAAAATGGATGATGAACACTCGGCCTGCTTCAAGCTGAGAGGCTGTGACATGGGGCAAGAAGTTTGGATTTCCCTCTTAGGAACATTTTGGGTCAGTTGAGGGGTTTGTGGCAAAAGTCTGGTTCAGAAAGAACAAGTTGTAAAGTCTCTGAGAGGAGAGTACTTCCACAAAAGAAACAAAAAGACATGAGTACTGGAAAGAGATTCATATAAAATAGACTTTGCAGCATCTGGAACATTTCAAAGAATATCATGATGCTGATAGAAACCAGTAACCTCTCCCCAGGAGGTGCAAAAGCTAAGAATTTATCCCCAAAACAAGGCTGGTAAGGACATGGCCTCTATTTGGGACTAAATCTTTAACATTGCCAGAGTTATCAGGAACATAAACACAACATTTACTTTTAATGATGTCATAGAAGCCCTTATAAGATATATTTAAGATATATAATGACATCTGATTTTTGTAAATATCTTTTTATTGGCATGGCCTCTATGTTTAGTAGAGATCCCTTTACTTCTATTGCTTAGGCTAGATAATCTTACTAGCAAACACAAATCAAACCTACCTCTATAAGAGGTTAGGAAGATTTGTAGGCCTTAAATTGACTATTGACTAAAAAACCTTTTGACTCTAAAAATCTCTTTTGATAGTTATCAGGCACTGCTATCTAAGAATCTCTCTTTCTTAGCTGTTAGTCTTATTCACTCTTGGTGGGGCTAGCACAAGTGTATGTCAAAAGAACAGGTTACATTAAAAGGACTATTGTATTTTCTTTTAGATGCCCAGGGATGGCTGTGCTTTGGTAATAAATGGTTTTGTTAGGTGTTTAAGACTAAGATGATCAAATTGACCTTGCTCCTATCTGTTAAGAGTCAGCTGAGCTCCTTCAGGGAATTTACATTTTGAAGCAACCCTTATAAAATCTTTGAATTTAGACAAATGACACCACTTTAATAAGATAAAATACTTTTATGTTTTCATAGTACCTAAATTGAAACCCAACTGAAAACTATTATGATTTCTGCATGTCAATCACACCTGATAGAATCACTCTTGGGAAACTTGAGAGCAGGATCTTATCTCCTTTAGTGCCATCTGCCAGGAAGGGGCAGGGTCTCCTTGACCATGTGGCTTCCCTTGAAAGCATCAGGGATGACTCCTTTTCTCAAGACTCTGCTCTTTACAGCAAGTGCACTGGTCAGCTTTCTGTTCCCCAAGGTTTAGTAATGCTTCTGAATGAGAGGTGATGTGGCCCAGAGTTTCAAAGCCAGTAGAGAAGTCCCCTTGTTCCCTAGGCTTAAGCTGACTCAGAGGGCAAGAGCCAAATATTGGCTATTTTTCCTTGGCCCTTTTACTTTAGTCTCAAATCTTTGGTCTTAAACAGCTGGCAAGCCAGTTTCACTAGTCCTAAAGTAAGAGTACTTTGTTTTACCTTTAATGTCTATAACTTTATATTTATTTACCACTTCTATTTATTTGGGGTCAGTATTAGTACTGGAAGTTACCCTTATATAATTCTGTCTATCCTGTAGTTGATAGCCTATTATCTCAAATTAACTCATGTTGTTTTATTATACTTTTTAAAGGCACTTACAGGTAACAGTTAAAGTTTACAAGAAAAATACAAAATGGAATTAACAAGAGTAAAAATATATGGAGTTTACATAATAATTATGAACCAAGAAACATACCTGTTATAATCCCAAACCTTTACTTTAAACCTTGGTTTAAAGAACATTAACTTGGAAAAATATCCTTCTAAACCTTACATTTTAAAGACTTATATACTTGGAAGATATGAATTCATTTATTATACCAAGAAGCCAGTCATAACACCACAATTACACCGATGTTCTTGTATTAACCATGTTTAGCTTTTAAAGAAAAATTTAGACTCAGTAATGTAGTGTAATACTCTAAAACAATAGTATTTGTTTAACCAGAGTTGTACAAACTTTAATTCCTTTAATGTCTATAACTTTATATTTACTTAGCTCCTCTAAACAACAAAACATAATAGACATAAAAGATTATCTTTATAGATAAGAGTGTATTAATGTTTTAAGAAATCTTTGTTACTTCAACCCAAGAGAATAAAGTTTGTTTTATATCATTATATTAATATTTGACCTTAAGGAAAGCCTTGAATATATTTAACTGCTGTGCTAATTATATATAATCAACTTAGTTACACTCAAACTTTTGGAAATTTTCTCTCCACAAACCTTCTACAACTTACTTAGACATTCTATAAATTTTTACATTACCACACAGTCAGTTTCTCATCCAGAAACACTTTTTTTCCTTTTACTTTCAATATTAAAATGTATTTCTATACCTAAACCTTCTTATATCTCTTTTCTAGCTGTTGACAATTTTTAAATTTACATTCTGAAGCAACCCTTATAAATCTTTGAATTTAGACAAATGACACCACTTTAATAAGATAAAATACTTTTATGTTTTCATAGTACCTAAATTGAAACCCAACTGAAAACTATTATGCTTTTTGCATATCAATTACACCTGATAGAATCTTAATGCTTAGTAACCTAGTTTTAGTGAAGACAGAGACACAAGTAATCTTAAATCTTTTTTTCCATTTAACAATTTATGAAAACACACATAATGTTTAAATATAATACCTTATGGAATTTAAGAAGTTACGAATACTTGATTTTATATTTAATGGTTGATGTTTCAGCACTTCAACTTTGTAAATTAATCAAATGTCTCCTTAACAAAAGCATTTGTGCCTATTGATCCCATTGATGTTAAATTTAATTTACTCACTTGTAACTGTAAAAACCAAGATATCAAACAAGTGTAGTGAACAGTGTTAGCCATTCTATTCTTTAATAAGAATTAAAGAATTCTTATTTCCTTCAGGACTGAAGGAAAAATATCCTAGAAGTAATGGATATTAAATTCTAGATATTTCATAGAAACCAACACTCAATTGTCTGACTATCTAGAAAAACTTGTGAGTTAATGATTTTAAAAATATCTTTATTTTCATCTGTTTACTTAATTTAAACTAAACTTTTAAAGTCATGTAATCTAAAAGGTACTTGAATCCATTTCTCATTTAACTTTTAACATATGAGCATTCATTTATCCACATGATACCATGTACATATATATATGGGCACAAACACATATTTAGACATAACAATATAATACACAGGTGGGCACACATACACAGACAGGATCTTTTAGCTGTTTGTAGATAGATCTCCAAAAGTAGGCAGTAATGCTACAGATATTTATTAAAGTCTCTATTAGATTTAAATGGTTAGAAATTAAAATAGAGCTTATTAGACTTTCACATTGTGACTTAAATGTAGGGCAGGATTATGTAGTTGGTAATGCTAGGTGTAAAACCTAACAGCCATGGTGGACACTAAAATCAAATGTTCAGTTGACTATGGATTTGTCCTTGATGGCTATCAGATTTATTCCCAATATCACCATGTTTATTTACTTCTTAGGATTTTGTAAGAGGAAATTTTCTCAATGTCTTTGAGAGCTAATCCTTGAAAATTGGACCCTGGACAAAGATATTGTGTAAAAACCTCTATAGTTAGATTAAATAAGACTGATCAGAAATAATATACTAACTTAGGTGTACAGGATTAAATGTGAATTCATCATAAAACCATGAGCTCAAAAATATAGAATTAAAAAAAATAGTTCTTAAAAAAAAAAAAGCATGACCATTAATTATTCTACTGAAGGAGCATGCAAAACATCTTTATCAGATCAGAGTATACTTTTTGGCTCAGATTAGATTCAAAGAATGAGACAGACCTGAAATCCTTAGGTAAAGATTCTCAAGGGAAAGAAGACTTGATCATTTTCCCTCCCTGTGCTGTAGTGTTTAGGGAGGAACCTGTTAAGAAATCAGAATTGTAAGTAAGAAAGTAAGATAGCTGGCCACTTAGGCCCCACAAATAGCTTGGATTTAAAAGTGACAGTTTTTGTTGTTGTTTTTGTTGTTGTTGTCCCTTCATTTCTGAATGAGTTCTCTGTAAGCCTTCTAAGACCTGAGGGCCTCCACAATTTGCATTTTAAATGCAAGCCCTGGTAAGATAGAAATCTGGCAGAAGCTAAGTAAGGAAAACTGCAGTTTTGAAAAAAATATAGGGCATTTTAACTGTTTTTATTTGTTTTCCATTTCCTCACTTGGTAATCAGGCCAAGTTGAAGGCAGAAAATTTTTCTGTGGGTCAAACTTATTATTTTTTTTTTTCAGTATGCAGGCTAGTCGTGAACCTGGCATAATTGTTGAGAACAAACCTCTCAGATTCACATGCGGGAGAAACCTGTCCATTTCACCAGAGACACCTCCCCATAATCTTCTAATGGTGCAGCTCACCTTCTCTCACCACATGGCTCTGTCCATTCTAATGCTGGCTCAACTGGCAGATGCCAGGGTGTTTGCTCACTTCAGGTCAAAGACCTGGGAAAATTCAGACTTAAACACATGACTGTTCTTCTCCTGCTACTATAAACTTCCAAATGTGAGGACCCATGAAAAAAACCTAAGATAGGGTCATTTCTCTGTTCTGTGGGCTCAAGGAATCTCCAAAGGATCAGAAAGATATCTAGTTGTTGTTTGCTGCTCAATGCTCTTTTCCCTGAGGAGTTTACTGGAGGGGTGGATTGCAGATACCTCCCTTTTTAAAATTTTTTAAAAATTTGTTTTAATTAGTTACACATGACAGTATAATGACTGACATATTATACATTTGAATCAGATGGGATATAATTTCTCATTTTTCTGAGTGTACATACTTCCCTTTTGCAGCCAAAGAAACTTGCAGAGTATATTGGAGCAAAGGAACAACAACAGGGAGAATCCCTCCAGGCTTGTAAAGGCTTACTAGGTGAACACAGGGAACCCAGGCATTTCCTTATGAACAACTCCATGTAAAATGCTGTTTGGCTAATGTATGAACAGTGAGGGGAGGAGGATGTTCAGGAGGAGTGAGCACAGGAGAGTGCAGCATCCAGAGGCATATGTTTTGGGAACTTTCACTCAATGCTGCTTGATGAACCAGTCACCACAGGATACTCCATTGGAAGAGGTCAGGAGAGGAGTTGGGAGAAGAAACCTTTGAGGTTATAGTCCAGAACCTCAAAGTTGTTCCAACCCTTTGTCTTCACACATCCAAAGGCAGACCAGAATGAGAGGCACTGTACTCACACTCGATACACTCTGAGCTAAATAGGATAGTGAGAAATGACTTTGGCAGAACCCAACATGCCTGACCCCCAGGACAGTGATTCAGAGCCACCTAGGCTGGGAATTGGCTCACCCCTGTCTTGTAAAATGGTGGCTTGCACTAACTGCATTTAATTGTCGGGTAGTTACCCCTTATTGTCCTCCAGAAAGAGACAGAAAGATACACCTCAGGAAAATATGGTGTCTGTGAATGAGCTTACCTTGGTGACCATCTCAGTGTGACTTCTAAACATGATACCAGTGATGAGTTCCATTTCCCTGGTGTGAAGATTGAACATCTGAGAAACACTGAGGCAAGCATAAAAAGCAAGTTTTATTTAAAGAATAGAACAGAGATAGACTTCTCCCAAGAGATCGGGCACCAGGACTGGGTGTCCTTGGAAGTGGGGTCGTCCTGCCCCTTTTACACATTTTAGATCTCCTTTGTGACTAGTGACCCAAAGGTGGGCCAAAGGTGGAAGGATCCAAGGGTGGGAGTGAAGCTGCCCTGAGTACAGTTGGAAAAGAGCAAGGGCACAGCCCAGGGGCCAAAAACTCCTACAACCTCCTGCAAAGAGAAAGATTCCCTGGTGGCAGGTGGCCTTGACCACAGGTTGGAGGAGGAGGGGAAGTACTCTGGAGGGATCAGTATTTTATTTCCTCCTGAATCAGCCCCCATCTTTCTTTCTTTCTTTCTTTTTTAATATTTATTTTTTAGCTGTAGTTGGACACAATACCTTTATTTCACTTATTTATTCTTATTCATTTATTTATTATGAGGATCGAATCCAGAGTCTCGCAAGTGCTAGGCAAACCCTTTACCGCTGAGCCACAACCCCAGCCCCAGCCCCCATCTTTCTGACTCAATCATTCATTACCTACACTGACTCTCCTTTTGTTCCCTGGCTTCAATGCCATTCTATTTCCTGGAATCATGAAGCCCAGGGACAGTAGCTGCCCCAGGTGAGTGATTTTGATGTTGCTCTGGAACTCCCCATGGACAGGCAGCCTTTAATTTGCTCCCTTGGATTTTCCAGGTTTGGAAGCACCTGGTTCCCTGCATGGAACACTTTCCTGATAAATGTTTTTGTGGTTTATTTTTCCTGCACTATAATCATGCATCCTCCCAGGCTCCAGGTAAGGAAAAAAAAAGTGTGTGTGTATATATATATATATATATTATATATATGCATATATATAATATATATATTATATGTAAAGTATATATATAAAAAGTATATAAATATAAAAAGTATATATATATATATAAATTTTTTTTTACTTTTTTTTTCTTTGCTGGAGCCTTCTGGAGGCAATTTCTTTTTTTTTTTTTTTTTTTTTTTTTTTATTGGTCGTTCATAACATTACATAGTTCTTAATACATCATATTACATGGTTTGATTCAAGTGGATTATGAACTCCCGCTTTTACCCCGTATACAAATTGCTGTATCACATCAGTTACCCTTCCATTGATTGACATATTGCCTTTCTAGTGTCTGATGTATTCTGCTGTCTGTCCTATTGTCTACTATCCCCCCTCCCCTCCCCTCCCCTCCCCTCCCCTTTTCTCTCTCTACCCCTTCTACTGTAAATCATGTCTTCCATTTGTATTCTCTTGACTTACCCCTCCTTACCTCTTATATGACATTTTGTATAACCCTGAGGATCGTGAGAAGGGAAATTGCATGGAGGCAATTTCTTCATGCACTTTCAACCAAAAGAGATCTGCTGCCTAAATATATTGAGAATCAATGACATATTTCGTATTTTCTTAAGATCAATTCAGTTGCTATTTAACTTGGTGCTGTGAGAACTTAAAACCTTCTTAGGTAAATACAGAACCACACATAAGAAAATAAAGAAAAAAAAAAACCATAGAGGATGTTCTCCTATGCCCTTGGGTAAAGTACACTCATAATAACCCCTCAGATTTATATAGCATATTATATTTTACGAAGCATTTACAATATCTCATTCAATGCACACCACAGACCTCCAAGGGATGCATGGCAATAATTATTGTCACATTCTTTGCACTTAAAAACAAGGACCTTTAGGAATGCAGGCCATGCCATTTTCTGTGTGGATACATCTTTAGCACCTGGCTCTGTCTGACACACAGGAAGCACATAATAAAAGCTGAATATTTATTCATGAATCAGAAAACGACATTTATTAATGTCATTAATGATTTATTAATGAATCAGAAAACGACATTCAGAAGGTTAGGTATTTTACCATAGTCACAAGAGTAAGTAGTGAAACCTGGATTGCAGATCTAAGCCCTTTGATCCATGCATTTATGTAAAAGGAAACCTATTGTCTACATTCATGATTCTGCTAGAGGCTGTGTAACATTTGTCAGACAGAAGAAACCTGTTGTAGGGCCAGGTCCAATGAACCTATAAAAAGTCAACAGACTTAAACTCAAGTCCTAAATCTGTCACTAACTAGCTTGTGACAATTTCACTGAGCCTCAGTTTCATGAAGGAAATGAGAATAATGTCAGTAGCTCCTTCTTGGAGTTTTTTTTTTTTTTTTTTAATTTCCCCCTTCTGCCCTTTTGCATAGGTATGGACAAAGTCATCATTTGCTACAGATGATCTTTTTTAAAAAACAGAGGTATATAACAGATTCCAATAGGCTGGGCACTGGAATTCTTCCAAAGCCTTCATTTACTGTTTATAAGTTATATGGAGCATACACCACCCACAGCATTTTGAAGCTTATGCAAATGTAGTCTAAATGTATCTCAGAGAGGTTGCTATCTCCCACATGTCTGTCTTGCTTAGCAAGAAAATTCACTCTAATTTGGCAAGCACCAGTGAGAACCTTCTCTGAACCCCATCTACATTGCAGGGGAAAGTGAAGTATACTTCAGGTAATGGGGCATTATTCTGCCCTACAAGAAATCTGCTTGGAATTCTCCACAATTCAAATGACTCATGTGCTCTAATTTTCACTCTCTGCAAAATGAGGAAGTTGAAATTCATCTCTAAGATGAAATGAAGTCTTGGATTTTGGTTCTCTCTGTGTGAATGTGTTTGTACCTGTGTTGTCTTGTATATTTTTTGTTTGTTATTTAAGGACTATTTTCTGAAGATCTTCTACAAAATTTATTTATCTGTCAATTGCAACTATTATCTGAATCTTACTATATCATAAAAAAATAACTGAAAGAGGAACTGGAAATATCCTCTGAAAATCACTGAAATAAATCAGCATCCCTTTGTAAAGATGCACATAGCTGTTTGTCCTCTGAGAATTTAAACTTCTAAATTATAACCTGAAAAATATCCCTGGCCAGTGCCATGGCACACACCTATGATTTTAGTTATTGGGAAGGCTGAGGCAGGAGGATAGCAAGTTCAAGGCCAGCCTCAGGAACTTAGTGAGCCCCTAGAGACCCTGTTTCAAAATTAAAAAAAAATAAGAAAGAACTGGGATGTAGCTCAGTGGTATAGTCACTGAATTCGATCTCCAGTAGAAAAAAAAGAAAAAAAAAATCTCTGGCAGGACTTTGTAAGACCACTCAGACCAAAAAAAAAAAAAAATGATCTAGTTTTTATAAATTCAGTTATAAACAACAATCATTGAATCCCAAATAAATGAGTAGGAATTTCTAAAAATGTCAAATTCAATGGTGATCTTATCATTCTCATATTTCACACTTCAGGTTTCTTTTCTTTTCTTTCTTTCTTTCTTTCTTTCTTTCTTTCTTTCTTTCTTTCTTTCTTTCTTTCTTTCTTTCTTTCTTTCTTTCCTTCCATCCTTCGGAGACATTTTAAGAAATGCTGGACCCTGCGTGTCCTCATTTTCTCCTCTTGTTCTCAGGATTCCCTCCCAACTCCTCCCTGGACGAGGGGAGGGGCCAAGTAGCCATCACATTGTTTTCTGATCACTGACCTTGACTTCTCTCAGTAGGACTGCTTTGTCCTGATCTCAAGGCCCCTGAAAGGCCAAAGATCCCTTCTTTCCAGAAATCCTTGTACCTACATACTAGGATGAATATACATTCTCCTGTTATTAACCATATATCATCTTATTATCAATAGCATGTTTAACATATTGTCCTGTATCATCTGATAGGACTTCCTTTGACTTATGTTTCTTTCTTTTGAATTGTATGTATTTGATGTAGGTGAACAGTCAGGATAAGGACGTCTGGGATGAGCTGCTAAGGATAACCTTTATGTACACAACAAGGGAAGCTATATTGTAATTTAGAAGGATTTGAGTAGGAAGGAAAGAATCAATAAATTAATAAAGAACTAAGCTAGCAATAAAACGAGGGTAATGCTAATTCACTAAACAAAGGGATTGATGTTGAGATTCATGAGCTCAGCATCTTTTACCTAACTTTCAAGATTCCAAATGTATTTTTAACTTAAAACATTATACACTGTTTTATTTTTTAATGTCCTTTCTCTCTTTATTCATTTTCATTTTGAGAGGTCAACTGGTTGGCAATCAGCAATTTTTTTATGACCCAACCTGATAGAATGTCATTCAGAATTCTATTAAAAAGTAATAACTTTAGAATTTTTTTTCAAAAACAGTCTTGCTCATGAATCCACTACATAAATTAGGCAAAGCAAAATATTTTTCTATATTGAAGACAGGATGAGTGAGAGTCAATTCTGGGAACCAAAATTGCTCATGCTCTGTCCTCTTGCCATATCCCCCAGGAGCTAGGGTAGAGTACCACTGCTGTGGGGCATGGGTGTGAGGAACCTGGGGCCGAGGAAGTTTGGTGTGGAACTCTACATTCAGCTCAGCCTCCAGATCTTCTGAGGCAGGGCCTTATTATAAGACTATTTCTTTTGTACCAACTGATGAGTTCATCCATAGACGTCTGGGGTTCTTTTAAGCTTCTTCATGTTATGATGTTTTAATTGAAGCCCCACGATTGTAAGAAAATAGTGCCCTCTTAGTAGGTATGACTTTCTTCAATATTTCTCCTTAGCCTAATTTGATGAATTGCAACATTGCAAGAACATCCAACTTCTGCAGATGCTAATTTCAAACCAAAGTAAATGAACTTGGTTCCATCTGGGCCTGGTGACTTTCCTGGATTAAGGAATGTTTCTTTCTTCTGCAATGGGGAGAAAAGCCAAAAAGAGAGATTATTAAATATTTCTTCTGGTTCTCCAGATTTACCACACTGCATTCCTTTTTCTCATCTGTCCAAAGCCAACCCCTTCCACCAGAAGGAATCTCTGTACTTTGCTCTTTGATTCTCATAAAACAATAAGTGATCACTGTATATTTTTATTCCACTTATGAAAATCCTTAACACCAATTATTGAAATGCCTTTCTGTAAAAAGTAAAGAAGGAAAAAATCTCTCTTTGCTTTAATTTTTCACACTGCATTTGGCAAGTAAAAACATGTTTTCTAGAAGGAAAAGTTTCATGCCACTGATTTCAAATTATATGTGGACCCAGTTAAAGCTATAATTTTTTCCCCATAGACAGATTTCAAGGCAGTGGGGGAAGGGAGGCCTGTATAATGAATAATATGTGCCTACAATTCATTTCCAATCCTGGGCTTGTAAACATTCATTTGTGCAAATGCATATTTTTCCATACAGAGAATGCATATTATAAGAGTTGTTCTGCTCTATCAGTTATAGCAAATTCATGTTCTGAAAATCCCCTAAATACCCAATTTTCTGGCAACAGGGACTATCTTATTAAAAAGTCATTTTAGTTTACTGAGTATTGGTAGAAAAATAACAGTTATTAAATAATCAGCTTCCTGCTTAGTTGAGAAGCCTTTTCAAGAGCATAATTGATAGAAGGGGAGAGTTGGTACATGCCCCAGGATCCCCACCATGCCCTTCTGGCTGTATGGACATCAGCCTCCTCAAAGCCCAGCCTGTTCATTCAGTGGATCAAACAGAACTCGGTTAGATCTTGACTGCTCACTGGACATGTAAGGCTATCATCTGAATGTGTCAGAACATGACATTTCTCATGTTCTTTGAGTATTATTATCATTGTTGTTGTTGTAATTATGTTTATAAAAATTCACTGGAATTTTAATTTTCTTACTTTTTACATAATCTAGAAAAGTCAAAATTATCATTATACAAAGTACATGTATGAAGACTTGGATTGGGTGTCAACATACTTTATATACAGAGATACAAAAAAAAAAGAATAGTGTAACCTTAGATTAGGTAGAGGGAAGTGAAAGGAGGGGAAGGCAGGAGATGAGGGGTTAATAAAGATAGTAGAATGAAACAGACATTATTACTGTATGTATGTATGTGACTATATGACCAATGTGATTCTACAATATGTATAATCAGAAAAATGAGAAACTATATCCCATCTATGTATGATATATCAAAGTATATAAGTGCAGTCTATTGTCATGTATAACTAATTAAAACAAATAAATTTTTTTTAAAAAATTCAAAATTATAAATAAGTATGTAAGTAAATACAAACATATAGTAAAGAAGTATATGGTGCCTTATTATCAATTTTCCTTAATACCTTACATTTGCAGTGTCTAAATATTAGAAATTTTTTTTCCATCAAGTGCATAACTGTGTCTGTTTCTTTATATTTTATATATACATATGATTTATTAATATACCCCATCTATGAACTTTGTGGTGATTTTCACTCTCTTTTTTAAGTTAAAGTAATGCTGCAATAAATAACATTGTATATATATATATATATGGAAGTCCACAAATGTAAATTTATGTATGCAGAATTAATTTCTGGAAAATGGAACAACCAATAATAATAAAAAAGAACTATTAATTTTAAAGAGTTGTTTGAGTGGGTTTCATATAATTTTCAACATACTCTACACAGTATTTGTACAATTTCCATCCCTCACAATACTGGAAAAGAAAGTTCACATTTTCCTGTGACTAACATAGCATAACATTCAACTTTTTGATCTCTGCTGATCTGAAAAGTGAGAAAATTAGCATCTCAGTGGTAGTTTGAATTTGCATTTATTTTGTTTGTAACTGAAGTTAACATTTCTTAAATTTATAGGCAATTGACAGATGATAATGTTGAAGATACACTAATGTTTTTATTTTTTTTATTGTTTCTGGTGCAGGGTGTCAAATCTGGAGCGTCCTGAGTGTTCAAAGAGTGTTGCTGAGCTAAGCCCACAGCCCAGCAGTATTTCTTTAATTTCTTTAAGTTTATGAATTGCTAGCTATATCCTTTTCATATTTTTCTTTTGGGTTGTTATTCTCTACTGTATCAATTGGCCAAAAGTTTTGTACACAATCAAAATTATCTTCCTCTCTGTGATTTGAATTACAAGCATTTAACATGTGAAGTCTACCATATCATTTTTAAAAATCTGATGTAGTTTTGTGAAAATGGGAACCCTCTGTGACATTTTCATTTTGAGAATGACCAATCTAATCAGATGTCATATGATAAATTTTCCATTGTATCTTTGATTATCTTTAAACTATATTTAGAATTCTTTGATTTGGAGTATTTCCAGGTTAAAACTTAAACTGTGAACACAACCATTTTATTTCTTTATAGATCAGTCCAGTCATGTCGAGGTATTTGATTGAAAAGTCAACACTCCCCCAGTTATTTTAGACTTTAATTGTGTCCTATTGAAATTTCTGGATGGAAATGGGACTCTTTCTAGCCTTTCTGTTCAATCATTTAGTGTAGTTTAACTTCAGGAGGAAGGCCAATGTTTTAATAATGATGGTGGGTTCCTGACAATTTTAGCACCTGGAGAGAAAATCTCTGCACATCATTGTACATGATGTGTACTTTTCTAAGATATTCCTCATTAATTTGTTTTTCAGCAAAGCAAAAAAAAAAAAAAAGCTTAGAATGATTTTGTCTAACTAAAATAAAAAGATGCAAAAATTTTAAAAAAATGATATTCAATGGAATATTACTCAGCTTTAAAGAAGAGTGAAATTATGGCCTTTGCCGGTAAATGGATGGTGTTGGAGACTATCATGCTAAACAAAATAAGCCAATCCCCCCAAAACCAAAAGCCAAATGTTTTCTCTAACATGTGGATCTAATCCACAATAAGGAGGGGCCACTAGGGAAGAATAGAGTTACCTTAGATGAAGGGGAGTGAGTGGAAGGGAGGGGAGGGAAATGGGGATAGAAAAGATAGTAGAATGAAGGGCATCTAGATGAATGGATAAAAAAATGTGGCATTTATACACAATGGAGTATTACTCTGCATTAAGAAACGACAAGATCATAGAATTCGGAGGGAAATGGATGGCATTAGAGCAGATTATGCTAAGTGAAGCTAGCCGATCCTTAAAAAACAAATGCCAAATGACTCCTCTGATATAAGGGGAGTAACTAAGGACAGAGCAGGGACGAAGAGCAGGAGAAGAAGATTAACATTAAATAGGGATGAGAGGGGGGAGGGAAAGGGAGAGAGAAGGGGAATTGCATGGAAAGGGATGGCGATCCTCAGGGTTATACAAAATTACATACAAGAGGAAGTGAGGGGAAAGGGAAGAAGAATACAAGTGGAAGAAGTGTTTTACAGTAGAGGGGGTCGAGAGAGAAGAGGGGAGGGGGGAGGGGAGGGGGGATAGTAGAGGATAGGACAGACAGCAGAGTTCATCAGACACTAGAATGGCACTCTGTCAATCAATGGAAGGGTAACTGATGTGACTGAAGTGATACAGCAATCTGTATACGGGGTAAAAATGGGAGTTCATAACCCACTTGAATCAAACTGTGAAATATATCAAAATAGATGTAATGTTTTGAACTACCAACGATTAAAAAATAAATAATAAATAAATAAATAAAAAAGAAAAGATAGTAGAATGAAACAGACATTATTACTTTATGTACATATATGACTGCATGGCCAGTGTGATTCTACAAGATGTACAATCAGAAAAATGAGAAATTGTACCCCATCTATGTATGATATATCAAAGTGCACAAATGCATTCTACTGTCATGTATAACTAATTAAAACAAATGAAAAAAATGTTTAAAAAATTCTAATAAGAAAATTTAAAGTGAAAAAATAGCATTTTTATGTGGAAAATATTACATTTAAAGTTTAACTGTAAAAAACCTAATTTATTTATAATGTTTAATATTAATATACAAAATTATACTATTTTTTTCAGTATTGGGGTTTGAACCTACTGAACCACATCCCCAACTCATTTAAGTTTTTACTTTCAGACACAGTCTCACCAAGTTGCTCATGATGTCCTTGAACTAGAGATCCTCTTTTCCAGCCTCCTAGGTAGCCTAGTCACCATGCTCGCCAAAATGATATATTTTTTATTGTTTTTACCCAACGGTATCCATCTTGGGCCCCACTAAATTGTTGAATTCTCTCAATAATTTTACCTCTCAGCATTGGTAATTTAATTTCTACTTTCCTACTTTTCTTCTTATCACTAATTTCCCATATCTGTCTACATATGCTTATGCTCAGAAATCTGATATTTAAGTTAGAACCCTATTTCCTGATTTTAGTATAGTTGTTTTTGTCATTTTCCCTTTGTGTATAATTGAGACTAAGATTAATGTATTTTTACTATATTAAGAATACCTATATTACTGTTTTATTTTGAAATAACCATAGATGTTAAATTTTATCAAAAGCCACTTTAATATCTATAGACTTAATCACATTTTTTCTGGTTCTAGTTATATGACTATTTTAAAATATTTCTTAATTTTGAACAATTTGTATTATCCTGAATATTATGTAATAATGATCTACTATTAATTATGCTGGTAAAGCCTTCTTGCTGAAATTGTATTTATGAATTTCACATCAAGTTATTTTTTATTTAGTTTTTTCTTATCTGTTTCCTCCTATTTCTATAAAAATTCAGATTTTGTTTCTCTCCTCTGTGTTTTGATAAATGCTCAGCACCTAGAACAGTGTCCAGAAAATTGTAGTTGAGCAAAACTAAGTTGAGATTTATTCATTAAGTACATTGAGAGATTTCTGTGCTGGTCTTCTTTTTGTTGAAGTTTAGCTTCAAGTTAAGTACATGTCATAGAAAGCTCTAAAAAAAAATTGAATAGCATTATCTCTGATTTAAAGCTCTAGTTAGGTTAAATTTGTTGGAAGGTTTACCTTGGAATGCCAAATACTATGTAGCAGATGAGTGGCTGGGTTCAGGCCCAGTTAGCTCCATTTAATGTTTAAACACATGGAGTATTACACAGCACTAAAAAATGACAAAATCATGGAATTTGCAGGGAAATGGATGGCACTAGAGCAGATTATGCTAAGTGAAGCTAGCCAATCCCTAAAAAACAAATGCCAAATGTCTTCTTTGATATAATGAGAGCAACTAAGAAGAGAGCAGGGAGGAAGAGCAGGAGGAAAAGATTAACATTAAACAGAGACATGAGGTGGGAGGGAAAGGGAGAGAAAGAGAAAAGGGAAATTGCATGGAAATGGAAGGAGACCCACATTGTTATACAAAATTACATATAAGAGGTTGTGAGGGGAATGGGAAAATAAACAAGGAGAGAAATGAATTACAGTAGATGGGGTAGAGAGAGAAGATGGGAGGGGAGGGGAGGGGGGATAGTAGAGGATAGGAAAGGCAGCAGAATACAACAGTTACTAATAGGGCATTATGTAAAAATGTGGATGTGTAACCGATGTGATTCTGCAATCTGTATTTGGGGTAAAAATGGGAGTTCATAACCCACTTGAATCTAATATATGAAATATGATATGTCAAGAGCTTTGTAATGTTTTGAACAACCAAATTTTAAAAAAAATCTGTTTAGTTTTGAAAAAAAAAAGAAAACTAAAATTTCTCTTTGGCATGACAATATTTTGATGTTTTAAACTTGCTTGCAATTTCTACCTGTGTTTTGAATTTACCTATGCCTGGCTATCCCTTACCAGATAACAACCCTCTCTAAAACCTTACTGGTGCCTCATAAATTCTGACTCCTGCTGACCAAATAACAATTTTCTATGAATCTCTATGGCAGCTCATAAATTCTAATGTCTGGAGCTGAATTTATTTTCTACCTTGAAATGTTAACCATGTAGATCCTTAACCTGCTATTTGCCTTTGTATTATGATTGTCAAAATCTTGTTAGCTGTATGTACCTTAGACACCCACCTCCTTTGTAACTTTTTGTGCTGTAAAAACTTTTTCCTGAAGATCAGGGAGATGATCTCTAGCATGGAATCTTGTAAGAAACAGTCCTGGTCAGCTTTTGTGTACATAATACAATCTTGATTTTTTAAAAAAATGTTTAAACACAGATTTCTATCTTAGCATAGGTGAAATTTTGTTTTATAAGAGTTTTCAAAACCCATATGTAATAATAAGCCATATTTGTAGATCTGTCTATTTATATATCTAAAATGAGACTATTTAGCAATTTGCTACATAGTATATAAGAGGTTTTCCTGTGTACTACTGAATTATATCTGTCTGTCCTCTGTTTGTCTATCCACCTACCCATCTATTTATCTAACACAAATAACCTATCTGGAAGTAATCATCAAGTTTAAGAACAGAAATAAATTTAACAACTATTTCTAGTAATAATTTAATACTTCATTTCTCTCATTTTCATAATTTAAGAGAATGGAATCATATCATTTGTGGTCATCTGTGATATTTAACCCCACTATTTGTTATTCTAAGAATACCCTTGTGATTGTATGTTATAATTCATTCATTTTTATTCCTGTCAATATTCCACACATTACATTATTGGTTGTGTCTTGATATATCAGCAATACTGCTATAAACATTTTTTCTTTTTTCTTCTGGCACTCAAAAATCTTCTTCAAGATATTTACATAAATGAGACAGCTGGTTTGTGTTATTCACACTCTCAACTTCATATGTAACTCTCAGGTAATTTTCAAAGCGCTTGCCTTAATTTATGGTCTCATAAACAGTGTACTAGGGTTCAATTCAGTATTTATAACTCATAGTTGGTTTCATCAGACTTACTAATTGTTGCCAGTCTCGTGATGTAAAAGGATATCTAATGGTGTTCTTCATTGAGCTATCCCCATGTAGCAATTAAACAGAACATATTTCACATGATTTTCTTGTCTGTGTATGTTTATGATTCATTTGTCTTTCCTATCTCATTCCATTTCAGGCAACTGCTAATTTGATTCCTTTAGTTGTTACAGTGTTTTTCAATCTTTCTACATTTTCTTGTGACAGTTTTCTAGTAAATAATAATTTCTGAATTTCCTTCTGAGTTTCAACGTTTTGGCAAACAGACATGCATGGAGCATTTGAGTTTTCATTTTTTATTTGCTCTGTCACTATTTATGGTTTCATTCCTAATATCTCTCACTTGTTTTTATTGAATGTCACCAACGGTCATTTGTTTAACTGTTTGTTTCTCTTTTTCAGAAGACTTGTTTGCCTCACTTCTGTTTCTCACATAATGATACCAATTAGAGGTCACCCCATGTCCCTAGAGGTCCCCAGCTCAACTGAAAATATCGAATCCCCCAACCTGCTGGCCCAGGGAGGATCATATGCTCCTCTCAGTATCTGCTTTCCAGAAAATTGCCTATTGTCAATATTGTTTTATTTATTTAATGTTTAGATTTTTCCTATAATTTCTAATGAACCAAGGAGTACTCAGAAATAATATTTTTATAATTTTTGTGTGAACTAAGTCTGTGTGAACAGCACAGTTTTCCAGAGATGGCAGCCTAAACTAATGCTACAAATCAACCTACTGTGCATTAATTTCTAAGATTTATAAATACTTAAATTATGTGTTCCCCTTGTAATCATCACATAGTTGAGTTTAGCAACTTTATAAAATATAGATTTTTCTTAAAGATGAGTTTATTATTATTTTGATATACCTATGTATTAGATTTAATACTATGAGTATGTTATATATTGAGTATCTATTTTTACACCGTTTAAAGAATTCTTCAAAATGAGGCCTTTCTTTAACCTATTTTTTTATTTGACAGTTTTGATAGTTCATATGGTGGTTACCTCAGTAATTATGATTTAAATATGATATTCTCAAATTCTATTTCTTGTATAATTAAATTCCTATTTTGTTAATATTTTTTTTAATTGTCAGTGGATTCATTATTTATTTATATGAAGGGCTGAGGATTGAACTCAGGGCCTTACACATGCCAGGAAAGTACTCTACCACTGAGCCATAACTTAAACCCCCAACTCCTATTTCTTAATCATTGTAACTGTGCTTTCTACTGACAAACTCAAACAACAGAATGAGTTCCCAATGAAAAACTGGTAAACAGGTAACTATTTAGTTAAAATGATTGACCATAGGCAAATGTAATGAACAACATATTTAACTGTCACTGAGAAAATTAGACATTGAAATTATAATATGCAAAATGTAGAATAATTTTTATGATGAATCATTAAAGAAATAACAAATTGGAAATCAAACAATGAGTAAAGAAAAAGAGACCATCTATTTTAGTCAGTTTTTTCACTGTTTTGACTAAAAGATCTGACAAGAACAATTTTAGAGGAGGAAAATTTCATTCGGGGGCTCACGATTTCAAAGGTTTCAATCCATAGACAGCCAACTAACTCCATTCCTTGGGGTTGAGGTGAGGCAGAAAAATATGGCCAAAGAGGGTGGCCGAGAGAAGTGGCTCACAGGATGATCAGGAAGCAGAGAGAGAGAGACTCCACTCCCCAGATGCAAAATATATACCCAAAAGGCAGACCCTCAATGCCCACCTCCTCCAGCCACGCCCTGCCTGCCTTCAGTTACTACTCAGTGAATCCCTTTAGGGGATTACTGCTCTGGTTAGGTTAAGGCTCTCACAATCCAATCATTTCTTCCCTAAACCTTCTTGCCCTGTCTAACACGTGAATTCTTGGGGGATACCTAATACCTAAACCATAACACAATCAAAAAGATATCGAAATGTAAAAATGATACAAAAGAAACTCTTGAAAATAAAGAGCAAAATAATCAGGAGGAATGACCAAATGCATTTATGTTTAGTAGCACATGAGATGCAGAGAGAAAGATAAACAATCAGACTACATGAGACACATTCAAGGGGTATGGTGATAAAAATTGTGACTGTGTGCATACGTGTGTGTGCAAGTGTATGTAATTCAGACAAAATCTTGTCATTTGCAACATACATGACACTGGTGGACATTAGACTAAGTGAACTGAAGTAGGCACAGGAAAACAAATACTCCCTGATCACATATTTAATGCATATTCTGTAATAGTCAAGCTTGTACAAGCAGAAAGTGTAGTGGTGGTTGCCAGAGATGAGGGCAGGGAAATAGGAAGATGTTGACTCAGAGGTACAACTGTATGCTTTAAATTCGTAAAGAGGACAGATCTCATATGTTCTATTACACACACACACATACACACACACACACACACACACGTACATACACACAGGAGGAATGAGGGTAAGTAAGTGAAGTAATGGGTATTTTAGTTTGATTATCATGGTTATTACCCAATGTATGCATGTCTCCAATCTTCACTTCATATCTTAAACATATACTTCAAAAAATGGCAAAAGATGAATTCCATCAAGAGCCGTCCTTGGGCTATATGTGGACTACGCTAGCATTGCAGCGAGTGAGGGGAAACTTCCCATGGCACCCCCACATGGACAGACCACCTGATGCAGGTGAACGTCCCCCACAGCTCTGCCAAAGATCCCACACAGCACTGGAAGTGGGGTGACCAGCTGTAGCCGCACAGCCCCTCTGAGATGGGTGTGACCTGCCAAGATGCCAATCAACCTGCTGACTGCAAGACAACAGAAAGCCAGACTTAACCCTTGAAAGCTTACCCCTGCCTTTGACGTACCCCCTTAAATAAACCTCAGGAGTCATTTTCTAACTGACTAGCTCTGACTCCTGTGCGGACTGCATCTACCATGGGGTCCAAGTTCCCTTTCAAACTATTCTTTCTGACTCTTTATCTTTTGTTCTTCACTAATTACTCTAGACGTTCATTTCTTAGGTAGCTTACACCCTCCTTGGCAGGAAGAAGAACCCCCTAATGAGGTGCTGGATGCCTCACCACAAATTCCTATATGAAGGCTTTACCTGTGGTAGATAGGAAACAGAGACCAAGGTGGAGACGATGGCTGAGAAGAAGCACCAGGTCAGTCAGAGCTGCTCCTTTGGTGAGAGCTGAGGCCTGCAGAACCAGCAGGCATCCAGGAACACAGGGCTGGTGACCCAGCATAGGAGATGTCAAAGCCTCAGCCCAGTCAGAGCTTCACCAACTCTGTCACCATAGAGGGGGATTCTTCTCTACAACCCCCATGCCCAGCTCTTTCTGGACCCCTGACCCACAAACACTGTGAGATCAAGCTCACTGTTTCAAGCTCCTAAATTTTGGGGTGACCTGTGACATGGCAATAAACACCTAACAGTATTGAGTGTGTGTTGGTAGCTGGGCCTACCATAACAAACTCCGTGGGGCAGCTGAAGCAGCAGGAATTTATTTCTGGAGGCCCTACACTGAAAGGAAGCTGTTGGCCAATTTGGTTTTCCATTGAAGGCTCCCTCTCTGGCCTGCAGATGGCTGCCTCCTCACTGTGTCCTCCGGTGGTGCAGAGAGCAGGGGAGACACGGACTCCCTGGTTGCTTTTCTTATAAGAACACAATTCTACCTGAGGTCCATCCTGGACCTCACCTAAACACAAACCCCATCAAAGGACCCATCTCCAAACACCACCACGGTGGGGGCTCGGTGTCAACATCTGAATTCTGAAGGAGAGACCACCATTCAATCCATATCCACTAAGCAACACTAACACTGAGTGAACACACATGCACACCAATTGCTGCTGACTATAGAAACGCCTTCAAACCTACAAAGTCATGAATGACAGATTCCAGCTCTCTGGGCCATCAAACGTAAGCCCTCTCTTCCAGAATCTGCTTTTTTTTCTCTTTCTGGAAAATGCTCTTCTTCTTACTCTTTGTATTTTTCCCCTTCCCTTTAACAGATACATTTTTTTTTTTTGTATAAGAAAGATTATTCCATTGCTTTTACACTCAAAAATATGTTATGGGCATCTTTCCAACTCAATGTAAAAAATAAATATGCAACAAATGCCGTACAGACTGCAGAGTATTCCATTACGTGAATAACCATCATTTATATAACGTATCCAATATTGATGAGCATTTAGCTTGTTTCCATTGCTTTGATTAACAAAACTGAGATGAATCTCCTTGTACATTCATCTTTGCAGTGCTGCTAAATTACTGCCTCAGGAAAGGTTTCTGAAAGTGCAATAGCTCTGCAGAAGCAATGGACACAACATTTCAAATGATTTATTTTCCTTTTCCATTTGCAAATTATATGCTCATCTTTCTCTGAAGTGATATGTTTGTCCCTGCATGGCAAAAAAGAGAAAAATCCAGCTAAAACCCTCTCCACTTCACCTCAAACACATCCTTCTTATATTTTCTGACTTACTGTCATTGTTTATTCAAAAAAGTAACTCATGTTTGAATTTTTCTTCATGTCATATTGAAAATATGTTAATTTAACACAATATTAGATTGATTTCAACACTACCTTGCTTCCCTCGTCTTCATTGAATTTACTTTGAATTACAAAACTAATGCATACTGTTGTGATAAAGGCAGATTCGTAAGTGTAAATTAAACTCAATTAGTCCATAGACATCTTAAGCTCTTCTGCCCAGGTCCTACCTTCACTCCAGCTGCTGCCGAGGCTCATCAGTAGAAGAAGAGAAACAACTTTTCTCTCTCCCCTTCCTTCTTCCCTAGTGTCTCCTGCCCATTGTTTCCTTTTTTTTAATTTTTTTATTAGTTACACATGACAGTACAATGATCTTGACATTTCATACATCTGAATCAAATGGGGTATAATTTCTCATTTTTCTGATTTAGTAATGTTTTGGGGTCAGAATTTCTAGGTTGGTTGGGTAGCCTAAATGAAATAATCCAGACATACACACACACAAAAAAAAATGCAGCAGAAAAATTGAATTCATACAGCTACAGAGTAGAATGGTGGTCACCAAACCTTTGGGGGAAAGGGAGGATGTTGATCAAGGGCTCAGAGTGCCAGTGACACAGGAGAAATAAGTTTTAGTGATGTTTTGCATACAATCTTGACTGCAATAAATAATAATGCAATGCACATTTAAAATTACTAAAGGAGTAGGTTCTATATGTTCCATCATTCAAAACAATTCTAAGTATTTGATGTGGTAGGATTATTAATCAGCCTGATTTAATCATTTTACATATATTGTGTATGTGAATAAAATGTATATATATGTGTATATATATGAATATAAATATATATCTCAAAACATCACATTTTACTCCATGAATATATGTAATTATCAGTCCATTATTAATAACATTTCAAAAAATGTGACATTGAAGGTAACATAACTGTCATGGAATAATCAATACCTGTGGTACTCATATTTTTCTTTCATTTATTTTTATTCATTAGTTCCTCTAGCTATCTATTGTTAGCCTCATAAGCATTAAGACTATCAAAACGGGAGACTTAGAAACCCCTTTCACAGGGCTGGGGATATAGCTCAGTTGGTAGAGTGCTTGCTTTGCATGAACAAGACCCTGAGTTCAATCCCCAGCACCACAAAGAATAAATAAAAGAAGGAAACCCCTTTCACAGAAAGTGCCCATATAATTACAGTTATCCCATCTTCTAGAATGAGAAAAGACCCTTATCAGATGCATTACCCAGGATGCTCCTATTAAGATCTTAGTTATATACCAGTTCTTACAGAAATAATAATGTCTTTTTGATGATACATCAAATTTTCCTATATGAAATATTGACTGTCAGTCACATCTTTTTTTTTTTTAATTTGCACCTGTAACTACCTGAGAATTTGGTTTAAATGCAATTTCCCTTTAGTATATTTGTGTTTTTAACAAGTCTGTCAACTCTGTAAGGATAGGAGTTTGGCTTTCTTTATTGTACTTACAGTGCTTTTTTAAAGTGCCAACAGCATAGTACCTGCTCAGCAAATGTTTGCTAAATCAGTAAACTGAATTCCATCTGACTCAGGGCTGCTTAGGATGGCAAGACCCAAACTGTCCTCTAAAAATGTGAAAATCTTGGACAAATAATATTTAATAATAATAATATTTACCTTGACAAAAACTGATACTCTACCTGGGGACTGTGAACTCCTTGTTTCCTGGAAACCAGAGTGCTCACTCTCCTTGCCTTCAGCCAGTGGAGTTTCCTGTCAAAGTTTCTCTCCTAACACTCTGACCTGGAGCTCTTGATGTCCACAGCTAAGCCCGGTGCTTAGATGTTTTTCCTTAAGTGCTGCAGGTGCTCCCTGTGGAGGACGAGTTCTCTGCAGCTGAGTTCCTGTGAGCAGAGCTTCCCACACGTGCAGGAGAGACCTGCTCAGGTTTGTTTAGATGGTAAAAACACTTCCACCTTTATCCATTAGGAAACCCTTTTTCTCTCTTAGGAATTATTTCTTAAGTCTTGTGCTCTGAAAAGAAACCATAATTAAATGTATTTCCACAGTTTTAGTGACTTGATTTCTTATATGTTATTAAATATTTTTTTAAGATATCCAAGGATTTCTCAATGTTTTGATCTCAAAAACCCACCAAATGTAACTTCTTGCCACCCAAAGCCTTTTTTATGGAAGTATAAAGGGTTGACTCCCTTTTCAAGTCAGATGTTCCCCCACCTTTATGCCTACACTACAATTATATGACTGTGCTACAATCTTCAGTTGTCTGCTGTAACTCCAGAAGCATGAATTAAAGACGATGAGTTGAACTCCTGCATTCCCTCTTCAGCAGGCATTACGCTGAACACCACCAAACATGTATTAGACACAGCAGGTACTAGTCAAATGGAGGTTGCATGAGAGAAGCTTTTTGATTGTGCCACTCTAAAACTACTCTTATTTTATTCTCATTAACCCATCTCAAGAACAAGTTAGAACATGAATTATAAGCTATGCATTATCATAGATCCAGACAGAGAGATGTACACCCTTGTTTACGTCTTGGCCTAATTAATATGATACTCCTCAGAGCAAACTCAAATGCTAGCCAAATGCCTTCTAAATAAGAAAGAGAGAGAGGGAGAGAGAGAGCCGGATTTATGATTTCTTGACTTATGATGGTGTGAAAGTGTACACATGCAGTAGACTCTGGACTTTTAATTTTGTCCTGTGCTAGACGTGTGCAGTGTTGTGATGCTGGGCAGTGGCAGCAAGTGCACCTCCCTGCCTTCTGGTGAAGGGAAACCGCTGCCTCTCTATGGTGCACTGTTGGGCTAAGCTGTGTCATACCTGGTAGGTTAGATGTAGCAAATGCATTTTCCACCTAAGAGTATTTTCAATTTTTGACAAGCTAATGGGACATAACTCATCATGATTCAAGGAACATTGTACATAAGTGTTCATAGCACCAACACTCACAGCCAAAAAGTGCAAACAGATCAGAGGTCTATCAAGTGACAGCTGGAAAAACACAACTTGGCATATCCACACAATGGAGTGCTCTCCAGCCGTCAGAAGGACAGGCTACTGATGCATGCTACAATGAGAATGGAATTTGGAATCATTAATCTAAGTGAAAGAAGAAAGATCACATGATGCCACTTATATGAATATCCAGAATAGGTAAATCCAGACATAAAAAGTCAGAGATTTTTAGGATCTGGAAAGGGTGGGATGCCTATGGGGAAAGATGAATATCTTCTGAAATTAGATAATGGTGATGGTTGCACATTTTTGGAAATATACTGGAAAACACTGAATCACACCTCCATAAAAAGGTGGGTTTTGTGGTATGTACATTATATCTAAAAAAAAAAAATTGGGGATTTTCTCCTTACTAAAAGAATATTTTTTAAAAAATCAGATTATTATTTCCCAAACCTGATTATACCACTCACCAGTGTAGAATAAGAGTCTTCTTTATCTATAGGATAAAATTCAAACACAGGGATCATCACACAAGTTCTTTATTAGTTGGGCTTTGCTTCAATCACAAGCTTTGTCTCTAGCCATTTCTCTAAGAAGGTTTGCCTTGCTTCACATGCCATGGGCTCTTCTGCACTTCATACCTATCAAGGCACACGTTTTGGAACAGTTTCTCCCTCTTTTACCTAACTAACTGCACCTGACCTTCAAGAAGGAAAGCAAACTATGCAGTGTGACCTCCCTTCAGGGTCCCCAGCCCAATTTAGAAACACTTGCCCTGTGGTCCTGGGATCCTCTGCTCATCCTAGACCTTTGCCAAATTACGTTATGAGTTGCCTTTCATGAACCATGTCCTCCTCTACCCTGCATCCTTCATGGGAGCAGGAGTTATTCATGTTCTCCATCTACTCACCCTCCGCACTCATCAGAGTGTGAACCATGAGTGTTCTGTAACATAAATTCACAGCTTGAATATGAATGTTGTTCTTTTAAAACAAACAAACAAAAATGTGGTTGAAGTCAGAAATGGAGACAGTTTAGAAAAGCAACGGAATGCTTCTTGACTCTTGGTAGAAACCTAGATTTATATCATGAAGGGGAAGCTACAGACACCAAAGGTAAGCCTGTGTGTGTGTTTGTGTATGTGTGTGTGGAGAGAGAGAGAGAGACAGATTGTCAAAAAGAGAACTACCAAACGTATTACATATGAATTTGTTGTACAAAGAAGAACCATAAAGTGTATTGCCCATACAAGGTCATGTATAAAAGTAAAGTAGAATGCTACCATACTTATTAAGGGTCAACAAGTGTAAATCATTACTTTCCTGGGCAAACCAAGGTGCTTGTGTATTAAGCTTTATTTTAACATTCAATTGTTGGATTAGTTTTGTCATTATTACAAATATTAGTGTTTTTTACCCTGATATCTCTTGGCTCACTGCCTCATTCCACTCCATTTCTACATAAGTGGAAGAAGAAGGAAGGTCTTCTTTGGAAAAATCTTCTCTGAGATCTCAAATAGTTCCCTGCCTACTATTGGGCATCAGCTCTCCTCACTGTTGGATTCCTCTGCTAGAATTCAAGATTTATAAGGGATTGATTCTTTCTTTCCAAATCCTTGAAGGGTGTCCAGATCATAGCATAGAATACAAATGACCCTAATGTTTCAACCCATCAAAATCATATCTTGTAAAATTTCCATTAGTGAGTCATCTGGGAAGATGGGGAAGAATTGTTCTCCCTGATGCCAGAGGCTTGCAGAAGCTTCTAAGTGCTCAGTAGGATGGTATGATGGAGTTGCTGCCTCCTAACTAACTCCACCACTGGGGTCAGACTCATTGTCCACCTCCGACCTGCCCCTGCTCTCTGATTCTCAGGTGGCTTCCTACCAACCCTGGAACTAACTTGTCAACTCACTCTTCTCAATGAATAACTTTACAAGTTTTATTTCTCCATTCACCAAGCACACCTGTCATTGATGGCTTCTCGCTCACTAAAAGTCTCACCTCAGGAACACTTAGCTAGGGATACTCAGGTCATGATAAGAAACATATTATGCATACTAAACGGTAGTACAATGAATCAATTCAGTAATCACATCTAGCCTCTTGCTTGTGTACCTGTGTTGTGTGTGTGGGGGGGGGGAGCATGCACACATTTTTTTGTGGCCAATTTTAGAATGTAAACTTTCCTCTTCCAAATGGAAGTCATTTTCCTCATTAGGCAAGTAAACAAAACTCAACAGACACAATGATCTCTTACATTTTGTGCCTCTTTAGTTCCAGAACAAAACTGGAACTAAAGGGAACGCAATAATTACATTCATGATTTCATCTTGGTCTACCCTTCCAGCTTTAGCTAATACTATGAACAATATATAAATCATCCTTCCCTTCCAACTTCTTTTGGCTTTTTTTTTTCTTGCTGGCTCACTTTTTTCCCCTTTTCTTTCTTTCCTTTTAGATATGGTATTTCAACCCTTTTCTATATGGCAAATACCTCTAAATGAGTAGCCTGAATTTTTCTGCCATTAAGACTAGACTCCTATTACCCTCTCAGCCTTTCTGCTCCTCCTGTTCCTAGCATTCTGCAAAGCTTGGCTCAAATAGCACCTCTCAAAGATGCCTCTACAATTTTCTGCCTCCAATTAATCACACGTGGGCTTTTAACACTGCCCTGCCAAAGCTCTCCTTAGCACTTATTTCACTTAATCTTAGAGCGTGTTTGCACTCTTGCCTCCCCCAGGAGACTGAAGATTCTAGGAGATTAGAGACAATGCCTCATTCTGGCCAGATTCTCCTAGGTTTTATGCACATTGAGAGCTCTCCAAAATACTGCTGGTCTTGGAATCAAGCAAATAGAGTATGAAGTTGATTTTTTTCATAAAGAAGAAAACTAATGTTTACCGAGCAAATACTCTGTGTCAGGCATTTCAAAACGCATGATTTCTATCGCAGCAGGAAATTTTATTCCTCGTGTATATTTGGAAACATAAACGAGTCTTCTGGCATTTACATGGACCTGGGTTAGTAGTTAATCCCTTTTCTTCAATTCCACCCTCTCACTTTTCACCATTAACATTTTTCCCTGCTAGGCTCCCGTAGAGAGAGAACCGCAGGAGTGCACAGCATTGTTGGAGAGGTCCCTAAATGTCAGTTACCACTCTGGCATGTGGGCTCTCTAGGGCTTCTCAGCACACAAGACTGTCTTTTATGAAGCATCCATTGCTTTGTTAACAGGGACGCATCTCCCCCAAACCATTTTACCTCCAGCAAGAGAGAGAAGTGAAGGGTAAAGTCCTTGAGATGTGACAGTTTTAATTGCCAGCTCAAAATATCATGATCCATCATGATCAACCAGGCTGAATTTCAAAGCAACAGCAGATACACACAAACAGGGGATTACTACCTACACCCAGTCATCTTCTCACTATTAGCAGAGATTGCTTTTTAAGAAGAAACAAATGAGTCAATAACCTTCATAGGAGAAAGCCCGCACATACCCAGATCACAGGACTAGAGGAAGGTTGTCAATTTCCAGAGGGAGCAGCAATTTGGAATGACGTAGCCATCCTTTCAGGATCCAGACTCCTCTCAGTATTCACATCCACAAAGTTTTCAAATCACAGAAGTCATTTCTTGTAATATTGAAACATAGTTTACCAAAAATAATGACCAATCCAGTCTATGATGACGTTTTCCACAGAAACAAGATAGAATAAACGAGACACACAGTCTCACGAAGACGATAGCGATTCTGCCTCCCTTTATGACGTGGGACAACAGGTGGAGGTTAATGCAGGGCTCCATGAAATAACAGGAAATGGAACACTCACAGTTGCATTGCCGGATGGCTCAAAATGATGACACATTCCTGTTTTATAATGCATGGGTCATGTGGCATTACTACTAGCTGTTCTTGCCAGAAGCATCGATCCAGATGGGAATATTAATTTATTTGACCAGATGTGTGACAATGTCACTCCGAAAGGTGGTTCCAGTATGCTGAACTGATATTTATCATCATGGAAACTGTGCAGCTAATAGAATATATCTGAATTAGGGGCTCTCCAGTGGGAACTCAATCCTTTTGAACCAAAAAGAATGTGGAATTTTGGAGCTAGCGGGAACTTCAGACCCGATGCACTCTAAAATCCTCATTTTTGTACAAAAGAAAGCTGAGATTGGAAGAAGAAAAGAATTTCATGGGAGCTTCTGAACTCATGTACAGAAAAACTGAGGATTAACTCTGAGCCGCAGAACCACCTAAACAGGGTTCTATATGGAACTCGCGTGCTTGCCTCTATTTCAAGGGATACATATGTAGTGAACACTCACTGACACGCATTGGACTAGACACTGGATGGATAGAGGCAAAAAGGCAAGCATGAACACTGCATTTTTAATTATTTGTTCTTTTTAATTATATAAGATGTAGAATTCATTTCACATAATTATAAATGTATGGAATACAATTTGTTCTAATTTAGTACTCAGGATTTCACCTTCCCCTCCTCCCTCCCCTGTTCCCGTTCCTCTACTAATATTTCTGCTAATATATTTATTTATTTTAAATTAGTGTCTTGTGGGTGTACAGGATGGTGAGATCCACTGTTGTGCATTCTCATATATACACAGGAGAGTTAGGTCTGAGGCATTCCACTGTCTCTCCCCATCCCATCCCTCCTCCCTTCCCTCATTCACTTTCATCTACTCCACTGATATTTCTTCTTTTTATTCCTCCACCTTTTATTTTGGATTATCTTCTGCACATCAGAAAAAAAAAATATTTGACTTTTGACTTTCTGGGACTTAGCATGATGTTTTCCAGTTCAATCGATTTACCAACAAATGCCATAATGCCATTCTTCTTTATGGCTGAGTAATACTCCATTTGTGTATCCCATATTTTATTTATTCATTCATCTGTCAAGGGCAACTAGATTGGTTACATAGATTGGGTATTGTGAATTGTGCTGCTATAAATACTGATGTGACTGTGTCACTGCTGTCTGCTGATTTAAATCTCTTGGTTATATACCAAGGAGTGGGATAGCTGGATCCTATGGTGGTTCTATTCCTAGTTTTTGAGGAATCTCCATACTGCCTTCCCAGTAATTTCACCAATTGCAGTGCCGCCGACAATCTATGGGTGTAACTTTTCCCCCACATCCTCTATAAATGATCCCTGTTATTTGAGTTATCTTCCAGCAGTCAGTATTAGACAGAAATGAAAATACATTGGACCAAACATAAAATTCAAGAGCATAATTTTGGAGGAAGCCCAGATTGAGGCAGCAATCAGCTATATGCACAGGAGAGTTGGGTCGGAGGCATTCCACTGTCTCTCCCTATCCCATCCCTCCTCACTGCCCCTTTGATAAGGTGAAAAGGAAAGGATGTATGTTTCAGTTCATGCTCATAAGAGCTATAAAAAGAAGTCAGAAACATGATGAAGGGAATTTCCAAGCAGTAGAAAGAACAAGTATGAAGCACTTGAGCTTGAGGAGAAAATTAAATTAATGATAAAAAAAAACCTTCTAGAATAAGCCTCAGTTAAAACAACCAACCAAGTTGTTCTTGACATTTTTCTCTTTGACCTAATGGACCTTATTGTTTCAAGCAGTTTCAGGTTCACGGAATTGAACCGGCAATACAAAGAGCTCTCAGGCACCCCTCCTCCTTCAGCAGCTTCTTTTCCTATTAGCATCAGCACATGTGTTTGAACTGAGGAAGAGACACTGTTGTGTTATTGTCATTAGACTTCTCAGTTTGTGTTGTACAGTTCCACGGGTTTTAACAAATGTACAATATCTTATATACATAATAGTATTATAAAAATAGACCATTTCCTTAAAATCCCCCTGTTCTCTGCCTATCCATCCGTCCCTTCTTCCACTCCAACTCTGGTAACCATGGATCTTGCTGCTGTGTATGTTTTTTCCTTCTCCAGAGGAATGCACAGTCAAGTGGAATCATACTTTCCCATTTCGCTCCTCGCTATAGTACACATTGAAGCTTCTTGTAAATCCTTTTGTACCGTGATAGTGTATTTTTTTAAACTGATGAAACATGATTTCATTGAATAGATGTACCGCAGATATGAATAAAGATGCTATAAACATGCATGTGTAATGCTTTTGAAGACGTTTAAGTTTTCAATGCATGTGGATAAAATACCTAGAAGCACAATTCCTGGGTTATATGGTACAAATATGTACAGCCATTTGCATTCCTACCAGCATGAAATGAAAGTTACTGTTTCTTCACATCCTCACCAATTTTTGTATTTGAGATTTTAGTTCTTCTAGTATGAGTATAGTAGTATCTCAGGGTTGTAAAAATAAAGTTGAATATTTTTCCACCCATTGTTTCTTTTCGTGTGTGTGTTTTTGGTACCAGGGACTGAACTCAGGGGCACTTGACCATTGAGCCACATCCCCTGCTGTATTTGATTATTTTTTATTTTTTATTTTTTTTACTTAGAGATAGTGTCTCACTGAATTGCTTAGCACCTAAGTTGCTGAAGCTGGCTTTGAATTTGTGATCCTCCTGTCTCACCTCTGGAGCCAATGGGATTACAGGCATGCTCCACTGCGTCTGGCCCACTCATTGATTTTTAAAAACTAATATATACATTTTTTACTCCAAAAATAATGTGTTATATGCAACCATAGAATGAATACAAATATGGCAATGTTTCATTCTTTTAGTTCACCCAGCATATAATTGGCAACTACTGTGTTTTAGTGACTGGGCCAGATCCTAAGAAAAACAGAGGTGACTTGGCACCTCCTCTCCTTCTGGGAGTTCATGGTCTAACAGGGAGGACAGGTACACATCCAGAAATGTGGGAAAAGGAAGACTGAATAGGAGCGTTCCTGGGAGCGACATTCAACTCTGCCTTAATGGTTTCTAAAGAAAAGGATTCTAGACCTGATTTAAAATAAAGGAGAAGAGTTTACCAACCCGCAGTGGTGGAATGGAGCTCCCAGGTCATCCAGGTCTCAAGGGAACCTAGTCTGTGGCTCAGTGGTGGCACTATGACAATTATGCTTTCAGAGAAGTTGATGGATGGGTCTACCAGACCACTATCAAGGTGTAGGTGGTATACAAAGGCATTTATGGCTGTTTAGTCACAAAGGTGCTGCCCTATACAAGTCAGTTTCTTAATAATGTAAGCTTGTTTGCTTAAACCTGGTCATTAGAAACATTTATAATATATATTAAATACAAGTAGTTTCAGTGGCAATGCCATATGCTTTTAGTAATATAACATATTATTAAACACAGCTGTTTCTCTACTCATTCACTTTAAATTTTTACAATTATCATTTTATTACATGATGATAACATGACATACAAATGCTTCAAAAATTAGGTGATGATTTTATACTCATAAATTATAATTATTAATGTTCTGGCTTATAATAGTTTATGCTTTTTGCATGTATGTGTAGAGGCTTGTATTAATGAAATTGATCACTCAAAGCTCATTCATTTCATTAAGTGAAGGTTTGCAACATCATTTTTAATGACTTCAGAATAATCAATCTTTGAAAGTAACAAAGCATGATTTAC
This sequence comes from Urocitellus parryii, assembly GCF_045843805.1. Lineage (NCBI taxonomy): Eukaryota > Metazoa > Chordata > Mammalia > Rodentia > Sciuridae > Urocitellus > Urocitellus parryii. The sequence continues at coordinate 137,688,241 of NC_135540.1, forward strand.
TTACCAATTATCCCTTGAAGGTTAGTTCAGGCACTTCTGCTTTGCCATATTTTAAATAATTCTGGATGAAATTATAGTACAAAATCTTTGGGAACCAATTCAGCTATTTTCCTAGGATAATTCTTTTTGAGGTTAAATTGCTAGGTCAGAGTATAAGCAGCTGTTTTGGAGAACTTTAATAAATGTGGCTGAACTAATTAAATAGTTCTATAAAGTAAGACAATGTGTGTATACATTTGTGTACTTATACAACAAGATATACATGCATACATACATATGAATGTTCATTTTTACATTCCCTATACTATGTATTTCAATTTTTGTCCATATCATAAATGAAAAATGTCAGTGATCATTTATTTTATTTTGTTACAATTCTATCTTGCTTGGTGTGGAGTTGTACCTCCCATCTCTTGCTTATGTTCTTGCCACTGCCCATTCGTTCTCCACAGAGCTGTCAAGAGATCCCTTTAAGGGAATGAATTCATCTTATCATTGCCCACACTAAAATCCTTCAATAAGGGCTTGTTGCTATTGGAATAAAATCTAATTGGTCCTATTAGTTAGGGTCCCTTTCTACCTGCCTGATCCAATTTCATACTCTGCCAGTCAAAGCTCCCACAGGGATTAGAGAATCTCACATTCCTAAAGGTATTTGCCCTGTTCTTTTGTTTCTTGGGTTTTTGCAGCTGCCACCTTCTGCCTGGAACACCCTTCTTCAGATCATCAGGATGCCCCTGATGATCATCCTGTATTGGAGGAGTTTACCTATCACCACCACAGCGAGGGCTTCCCTGAGGACCCTGGTCAAGGAAGTCTCTGCTCCAGTCCCAACCTTGTTTTGTTGCATTAGTAGCGCCTACTGTTACCTGAAATCATCTTGTATTTTTATTGATTCCCCTTTTATAAACAGATCTGTGGGCCATGCCCATGTTCTCTGTTCTGCCTTATCCCTGGTGCCTTGTTCCTGACCCATAGAGACAACTGATAATACTTGGAGAACGATCGAATAGGATCCTTTTATTACCTCTCAAAGCCATCTTATTTTTAGCACATGGGTTCTTTCTATAAAACTCATTTTGTCCCTTCTGTATTTAATTGCCTATTGAACTTGAGCCCATAATATCAAATATTGGTCTTCTCCTCCCTTAATTGATGAGAATTCTCTGGCATGTGGACAATACTAATACTTTCCATGATATATCTTTTAAAAATTTCTTAAATAGCCATTTGCTTTATAAGTATTCAATAATTATTTCTATGATGCTATATTTCTCTTTATTTGCCTAATTTATTAGTATTTTCATTTTTTGTTTTCTGATTATGGGGCCTAACTTGTGAAGTCCTTCCCTATAAATTAATGTCTATATAGGTCTCCTAGATGGTTAAATTTTTCATTGGCATATAAACGAATGGGTAAGTCATTTTGATATAAATACAAAGATACTGTCAAATCTTATTTTCTCAAAAACAACATTTTTGTTCCATTTTTTAACAATTCTTTATCAGTTATTTGAGTTGTTGCCTTTATCACATTCTAAATTCAAAACAAATTCCAATCTCTGACTTTTCTATCAAATAATCTTGCCTCATCATTTCCATATTGTTGTCTTTGAATTTTAGTTATGTTAACTTTTCAACTTTAATCAAGACAAGGCTTTATACACTGTTTCTTTGCATTTTTGCCATGTTGACTGTTCCAGACAAATTTTCTTAAATTTCCTAAATTTTATTGACTTTTAAATTAAGATTTGATTTTTATAAGTATCATTAATTTGGATAGAGTTGAAAACTTTGTACATTAATTCTTCCGATGAAAATATATAGTCTAAATATCTGTTTACATTCTTTAGTGTAACTCAAATATTTCCATTTAATGCTTCTTAATATTTTTTAAATGATAGTTATAGAGTTCTAGAAAATTGTTTGATCATTTTATTCTTAGTTATTTAAATTTCATTTCTACTCAGCAAAAAATTTTATATTTTTGAAATTGTTATAATGTGATAAAGGAAATATTACTTTCTGCCTCAAGTATTAGTCATTTTGTTATTATCACTTTTTAGTAAAAATGCTTTTTAAGTGGGATTTATTGATTTTTTTTTGGTAAGCATTAATGTTATTTGAAAATGACAAAGACAACATTCTTTTAACTTATACTGATAATGGTAGATGAATTTTTCTTTATAATTTTTCTAAACTTTGAGGAAAACCTACTTAAATTAGAGGTAATTGTTGGATTCATTGTAATTATTATTTCAATCTTATTTTGTTTCAATTTAAAAATGAATTATTGATCAGAATTATGCAAAACACTTCATTATGGATTCACATTCCAGATTAGACATACAATTTGTCAAAATCTTTACTTTGGCTGGGGGAAGCTATACAATTCTTTGCTCTTTAAGCTGGCAAGTCTGTAAGTTTATCCTCTGCTTGTAATTTCCTGTTGTGATTTCTGTATTATACTGCTTCTCAACATTTTAAAATAATTCTCTAAGTCAAGGTGGCTCTCCCTTAAAGAAAAATAAAGTGCATAAATATTTGAAAAGCTATTAATAAATGTATAAATTTTTAACTAAAATTCTAAAAATTACAAACATTAATGAGGTACTGTGTGATGTTTTGATATTTGCATTAATTGTGTAATGTTTAAATCAGGTTAAACATATTTGTCTTCTCAAATATTTATCATTCCTTCATGGTGAAATCATTCAACATCCTTTCTTCTAGCTTTCAAAAACAGAGTGAATGATTGCTGTCTATTGTCATCTACCACACAACTGCAAACCAGAACTTACTACTCCTACCTGAGTACCCACTGACCAGCCTTCTCCAACTCTTTCTAGCTTCTTCGTAACTGCCACTCTGCTGTTAACTTCTACAAAATCAGTTTCTTCAAACCCCATTTGCATGTGATCAGGTAGTGCTTGGCTTTAAATATGTTGCTAAGTTTTTGGTTGACAAATTTCTCAGTTGTGTAGCCATAAGGCAAATGGACAACTCATTCAATCAGTGAAGACCATCATGCAGATCATATCTGAGAGACACTATTTGAAGGCAGGTCTGAGGGTTTATTCTCTATTATACAGTCATGCATAGCTTAGTGACAGGGATACTTTTTAAGAAATGCATCATTAGCCAATTTTTGCATGAACTTGGATGGTACCACTAATACATACTGAGGCAAGTGTTATTTATCATCCCATGTGCAATCTGCTATTGACTGAAACGCCATTAAGTGACACATGGATCTAAAAACTTGTCCCCTTCATCTGCATCAAATTCCATGTGTCCTCCAGCATCCAGATTGATGAAGATATAAGAATTCACTCCTTTAAACCATAGATACATTTAGTAATTTAAAAATTAATAACTCCATTCTGCTTTCTCTGTTTTTATGACATATTTGCTAGTTTACCAGAGACAAAATTTTCATTGTACATTACCAATCAGGATATATAAAAGAAGAAACTTGAAAGATAAATGAATAAAAGGAAAAAAAGAGAGAAAAACAAGGAGAAGGAGGAGAAGGAGGAAGAGAAAGGAAGAGGAAGAGGAGAAAAAGGAAGAGAAGGAAGGGAAGAGGAAAGGAAGAAAAAAGGAGAAAAATGTATATATTTTCATTTGCTGCAGAAAATTAAAAGGCCAGTGACTGAGATCATCCTGATAAAATTACCATGGGTAATTTTGGGAAATCACAATAAAATTAATGAAGACAACCACAGAAACAGGGGTTACAGGTGCAATACACCCCCCATGCACATGCCTAGTGAGCATTGGAGGATAGAAATTCTGTTCTGGAGGAAGCTCTCTGATTCCATTGCCAACATTATTTATTGAAATTCTCATAGCAGCATCTCTGTTAACCTCTCAGTGGAAGCTTGTTAAGACTTACAAAGGAGATCAACACTAGATCTGTAGACTATTGCAACTTTGTATTTCACTTTGAAATGTAACAAAATGGGCTTCTAAACAATGAATGTACAGTAGAAACAATGCCAACAGATTTAAACAGCCATCTGGTGCAATTATTCACAATCCTAAAAATAGGCTGTTTGAAAATGTGCAAAGTTCCTTCCTGATATAATTCAGTGGTCTGACAGCACATGAGCTGCCAGAGCCAGAGTAAGACGCTTTCAATGGGCAAATGTAGTGAATTTTTTTTTTTTTTGTCATGCAAAAGCTCCCAAAACTTAAACCTGAATTTCGTGGCATGCGTCCCCAGCTACTGTTATCAGTCATGGCACTGGTACCCCTCTGTCCTTCCTATCACAACAGCTAGTGTCAGAGCTAATGGAACCCTCGCTTGCCTCTGACCTCTGTCACCTGCCTCTTTGATCAATGCCCCGTGCTCTTTCTCATTCATGATTTCCTTGTTCATTCATCCATCCATCAGCTTCCATAGAGAATGTCTCCATACCTTTGATCACAGGGGAATACCTTTTATTTCACAACTGAGACTATTTAAGCAACAAAAAATAAAAATCATTTGCTACCCCATTTCTCATTTGAGTAATGGTAGAACTCAGAACAAAAGCACAGGTCCTTGGAAGTTGCTTACTGATGAAGTCATCCCTCCAATATTTCAACCTGGGGCTCCCCACTGACAGGCTGGGGTTCTGTATTCCTTCACAGAGGGAGGTGGGGTCCGCTTGAACCCCATGCGTCCTGATGTTCTGACATCCTGGTAAGCTACTCTGATTCCTGCACGATTTCCACTGACTGCTTCCCTCACTTCCTTTTTATTTTAATTAGCTCCAGGAGACCAAACTCTGTGATAAAACATATAGGAAGTTTTATGATCTTAGGAATAGCTAGTGATTCTAAGTTCCCTGTCATCTTTCCAGAGCCGACTCGGAGTTCCTAAAGCCTGGGATGCGGGTCAGGACATGGCCCACTCTCCAGCTCTCCTTGCCTTATGCTTGGTCAAAGAAGGAAAGAGAGAAAGACGCCCTTTATATGTCCACTCACAGGACGGACGTGTGTGACCTCTTTTGTGATGATCTCTGGCATCTTTAGCTCAACTGTCAATTCACTGTACACACCTTGGGGACCAGTGGAGAGACACAGAAGCAGTCCTTCCTCCCAGCGGCCCTTGGCTGCCTGTTTTCCTGGCTCATGGTGGTTTTCAGCACACCTCTAGCACCTTGGCTCCATTCACTGTTCCTGAGCCCTGGACAATGCACTTCCCTTTGTCTCTGAAAACACAAGTGTTTTCACTTTGTCTCCTCTAGTTAAAGGCAAGCCAGCACATCACATGGCTTCCCAAAACCCACCCCCAAAAAAGGACAAAGGAAAAAAATAGGGACAGAACAGTGAAGGGGGTTCATCCCTTTTATTCCATCCCTCCTTGTCCTACTTCATACTTTGGTCATGTCATTCCTCTCCACTTACACACTCCTGTGTGGGATAATAGGTGGTTTATTTCCAATGCTCCTCTTCCAATAGCTTGTCTTCTCTGGCTCCGTTACCATTTCTAGTTGTAGTTTTGATATTTTTAAGTTTCATACTTAAAATATCACAGGTGAGTATAAAGTCCTGCTCCAAACAATGCAGCACATCTGAACTCCAAGTTTTCTGTTCTGAATAATGTAGTAAAAGGAAAAAATGAGGAACGGAAAGGAGAAGAAAAAGAAAGAATAAAAGAAGGAGGGAGTGAGACATGGAGAAGGAAGAAAGAACAAAAGAAAGAAAGCAGAAGTATGATAAGAAAGAGAAAAACTATTTGGAGGGAATGAAGCAGGTCTCCTGTCTCCAGGTTCAAAATGTAGGTGGTGGAGACAGCATCATGAAGTGTACAGTCCTATTATGAAAATCAGGCAAGGGGGGCATCGATGAGGGACCTGAGGTAAGCAGTGTGCTACTAGTATCCTTCTATTGTTTTTGTTTCTTGCCCTGAAGAAGAGCATGATAGATTTCCTTAATTGTTCTAGTGACATAAAAATGTCACAGGCAGTGTTATGCTAGTAAGCCAGCCCTTCAGGGGGAAAAGGAAAACAGAACAAATCAAAACAAGGAGAAATTCCAGATTTGTGGCATTTGTTGACTTCTATGGCTGCTTCTATGGACAATTTCAAGCTACCAATATTTAACAAGAGGTTTTCAAAATTTCTGAATAGTCAACAACCAACTCTCACAATCCAGGTCTAGCAGATTGCAATACAGCACTGGAGTGTTTGAAAGATATTTTCCAAACACAGATATTCATAATTGATTAAACAAAAGGTCTCACACAACAGAGATTCTTCTTAAAGTCAGTTGTGACTCTTAATACAAAGGCAGGTAATGAGGATTTTTCCAGGCATTAATGGAAGCTGGTTTGATTTATTTGATTGGGTACAGAAGACCAATTGTAAACATATGAGATGTTAATACTCAATCCTTTGGGGCTTTAAATTAGATATGAAATCAGGATATCAATTCTGCATGAAAACATAGCAGTCAAATCTAACCATTCTAGATAATAGCATATTGAGTATTAGATAAATTAAGACCCTTGCCTATTATCAAAAAGCTAGACTGGGCTGAGGTTGGGCTCAGTGGTAGAGCACTTACCTCGCATGCATGGGACACTGGGTTCAATCCTCAGCACCAAATAAATAGATAAAATAAAGGTGTTGTGCCCATCTACATTTAAAAAAAAAAAAGTCTTAAAAACAACAACAACAACAACAAATACCAGTCCTATATCACAACTGAGAAAATACTCTCCAGAATATATTCAGCCAGGTGGTTCTGTGCTTACTATATCCACAACTCTCTTGAGTCGAATTAATCAAAGAATCTTCTGAAAGGAACACTATTTTTATACTGTTGTATGCTTTTATTCCACAAATGTTTTTAAGATACATTTTCAAACCATATGCATTAGTTCTTTCACTATGCATGTATTTAACACTCATATATAACACAAACTACACTGTGTTAGGTTGCTGTGATTTAAATATAATATGTTCCCCATGAGCTCCTGTGCTAATGCAGGAGGTGAAATAGTTAAATTACGAGACATGTAATTTAACTGGTCCATCCTGGTTTGATTGGACTAATGGAGTAGTAAGTGTAGGCAGATGGGGTGTGGCTGGAGGAGGTGGGTCACTGGGGACATTCCTTGAAAGGGTTCATCTCCCTGTATCCCCTTCCTTTCTTTCTGTTTTCTGGTGGCTAAGAACAGGGCAGTGCCTCTCCACCACACCTTTCCACCATGATGCTCATTTACCTTAGGCTCAGAGGAATGGAATCAGTCCACCACAGACTGAAATTCTGAAACCTTAAATCAAAATCAACTTTTTCTCCTCTTAGTTATTTTTGTTGGGCATTTTTGTCGGGCATTTTTGTCATAATGATGAAAAACTGACTCACATAGTTTATAGTCCAGGGCCAAAGCATATGCTGGTAAATAAAGTAGAAAAGTCCTTTTCATCAAAGAATCGTGCATTCATTCAAATTAAAAAAAATAGAAAACAAGAAACAAAATAATTATAAACTCTCAGGAAGGCAAGAGTGAAAGTGGAGAGGGGAGTCATTTGGGAGAACCCCAGGACAGCCAGTGTGAAGTAATGATTGCAACACAGGAGACAGTAAATAGTGGTTGAATAAAATAAGCTCAAGGTATAGGTAATAGAGCATGTGATATATTGGATGAAGACTTTGAAGGGAAAAAGGAATTTGAAAAATGACCTGTAGACTTTTGGTCTTTTAAGCAAAATAAATGCTGATGGTACTTAGAGGTAAGAAAAAGATGTTGTGGGAGTGTTTTCCATTGAGAATTCTCTTATTAATATATTAGTTCTGAAAAATTATAGGACATACAAGTGATGGATTAAGTCTTGGGCTCAGGTAAAAAGAGGGTGGGTTGAGACTTAATCTGTAAGTGTTAAACGTGTAGTTATTGTAGAAATCAATGAATGGCAGGAGAGAGAAAACTGTCTTTGAACATGAGCTCCAGGCTACTGCAAAAGTGCTCACTGGAGGATGTTTAAAAAGCCAACTCACAGTGAAAGTCAAAAACCAACACATACACAGTCAAAAGCATGAAGAAGAAATGGAGAAGAGAATAACAAAGAGTGATAGATACTCACTTGATAGTTCAGAACAATCGTACCATTTAATATTTACAAACTCCGAGAAAACTGAGGAAGTTCCACTGGCAAATTCTGACAAAATGATAAGAAATTTAAATGGTCAAAATATTTAAAGAGAAGGGAGGTTTCCATCTGGCTCAACACTACAGAAGAGTTCAATCAAAAGAGAACCGAGACTGGCCATCAGGTTAACCCCGTGCAAGTCATTAGTGCCCTTGACCAAAGCTGTTTCTGTGGTGCAATGGAGAACGGATTGGACAGGAACAGGTTCAAGAAAGAACGGTAGGCAAGGGTAGGGGGCACTGAGCGGGGCCCACTTCTCTTTCAGCTCTCTCTGGGAGAACTGCCAGTTTGGGGTTAAGAGAGGTATTACAGAGAATTCTGTGATACTCAAAGAGGAATATTAGAGATGTTTCAGAAACCCGGATGCTGTGTGTGGAAAGAGCATCACCACAGAAGTGAAGAACATGAGTAAGCAAGAGGTCTTGGGATCCAATGAATGAGTCAAAAATTGGGCCTTCCATAGAGTAGGACAGCCAGGGTTTTGAAGTGGAAAAGGAGGTGTAAAGGATGCAACAGCAGATGGGTTGGAAATTTGAGTACATAGAATACAGCTCTCTTCTGGGTTTTCCAGTGAGAGACAATGATTCTCAGAGGTCACCTTGAAAGAATGGATGTGGCAGTAAAAGATTTAGGGGAAGCTGGGTCTCCTGGAGCTGAACAAAGATCCAGGGCAAAGAGGGAGAGCAAAGAGGGGTATAATTTGACCAGGAGGTCAAGCAAGATTCAGATTGAAGGGGTCAGTCTAAGTCCCAAAAAAGAGAAAATGGACCGTTAATTCTTGGTATTTCTGCCTGGGCGAGGTCTCCTAGGTGCCCCAGCTGGGTATCCCCAGTGTTGTTAGGGAGAGGGCTCACTCTTGATACTTCCAGAGAAGAACACCATTCAGTGTGTCCGAGCATCAGAATGAGCTCTCTGGATTTCCTTCAAAGTCACCCTGGGAGATACTGAAGCCGGTTATATGTTTAAATTAACTGTGATTATGTCAAGCTCCAAATTAAACTTACAAAATTTCCTCTATATAAGGCATCTAATCTTCAAAAAAGATGTAAAAAATAGCTATCATTTTATCCTTCTTTATTACAGTTACAAAATACCACCGACAAGGTGATTTATAAACCGTGGAAATTATTTCTTTCCGATCTGGAGGCCGTGAAGTTCTAGATCAAGGCACCAGCAGGATGGGATTTTTGTGAGGGCTGCTCTCTACTTCCAAGACGGCAGCTTGTTGCTGCATTCTCTGAAGGGGACTGATGATCAAGAGAGCACTCCCTTCCACCTGGAGCCTTTCCATGAGAGCATAACCATTCATGAGGGCCAAGTGCTTGAATTTCCATAACCTCTGAGAGGCTGCACCTCTGCAGACTGTTGCATTGTGGATTAAGGTATAGGATAAATTTTGAAGAAGTCATGTGCAAACCATAACAATCAATGATCTTATTTAAAACAGGGATGGTGTTCTCACAGACTCCGTCCTCTTCCAGCCACAGTAGCATGCTCGTCAGTTAAGACACTCCCCTCAGCCAAGGTGCGGCCACAGAATCCCAGGCCACACAGCACTCTGATCAGTCAAAGAAAACTGCCCCAAACGTCACTCTGCCTTCAGAACACTGCTCTCCTACCTAAGAGATGTCTCACACTCATTAGACCCCAAACTGATCTTCTGATCTCCCCTCAATTCTAGAACCTGTCATTCAAAGTCTTTCTGATCTCTGCCAATAACTTCTACGTTTGCTTACCTGTGAAATCTAATTGGTGAACTTGCCAATTGTCTGTAGATTTAAAACAGATCCAGAATTCACCCCTTTCTTACTGCCTAAAGAACAATCTCTGGGCCGAAGATGTTATCATCTGTAGTTCAACTGTCTGTAACTGGTCTCCCTGCTTCTAGAAGCCCTTAAGACAATGCAGTCTATGCTCAGATAGAAAAGTCCTGTCCAATAGATTTAGATCTGGGCAAATAAAAACCCTCACGTCTCACATTTGTATGAGAGCCACTCTCCACCTGTGACCTGCAGTTCTCCCCTGCTGACCTCACCTACCTCCCCTCCTTTACTCATCTCATTTTGACTGTACTGGCTCTCCTGATCTTCCCTGTGCCAGCCCATCCCCACAGGACACAGCTAAGCCCTTTCTGTCCTGACCAGTTGCCACCACTTCAGACAGCCCTTTTCATATCCCCCCTACTTGATACCACAGACATCAAGTCACTCCCCCACTTCCCTCCTGAGCACTCGCTAATGCCCCAATAGCTTTCCCAACATTTATTGCCATCTGACATACTTCATATCAAGGGTACTATTTTTGTTCATTGTTAGCTCCTTTACCTCCAAAAGTGTATACATTCTATTCTATAATTCTATAATAGAGATGTTAATCAATATTCAATCCTCAGTTCCAAAAGGATTCCTTGGCACATAGAAGGTCCTTAAGAATAAATGGGCATATTAATGAATTTGCCAACCCTGATCTAAGCAATGTTCTTACCTGAGCACAATTATTTAAATGCCCTATGCTTCTGGAGTTCAGTTCGATGCAGTTTGCAATCATCTGAATGAAAGAGTTGCCTTTGGAAGCAATTCTATAAGCCATCAGCTCTCTCGAGGGTGCTTTTATCTGCTCTGAAAGCAAGTTTTTTTTTCTCTCATCAGATTTTTGCAGGAGGACCGAGCAGACCTCTCTGTGCTCAGCATTGGAAGGCCCCTTGCCTCCCTCCTGAGGTATTTGCCGTTTCAGGAAGATCTCTCACTTGCTGCAAAGTGCTCCATTATCAGCTGTTCCCCCTGCAGCAGGAAAGGTCACATTCAGCTACTTGGCATTCCAATATGCATCCACTTCATCTATTTTTTTTTCTATTTTTTCTTCCCTTGACTTAAGTTAATCTGCTCATTATCTGCCTCCTACTTAGATCAAATCCCCCTTCAACTTCAGTTCTTATCCTGGCCCTGTGATGGTTGGCCTCCCTTGGGACTTTGCAAGAGCCTGTGTATAAAGACCACTCTTTCAGGCCCAGAACCATTTGGCAGCCAAAGAACAAAGACAAGAGAACTGCTTTCCAAGGAAGCAGGACCACTGAGCATCCCCTTTCTAAGAACGCTGCCTCTGTCCAATGAATATAAGCCTCTGCATTCACGGTGGGAAGGAGCCAGGAAAGAGCTAATGTTTGTAGAAATCTACTTTGTTCCAGGATGGTGCCCTGGGTATCCTTTATTATAGTTGATTTCAAATAATGGCTGTGAAGACGTAAATTAAAGAAAGTGAGTTTGCAAATTCTGATCTGGCCTGGGAGGCAGAGATTGAGGAATGGCAAACATGCCCTCCTGGATTCCAATATCTCATGATCTGGTTGACCTGACCTTTAAGCACTTCAACTTATTTTTGTGCATATGTACTGATGTCACTATAAAAATAATTAACTTAGAGAAATTCTCGTTTTTACTTATTGTAATACCTACCTGGAACGGATGAGATACATCACCACTGATCAGTCAATGACCTATGCTGTTCCTGTCAACCAATGCAATTGGAACAACTGCTTTGCTGTAACCAGCCTTGTATTCTTTTTTTTTTTTAACTTTAACAAACAAATAAAAAAACAACAGACCCCTCAGTGCCCATATTCTGAGAAACTAGAATTCATGGTTCCTGGTAGCCTTTCTCATTTTATCCTGAACAAACTGTTTTTATACTGTGTGCATCTCAACTTGACCATTAGATTGGCATTTTTGTGTGTCCCAGAAATTAGGTAAGAATTATATCCATGAGAAAGGTCACATTTAAGAAAAGAAATAAACATCGTATCACTCCCCTGCTCCAAAATCTTTTGATGACGTCCTATCATGCTTAGATTAAAATCCAAAATACAAACTAAGGCCAACTGGGTGTGAACATCTGCTGGATATAACCTTCCACTCCTCTCACCACCCTCCCTACTCCTCCACTATGTGGAGATGGGATCTCAGGTGTCTTTTTGCAAAATCTCTAGTGTCTATGTATTTACTGTTCCTTAGGTCTGGTCTGCTCTCTCTCCTCCCTCGTGTTCCAGAACAGCCCAGTCCTAGTGTATGAGGGACAGCCCTGGGGTGCTAGGCAGACACATTTAGGATTGTAGAGTGCAGTTTATTGGGAACTTAGGACAGATTCGTCATTTATACAATGCGGGTCAGGAAGAGGGGTATACACACAGGTCAGTAGTTCATCCTAGCCAGAAAGTACCTGATTTACCTTAAACTAATATCCTAGAGTCAGGTGTGCCCTTGGAGTCAGGGTCAGCTCTGAAGCTCCACATACCACTCTAGTGTCTTTGTTTATTTATAGTTTTCTGGGAAACCATGCAGGAAAAACCAACCAGGTTTATTCAAGGATAATCGTGGTGGTGATGACTGACGATGTCTTCAATCATGGAAAGCTGAATCCATACACGTCCCAATATTATCACTTGATTTCTAGTCTATCTTAAGTTAATTGTCATCTTTAAAAAACAAAAAATGAAGGGAAAAAAAAACCCTTAGATGACCAACCTAAAGGAGAAATACCAAGTACAGGAACAAAGGAAAATGTGCAGTCCACAGCTTATCAACTTTAGATATCAACACACAATAAAATAATTGTATTTAGATTACTTGGCTTTGTGGCCATGTTGTATTTAAGTTGCATTCCTTCACTCATTCCCTGGCCTGCTTTGTTTTTATATTTGTGTGTAGACTTCAAATATTTCTTATTTTATTTTTCATAGACCCCAAAGACTATCTGTTCCCTGAGGGCAGGGGCTTGTTTTCTTTCCTGCCAGCTCCCTGAGGTCTAGCAGGCAGGTGCAGAAGTGCCACTAGCTGAATATGGTTAGATGGATGAGTGGAACAAGCAGACACCCAGAGGATGTAAATAACTTGCTCAAGTTCACAGAGCTAATAAGTGGTTTAGACAAAATTTTAAGCAAATATTTATTCCAAATATTAATTTCCACTCCTTCAAATTGAACAGTCTTTCTTGTCTTGCAGTCATTTAAATCTATAATGGTTCCAGGGGATGGATGGAAAGGTGTAGTTGGCATGAGCTATGACCTGGTCACTAACATCCCAAAGGAAAGCATCTGAGGCAAAGTCGAGGGACAGTGAAGTCCCCTGAGCCCCAGGGAGCAGTGTCCATTGCTGCTTCCACCTCTGGGAATATTGGACATGTGTATTTTTGTTGAGCCGTATTTTCTTCAGTTGTAAGTCATATGATGAAATTTAGAATAATCTGTAAAATTTTCCTGATGTACCCCCAGCCCCCAAGAGTCAGACTTCCTGTAATCAAATTTTGACATCCTGATTCCAAGCTATTTAAACTTGCTAAACTGTTAACTGAACTTGCTAACCCTCAATGTAAATGAGAAATAGAAATAGTAAGTCCCCAAATATACATCAGTTGTGACAAATGCAGTACTCTGGTGGGTAAGGGTGTTGATTATGGGGGAGATTGTGCCTATGGAGTAGAGGGTACATGGGACACCTCTGTGACCTCTTTTGATTTACTGTCAACTTAAAATTGTGTTAAAAATATTTAATTTTCTTTCCTGGAAAAATAATAAAAATATTTGAGGGCTCCAAGGGGGCTATTCTTTCCTACTGAGGAATCTCCATCATTGCCCTTTCTCTGGAAACCATATCAGTTTGGTTGTATGTTAAAAAAATAAATAAATAAATACCACCAAGGTATGAAACACATAGACTCAGTAAGAAAGGACCCAAGTCCTGAGAACCGCTGGGCAGGCCCCTCTCTAACTTTCATCCAAGCATCATGTTTTTCACACATTAAGTAGAACATAAATAACGTCAAAAATAGTGTTTTAAACATAGAATGACTAAGTTTGCTCATGGAAGTTTTTTAGTGCAGTGTCCAATATATGTATGTAATTGCTTGCTACTACAAATTTCACCTCTTCTGATTTTCCTTCTCCCTATTCTTTCCTGAAGTAGTTGTTACTGTGACTGTTGTTTTAGTAGTAGACATAAAAGTGTCCATTTTCTGCATAAGACAGAGACCATATCACATACATACTGTTAATTTCTTTATTAGACTTTATTAGTACCCCCATATGCTTACAAACTTTGCATGCTGATTAATGGGACACAATGAGAAGAATAATAATAGAACCAATGGGGATAATTAACATGGTTTAATATCAGTTGCTGTTCATGAACATAGTGGGAATTTTACTTAGGAATTCCAGAATGTTTTTTTGTTGTTTAAAAAACTAGTAATAATATAGACTTTTGAGTTTTAGAGTCATATCCCCACATTCTTTTGTTCATCTCCCCAATAGTCATTAATGCTAGGCAGGTGGGTGATCATTATTTTCTCTTTGGTCACCATACAAGTGAGCTCTAAGCTATACTTATAGCTTCTACCATGATCTTCCTTATTTTGAAATTCCTTGGATTTTCTCTTATAACCTGCTATATCTCATTCAATATGCATCTAAATTCAGTAAAATATTAACCAAGCATGATTTGAGTGTCCAGCTTAGGAGATCTAGAGATGAGTTAGTACAGATTTCAAGCAGGAAGATTTGAATTTGGGGAGAGACAGGGACACTAACAATGTAGCTCAAGATTTCTCATACTGCCCTGCCTGCAGGTATGGTTCAATGAATATAAGTAAGAGCCAAAAAAAGAAAATCTCCCTAACTCAAGCCATATCTACAGATTCATTGGAAATATGAGATAGAATTTTGCTCCATGTAAGTCAGAACCATAGGTGTGGTACACCCAGGCAAGGCATTTTGCAAGAGTCTGGGCAAGGCATGGATTGAGGCACCTCAGAACATTCCTTGAAATTTATGAGAGGGATAGTCCCTCGAAGCCTTATCTCAGCAACGTGTGTGTCTGCTGCTTGGAGATCAGCTGCTCAAACCAAGTGGAGGCAGGAGTATAAGGAAAATCAAATATAAGGGATATGGAGGAATTCAAGCCATAGTACTTTTAATGATAGGATAATGTTAATGGCAGAAATATTGTATAAGAAAAATAATGTATGTTATTAAATTTACTTCGGTGCTACCTGAAATCTAAGTGTCTCCATACATTCTTCTAAAATGTTCCCACTAGATAATATATATATATAAATGCCTTTCAAGGCACAGAGTTTGAAATCATTTGTCTCACTTCTCATGCATAGAACATGCCACGAGTGATGGATTCTGATCTCAAAGATTAGATATACAGGACCATGGCTCCCATGTGGATACTCTCTCTGGCTCTTCTCCATTGCTTGCTCTGCAAGAAGCCAACCACTCTGTAATGAGAGAGTGATGAAGACATGTTCATAGGGTGGACTCAAAAGCATGTCTTCTGGGGCTCTCTACTAGCCAAGTGAAGGGACTTGAAAGGATCTTCCAGGGCCCACCAACAGTGACAGAAATAGACCCCTTTCCACCGGAGGCTGAATTGACAACAGCTGGGACTGTATCTTGATTGCAGCCTAATGACAGAACATAAACCAGACAACCCAGATGAGCCAAAATCTTCAGAGAAACTGTGAAAATGATAAGTACTTGTTCTCAATGGCTGCTTGGAAAGGATTTGTGACATATCAAAGGGCAACTAATACAATATTCACTATTGCTCTAGGAACCTGCTTTTTTGTACATTAAGATGGATTTAATAATACATGTCATTTTCCAAGCATCTCTTCATGATAATTTCCAAAAATTTATCCCTGTGAACAAAGCATATTTTACCAGTGTACAGACAAAATGAATTCACATATTGTAAAATGTCGTGACAGGTGATAGAATTTATATGAATCACTGTGTATTTTATTATTAAAGATTATTTACCTGACATGATGATAATGAAATTACAAGATAAGAGAAAATGACACATTCATTTAGTAAATTAAAATATTGACCTTAGAATGATTGATCTGCTGAATAGTTGGGAGTAAGTGCTCAAGAAAAAGCAGGGATTAGGGAGGATGTCTAAATTTTGATTGTAGATTCCTAGGGAAAAAATAGATTTCAGAAACATTTCTAGCTAATGATGGTAAAACTAACAAATAAAATGTAGAGATACTATGGGCCTATTTTTGTTTGACTTTTATGGCTTCCTCCAACTTGTAGGTTTTAATTACCATTTCTTTTTTATTTAAAAAATACGTGCTTTTCAGGAACATAGTCACTTTCAAGATACATTCCATCTCTGTGAAGGAGGCAGCTCTCTCCTCTGTACAGACAGTATGTGTTGACGTACAAATAGAAATAACAATCGATGATTTGATGTCTGAGGATAAAGACAGGTTTCGCAGTGACTAACTTCTAATTAATTTTTTTCTATTCTAATTATATTGTACAGGACAAATAGTTTATCAATGCACTTCAAACGAGAGGTTTGAAGGTCTCCTGGATCATGTTATAGCTTATTAGTTTTTTTTTTTTTCCCTTGGAAATTCCTGCTTCTCTTCAAGTTCTACTTCAAGATGAAGTCTTCAAGTAAATAATAATTGGGTTGTATCTCCTGGCTCCTGTACAACATTCCCTCACCAGGCAAAATTTTTTTAACAGACGGCCAGATCCAAAACCTTAAAATAATAACTTTGAGGTAAAGAAAGGTCTGACTGGACAGTGTCTAGACGTGTTTACCCAGCCAGACTTGGCATGCACTCCGCTATCTTGATGATCCCCCCAGTAAAGTCAATTTCTGATGCTCTACTTTAGCTGGCAGAGCATCTTGTATGCTTGGCTCAGTCAGACATGGGTTCACATTAGTAGTTTTAATAAATGCCTTTGTTGAGGTAAAACTCAACCAACAAAGTCAACCATTTTAAAAATATACAACACAATGGCATTTAGTATTCCACAGAGCTGTGCAACCAACACCTCTGTCAACATCCAAAGCATACCCTGCACTCCAAAACAAAACTCTGTAGACCTTAAGAAGTCACTCTCCTTTCCTACCTGTGTCTCTGGCTCCTAGCAATTACCAATTTACTCTGTCTCTAGGGATTTAGTTACTCCAGGTATTTCAGAGAAATGAAATCAAGCAATATGTGACTTCTTGTGTCTGGCTTCTCTCACTTAACATCATGTTTTTGAGGTCTGTCCAAGTTGCATCATGTACCCAGTACTTTGTGCCTTTTCATGGCTGGATAATATCCCATGATATATTCTTTCTATATTTTGTTCATCCATTCATCTTCACTGGATGTTTGGGCTGTATCTACTCTGGAAGTTGTGAGTAGTGGTACAATAAACATATGTGAAAGGTATCTGCTTGGGTATCAATGAATATATTGGAGAATTAATTAGAAACGATTGAAGAGTTGATCTGAATGTACTCCTATACAATTCCTAATTTAGTGGTACTCTTATTTAGCTTTTTAACAATTGCATCCTGAATCTAGAGACCATCCTGGTACATAGCAGATATTCTTTAAATATTATCTGAATAAATATTATGAGGTTTGTTTTTCCCAATGTTGCTAATAAAATTTGAGAATATTTCTCAGGTCATCATTTAAAGTTTAAAATGAGAGGACACTAATATACTCTGAAAAATATTTTGTACTACTTGCTTAAAATATCCACATGTTTATTCTCTCTTTTATGACCCTCCCCACACACACACACTTTATGAGACCTATTACCTACTCCTTGGTGATTTGCTTTCTTCAAAAGTCTTTTCAGTTATTTCTAAAAGAGTCTGTTATTGCCTGGCAAAGGAATGTCCAGGGAAGCTGGAGAGAGAGATTTCCATGTTTCTTGGCATTGTTAGTGATTCCCCTTGTCATTAGCCTGCTTTATATCTCTCTGTCAATTATTGTTTGTTGTGTGTTCTGAGTTATGTAAGAAGGAGCTTCTAGCAGCACATGTAACAATAGAAGAATTACAGCATGCGATTCTTGTTCTGCAGCTGATTTGTTATATAAACTGAGCCCAATGGAAAATAGTGTTTGTATTATTCCTCTTAGTTTTATTTATTTATTTCCTGACATTGTTACAAAACCAAATGATTTCTTTGAAATATAGGGCTATTAACTAAAAAAAGAAAAACTAGCCATAATATTTAAACTTTCACAAACATATTTCATATCAAAGTTGTCTTGCAATAAATATATTTTTCTTAGTGGATAACAGTTCTATTTGACATGTAATTGGAGACATAGAAAATAATTAATAATCTTGAGGCCAGGGATCTGTTTGTCAGTTTCTCCCCCTCTGGTTTGAATTGTGCAGTCTAAAGTTTGAAAGGAAGTGTGATTGGATCTTATGGCTTATAAATTCAGCACTAGCAAAATAGGTATTCATCAAGCTGAAAATAAGGTAATAAAAAAAATAATGAAGTAGAGCTTTACTTAGTACCCATAGACAAGCCAAGACCTGCATTTCAGGCATCTATACAAGAACAATGCATTATGTCTCAAAATACCTTGCTCATTTGTTAGAGGGTAAAAATAGAGAAAACCATGGGAGACTCTCCAGGGTCTTTTTGTCAGAGGGTTCCACTGCTGACATTGGGACGGGGCAAACATTTTTTACTATGGATGAATAATTATTTGCATATTTCAATGGCCTTGCCAAGTAGAATCTCCATAGACTTTGGTGATGAGTATTTAATTAGCAGAATGAATACGTTCAGACGGCAAATCTTCTGATCCTAGACCATTTTTGTTTTCTGTGTTTTTGAGGCAAGTTCAATGAATATTTTATAAAAAAAAAAAAAATTGTCTGGAAGCCAGCACATTAGCCTCTGTCTCCACTTGAGGTGCATCTGAAGGTGTGGAGGAGCAGCCTCCCCTTCACTCCCCCCATTCCAGAGACCAACCCTCACCCAGGACCTGGGAGCGTTCAGAGGGCCACACCCAGCGCCTGGAGCCTGGGAGCTCTTCCACCTCTTGACTTTCCTCACACCTTCCTACTGTGGTTTAAAATTATAATTTGACTTTAGATGCCCCTAGAAGGTGGTGATCCATCTTGGAGAACTTTCCAGAACTGAAGAGAAAGGCAGTTACTTCAGCTGTCCACAGGCTGTTAGGTATCCACTGGCCATTTCTTAAAGTATAAAGCACAGAGCACCTTTGGTACACAGCAGGTGCAAACTCGGTTATTGGCTGTTAGAAGTTGAAGTTCATTATAATTCTAGGGTCACAATGATCTAGGGACCAAGGTTCTGCTATCCTCCTCTGAAAGCTCCAAGGGCACCCCACACCTGTCACCTTAACTACTACTCTACTTCCTGTTTGTTCTGTTCTTGATGTTCTGTCTTGCCATGGTCCTCATTGTTTCTCATGTGACACCAGTTCCCCCATGTGGTGCCTGTCTCAGGAGATGGGTCGGTCATTCCAGTGCAAATGCCTGTCTTTCTTTCAATCTTTTCTTCATTTCTTTTCTCCTCCTTTGTACACCTGTGACATGTCCTGAGGTATTGCTATCTGTCATTACTCTGAAAGGCTCTAGGTAAATAAAAACAAAGGAACAAATGAACACACTAAGGAAGGTCTGGCTCCTGTCATTTTGGAGGAATCACACTCTAGTGGAGGAGATTGCGGGGGCGGGTAAAATTCAAGAGACACAGGTCACAAATATATTTCCCTGTATGTGGAAAGCATCACAGCAGGCATTTTTAATTGGTGCATGATTATACGGAGTAGTGGGTCTCACTGTGGTGTCTTCATATGTGCACATGACATCATTTGGTCAATTCCAGGCCCCAATACCTTCCCTTTCCTGGATCTTTTCCTTCCCCTGTCCTCCTACTGGTCTACCTCCTATTTTCATGAGATTGAGATCTTGGGTTTGTCTTTGGCTTTCCTTTCTATTTTTAGCTTTCACATAGGAGAGAAAACATGTGTCCCTTGAGTTTCCGAATCTGGTTTAATTCTGTTAATGAAATAGTAGGCATTGTTTCTACAAGAAAGGGAGGCTAAGGAGAGTGTAGAAACAGTCTCAACCCTGCAGGCTATTGAGTTGCCACCTAGTGGGGAGAAAGAGACAAGGCCTGCCAGTGTTGATGACTGTTAGAAAACCACAGGAAGTGGCCACACACAGTGAGGAAGTCGCCCTTTACCAGGGCAGTGGAGTTATTTCCTGGAGAACATACTCAAAGGGAGGGAAAAATTCAAGTTCATGCACTAGAAAAACAGAAGACTATTTCAGACCTGAGATGTCACAAATGGCTTTAAGATCGACTTATTTTTAAACCGTTTAAAGTTGAAAAAAAAGCCTGTCTTTTGATTAAAGGGCAAAAAGTAGAATTTTGCTTAAATTAGGCAATTGTTACAATTCATACACAAACAATTATTACAGGGAAATTGAGGAAATTAACATATCTAGGATTTAAGAGACTGGGTTTGATATGGTTTTCATAGGAAGAGTGGGGCAGATCTTTCCGCTGCTGTTGAAATGCCAGAGATTGGAACTTCCACAAATTTAGGGAGAAAATACTTTCACATCTTGTTTACAAGTGAGAAAACCAAAGTTACTGAGGACAAGTGATTTGCTGATATTTAACCTAGTTTGAGTCAGAGGTTAAATTTAGAACAAGTTCACTTACCAAGCAGTTGAATTATTTTGAGGTGCCAAAATAATTATTTTGAATAATTTTGAGAGTTTTTTTCTCTCAAGTCTAGGGTACCTCTCTAGGTACCTCACATTTAATCTTCTGTGGTTATGCTGTGTCTATTAATTCTCCTTGGGTGCTTTGTACTGTGTTAAATATCTCTATCTCTACATGACAATATCTTTTCCTTTTGTATTGTATGAGTTAATGCCTAGAAAAATCATTTAAAGTGGGTGTGGGTGTGTGTATGGAAGTGCTGTAGTAATTATACCCCAGATGAGGAAAATGATGATTGAACTGTTAAATGACTTTTTCAAGTCACCAGGCTTCTACGGGACAGAAAAGGATAGAGAATCTGAATATTTTTACTGCAAAATGGAAGAGTCCTTCAAAGCTTTATTCCAAGCATTAAGCTACAATTATGTCCCAGAACCATCTGATATTTCTTTAATATATGCATTACTTTTATATCAGTTTCACATTTACAGAAAAAAAATGAGAGGATAACAGAGAATCCTTGCCACATATTCTCCCCTGTGATTAATAATTTACACGTGTATGGAAATTTGTTATGATTAATGAACCACTAGTGATGTATTGTTATGAACTAAGTCTGCATTTGATTTTAGATTTTCTTACTTTTACCTAAAGTACTTTTTTCTCTTCTAGGATGTCATAGGATATCTAATCTCTTACGGCTCCTCTTGGCTGGGACAGTTTTTCAGATTTCAACATGACTGATCACTATTGATTTTGACCTTGATTGCCTGGCTGAGGTAGTATTTGCCAGATCTCTCCTGTAACCCTAAAGTTTTTCTTTCTCTTCCCTTTGAACGTGGGCTCTTTGGAAGGAAGCCGCCAACCACCCACATGCAAAGAGCTGAGGGTCATGCTCTCCGGAGGGAGAGATTATTTGGGATTCTTCTGCGTAAGACATCTGTCTCTTTGCCCCCACTAATTTAGTTAGTTCTTTATTTGTACCAGTCATTACCTATATTTTAAGCCTTAATTCAAAATTACTGTATTTTGTTATTTTAATTGTTCCTGACTGTCATTGGTGTCGGTTTCTTTAGAAATCAAATTTAATTTAAATGTCAAAATCATTCTTTGCTGGTATATATGCAGTTCATTGTATTTTTTTTCTTTATTAACCTTGTATCCTGCAAATTTGAATATTTGCCTGTGAATTCCAAAAACCATTTATATCCAGTTTTGTTAGTCTCTCCCTTTTAAATCTGCACTCTTTAATTTTCTTCTCTCATGCTATTGCACCAGTTAGGATTGCCAGCACAACACTGAATAGAAGGGATGAGGGATTACCCTGCCTTCTTCTAATATGGAAAGAAAGAATCCCAGTTCTCACTATTCAATGAAAGGTGAACTCTAACCTCTACTAGGTGACTGTCAAGTTGAGGAAGTTCCATTCTACTCTTAATTTGTCAAGTATTTTCATCAAAAACGCATGTTGGGATTTTACCAACTTTTTCCAAGTTAACTAATATGACCACTTTAATTTTCTTTTTTTAACCTGCTATTGCAGTTAATTATTTTGATTGATTTCCTAAAACTGAGGCATCCTTGTACATCTAAACCCAATCTCATTGAGCATATAGTACAATGATTGTCCTACACAGTTGGATCCTAGGTGGTAATGTTTTCAAAGGATTTTTGGATATATTTTCATGAGATATATCAGTCTATAATTTCTTGAAATATCTTTATCTGGTTTTGGTATCAATGCAATGCTGGCCTTAAAGAGGTAGAGAATATTCACTTTAATTCAGTTTTCTGGAAGAGATAATGAAGTATCGATATATTTTCTTTCCTAAATATTTGGTGTAACTGACTAGAGAAAGCAACAGATCCTGGTTATTTGGGCCCGGGGGTGGGGGGGTGGTGTGGGTGAGTGGATGGGTTAGTCATTATTGATTTAATTTCATGAATATAAATAGAGCTATTCAAATGACTTGTATCTCCTTATGTGAATTTTGGGAAGTTCCTATGTTTTAAGAAATTTTGGTCCTTTTTACATGAGTTATCAAATTTGTGGGCACAGAGTTATAACATTCTGTTTGTAGCATTCAATGTCCATGGGATCAATAGTGATATGATCCTCTTTTGCTTCTGATATTGATAATTAGTGTCTTCAATTAATAAATTCTATTGTCCTTCTCAAAGAAGCAACTTTCCATTATGTTTATTTTCTGGTTTTTATTTAGTGATGATCAAAATCCAAGTGACCAGAATCTCTACTGGTTTTCCAGAGCACGTGCTCTCTGTCTTTTCTTGGATATGGATCACACATCAAATTCTGCTACAGCGTTCTTTCAACCTGTAGTGTCTCCCCTGTAAGACCGATCATTCTTTGACCATGAGAGACACAACATTAACATCTGCTGCTTTGGCCACACCCTACACAGTACTGGACTGTCGTACATTTGCAAAAAATAATCTCTCTCGTCAGTGATCCTGGGTTATGAACAGTAGTGACCTCAAGATGAGGTAGAGCAAACAGCAATCTTTTCCAACTAGATACCGCCTCTACACACTTTGTGGGTTTCTTTCTAGAAGAAAAGAAAAATAAACTGGAGGAAATAACAGGGAAAGTTAACCATGAAAGTAAATGCAGGAAAACACTTCCTCCTGGGAAGTCTCAGGAAGCCTGTGAGGGCATGATAACGTCCCCAGCCTCTGCCCCGAGCCAACAGTAACAAATATTTCACAAGTAACCAGAGTTGATTTTGTCTCTTCCCCTGAGGTGAAATCCACCCTGGCCTGTGTAAAGCAAATGCAGATCCCAAGTCCACATCCATTTCCTTTGAGAATCAAAGAAAAAATTCACCAGAAGGAAAATCAGTTTCTGCACAAAATCAGTGATTTTTGAAGGCAGCATAACCTGACTTTGTAATTTAAATTAGTCCTGTCCTGAATAGGAAAACAAAAATAATTGCATTTTACAATACCCACATATGGTAGGAGATAGGTGATTTACATCCACTCAAGCATTGCCATATCAACCCACATGTGTTTTGGATATTATTTATTTAACCTACCCTTAAAGTTCCTCTCTGGGGGGGGAACTAAAAATGACATTATAATAGCAATTTAATTTTCTTGTGAGTATTTGGGATGAACATGAGACCAAGTAGCTTCTTCTTCCCAAGATGCATCAGTGAAAAAGGAATGAGCAGGATTTATTAAATCATCCATTCGATCATGAATATTCCGTGTCAGGACTAAGGCTATTTTTTGTACACCAGTTACAGCTTAGCTTAAAGGCAAAGAAAGAGAGAAATAATCACCAGGTAAAGCTAGCAAAGCCCTCTAAGGTCAAGGATATTATTCTTGACGGCATAGTCAAAATTGAACCCAGACTGTTTAACCTGAGTTTATCCTTATTGAGCTTAAGGAACTACAAGTTCCACTTTCTCATTCTGCATTCAAAGAATATTAGATGCATTGAATGCCTACTCATACTTGTAGATATTTCTTGTATGAAGTAACAAAGACAAAAATGAGTTTTAGTGATGGTTCAGAATACTAAAATTATAAATAAGATGAAATTCAACTCTGCTGTGAAGGCACTCTGGTCTATCAGGGGTGGTTTGAATCTCTGATTCTTAAATATTCAGGTGAGTGCTACTACAGAGATCAGAACAAACTGTTGCAGGAAGTCAGAAGAGAGAATTATTGATATAGGCCTTGAGGAAGTCAAATATATTTACAGAGAGAAGATGACATCAGAGTGGGCTCTCAAGGTAAACACCATTCACTAGATGGAAACTACAGAATAACGTTTCCAGCAGGTGGATTAGAGTAGGCAAAACACGGAGGTAAGTTGGAGTTCAGTGCTTGCAGACCACAGTCAGTGTTCCTATATAGAAAATAGAGTCAATACTGGCTGCAACTGTTGGGAACTATGATTGTTAGGAAAACCTGCAGTTAGATGGTCAGCCATGAAAGTTGGATTGAGATACTGTATAGTACTTGATATGTAATGGACCCTCTAAAACAATGTATAAGGGAGTCTTCTAGCCTTTCAGGTAAAGGAAAGGAAGCAACAATAAATTGCTTAATTTAACTTAAGTTTAACCCTGTAATATCTTACCAGTTCCTGAGTGGGAGACAAAGCAAGTAGAATGAAGTAGAAGAGAGTCTTTGTTCAAGGATAAGAAATGACTGGAGGCAGGGGGAACTAACCCCAAGTAGCATTTCAGAGGCTGAGCCATATGGATTGTGCATTCTTGAAAACTGTGTGCAGCAGTTTTCAAAGGGTGAGAGAAGCGGGAGGTCCTTCTTTGAAGCAGTTACATGATTCCTAAAGTCATGCATGTATTCCTCAACAGGTATAAATAAATCCGAAAACCTCAGTGAAATCACTCTTTGCACAGGATTGTATGAAACAGTGATAAAAATGATGTGCTCCTGTGTCAGCTTCTTTCATGATTTCTCCTCTGCAGTACTTCTGAATGAGTTTAGAGAGTTTCTTCTTCAAAAATTGCATGTGACTTACAGAAGAGAGCACACTTTCCATCACCTTTCTTACTAGGGAGAAGTATGATGCTTTCAGCCAACTAAAGTTGTCCACTCGCCCACTCCTCCCTCCCCACCCAGAGCAGGACTGAGACCCAGCAGGACTTCAGTCAGCGCAAGACAACACTCATGGATGAACAAAGGGCTCCCAGCTCTTAAAATGCCTGCCAGAGAAAGTGGCTACAATAGTTCACTGTTCATTCCAGCTAAAATCTCTCCCCCTGATTATCCCTTTCCTTAGAGCATTGACTACAGAAAACTTGAAATTATAAATTTCTTTGTCCCATTGAGATGCATCTTCTGTCATCTAAGAATGTCTTACTTAAAGACCTGGCATCCCTTTCTTTGAAATGTAGAGGTCAAGAAGAATAGGACCCGACCCATGCTCTCCAGTCTCTGTGAGGAATGGAAGCTACTTTCCCTAGCATCAGTTGGCAAACTCACATCTCCAAAAACATTATCTACTCCTCACCAGCATTTTAAAAGGGCCCTGACTTTTCTTTCAGTGGAGTTGCACTCAAGTAATTCTGAAGTCTCCCTCCCCTACAGAAATAGTCCAAATAAAATGGGCCTTGCTTTGAAGCATGTGTGTCAAGGGCTAAATTTTTCTCTTACACAATCCATCTTCCTAGTTATTTCTCTCCCTTGGATTTGAGCAGTACTAATATAGAGAGGTTGATCTATAAATATTTGCTGAGAAATTTTATAAACAATTCATTTTCTTTTAGCTTAACATTGCTTCTAGAAGATATCGAAATAGTTAAAACATTGCAATTCCAATTTGGCTTTCTGTTTTCTAGTTAAAATTAGGCTTTGCAGGTCATTTTGCAGCCTTGGTTGTACTCACTTGGTAGCAGTTTTAGCATGAGCAGTTCTTGTCCTGCAAAAAAGGTCCTGCCTCCTGCTGAGGGGATTTCCTCTCCTTCTCTGGTGTTTTAGAAGATCAAACAAACTGACTGCCATATCAGGTTTTGAAATGTGCTCATTTGAGTTCTGGTTTTGTCAGAATGTTAGAATCCCATTAATTGGAGACAGGGTGGTCCATCATCCTAGGGAATTAAGTTGGGATCAAAGTGTACCTTTAGTTAAAACATACAATGAATTTTTGTTGTTGTTGTGGTGGTGGTGGGGGTGGTTTTGTGTTGCTAGGTTTTTCTCCTGAAACTCCTGGATATCTAGGCATGGAAACCAAGAAGCCAGGTGGCTCAGTTCTTATATGAAAAGGAATTTTAGACCAGGACTTAGTTAGGCCCTTTGGAATACCTTCCCTCACCATGCATTTCAGACGGCTCTACTAAATACTGTCCAGCACTCTCCCCAATGTCAGTGATACAGGGAAAGACATAGCCTATCTCAGGGTTTCACAGGTTGATGAGAAAAAAGTTCCATAAGGGAATGATAAGAACCAGGGAAGAAACAGAAGCACAAAGCATGAACTCTCACATGCCCCAGGGTCTTAAACAATTATTAAATGATATCAAACCCATAAGAATTCATAGCTAGAGATGCCCTTATATGAAATGGCAGTCATTCCCAACAGTCAGCTCAGAGGGGAAAGGACAGTTTTACCTGGCCTGCTGGATACTAGCAGAGAACACATCTGTTCCCTGTATATTAGCATGGCAGCCAATTTGTTCACCCTGGCTTTCCTCCCACCTCAAAGAAGGTCAGAGCTCTCTGCTCATTTGCCCTCTCTTAAAAGCTTTCCAATGTAACCTGCTGAAAAGTAGGTTGAAAAGTGGAAAGGATCAGTTCTTTAGAATGTATAAATTTACTGAAATAACATTCAAGCTTTTGTTGCACTAAATTACAGACACAGAAACCTAGAATTGTAAATAATAGAAATGAGCATCAGTGGTCTTTTGAAATCATTTGAGGCAAGTTCTAAAAATTATTTTAAAGAGGTGGAAACTACTCTTACAAGAAAATGTTAATGATGGGCCTAAGGAAAACTGAGGCTACCTGGCCTACATCCAGTGCTGGGATACACGAAGGTGGAGAGGATTCTCCAATTCCATATTCCCTACAAGGCTCCTTTAGTATAAAACACCTGACCCTATTTCTCCTCTCTTCCCTCCCTTGGAAGGTGGACAGCATATCTGATTGGTGCACAAAGGGTCATGATATACCCTTTCATTTTCTTTGGAGCCAGCCTGCCTCTGTAGGGCATGAGTTTTGACAGCTAGTAAGGATGCACTGAACCCACTGAGAGCTCAGCCCCTCTAGGGATGGACTCCAGTGCCTTTAGGATCTGTGAACAGGAATAGAACATCTACATACAAAGTTCAGGGACTGAGAAGCCCACTTTAACACTGGATCTGTTTTCCTAGAAACATTTTGGTCCCTTACACACATATTTCACACACCACTCCAAACAAATAAATAAATTTAATTCATGTTTGTGCCAGAATTCTGTGGTATTAATGGCTCTAAGAAGGATTATGTCAGCTACACCCATGAACATCGTTGGGAGAGGAGTTAGGAAGAGATGCACACCAGCAGCAAAAGTTAGATTCACTCACCTGTCCTTCATTCCCACCTGAATCTTTTAACTCATTTCTTAGTTGGTGCAGAAACAAGAGAGGAAGAGTGCCGTTATGGTTTGGATGCAAGACATCCCACAAAGGCTCCTGTATGAGACTATGCAAGAAGGTTCAGAGGAGAAATGATTGGGTTATGAATCTTAACCCAATCAATGAATTGATCTCCTGATAGGGATTAACTGAGTGGTAATTGCAGTGGTAGGGTGTGGCTGGAGGAAATGGTTCATTGGGGACATGGCTTTGGGGTAAATGTTTTGTATCTAAGGAGTTGAGTTTTTCTCTCTTCCTGCTGCCTGATCACCATGTGAGCTGCTTGCCTCTGCCACACTCTTCCACCATGATGTTTAGCTTTGTCTCGAGCCTTGTAGAATGAAGTCTACTGTCTATGGATTGGGACATCTGAAACCGTGAACCCTCAAATAAACTTTTCCTCCTTTACAATCGTACTGGTCTGGACTTTAGTCAGCAATAAAGCTGACTCAAACAACTGCTATTGACCAGACTTTCTCAAACACCATTTTCAGGATAATGTATCTCACTGTTGTTACATATCCTATCACAATATCACTGGGAAACTAGTTTCACTACATATCATATAATCATACAGTCACACATACACACACACACATATTATATATGTTCACACATATACATCTATGTAAATGTATGTGCATATGCATGTACACATATATAGTGGTTGCACAGATACATACATCATCAAAGTTCATTGAATTTGATGAGTAAATGTGGTTCTGTGTAAATTTTATGTCAATAGAGTTAATTTTTAAATATAACATATCATTTGGGATGAAAAAATACACTTTTAGTTGAAGCCAGGCACAGAAACCCAAGGGGACGGCAGAGGTTGGGAGTTTCACTGTGTCCACAACTTCAGCTTTGCTCATTTCTGTGCTTTTGCTACATGGCTTTGCTGTTCTTTCACTGATGCTGAATGCCTATTTGTGATAATTTAAATTAAATAAAAGAAGGAAATGAAAAGACAACCGGGCAGCATTGCCAATAAAAATGGCTTTTCAAACACATCAACCAACCAGCCAGATTTTGTCTTGTGTATAGGCAGTGAAAACAAACACCTCTGATTCCGTATCGGACGTGTTTCAATGGTACAAAATTACACAGTTTGTCCTTGGCAGCAAATACCAACAGATGAAAGTTGTATTTGGTTTATAATTAAGGTTTTACTTTGACACTGAAAGCGCTTAGTGACTGGATCTCAATTAACTTCCTGAACTTCTGGCACTTTAATTGATCATCTAACCTTTCTGTTTTAAACAGAAGTTTTTATTTATTTTTTCCCTCTCAGAACTGTGACTTCTGTTTATCTCCTTCCCTTGGGCCCTATTGTCAAGTTAATTGATATTATAAGATATCTCCATCACTGGGATTGTAACCATCTGGCTTCTAGGTGCACATATGTACCTTTTATAAACACGAACACACACACACACACACACACACACACACACACATGCACACCACACACAGGAGTGTGTGTTTCTTTCTAAATTCCACTCATTTTACATCACAGGATATTATTGCAAAATTTGAAATATCTTTATCTATCATGAACATGTTTACCAGCTAATTCAATATGTTTTTAATCATCCATAAGTAAACTCTATAAGCGTGTGAGTGTGGGGGGGCACATTCCTTCACACCCAGGTACACCAACTGGTCACAGCATTTCCACTTACGGCTGCTGTGCAGCTCCTGCCCACCACTACCAGGAGCTGGGCATCCACTGACAGGACACCCTTTGCTGTAAGCATTTCTGAAGCTCTTCTTGGTGGGAACTGCCTTTGGGGTTGACCAGTGACAACTGATGGCAAAATATTGGTCCTTTGGGAGTTGACTAAATATCTGGAAAATGCCACAAGCACTGGGAATCAAGACTAACGAACGAGGCTGGAGGAAGAGCTGTGGGCACCAAGTGGAGACGATGACTCTGTGTGACGAGACTGAAATGAGACCGCGTTTCCTGTGGCTTCCTCCTGGGTCTGAAGTCAGAGCCAGATGAGGAGTTCACAGCGTGTGTTGTGCAAATGCCAATGAAACCTCTTAATTGCCTCCTGTGGTTACACAAAGTACTATGGAATCATGGGCATTAGGTTCACTTTCTCTCATATTTTTAGGCTTCTTCTGTCCTTTTAATGAAAATCCAACACAGTAGTTCTTGACAAAATGTAATCTAAACTTTCTATGCCCTCTGGCTTCTAAATATACACACACACACACACACACACACACACACACACACACATTTGTGTATAGGTGGCATATATATACATATTCCACCTATACACAAATGCTTGAAAATATGAATATGCATACACATAAGTATATATGCTTCTATATATACATGCAAACGTATGTGAATGTATTTTTTCCAGAAGTTGCTTATGAGACTTGATTTGTGTGAAGTGGGCACATAACTCCTATATCATGAAGTTTTTATGAGGATTAAATGAAATAGCACATGAATATTTCTTCTAGTATCTGGGCAAAATATGTAACTAAGGCATGCTAATTATCTTTTCCACATTCTTCTCTCCTTCTTCTAACTAATAAAATCTTGGGAGTATTCTAGCTTTTAAAATGATTTTGTTTATCCAACAAATGGTAATAGCTATATAATTAAAACAACCACCATCACCAAAACATTGTAGCCAATTTCCACCCATCTTTAAGCACAGATGCAAGAATGTTAAGAATATCTGTATACTGTACACATCATTCTTGTTTTGACACAGGGAATTCTTGACTCTTGTCTGATAAATTCTAACAAAGCACGTGAACATGAAGCAAAATACTTCTGTAACACTCTCACCTTTTGGTAGGTAATGATGAAATGCAGAAGAAGAATGGGGCGGGTACATGGACATGAGCAAAGCAAAACAAATTGACACATGTTTTCCATACATTGATTGACAGCAATTTTTTTTTTTTTGTTTCTTTGTTTCATTCTCTCTTTTTTAATTTTAGGAAAAACAAAGAGCACTGGTAACCAAATTATAAGCAAGGTTTTTTCAAAGGGTGTTTCATTTTTGGCTCCCAGAGAGCTCAGCTGCAAAGAAAAGATGCTACAACATGGATTAGGCTCAGCCTATGCTGAGTGAGTCCACTCTGAGGCTGCAGCCTCAGCAGTCCCTGTCTCCCATGGCCTCTCATTTACAGACAACATACACTCTCTCTATGCTGTGCAGGGCTCTGGCACTATGAGCACAGAGACATTTGGAAGAAGCTGCCAGTCTATATGCATTCTTCTCAAGCAGGAATGGTTATAACCACAGCAAATTTCTTTCGCCTGATGATTCCACAGGTAACAGAGAGGAGTCCTCTTTTCTGAATCGCATTTCTCAAGTGAGGCATTTATCTATGCAGTGGGTTTCACGGCCTGTTCTCATTTTTCAAAGGGAGATGTGCTACTTCGGGTGCCTTTTGGGGAAAATGGACAAGAACCTGTCATTAACTGGAAAGCAGTCAAAATAATTCCCTGCAAATGCAATGATTTGGCATCACTGTTAGCATTTCCCACAGAACAGCCTCCTTGGTCTCCCATAGTGGAGACTCACCATTGTGCGTCCCTGGGAGGGGCAGTGTCCAGCTGCCACACAGTCCTACCTATTTGGTGACGGTTGTGGTAGGTCTCCTCCTTAATGCACTACACATTAAATGAAAACTACTTCCACTGGATTAACCACTCTGAAAACTACTTCCCTGGATTAACCCTGCTGTAAACGTGGACTTGACTCTCCAGAGGCCGAGCGTGGTCTGCCGACGCCTAAGAATGGTGGACGGGATTTACAGGCTTAGCATCCTCTTCTCCCCTCAGTTCCTAAAGCTCTGTGGCTCTCGTCCCAGGCTTTATCATGTAAGACTACTTAATTGGAAAATATAACAAAACAACAAAAAAAAGCAATAAAAATAGGATACATTTGATGCATTTGATTTGGGAAAGAAGCTATTTCAGGAGGTAATATTATTAGCAGAGAAGACAAAGGGACAATGCTGTAGAGGAGAAGGAACACCTTGCAATATGGGTTCCTCAGCACCCACTATCTGGGGAGAGATCAGCATTCCTGGTGAAATCCTAATTGCCTTTCTGCTGAACTTTGATAGGATTAAGCTGTACCCGGAGCCATCACCCACCAGCAACCTGCCAATGAGTTGTCAGTCAGGAATCCAGTGACCTTTCAGAGGCTTCCTTTTCTTCCTGTATCTAACATGATTATCTACATTTAATAGATAATCTAACAAGGTTACTTACTTATTCCTCCTCTCACCTTTTAAAATGCCTACCAAGAATCAATCTTCAAATTAGTTCACTAGGGGCTTTTAAAAAACCCTCATGCAAGATTTGATAAAATTTTGACCATAGCTTATAACTAAATTGTCTGAAAATGTTTCTTTAATAAATATATATATTTACATATATGTAAATATCTGCATATATATATATATATATATGTATATATATATATACACACACAAATACATTTTAGATGTTTCAAAGCTACCAAATACATATGACCCAAATGCTGCTAGCAGCTAGAATTACAAAATATATTTATAATAAAGATAATAGGTAATACTGTGGGGTTTGGGTAAATATATATTAGAATTCATTATTGAAGTGTATTAATGTCTGATACAACAGATATTAGTTACATGAGCCTACTTAACATTTGATATATTAGTACTTTAAATTGATACATAGGCCTAGTCAACATATGAAACATTGCCACTTTAAATTGAAATGTGCTATGTGTATAAAATAAGCATTTGATTTTGAAGACTTTAAAAAAAAGAATGCAAATTATATGGTAATGGTTATATTGACTACTTGTTGAAATTATAATCGTGATTCATTAGATTAAATGAAATATATTAGTAAAATGAAAGTTACTTTAGAAATGAATATGGCTCCAATAAAATTGTATCTTACATGTGTATCTTGTATTTGTAGTGGATATTGTAAACCTATGGACAGCATTATTATAGATAACGGAAGACTTTGCTCTGTGAATGTTTCTAAAGGGTTCGCCATAAAATATGTGAAAGATTCTTTTGTCCAACTTGATATTGGACGGTAGTGAATGAAGGTCTTTCCTCTGATAGCAAGTTAACACAGAAAAAAGTGCATAGAATTCACAGTCAACAATAATTTGATGATTCTGTTAATTCAACACACTTTTGCTATTTACTTTTAACGTATTCTGAGCATGAGCGATGTCCTTCAGACATAGTCCTAATGCAGGTTTGTCTTTCTAACCTCTTTTCAGGGTGAGTGTGGCAGGGATCCCATGTGTGATCACAAGCATGGGGAGAGTTTTGCTGACAACAACCATCTCCCTGGATTCCGCTGCTGGTGAATATCCACTGAGCCCTGGTGAATAACCAGGTACATAACTATCCAGGAGAGTTTTGAGTTGGGCTCTGATTTAGTGGTTTGTAGTCTGATCTGAAAGAGCGATAAGTTCTTGCTAAGCACTAACATGTGAACCGTGGAGAAGAAACAATGCTTAAGGTTCAAGAAACCAACATCTAATATCTATAAAAATCATTCTAATATTTAAATGTATTAAATTATGAAAAGAATAAGTTCTCATAAACAACTACCCAAAACACAAAAGGCTTGTTCTGCCAGGCATATAGTTTAGGGCAATGTTCCATGAGAGAGGACTTCTTAACAAATGCTGTTGGTGATCTCCGTGCTCACCACTGACCTCAACCAAGGGAGATGGCTGCTTTCAGTGGAACTCCCTGGGGCTTGACACAGGTTTTCTAGAGTTAGCAGAGCAGAGGTGTGGCCTTTCATTCTGGCAAAAGAAAGTCTAAATGTAAAAGAAAGCCCAGGAACTGTTCTTCTTCATAGCAGGACAAGAGGGGGACTAATTGGCATACTCTCCCTCCATGTGCTTGCTGGCATGAATGCCCTCCAGAAAGAAGCATTGCCCAACCACAGTTGAGAGCCAAGGAAAAGGGTCTCTAAGGAAGCCACAAAAGTACTCAGTGGGAGAGACCACCATCAAGGGCCTCTGACACCTAGGGTTACTAATGCCAGACAATAATGTTGCCAGTCCCTTAGATGCAGTTGCCTCTCCCCCTGGAAGGGCCATAAATAGCTGCTAAGAGTGTGAATGGAAGAGACAGAGAGAAGCCAACTTGGTCCTGTTCCACATTGAGAACATCTGAGACTAAACCAGATCCAGGGCTTTACGTTGCTGAGAATCCTGAGTGTCTAATGCTGCTGGAGCCTGAATTGGGGTTATTTGGCTACTAAATCATTTTTAATGCAAAGGGCAAGGGCTGGAGTTGTGGCTCAGTAGTAGAATACTTGCCTAGCACGTGTGAGTCACTGGGTTCAATTCTCAGCACAGCATATAAATAAATAAAATAAAGGTCTATGGACAACTAAAATTGTTTTTTAATTAAAAAAAATTCAATGCAAAAGGAGGTAAGAGAATGGAATATAATCAAATAGTAATCTGTAAAATTATGAAATCTACAGGTGATATTTCAAAAAGAAATAAAACAACAACCTAGAGAGTAATTCTGAAGGGCCAATGGAAAAAAGAGTCTAGCTAGCTTTCATTTCATTTCCATGCCAAATTTGTTCAATGAAACCACTTTCACACATGGCCAGAAGTTATCTGGTTAAACATGTATCTCTGCTCATATGATGCTCGACACAGGTTTCCTAGAGTTAGCAGAGCACAGGTGTCACTCACCCAGATCTTAATTTTTCAATCTTGTGCATTGAGACATGAGTTCAATGTTGGGTACACAGTGGTCACACAATACATTTTTAATAAAAGAATCAATGTTTCTAAAGTGTATGTATGTGAACATTTGTTGGAGGGGTTTTTAAAAACAAAGAAGTAAACAAACAAACAAACCATACCTTAACCCAGAATAGATTCAGTGCATGCACTTAACAGACAGGGACTTCCAATGGCTTGCCAGCAGCACTAGGGACCTGCTAACCCTACCTGGAGTTCAAAGGTGGAAGTGAATGAAGTTGAATAACCTCTCTAGCACTCATGGGTGGATATTTAATGACCAAGCTAATCAGAAAGGGCTGGCATCACCAGGATTAATGAGCAATTAAAACACCCGACTGAGAGAAGGGGAATTTTTCAATGCTATCCTCCTTATGCTATTGATCTCTCAGCAGTTCATTAACCATCGGAAGCAAACGCACAGTGTGCAGCAGATGGAAACCCAGGAGATCCACGGCTCCAGCAGAGGCCTCACCCACCAGGTGTCATCTCTATGGTCCACCAGCAGCTTTATGCCAGGCTTGTTGTCCCACTTTTCTATTACATATTTCCTGGTCTTCTCTGTTTCTTCACAAGGTCTCTCAATGTTGACAGGGTAAGTAGGTTTGTCAGATGAACAGAGGGCTCCAATCAGGAGATTTAGGAATTCATGCAACTCCAGGGCCCTTTTTCCTAAAGAGAATTCTAATTCAAGAATCAAACAGTGTTTTTCCTAATCTAGACATTTATCTACATCATCCTGTCTACACGAGCAGTTGCCTCATCTTTGAAAGCCCACATTAAACCATTTCTCGGGAAAACCTACATACCCTGTCTCAAAGACATATATTAGTTGCTAAAAATTTCACAATATAGAAGCTTTAAGATACTCAGCAATGTAAAAAGAAAAGGCATATAAGCAAGAATAGGAGCTTATCATCATTTTGAAATTAATAAAATAATAAAAATCATTTCATATTTCAAGTACAGAAAGCTGAGTTAGTTTATGAAATCTCATAACTAAATAGTGGCAGTTAGTTAGTTCATAGAAGATAGATAAGTTTCAATTTATATTTACACATAATAAACATTTAACTTAATGTCCTTCCTTTTGCCTGGATCACTAGCCACCAACATTGCCGGGAAGTGTGCTAGATGATAAAGGAGAAGGCACCCAGAACCAGGCCAAGCCAAGATCTTCCTCTGGAGGGGGTGAAGCCAACAAGAGATCAAGCACCTCTCAGGACCTCTGATGGAGACAGTCACTGCCTGCCTGTCATCTAGGCAGAAGGACCTTTCCGCATGGGACAGGTTGTGTCTTTCTAAAAGTCTGTGTTGAAGACCTAACCTGTAGTACCACAGAATGTTTTGGGAAATAGGATCTTTTAAGAGGTAATTAAGTTAGAATGAAGTCTTTTGTGTGGACCCTAGTCCATAGCACTTGTGTCTTTCTAAGAAGAGGAGATCTAGACATATCTAAAAGAGTGAAGGCCATGGGAGAAAATGGCCAGCTATGAGACAGAAGGGCCCCTTAGAAGGTGCCAACCCTATCTATACCTTGAGTTTGGACTACTGGTCTCCAGAACTGTTAGGAAAAAAACATATCGCCTGTGCCAGTTTGTTACAGCTGCCCTGGCAACTGTGGGAGTGGGGAGGGTATGTGAAGGGTCAGCCTGAAGATATGATACTTGAGCAGACTCTAAGATTACGAAGTGAGGCAGAGTAAAAGAAAGTGCTTCAAACTCAGAAGATCATGACCACAACAGAGACCCAGGACATCCAGACCGTTTTGGGTGTGCCTGACTGCGGGGCAGAATGGGGCAGGCAAGACAAATCCAATAAACCCAGAGCTCTGAGTAGAGCTAAGATCTTGGCAGCATGCATATCAAATGACTTACTAACAGAAGCCATCGACTTTCTAATCAAAGAAAAACACTCTTCATTGAAGAGAAAACCAACTGGCAAGGCTGAATTCCACCCTCTCTGCTCCACCCCTGGCCATTTGAAATATGCTCTGATTCATGACTCATCACTGCCCTTGCCTGCAATGGGGAAAGTCACTATATGCCAGAATCCAGGAATAAGGCCACCTTTACGGCAGGGCATTAGTTAATTGGCAGGGAGTCTGAAAGGATGTTAGAATGGATTGATCACAACAGATGGAGACAAGGCGCTTGAGGAAGCGAACAGCTGGATCGGTCTCTGTTTCCTTTCCATGATGGCAAAATCATAACAAAATTAACAGTACAACTTATGGCCAGAAATGGACCATATTTCAGAAGTAACAAGCAACAATGTGGGTGAAAGATTTACTCTATGTATATCTGAATATATTCATTATTTTAAACGAGAAGTATTCTTTAACTATGAATTGGATGAGAGATCCATCAATAGAATACAATTGTCAATGAATATAATCTTTGTGAACAATGACTTTTTATATTTTCAAAGCAACTTTTGATTATATTTAGGAAGATACTTTAGTCAAACCATATTAAATGAAAAAAAAAATACTGGTTGAATCAAAGGATATCAGAGCCCTATTTCTTTGGTTCAAATCTTACCTTAACCAATTTTTAGTTGTTTAATCTGTGAAAATTCACACAGATTCTTTGCCTTATTTTCTACATATTAAAATTGTTTTCATAAAAATGATAAGAAATATCATTACAGATGCTTGTAAACTGATAATGTAATGTGTTTTAACAATTGTTAGAACAACCTTATGAATGTTATCATTAACCTCATGTTATTGATCAGAACACTGAGGCAGAGAGTGGCTAAGAAACTATCCCAAGGTCAAAGAGCTGATAGTTGAGAAATCTGAGATGCCATTGTAAGAAATCTCTCTTTAGTATGTCAGTTATTAGACTCTACTAGTTACAAATGACTTTCATTATTGTAAATTCTTGTTATTGGCAAACACCATCTGCCCAATTAATCTTCTTAAAGTTCAGCTCTAGTCACCCAAATAAGCTCACATCTTACCCTGGGTCTTCAGCAAGTTCTCTTGAAACTTGGACTTGACATTGGTTCTTACCCGCTCTGACTAGCACCAACCCTCCCACCGTCTCCATTTCCTCTCCACAGCTACCTCAGGCTGCCTGTTGACCGGACATGGACTGTGGCATCTGTCCCAGGCTTCCCTTGATCAGCTCTTTGGTCCTGGCCATATGACTATTCCCCCATAGTTCTCACACACAACCCAGCTCGCCCTTGATTGTGCAGCTGCATCCTCCCCGGTTGGCATGAATTTACTCTTTCCAATAAAACCATCTTTCTTTCCTCTCCTTTCCTGAAGAAAGGCTTCTTGCTTTCAGACGAGGAAGGGAGCCTGGATTGACAATGAGTTGGGACTGCAGTGCTTGGAAACCTGGGGATTGGCGTGGGCAGCACTCAGTCTCAGCCTGGGCTCTACTGTTTACTACCTACATGACCTCAGAGGATGTCCTGACTTCTCTTGTTCTTAGAGATAACTCCTCTGTGTCACATAGACAACACTAATCCTTCCCTGACAGAATCCCCTTGAAGATTAAAAGAGGGAACATTTGCAAAGGCCTTAGCATAGGTCACAGCTATCGTAAATATTCAGTAAAATGTTTTCATTATCTGTGTTTTGTATAAGGTATTATAATGTTTATTCTCAGAAATATTGACACACTACCATCAAATGGCAAGGAATGTGTAATCCGGATTTTCTCCTGCTTAAAACTTTAAAAGCCTTTTAATGACTTCTCACATGGCTCTCATGTCAGTATCTCCGTATCTCTTAACTGTGTGTGGCTCTCTACTTCACCTCTCCTATCTTAAACTCCAAAGTGATAAACTGTTTATTCTTTCTCAAAAAAACACAATGCTTCTTTGTTTTTACATAGCATACCCCTTAATCCAAGAGTCTCCACCCATCCGATTTCTCATCTGGAGAGCTCCTACTAAATCTTGTGAATCCATCTCAATGATGAATTAGTCTTCTCTAGGAGTCCTCAGCATCCACAATCCAAGAAAAATGCATGTTCTTCCATGTGCGTCCAATGTGCCCTTAAAATGCACCTAGTGTCTCATTAATTCACAAGGCTCTTCCGGGTCTGCCATGATGCAAATTCTATAGCATCTGTACATTAGTTATCTTTGCTTTACTACAATGAAGAAACTAACTTATAAAGAGAAAAGGTCAAAGTTCAAAACTGGGTGTCCCTTTGGTTTGGCCTCTAGTGAGGGCAGAAGGTGGTGGCTTATTATGGTGTAAGTGTGGGTAGGAACAAATGGGTACATCTCAAGCAGAAAGGGAGACAAGAAAGAGTAAGCAAGGCCATTCTGGCTCCTTTTATAATAAGCCAAGAGAACCCAAGAGGTCTCAGGAGAACTCTCAAGGGGTCATATGCAAACTGCCTCCCAAGAACACCCTACAAGCCATACCTCCCCAATGTTCCCCCACCTCCCAATAATACCACCCTGGCACCAAGCTTTCATCACATGGACCTTTGAGGGACACTTCAATATCCAAACCACAGCAGTCTACTCCTTGTGGGTGAGTCAGTAGGTATGTGGAATTCACAAATCTGGAGTTAGTGAGTTAAACTACTCATATACAGAGCCTTCTCCCTCCAGTCAAAGTTTTATTATTAATAAAAGGTATAACTTTATTTTATTTCTCTATTTTATTTCTCAGTTAGTTCATAACCCGAGTCATGGCAAAGAGGAATGTTGTTTATTTAGCTCTTCTCAAGTTACACTGATGTATGGGTTATGGACCTTGAGAAATGAGCAAGGTGTAAAATTTTGGAGAATAAATTATGCATGGAATGATTTTGCTTTTGGCATGGTTTGAATGGATACAGGTCAGATGTGATTTCCCCAGCATAGGTCATGCTGATATGTATATTTTTTTAATCTTAGAGATTTACAGCCCGTGATGCACAATACAGCTGATTTTTCAGTTGTGGAGTTTGTTTTATGAATGTGTGGGTTGTGATATTTTAATGATAGCAGGTTACTATAGTTTATTATAGCTGAGACTAGAGTTTTGCAATAGTTTATCTACAAGGATTCCCCTGAAAACATGCAAGGGCTTTTGAAACTGTAGACTGCCTGTGGGTACAGGATGCAGCACCTTAACCTTGACCTGCACTTGGCTCATGTGCATGAAAAGCCAGAGTCATGCAAATAGATACTGACTTTGGAAGTCTCAGTAAAAAGTGAGCAAATACAAGAAGGTCAATGGAGACAATGCCACTGAAGAACTTTTTAGACACGCTTGGCAGAAGAACTGATAGTTGGGAAGAAGTGAATTATTAATGTGTCATGGTGTATAAGTCAAATTCTGGTTTTATATTGTTAGCATCAGGTCTATGGAGGAAGCTGGATTGTGTGTCCCCAGTTTCTTTGAGGATTCAAGTGGAGGCAAGAATTCTCAGGACTAGAACCAGTACTGGTTTTCCACAGGGTCAATCCCAATCTCTTACTCAATAACACCGTCTGGTTGTATTGATTTAGTATGATTTAATTATATATATTGTAACTCCCCCCATAGTAAGTTTTTTTTTTTTATCTTAAAAACATCAAAGGTAAATGAACAAGAAAGAGCTTCAGAATTAAAAAATGCTCCCTCATCAGGTTGTGCTCTGCACCCCATGTCTCTGGCTGGAGCCCACACATAATTGCATAGTGTCTTAGTCTGTATTCTGTGGCTAACACATCAGTATCAAAGATTGAGAAAATTATAAAGTAAACAGGACATCTGGGCCAAACTTCTGATCCAAGGTGAAGGGCCACATCTTGTGTTGGCTTTTTTGCTGGCAGATTCCTGAGATGGCACAAGGCCTCACAGGATGAGGAAGAAGAAGTACCCCAACCACACTGGCTTTTATAACAGATCCAAACATAAGACATCCCATTAAGCCATTAGTCAATTAATTGTATGAATGGATCAATTTATTCATGAGATCAGAGTCCTATTCACTACTTAGAGGCCATTCCTGGTCCTGTATCTTAATACCTCTTAATGGAGATTAAATTTCAGGGTGAGTTTCAGAGGGTACAAGCCACAGTACACACTACTGACTGCAATCTTGAATCTCAAGACAGAAGAGGAAATCAAGAGCCTTGGAATATATCGGGGAGGCAAGACTAGACTCACTCTGATTTACCAGGCAGTACTGAGAGTGGATATTATTGATAGAGGGAATTTAACCTCTCGCCGATAGATTTTTACCAAATGAGTTTAATTCCAAGTTAGATTTGAGGATTTGGCATAGACTGGCTGTCATACCAGAAAAGTTCCCCAGGTAAGATATCCATCTTCTTTCAAAGTAATACTAAGTCTTCTTCAGTGGTCTTCAGAAGCAGGAACAATTAGGTCAGGGTAATTTTCTCTGAGATAACTTTTTTTAGGAGCAGGGATTATTTTATTTTTTCAATTCTATGTACATCATGCCAACACTGTGATAATCTCATCCTTCATTAATAACTCTTTGGAATCTTTAAAATAGTGAGGAACATTAGAGACTCACTGCTGAACAAATGCAATTTCTGAGGTCACAGTAGAGGGAAACGTGTCTTCCACAAGAGAGAGCCAGTCTTCAAATGCTGAAATATTTTAGCCTCCACCAACATGCTAAGAATGCTTTCTATGGACACATAATGGATTTTATTTTCATTGGGGGGAACACATTTTAGGGGACAGGATATGTCTGCCCTGCTCATTTGTCCTCCTCCAGGTTACTTCAAGGAGCATGTTAGCACCAGTCATGGGTAGAACACCCAGGAAGGAAAGAATGGGCTTGAAAGATGTTTGTGCTGGTCCCTGGGAGGGAAGATTCAGTGCTAGGGGGATACAGTGTGGGGCAAAGTGGGGAAAGGGAGGAACACACCTCTTTTCTTGTGACCTAAGACCATTAGTGAAACAGGCCCGTCCTCTCTCTGTCCCATTACTCATTCCATCTGGAAGCATGAGTGACTGATCTTGGAGTCATTTGGGAAATTTAACTGCTTTAAACTGGACACCCTTTTCCTTTTGAGAGAGTCTAAATTTCCTTCCATCTTTTCTGTCATATATGGTATAGTTTGTTCTCTGTGGGGCAGGGTCCTTATGGGGTCTTATGATACCTGTAGATACAGCAGCATCTTCGTAATTCCTGTAGATGTCTTTACAACTTTGAGAGGAGACTAGCAGGAGCAGAGAGTGCACCTACCTGCAAAAGCACCATCCTTCAAATTATGGTTTGTCATTAAAACAACAACAACAACAAGAATGATGCTTTTCTTCCATCTAATGATTGACTAGTTTACTTTTGAGAAATATTTCTTCATCATTAGTATACATAGCTAGAGGCCACAAGGATTTTCAAGGTCTTGCAGGAAGGGTAAATGACCTAACACAAATCAAGTCATGTTGTCTGGAATGGCCATTCGCTGTCTAGGGCTCACTGAGGGGGGAGAAGAGGGTGACAGGGGCAGGATCATGTGGGATGTGATCATTCAGAGTATTTTTTCCACATGGAAATAGCTCTCAGTCGATATTGTTCGTCCTATGTATCAGGCTCAGATGAGGCAAGGTTGGAAAAGGAGTTGGATAAATGAGTCCAA
Organism: Urocitellus parryii; assembly: GCF_045843805.1. Lineage (NCBI taxonomy): Eukaryota > Metazoa > Chordata > Mammalia > Rodentia > Sciuridae > Urocitellus > Urocitellus parryii. Next base: position 137,730,363 of record NC_135540.1, read on the forward strand.
TTCTCATGTGTGACAACACCTCAAGTTGTCATTGAGTGATGAATGAATCCTGAGTTCACTGATATTTCCTATTCCTGTATGTATTTCCCTAAATCAGTTCCTGGTAAAGTTAAAGCCAGTCCCCATGGGGCAGTTCACAGTGGGATACCTTGTCACAATGCAATCTCATGCAGCAGGCCCAGCAATCTGTGCCCTTTCCTTTTGCCCAGACATTGACTCACTAGGGACAACAATTTCTACTTTCATATACACTGAAGTTCAGATGGCTGGCCCTCTCGTTTATTCCACTGGGCTCACCAGTACAAAGGAAAACAGCACCTTTTTCTTTTTCTACACGCATTCCACTACAACCTTTCCGTATATCACAATACAGATGCACCCTCTATGTGCACTGGAAGCAGTACTGACCTTCTAGTCTTCTGGGGTTTATTCTAGATTCCAACGCACGCTACAATATCTTCAAAAAAGTTTTTTAGCACATTTATGCTTTGGAGTTTTGTCATATATGAAAAGTATCACTTTAGCCACATGTTTATCATTACAAATAGACTCAGAAGCCATATTACCTGGACTCACGTTCTAACTCTGCCTTTTATTAGCTCTGAGTCCTTACCCACATAAAGTAAATGTTCCATGCCAGAGCATACTCACCCACAAAATGGAAATAGCAAACATGTGCCTGTAGGACTATTCCCAAAATAAACAAGAGAATAAATGTAAAGTTCTTAGAATAGTGCTTGACATATAATTAATGTCACACTAGTGTTATTATTAGTAATGACAAAATGGAATATAGAAGAATATTGACAAAATTACTTTGTTTGGCCTTGAAAATTCTTTATATTAATTAAATAACATGCCTTACAATGCCTAACACAGGCCTTCCCTGGGGAACATCACCTTCTCTGGATGGACATCATGAAATCAACACCATGTCTAATCTGTTGCTGCATTGCCAATATCCAACCATGATAGAATAGTCACCACTTTTAACTACATCAACCAAAGTCTGAAAATATTAAAGTAAAATTTCAGAAATAAAAAATTATATGTGTTAAATAATTTATATTACATTTTATTGTAATTATAATCTTAATGTAATTTATATTACATTTTATTGTGATTTATTAATCTCTCACTATGCTCAAGTTATAAATTTAACTTTATTATGGCTTTGTATATATGAGAAAGCCTATATATATATATATATATACATATATATATATAGAGAGAGAGAGAGAGAGAGAGAGAGTTTGGCATCACTGGGGGTCTCAGGACATACCCCCCCACACACAAGGAAGATGACTGTGTCTATATAAATGTTATGTGTCTTACAAAATTATTCTACACCACACCCAAATTTACCTTGTTCTCTCTCTTTGCCAGAGACTTCTATACTCCATGTCTTTGCATTTATGAAGTGCACTCTCTGAATATTCCTCTTCTATTTCTTTTTATGATAAACTATACTCATTCTTTAATTGTAGTTCTGGACTCATCCATTTAATGGAGAGGCTTTAGGTAGGAAGACTATGGTTCTGCAATGAGAAAGAAACAAAGATCATAATTATAGCAACTCTTAGCCCAGAACATTGTTGTGAAGGATTCCATAGACTTGGAGCAGTACCTGTCAGGTTTTATGAGGATGCTGTTCTTCATTAGGAAGGATTGGGGTACTAGCCAAATCAAATATTTTCAAAATTTTCAACCCATCCAGAAATTTTACTAATTTATTAGTTAATGCTTATCCTTTTATCGGAAATACTAACAATTTCCCAATTCTGAGTAGACTTCATGGATCCATTTAGAATATTTTGCTAATATTTTGGTTGTATAACACAGTGGTTTAGCCAGCTTTTTCACTGCTGTGTCTAAAGGATCCCACCAGAACAACTGCAGGGGAGGAAAAGTTTATTTGAGGGCTCACAGTTTTAGAGGTCTCAATCCACAGACAACAGTCTCCATTCCTCAGGGCTCATGGCAGAAGAGTGAGGCAGAGGAGAGCAACTCACATGTTAGTCAGAAAACATAGAGAGGCCTTCACTTGCCAGATACAAATATATATATATATCTATATATATATCTATATATAGATATATATATCTCCCACAGTTACACCCCAATGAACCACTTCCTCCAATCATACCCCACCTGCCTCCGGTTACCACTCAGTTAATCCCATGAGGGATTAATTCACTGATTAGGTTAAAGCTATGACCCAATCATTTCTTCTCCAAACCTTCTTGCATTTTCTCACACATGAGCTTTTGGGGGACACCTTACATCCAAACCGTAAGACACAGGCTGTCACAACAATATACTTTGTATGCACACTGAGCTTCAAGACAAGTTCCCTCAACCCAAGTCCATACAAAGGCTTCCTCCTGGGGCTAGGGTGCTTCTTGGTAGAAGAGCCCATGCCCGGGATGCAACAGGTCCTGGGTTCTAGCCCTGCTCAGATAAATAAATAAAATAAACAAATGTTTCCTCTTAGCTCCTCCTACAAATAAATTCTGAAACCACCTTTGCTTGAAGATGAGAGGGAAAAAAAGAAGAAAAAAGGAAAAAACACGGGAGCCCCTGTACTGTGTTTATTGGCGAATTAAAACAAAAAAATCTACATAGTTCTCACATTTAATACTTAAAATAATATACTCCTCATCTACATAAGAAATTGAGACCCAGAGTTTTCAACAAGAAATTGAAATGAGTTGAATTCAGGACAAAAATTTGAAACCTGTTCTAATTATCACAAACTTGGTCTTTATTCAGAGTATCTTAATGCTAATGGAAAGTAATCTGTATATTTTAATTTCATGGCCAGGATAATTTATATGAGAGTGTTGCAAATCCTTGTTATTAATAACCACTCATGAATATTATGACAAGAATTATTTTTTTGCCCTCTAGTTATAGTTTTGCTTCCACATCCAACCTGTCCTTTAATTTCTTAAATCCTTTTTTGGTTATGGAAAAAAATATCAACTAAAAAAAAATACAACCTTAGAAGAAAAAATGCTTAATAGTTATAGTGTTCACCCATAAGAAAGCTCGTGCTATTAATCTGAAATCTGGGCCTTTAGCCCACATACCCATAATTTAAAAATCTTTTTTACAAAGATGAAAAATGCAGGGAACTGAAGTCTGGGAAAGTCAATTATTCCTAAGGATTCTCCAAAGAGAAGAGGAGCCAAGCTTTATGCCAACTGGGAACTATTAGCTGAGCTTGAAATGGGATCTATTCACTGTCCAAACTCTAGGTGTAGCCATGTGAAATGTCCCTTTGGAATCAATTCATATACTGAGGGCATGCCATGTGCCAATTTCTGTTTTAATACATGTCACAGAACTCCAACAGCCATACGTTTTCTGTAACAGTCCCAAAACCACTGCCTATACCCCTCGCCAAGAGGTGGACACTAGATCATTTAATGGGGAAAATCTCTCAGGGGTTTTCAAAGTGGAACAAATGGCAGAAAAAGCCTTTCTAGTAGTGAGGCTACAGGGCATGTGACTTGGGAAGTAGCAGTAGTCACACTGCTAGCTTGTTTGGAAAAGGACAGCAAGAGCCATGGAAAATCAGCAAAGAGAAGATGTAGAAAGATCTCCTCTAGTTCCAAAGTTCCTGAAATTCTTTCAATATGTTTTTTTTTTCTTTTCTAATAAAATATTTCAAGTTTGTTTTCTGCCATTTTGAATCAAAGTATACCTTATTCTGTGAAAGTCTTGTAAGATCAGGATGAAAATGTATTGCATGAAAATATAGGGGCATAATAGGGACTCGGGTGAAAACGGAGAATTCCCTGTGTCCGCATTGGAGGGAATGACATTAAGCAGATCTGTTTCATTTTTATTTATTTATTTATTTATTTGTTTGTTTGTTTTGACATTTTTTAATGAAGGAAGTTTGGAAATTGAGGGGTTTTAGAAAGCAGAGGGATTTAGAAGATCAGCAGGGATGAAGGAGTATAAGTTTAAGAATGCTGGGGGTAATTTACAGTGGTTAAAACTGAGGTTCACGTTGAAGACTGGGAGGAGAGAGGCTTCAGGACACTGTCAGACACCGTAGTAGCTCACTGTGATCCGGTTATTCAGCACGGCTCACGTACTTTACCTACTTAGGAATAAATCTGTGCTAAGTCTGTTTGCCTCTTCTGGCTGCAAACTAATTGTCTCCTCAGGTGTATCCTGGCCCACATAACTTCTCAGTGATTGGTTTAAGGATTGACACATGGCCCAAATCAAGTGGCTTCAGTCCTCTTTGGAATTGTTTCAACAGTGGGTCCAAAAGTCTGTTTCACTGGGCATCAGAGATATGTGAGGCTGGTCAGCATTTGAACATGTTATCATGCAGAGAATACAAACCTGCTGTGGTGAACAAGAACACAGCATGGCTGAGAGTGGACGGAAACACAGTGCCAATTCTTCTGCAGTCGATTCACCCACCTTAGCTGAGTTCAGATCCACCATGTCCAGCTAAGTGATGCAGCATACAAAATCCTTAAAATCCTGTCAGGTTTTTTTTTTTTTTTTTTTTTTCACTGTGCTCAGAATACCCAACAACCAACAAGAGAGATTTAGAAGAGGAAAAGTTTATTTGGGACTCGAAATTACAGAGGTCTCAGTCCATAGATGGCCAACTCCATTGATCTGGCAACAAGGTAAGGCAACACTTCATAGGGGAAGGGCCCAGTGGAAGAAAGCTGCTCAGGTCATGGTGGGTCAGAAAGGAGAGAGAGAGAGAGAGAGAGAAAGAGAGAGAGAGAGAGAGAAGGAAAGAGAATGCATGGAAGGGGTAATAGAGAAGATACACCCTCCGGGGAAGCCCATACTGACCAGTCATGCCCACCTACCTACAATTACCAGTCAGTCCATTCAAACAAGGATGGGATGATTAACTACAGCTCTCATAATGCAATCATTTCACCTTTGAATATTCCTGTATTAACCAAACTTTGGGGAACACCTCACACCAAAACCACAGCAATCCCATTTGTTTCTTTATTCAGGTGCACTGCACTAAGAGAATATCAGTTACACTCTGGATACTGAAAGGAGTTCCAATGTGCTCCTCCTGATGAATACACATGTATTCACTCTGCAAGTCATGCTATAAGATGCATTTATGACTTCAAGATGACAGAGGTACCATGCGGGCCAGCTAGTATTTTTTCACAGATAAGAACATCAAGGCATGAAGCAGGTATGTGTTTTGGCCAAAGTAAGTTAAATTGCTAGTAGAGCAATCACTGGATAAGAAATCAGGGTGTCATTCTACTTAAAAGTTTATACATATGACATTAATTACATATGATTATGTTTATATATAGATACACATATATAATCAAATTATGTGTATATTTATGTTATATAATGTGTATAGACATATATTTAAAAATGTAATTTTCATTACCTGTTGATGATAACTCCACTTAAATTTGGAGTAGTTTCTTTGCAGCAATTAAGGTCTATGTCTCTGCATCATAACAGAGTAAACATATGGGGGCTGTGGGACCAGCATGTACTGCCCCTTGGCCTAACCAGATCATATGGCAACCAGAGGCTTAGCTCAGGAGTGGCAGCTCCAAGGACGTGTGCCATAACATACTTTTCAATTATTTGAGGTTTTTTTGTTTTGTTTTGTTTTTTATGTAGGATGGGTGACCAAAGTCCAGGTGACTGTCTCAGCTAATTGTCTTGGATATCAGGACACTGCGGGTGGAATGTTTCTATGACTCTAGTCATTATCAGTTGCACCAATGTGAAGAACAGGCTTGATTTACATCTGGAAGTACTGAGGCTCTTCTTTTCTCATCTAAGCTGCTTATAATTAGAGGCCCTGATGAGAATTTGAAACTAGTAAGCCTCTGACAGCGAGAACAGGACTTCCTCATGCTCATCAGTTAAGACCACAGCTATCAGTACTTGGCTGTGGACCCAAACTGTCCTATGACAACCAAAGGTCACAACAACCTCCTCATCATTCTTTTTCTCCTGGGGGCTTCAGGGCTGTGTTCTGACACAGCTGCCTGAAGAAGAAACCAAGAACTTCAAAATCATATTACTTAGCTTATATTCAAAAATAAAACGCCACAAAAAGGAACAAGAAAGAGAAAAAAATAAAAAAAGGAGTCTCAAAAATTTTGAAGTTTCTTAATCAATTAAGATATTTAGAAACCTGTGTTTTATAAAAGCAATGAAGATTCACTAGTATAGAAAAATATCTGCTATATTATAGAGCAAAATTGATGGAATAAAAAAAATTAATGATAATAAAACTTGATTTTTACTACTTTTTTCTAGTTCTTAGAATGTGACTTAATTTTCTAAGCAGCATTCTTTTCATTTGCTTTAGAGCATATAGGGAAAAGCTTAGAAGCATTATTACATAGAAGACTGCACCATCAAGGAGCATTTAAAGGAGAGAGGGAGATTAGGAAGGAAGGAATGTCATCAAAGCTGGTTGGTACTTGATGTAGAGCTCAACTGATTGTTTGATCTTGGGCCCATCTTCCAGAAGATCATGTGAATGCTCATTTCAGAGAATGGGTCATCTGAACAGAACTTGAAGACATTAATCCTAGAAGTGGAAAGTGTCACTATACTGCAGTTTTGCAGGGGTAGAGTTAACCCCATAGTGTGTTAATATACCTCAAGTTGTGTATTGCACCTGTGTGGGCACAAAGTAGGGCCTGTCACACCTTAGTGACAACATCCAAACCACCACAGGATGGATGATTCCTCCAGATCCAAAGGGACAGATCAAGGCAAAAATATCTGAAGCTGTGGGATAGAGCTTTCTATCCGGTTATCTTCAAAATTAAAATGATTAAAAAGTAATTGAGAAAAAGTAGAAAAAAAGTTAATTCTAAAAATGATGTATAGTAGATTTTTTTCTAGCAAAAACTAAATACATAAATATATGATTTCCAATGTGTTCATGTTTATAGGAAATCTTTCTTTTTGACTCTCACTCAAATCATGCCTGGACATATGGGTAGAAGGAACTCTACATGACCATAATGTATTTCCTTCCAAAGGCCAGTGCTGGTCAGAACAGACCTTGAAGCGGGCAGAGTAGGCAGGACACACCAGGGCACCACCCAGCAACTGTATTTGAAGTAAGATCAGGACAGGTTGGAGGAGGGTGGGGAAGCCTGCTTTGGAAATGTATTATGGATGCTATTTAGCATCCTAGAGCATTAAGGAATCAATGAAGGCTGATGATAAAATAATATGGATAAGGAAATATAATCTTTATATTTGGAAAATATAATTCTAGGTAAATAATAATCTGTATGTGATAAGATGTTAGAAATTACCAATTTCATCAGGTTAGAGAAAGGGAGGTCTAGACCTTTTCACAGATTTGAAATTCAGTACCTTTAAGAGCTTCCCTGGAAAATTTCCTACAATGCAGGAAATGTGCCCTGGCTCATTCCCTATCAGTCCCCACTCAAAAACTCAAGTGGGCAACCCAGAAAGGACAAATTCAACCTTCAACCTAAGGAATAAAATAAGATAAAAAGATAAAAACCAGAATAGCTCCTGTGTAAAACTCCTGAAGAGGAGAAGGGAAGATAGAAAACTCCTGAAGAGGAGAAGGGAAGATAGAAAGGAGAAATGTTACATTAAAAAAAAGAAAGAAAGAAAGAAAAGGAGGAAGGAAGAAAACTTCTATTTGCACCGTATGTTAAACTGAAGTCCCCAACACACAACTAAACTAACACACGACTAAACTAATACGCACGACTAAACTAACACATACAACTAAACTAACACACACAACTAAAATGCCTCCCTCCCCAAAAATGTAAGTCTGTTTATGGTATACTGCTAAAAGGTCATGGATGTGACACATTTCCGAACATAAATTCAAGAGGAAGAAGAAGAAAAAGATGGAAAGTAGGTTGATAGAGAGGCAGGGAGGTAGAAAAGGATGATCACTTCAGCTTCTGTTTTTAAATGAGGTGAAGAGCAATTAAAATGATGGAAAAAACCATAGATAGTGGCTAAAGTGGATAATTACCTTCAATTGACAGATAAAAAATAATTTTTACATTAAAATTCTGTGCTTGTGAAGATATTTTTTCTAGAAGAGACAGGTGGAAAATCAAACAATTGGAAAAGATGTCAGACAAATATTAATGAATAGGATGATGAAAAGATAGCAATATTAATAGGAGTAAAATAAGCTTTAAAGTAGCGACTATTTCCAATCTACAGATTTAAACTTTGAACCACTTAACAACATAGATTTAAATAAATAGAAAAGTGCTTTCTATGAAAAAGAAAAATGTATCATGATAATAGAAATTTTTAAAAAGTGCCACACGCCTGTAATCCCAGTGGTTAAAAAGGCTGGGGTAGGAGGAACAAAGTTCCAAGCCAGCCTCAGCAACTCAGAGAGGCCCTAAGCAACTTGGCAAGACCCTGTTTCAAAATGAAAAAAAAAATAGTAATAAGGATGTGTCTCAGTGGTTAAGCATCCCTGGGTTCAATACCTGGCACCAAAAAATGGAAACAAACAAACAAACAAACAACAACAACAACAACAACAAAAAACAGTGAACTAACTTACCTATCCAAGACAACAAAATCAGGAATGTCAAGAATGGAACCCGCTAGGATCGTGTGTACCCTTCCATGACTCCATGAGATACTTGGTATATCCCAGTAGATTGTTCTGCCAGAATTCTCTAAACTTCATGGGGAAAAAAATCAGAACTTGGGAGAATCCACATGCAAGGGGCCCGGAGTCTTTACCACAGTAATTTTCAAAAGAAAAATCAATATAAGATCCCAGACAAAATTTTAGAAATACTTTATATGTTAAAATAATTTTAAAAGAGAGAAATAGAAAGAGAGAGCAACATGTTGAAACTGATTGGATCTGGAACTTAAAATATAAAAGTAATGGCATTGCTGAGCTCTGGGTGGGATCTGGAATACAGATTGTGTTACAGTTACTAGATTTAGCAAAGAAAAGCACATGCTTCTCAAAGTTTAAATGTAATAGAACAATGAACTTTCTTAAGTATAAAGTGTCTTATTCAATATCTGGGTCATGTTTATATAAACAGTAGTTTGTTAGTATCTGAAATTGAAGTCTAACTCTGTGTCCTGTTGGTTATCAGCTGACTCCACTATATGCCTAATGATGAAATGGAGATGTTTTCTGAGGAGGAGTAATAAATAATGACAGCTAGGGGTACAGTATAGTGCCTGACTGAAACTTCCTTTCAAATTATTCTAAAAAAAAAAAATACTTGTTAGCATCAAGGCAAAAACACACATAATAAACCACAAAATTGTGTTACATTTTTACAAATTTTTACAAACTGTTTATGTTATTCACACATTTATGTCTCTTAAAATTAATTTTTGAAATTGAGTGTGATGTGTGTGTATGTGTGTGTGTGTGTGTGTGTGTGTGTGTGTGTGTGCACCCATGCACACACACACTGGAAATTGAACCCAGCAGGCCTGTACCACTTAGTTACATCCCCAGTCCTATCTATCTATCTATCTATGTATCTATCTATCTATCTATTTATTTATTTTAATTTTCAGATTGAATCTGGCTAACTGGCTCAGGTTGGCCTTAGATTTGAGATCTTCCTGCCTCAGTCTCCTGTGTCACTGGGATTATAGACATCTGCTCTTCTGCCTTACTAAAACTGAGTTTTTAAAGTGTTTTTGAACAAACTATTTCAGGGAAACAGTCTGCTTCAAGTTATTTTCTAAAGACAGGGGTTAATTGAGGAGAAGCTGATTTCCTTTTGGAAAAAATAGAAAATTAATAAAATTGAAATATGTGAGCAAAATATTTGATAATTTGGATTTAAATATCAAATGTAGGATTTTATACCTGAAACGTAATAGATATACATTTTTTAAACCACCCATAAATCAGTGATAAAATGTGATTAGGTAGCTTTTTATATGAAACAACCATCAACAAATTGTTAAGAAACTAACATATCACCATTGTGATCTCTGATAATCTTTAATAAGAACACCCAATTCTCCTAAAAAGTTAATATACAAAATTTAAAACAAAAAGATAATATGTTTAAAATGGAAAAGAAAATACTGAAACATTTATGAAGCACAGTCCAAGTAGTGCTTTAAAACATAACTTCCTACATTTAAAATGAAGAAAGTTGAAAAAATTAACAAGATAAACAGCAAATGGAAACAAAATGTGAAGAATATCAGAATGAAACCAAGTCAAAGAGAAAGGAAAGGAATCACAAAAATAACAGCTCGGGTCAATCAGACAATAAACATTCAAGAGGGTATAAATAAAGGTGGCTCTGTCAAAAAACTTGACAAAGTAATAAATAAAAATAGGAAGATTCAAAATAAAAGTACTAACAGCACACAATGAAATTATAGGTATTTCAACGATTGACCAGTACTATGAAAATTTTATGCCAGTCATTTAAAAAGTAGACGACAGAACAAGTCAAGTTACTGAAATCATTGTTTAAAGAAAATGGATTAGCTCAACAGTTAATAAGTAAATTGATTTGATACTTAATCTTTCCCAATAAATGTCATTGCAGAGGAGTCGAGGGTTCCCCCATACTGTAAGTACCCCCACTCCTCCTGAAGTCTCCTGTTGCCCCGGTAGCTGCGGGAACATTAAGGAAGAAAACGGAGATTAAGACAGAGCTGATGTAGAAAAAGAAGGTGGGGGTTAAGGAAGGCAGCAGTAGAACCAGAGAGAGGGAGAAGGGAGGGAGGAAGGAAAGCTTTATTCACCCTGAAGGCTTTCTCAGGCTTTCCACATTGCAGTTAAAATCTCACAGAACTGGAAGAGATAACGAATTGTGTATCATGGTGATTCTCCAGCTCCATCAACCCAATGCTCATTATTGTTCGGCAGCTGCATATTGAATCCCAAAACTCCATCTTATAGACAAGGAAACCAGAGTGTGGACAGGGAGGGCTCAAGATCAGACTAGTTCTAAATCAGTGACTCTCACCTCTAAAGCCACTCTCCTTTTTATCTGAACTCACATCTCCCCAGGCTTTCACTCTAGGTGTTTCTTGGATTCAACATAAATTCTTTAAAAACAAATATGGCCTCTCTGTTATGATTTTTCCCTCAGAGTACCCAACCCAACACCAATTACAGAGTAAAATGTTGCATCATTATTATGTTGAATTGTGGAAATTAAAATGCATATCGAAATTCTAACCCTCAGTACTTCAAAATGTGCCCTATTTTAAGAAGGAACATTGAAGATGTGATTAGATAGATTAATATGAGGTCATATGGATGTATAATGGGGCCATAATCCACTATGACTGGTGTCCTTATAAAGCAGAGACATTTGAACATAAGGGGAGAGAGAGAGAGAGAGAGAGAGAGAGAGAGAGAACACACCATGTGAAGAGTGAAGATGTGGGCAGAAGTCAGACCAAAACTTCTATATACCAAGTAACAGCAAAGATTCCCCAAAACACCAGACACCAGGAAAGATTCATGGAACAGATTCTCCCACACTCCTCAGAAGGTAGCAGCCCTGCTGACACCTTGACCTTGGACTTCTAGTTTCTGGAACTAGAAGATATGACATTCATTGGAAGCCCTTCATTTTTCTGGACCCAATGATTATTTATTCATACTGCACCCTGGAACATCTACCCCACTAGTATCTATAGACTTTGACAATCCATGATATCCAGGAGCAATTCCAGAATTATTCTTTTGAAAACCTACACTTTGTGTTTATAAACACTCTAAAGTATAGAATAAATAAAAGAATCTGATGGCCAATCTATTTATCTGTCTAGCCTAAGCAAACCAATGTTTGCCGGATATATTATTTTTTGTAGAACAATGTATCCATCCATCAACCTTAAAAATGAAAGATATTCTGCAGTATTGATATCATATATGTATCTTGAGGGTTTTATGACTAAGGGAAATAAACATCTAACAGAAAGGCAAATATTGAATGGCTCTATTTATACGTGGGATATTAAAAATTGAAATTCATAGAAGCAGAGAGTAGAATGGTGATACCTGAACTGGGAGTGGGGAAGTAGGAGATGAGGATCCAAGGATACAAAGTTGCAGTTGTTTAGGAAAAATGAGTCTAGAGGCTTAAGTTCCAGCCTGAGTACTATGATTAAGGATACTGTATTGGATGCTGGAAATTTGCTAAATAAGTAGATTTCAGCTACTCTCACAACATCAATGGGGGAAAAAATGGAACAATGTGAGTAGATGGATAGGTTAATGTGCTTGACATTAGTAATCAGTTAATTGTGTCTGTGTTTATTAAAACATGCTGAACACCAAATATATACACTTTTTTTTAAAGTGGCATAATATATATAAGAAAAAAATAAGCACGGGGTATCAATTTACACATCTGTTTTTGTGGCAAACAAACCAATTAGTAGACATGAAAACACTAGTCTTACTGTGAATTGGTTACAATACACACAGCATTTTGGTCCTAGTTTTCTGATCTCCAAACATGTATAATAATGTTTTAGTCTTAAACTTGGTTTTATGGTTAAAGGAATTCACACAAGCAAAATATTTGCCATAATATTGGCATCCAAAAATGTTTAGCCCCTCTTTCTTTCTGCCAATTTTAAAATGCAAAGGTGGTTCTGATCTTTTTAAGGCTTATTTTGAAATAACAGCTATAATTCATAATTCACCTTTTCAATAAGTTATCCCCAATAAGTTAATGAAATAAGTTCAGCACACTGTGGGGAATGAGCCTGTAATCCTGGTTCAGTTATAAGATGATTGACAGAAGTGTTCAAAAGGACATATCCTCCTAATGAGTGTTCATTCCTCACCAGGAATATGCTCAGGAAGGGGTCTCCTCAATGGGGTGTCCCCCATTTTCAAATACAGCACACATTGCCTCTTTTGTTTTTTAAAGATGAACCTTTTTCCAAACAGCAGTTATTTCATAAGGTGGCTTCTTCAAGGTTTACTGGCTATGAAGGTATTTTGGGATTAAAATACTAAGGAGTAACTCACAAATCTGGATTTCATTACTGATTATCAAGGTGACATTAAGCAAGACCTGGTTCCTTCATATCTTGTCCTTTTACCTGAAATATGAGAGCTTAAATTACCTATCATGCAGTCATCTAGCAAGGGAAAGCTCAATGTTGGATCTAATCCCAGCCCACTTAATTGTGAAGAGAAGTTCCTTCTGTGACACTTACCCAGGTCCCTCATGCACATGTAGTTTCAATAAGGAAAATAAATGCCTGATGCATTAAACAGTCTAATTAAATAATCGTGATTTCAAGTCAAGACTCACTCTTTTTATATTGCTCTGTTTGATGTTTCAGGTGGAAGAATAGTGAAGGATTGAGAATCAAATTTTACCATGGGGAGTCTCTAATTAAACCATACATTTCCCACTTCTGAGTTTTGATTTTGAAAAACTTAGGGAAAAAAGATGTTCAAAGATGGTTCTAAAAATGAAAATACAGAAAAAGATGAAAGTGGTGTAGTGAGATTTTGGTTATATGCACCCGTAAGCTACATGCCATGACTTGGTTATTCGAGTGCATGCAAGTATATTTCTGAGTTTAAAATAAAATGTGTATTTACAATGTTTATATATTCATTTTCTGATTATTTTTACTTTTTGCTTTGCTTTTATTTTGTATTGTACAAGATATATTCATGTGACATAAATTAAAAACAAGTAAACAAATATGTAATAAAATGCTTTGACATACATGATCTGAACTTAAATGTTAAGCATATAAATGAAAGTTTGGAGCCCAGAAATAAATCCATACATATGTAGCCAGTTGATGTTGACAAGGGTTCCAAGAACATAAACTGGGAAAAGAAGAGTCTCTTGAACAAATTGTTTTGGGAAAAATGAATATACGGGTTTTAAAACTGAAATCGGATTCTTAGCATACACAAGACTTGAAATGGTAAAACTCATGTAATTACGCACAGGGGAAAAGCTTCATGACATTGTCCTGGTGATGATTTCTTGAGTCTGACTTCAAAAGCACAGATAACAAAAACACAAATAAACAAATGAGACTGAATTTATCCAACAGCTTCGCCACAGGAAAGGAGACCAGGAGGGCAGCTACAGAACAGAAGTGGATATTTGCAGTCATATATATGATAAGAGGTTAATCTTTTGTGTAAGAAATTCCTAAAATTTAATAGAAAACAAAAATTAAAAGCACAAATGACCTGATTTAAAAACGGGCAAAGGAATTGAATAATGTTTTGCCAAATAAAACATACCAATAGCCAATATGTACGTGATAAAGGGGTTCCACACCACCAACCAAGGAAATGTAAATTAAAAGACAATGAGATATCACCTCACACTTGTCAGATGGCAATTATTAATAAAGGTAGTGGGTGTTGGCAATTTTATGAAAAACTAGAATAATTGTACACTGTGTTGGGAGTGCAAAATGGCATAACTGCTATACAAAATAGCATGGGATTTTTCCTAAAAAATTAGAAATAGAAATAGAATTACCATATGATCCAGCAACTCATTTCTTAGACATGTGTGTATTTGTGTGTGTATGAAAATTGAAACCAGAATCTCAAAAAATATTAGCACTTTTATGTTTATTGAAGCATTATTGTGGCACTATTCACAAAACCCAAGATGTACATACATTCAAATATTGGTCTGTGAGCAGATATATGGATAAAGAAAATGTGGTGCATACCTGCAATGGAATATTATTCTTCCTTAAAATAAATGAGATCCTACTATGTATTATACAACATTAATAAACCTGGAAGTTACTATGGTGAATGTCATAACCAACCTCAAAAGGATATACATGGTTGATTCTGTTTGTATGAGGTGTCTAAAATAGTGAAAACACATAGAAAGAGAGATTAGAATGGTGTTTGCCAGGAACTGGGAGGATGTAGGAAAGAAGAGTTTTTAAAATTAGTATAGCTGGGCATGGTAGAGCATGCCTGTAATTCCAGTGGCTTGGAGGCTGAGGCAGGAGGATCACAAGATCAGAGCCAGTCTCAGCAGAAGTGAGGCACTAAGCAACTTAGACTCTGTCTCTAAATAGAATACAAAATAAGGCTGGGGATGTGGCTCAGTGGTCAAGTGCTGCTGAATTCAATCCCTGGCACATCCCTCTACCCAGCACACACACACACACACACACACACACACACACACACACACACAAATATATAAATATATATACACATATATATAAGTTTTTATTTACACAAGATAAATTTTACTCGTCTGCTACATAACATAGTGTATTACTTAACAGTGGTATATATGTTCACTTAAACATTTGCTAAGAGAGTAGATCTCATCATAACTGTTCTTAAACCAAAAAGGGCAGGGGGAGGTGCAAGGAAACTTTCAGAGGTAACAGATAATTTATTACCTTGATGGGGTGGCAGTACCATGATCAGGCCCATGGGTACATTTGTGTATATGGATGTGTGCAAATACATCAAACTGTTTATATTAAGTATGAAAAGCTTTTTCTTTTCTTTCTTTTTAAAATATCAGGTGTACCTCAATATGTTGTTAAAAAAACAGAAAAAAATTAAAGAAAGAGAAAAAGAAAATCAACATGTAGCTCTGTGCCATGTGCAGGTGAAAGTATCACACCTACAGGACATAAGTGAGCTCTTTTCACATTGATATTTGTGAGATAATCAAATTTTCAGAAAATTTTAACCTTTTTTTTTGTACTGGGGTTTAAACCCAAAGTCTTCCCACCTCTAAGCTATCTCTTTTTTTTTTTTTTTTTTTTTTTTTTTTGAGACGGAGTCTTGCTAAATTACCCAGGATGACTTGGAATTTATAATCCATCTGGTGTACCACCTGAAGTCACTGGAACCCTAGACATGTACCACAATGTGCAGCTAGGAAACCTTAATCAGAGTTGTAAATTAATGCCACACTTATGTAAAATTGGCTGCATTGACTCAGAGACAAAACAATCTCCACTAAACTAACATTTCAGTCTGAGTATTGATTTATTTATTTTTACAATGTTCATTTACGTTTTACTCAACTCTCTGAGACTTCTGAATGGTCAGGCATCTCAATCCCAGGTGGACAATCAACAGTATAACTGCAACAGCAATTTTGAAAAGTATGAACTAGAAACTACAAAGCTCCAAAATAGAAAGTACTGATAAGTTTGCTTTTTATACCTAACTGGTCATGGTTACAAACCTTGATATTCCAAGGTGGAGCAATTTAAGAATTCTTACTGTCAATGTGCGTTTCCCGAGAGCTCAGGCTCTGTCCCTTCCCCTCTCTCTCTACCCTCCCCTCTCCCTTAGGAGTTAGGCTGCTGGCTGCATTTTCTGTTGATATGCAGCAAACTGGTAAAGTCTTAGAGAAAATGTCCTTTCCCAGGAGATGTAGCATGGTTTGAGTCCTATATGATACATCTTTTATGGTTAAAAATCACTGCATTTTATTTAGATATCTCTTATTAGATATCCTCAGATAGTCTTAAACTCTTCAGGGAAATATTGAAAAATTTGATCTGCAAAACACAGAAAACACAAAGAACAAGGTGATGAAATAAACAACAGTATCCTTTGTCAATACTCAATACTTGCTTTGGGTTTGTTCATGATGATCAGGCCCATGTGTGTCTCTGAGAGGGGAGGTAAGTCAGTAAAGTGCACCTACAGTTAATCACAAGGTGGAACTTCTCAGAGTAAGAAACAAGCAAGTAGCTCTTCTTCTGGTTGTTCTTTTGTTTTCTGCCACTTTAGAAGATAGAGGATATTTTTAACTAAAGTGTTCTGATTTCTTTGACAGGTGAATACTATCCAAAAATATTGGTTAGCTTGGTGAGTTTAGGAATGCAAGCTAATGCTTAGGAGCACCGAGGAGTCAAGTTCTAACTATGAACCTTGCTTTCCTTATTATAATATTGTTTCTAGTTTCCTGTTCTGTTGTAGTGGAAAGATAGATACATTTTTTTTTCTGGAACAAAAATTGGAGACCATTAGTTTAAATTCAAATAAGTGATATAAAAAAATAGTTGTTAGTATTTATTGGTTCTTATTTGAGGAGAGAGACACTTGCTATGATTATATTTGAAGGGCCCTGTATTTGCTGTTCCAATTGCTTGGAATATTCACTTGCCTAAAACCTTCTTCAATCCTTTAGTTCTCTTTAAATATGAATTTTCTTATGTTTTCCTTGTGAAACTTTAATATTCCTAGCCAGAAATCTTTCTATATCTTTTGACTATTTTCTTTTTAACTTTTTGTTTTTATTTTTTACATAGTATTAATTTTTTATATATGACAGCAGAATGCATTACGATTCTTATTTCACATATAGAGCATAATTTTTCATATCTCTGGTTGTATACAAAGTATATTCACAACAATTTGTGTCTTTATAGATGTACTTTGTATAATAATGTCCATCACATTCCACCATCATTTCTAACCCCATGCCCCCTCCCTTCCCCTCCAACAACTCTGCCCTATCTAGAGTTCATCTATTCCTCCCATGCTCCCCCTCCCTATCCCATTATGAATCAGCCTCTGGATATTTTTCTTATTATTTATTGTTCCCTTCCCTACACACCTGTCAGGTGTTTAATTTACTCATTCTGCACTACTCAAGAGGTTTGTTCTGCTCCCTTCTCCACATGAAAGCCTTAGTCTTCCTCTGAGAAGTGATGGGATGATGGGGGTGGCAGGCCAGTTACGTGATCCAACCAAGGGCTGGAGCTTGAAAAACAAAGCCCAAACCCATTACCTGGCTGAAACTAGTGGATGAAAACTCCAGGAGAGAAATTCCAGGACTCAGCAGAATGGAGAAAATTAAAATGCAAGGTCTATGGAAAGAGGAAGTTTCTAGAAAACAGAGATGTTAAACAAGAACATGTGTGATCAGGCTGCAGGTTATTACAATGACGATTAAGTTCCTGGAAGAAAGATAGAATTAAATGTTTTTCAGAGAATTCCATGCTCCCTGGATTTTCAGTAAAGACTGACTGTCAATGACACCAATCACCAAGCTTCTATGGACAAAGAAAAGCTGAGAATTCTCATAAAAATTACAACAATCACACTGTGCAATTTTGAATAGATAAATTATAGCTGTGAGAAGAAGAAAGCATGAGGTGGGCAATGACCTTCACAGAGCAGCTAGACACTGCAACAAAGACTGTGTGAGTCACTTCACTCAGTTTCTATCTTTCTGCACATCACCATTTCAAATGAGCAAACCAAGGTTGCCAGAAGCCTCCCGACTTGCTCAGAGTGAACACAGTGAGAAAGCTGCACACCTCAGACCTGGGACTGAACTTGTAGACTAATTCCTCACCCTGCATTTGACCAATTATATTATAGAAAGATTTTTTTTAAGATAGGAAATACGTCCATAAATAAAATAAGCATAAATTATTAGAAAAATGCCTAAGAGTATTTTGTTGTGGCTCAAATGAAGAATCCTGAAATTTGAATTAGCTATTTTTACCCTTGAAGAGAAAATTCATGGGGAAGATCAGTGGATCAGAAGAAGGGAGAGAGAGGTAGGAAGAAATGGTAAAAAGGAGAAACTGCCAAATGAAACTGGCCCAACTATAATACATATAAACATACACATATATTTACATATATACACAAACATATTAATTCTACCTTCATGTTTATCTATAAACCACCAATTAAAAATAGTAAATAAATAGAAGGAAAACTACTAGAGTAGAGGAAGAGGGACAGGGGAGGGGAAAGGGGAGGGGAAAAGGAAATAGTAGGGACTAAAATGGGGAAAATTATATTCTATGCATGTATGAGTACGTTAAAGTGAATTCCAGTGTAATGTATAAGTATAATGCACTAATAAGATATTTTCAAAGAAAGTCACTTGTGACAGTGAATTCCAAACTTGAGTTTAGCAGAATTAAAGCAAACTTGCCCAGGTGGACTTGTATTTGCCATCTTCTCTAATCTAAGAAAATCTGAAGGATAATCGTTAAATGTTATAATCTTGAGATTATAACATCACACAGTGAGCCCATAGCTTAATGTTTTTAAGCAAGAAGGGTAATTTGTTGAATTATTGATTCATAGACATTACAATTATGTTTTAAGATATCGCCATATTTTATAAAGTTTTATTTTTATCTTTTAAATTATTTCCTGATGAAAAAAAGAAATCATGTCCTATGAACTTTGGACACGGGAGAAAATTTTGTAAGTTTCCTACTGTTAGATCCTTTCTCTCTGGCTGAGGTTGTGGCCCAGTGGTACAGCACTTGTCTAGCATGTGTGAGGCCCTGGGTTCATTCCTCAGCACCACATAAAAATAAATATAATAAAGGTATTGTGTCCAACTACAACTAAAAAATAAATATTATTTTTTTTAAAAAAGGTCCTTTCTCTCCAGCAATACACTGTGTGTATCTGGCAAGTGCATAAACACTTGCCAAATATTGGGAGTTTTTTGCCAAATATTGTTTTTCTTGCCAAAAACAAAAATATTGGTCAGCTAACATAACAAGAACAGCTAAAGCACTTATTCTTTGGCTACAATCATCTGCATGTGTCATTCATTTCACCCTTAGCGCAAATGCAATGGGCTACTTTATTTCTATTTAAAAACAGTGGGAACTGAGGCAGAAACGTTAAATAACACATCCAAGGGTATACAACTTGTGTGTATGCTAAGGACTAGACTAGAATTTGGGGGAATTAAAACATTTGTATGAGAGATGCATCACTTGTCCTTAAAATAATAACTTTAAAATGCCTAACTCATCATCCAACTATTGGATGAATGAATAAATGTATGAATAAACAGATTAATCAACTGAGTAATTAATAAAAGAGCTAAGAGACGATGTGTATTATATGATTAAGTGCAATCTTTGCAGTTGCTGAATCTAAATCCCTTGAAATTAACACAGGAGAAAGAGTATTTTGGTATTTGAGTAAAATGAAGTAATTTTGAGGTTTAGAAAAGAGAAAGCAATCCAATAAAGTCAACACACATTGTATTCACATAATGCTGGAGAGTCATTGGAATAGATCTTAGGGATATAGAAACAAATGGGATATATTTGCTATCCTCAACATGTTTCTAGTGGTAGACAAAGATTTATAAACAAATAATTGCAAGAGGGTTTGGTTTAGGAAATAACTTAATGCAGATGAGATGGAGAAGTATTACAGAAGAAAAAGAACAAGCTCAGTGTTTTTCTAAATGTAGATAGAAAATTCATATGGATAGCATTTGTAATTAAATTAAAATTTCTATTCAGGGAAAAGAACCCTTGTGCCTGTGTCTGCATGCTTTAAATTTGTTTGAACTCTTTTTCTAAACTTGAGTGAATATTGCCATTCAATCTGTATGTTACATCTCAGAAATAGGAAATGGACCTTAGCTCAGTTTTCTGTGTTTATAAAGCTAAATGATGTTGATATCATTAGACTAAATTAGTGCTCTAGGATTATTTCTTTAACTAGAAAAATATGCAGATGCCAAATTTTCACATGGATGGTATCAACAAAAACAGCTGATCTTCTTTCGTGACATTTCAAAACTGTCTCAACACAATCTCTGTTCTAAAATAGGAATTTTTGTATCTCCCTGCATTTCCCCTTGTAGATCTGCTGTACATTTGAAAATTATTAATCTTTTAAGAGGGTGGGAGATTGAGGTTTAACTTGTAAAGTTGAGGTGTGTGTAAGGATCCCAGAAGAAATGTCAAGTAGGAGCACAATTGCTTGCCTAATGAGTCATCATTTGTGCCCAGCAATGCGTGCAGTGATGGATGGCAGTGTTACACACTTACAATGTGGACTTCAGATCATGTTAGCACAATGTAAAGCATTTGGACATAAATAAATCCATAAGTCATCAAAAATAGATACAAAGTTTGATGAAATTAGGATTCGAAAATTCCTTGAATTAAAATAAAAAATTCCAAAGATTTCTGGAAAATGCACCTGCTAGAGAGTAGGCAAAAAATGATGAAAAAATGAAATATCCCTGAGACCCAGGCATGGCAAGCGTTGTTCCAGAATTACTTTCAGTTATTAAACAAATTTGCTTTTTTTTAAATCCATAATGAACGTTGGGAAATCCATTATGTACCATTTTGAGAAAATAAAACTGGAGTATGAGAATCACATTTTTTGGGGTTACTACCAAATTTCAGACAAAGTATGTATTATGTGGTCCTGCTCTCAAGAAAAATGACAAATTGGAAACACCTTTATTTTATATTCATAAGGAAACTATACACTGTATTATCTCTAACTGAAACATGCTTTTTGTCTTATTATAATACAATACATGTATCTAAGTGAACCATTTCTAAGTGAAGCCAAATAGTAATCATTTATTTTCGAAAGAATTTATTAAATGAATCTTTATCCCCACCCCCACCCCCCAGTCACAGAGACTCTCCTTTCATGCCTAAGAACTCATAAGTAAGTCAGATGGCAGAAGAGTTAAATGAAAGTCTACCTTGCAGGACAACTGACCAAATCAGAATTTTATTTCTAAGTAAAAGGATATGCCATACTTTGGACTATGTGTAATTTTAGAACATGAATCCTTAAATCTTTTTTCTTCTGAGGGAGCCTGGAATTAACACATAGCTAACGCATTTCATTTTGGAAAGAGTTACCTTTGATAATCTAGCTGATAAATCTAGCTGATAACCATCCTCAATTTACTCAATTTTGCTACCTTGAACATCGCCTTCCCTAAAGTAGGGGTTTAGAACACCTGCTTTTCAAACTGATACAAAACTCACTGATTGTCTCAAAGTTCCTTTGCATCAATTCTCTTTCTATGTACGCTCAACATAATTCAAAGGCATTAGAAGTGACAAATCAGTATGAATTAGTCCC
Source organism: Urocitellus parryii (assembly GCF_045843805.1). Classification (NCBI taxonomy): domain Eukaryota; kingdom Metazoa; phylum Chordata; class Mammalia; order Rodentia; family Sciuridae; genus Urocitellus; species Urocitellus parryii. The sequence goes on from NC_135540.1 coordinate 137,752,246, forward strand.
CAGTGTCTAAAAGAGAATATTCCTAAGCATCTCTGAAATATTCATGGAGGAATGAAAGCATATAGACACAGGGATGCAACCAGCACTTTGCTCAGAGGTCTTTTAAAACGAACTGAATGTGCTCGAGTGTATTCATTGCTTAGACCGTGGCAAAGCTATGGAACCCCTTTTGGAATATTACACAGGCATTGAGCTGTGTGGTTTCTCCCTCCTCTTCTTCTTCCCTCCACATTTCACATTGTCCTTTGTGTCTATGTAAATAATTATATTTACTTATTCGTCAAAAAATAAGAAAAGGAAATCAATGTATGTCCTGTCTAGTCTTTTTAAGCTAAAAATGCAGTAAACTATACTTTATGAAGTACAAGAGGAGTCCTAGACTGACCCAAATTTTCTTTGCTTGTGTTTTGTTTGTTTTTTCCATATATTCATATTTCTGCCCTTACTATGGAAAGTCAACTTTTGTATATAAGGGAATCATTAAAGAACAATTTGTCTGATGTGCCTGAACTTCACAAAATATCAGAAGACCAAGGAAAACAAATAATATTTATGATCAAACTCCACATCTATTTTTTTAAAGTTTAACAATAATTCAGAGGCCAAAGTGCTCTGGTGACCTTAGTTGGTGTGCTCTGTCAAGTCAATACCTTGAGGCCCTTACTGTACCAGCAGTAAATTGACATCATCAATCAAATGCAGAATGAGAAAGAATCACTGCTAATAAAGGCATTTTGAAGACTAATGAATATTCATTGCCCCTCTATGCCTGCTTCAGTTTCTATTATTCCGTGTTTCAATTCAACTCCATGTCTTTATTGTATCTCTAGAAAGAGTTAATGAAAATATACAAAGTTATGCATACTAATTAAAAACAGAAAAGCAAACACTTGACTTGATTATGTAGGTCTACAGAATACTCGAATATGGAATATTTTTGACGGACATGATATGGATAAAATGTATTTAATGTGTTTTTCTTTAGATATCTGTGATTTTTAAGAATGCATTAATTAATATTAAAACTTGTTGGGAGAGAGTTCCAAAGTCTAGATATAAGCACAGATTTTGATAAGAACCATACATAGGCTTTTGATAAAGAAAATTAACTTCCCTGAATGTCACATTCCCTTTTTTAACCCACTTGTCTATGCCAAGTCTTTTGGGAACAATTAAGAGTGTCCCCAGAAACAAGGCCAGTTCACTACTTGGAACAATAGGTACCCACTCCCAAACAAGCTTAAATAGAAACCACCAAATATAAAATGGGATCCCCACAGGCCTGCACTCTTTCCTTTTTCCCCATGACTGTGGAAGGACTGTCCTCTGCTTTACTTTCCCATTGGTGTGTGACACATTAGCAGACATTTTAGGGCTTGAACCAGTAACACAAATATGTAGTACCTCACAATGTGGCCTGCAGTTGAGACTTCTCAGCTGGATTCTTTGTTTCAGCTTCTTGCTAGTCTTTGCCAGTCAAGATGCTGGCCAGGGCTGTATTCTCTTAGCCACTTTGTAGGCTGTTGGACAAGGACCAGGCTCAGCAAATAGAGACTGACTTGGCTCCTTGCATGTGGCCCCTGTGATAGGCCCTCCACCTTAGGGCAGCTTACTTTCTCAAAGTCAACAATAATCTTTCCAAAGTGGATTTGATGTCTCATTTCAGAACTTCGATATGATTGAATCAGGACAGGTCAAAATAACTTCTATTTCGATGAAAACAACTGTACACACACACACACACACACACATACACACACATACAAGTTTTGTAGCTTCATTTGTGTGTCCTATGTATTTAATTTTTCTATCTTATTTCATTATATAGTAATGCTAATACAATATTGAATAAAATTATAATAGATTTTGAATATTTTTAAATTTTCTTTTGACTTTAGAAATAAAATACAATGTTTCTAAGTATCAACTTTTAGTGTATTTCCTTTAGAATTAAAAAAAATTATCTTAATTGAGTTCAGAAAAATATCTATCTATATTCACAATGCTGTGTGATTATTAAAATCACTGATGAATGTTGATTGTTTTAAGTATGCTATTTTCACCCATGAGGGAATTCTCTTTTAATATATTAATGTGGCATAATTATTTCACTTTCCAATTTTGAACCATGTATATGTTTCTAGAATAAATGTTACTTCATTTACTTCATTATATATATATATATATATATATATATATATATATATATATATATAAGAATATTCACAATTTTCCATATATGTGAATGAGTTTTGCCCATGATTTTATTTTTCTTGAATTATTCCATTCTGGTTTTAACATCTTAAATGAGTTGGAAAATTAATCAAGGAAGTAAATAATCTCAACAATGAAAAATATAAAACACTGATTAAATAAATTGAAGATGGCACAAAAACTGGAAAGACCACATCCTTAGTTTGTGTAGTGGGAAAATTAACTTTGTTAAATGTTCATTCTACAGAAAGTGATTGGCAGATTGAACGTAAGGTCTATAGAAAGCTTCGATAGCAGGCTGAATCTAGCAGACAAAATAATCTGTGTACATGAAGACAGAACTTTTATGATTATCCAGTCACAGATTTAAAAAAGAAGAAGAAGAAGAAAAGGAAAAATTAAAAAAAACACCATGGAAATTATGGGACATAATTAAGGGACCTAATATATTTATATAATAAATGTTTCAGAAGGAAAAGACATAAAAAGCAACAGAAAACACATTCAGAAAGATAAGGGCTAAAAACTTCTCAAATCTGTCAGAAGATGCCAACACTCAGATACAAAAAAAAAAAAAATACAAGCTTTCTATTCAATTTGATTCAAGGAGGAGTTCATCAGAGCACATAATAATCAAATGCTCAAAAATAAAGAAATAAAAAATTGAAATGGTGACATAGAAGACACATTTCATATAAAGGAGATGCAATAAGACTGTGGGCAGATTTCCTAATGGAAACTCAGCAGACAAAGAAAGAGTGGAACGATATGCTCAGTGTGCTGAGGAGAAAAAAAAAAGTACTCACCAAAATTACTTTGTCCAAAAGCTGCAATCAACATAAGAAAAGAAAGCATAAATGGGAAAGGCTCACAGAACACCATTGTCAGAGAAAAAAAAAAAACAAACAAAACTACAAAGGAAGATGGCAACAGAGAAAAAAAGAAACAAACTATATATACAAATCATATATATATATATATATATATATATACTCTCTGTATACACACAAATTACAAATATATAAATATACACACAAATATATAAAATAACAAGAACAAATATCACAAATGACAATAGTAAACCTCAACATGTCAATAATTACTTTGAATGCAAATTGATTTGATTTTCCAACAAAAAGACATAGATTGATTAAGTAAGAAAAAGGTAAAGAAAGAAGGAGGAGAAGAAAGATGAAAAGGAGAAGAAGATGAGAAGGAGTGGGAGAGGAAGGAGAGGGAGGAGGCAGGGGAGGAGGAGAGGAAGGAGGCAGAGGAGGAGGAGAGGCAGGAACAGGAGGAAGAGGAGAAGAAGATACGTGCTGCCTCCAAGAGACGTGTCTCACTTTTAGGAACACATGGAGACTGAAAGTTAAGGAATGAAAAGGAATAGTCCATAAAAATTGAAATAAGTGAGAGAGAGAGAGCTTGGATAGCCATATTTGTATGAAACAAAATAAATTTTAGGTCAAATGCCATTCAAAAAGAGACGAAGTCATTACACAATGATGAAGAGATGAATTCATCAAAAAGACCTAACAATTATAAACACATATGCATGCAACATGGGCAAACCTAAAAATATCAAGGAATATTAAGGAATTTTGAAGCAAAACAAGTTTGCACTACAATGACAGCAGGGGACTGCAATACCCCAGTTTCAACAGTGGAAAAAACCTCCAGGCATAAAATTATTGAGGAAACATTGGACTTGATTCACACTTGCACATTTTTCTCAAGTGCACACAGAAAACCCTCCAGAATAGATCATAGATTATATGTCAGGCCACAAAATGAGTCTAAGCATATTGAAGAGGATTCAAATCATATTATCTCTCTCTCTCTCTCTCTCTCTCTCTCTCTCTCTCTCTCTCTCTCTCTCTCGTGTGTGTGTGTGTGTGTGTGTGTTGCTGGGGATTGGACCCGGGGCCTTGTGCATGCTAGGCAAGTACTATACCAACTGTGCTCTATCCCCAGCACTTAACTCCCTTTTCTCACCATAGCAGCAGGAAAGTAGAAATCAATTACAAGAGAAATCATAGAAAATCCACAAATACATGGAAAGTAGCATGCTGCTGAAGAAAGAACTGGTCAAGGAAAAAATACAAAACACGATAGCAAGAAATGACTCCAAATAAATGACAGTGGAAAGATGCAAGTAAATACAAAGGTACTCTTTGGTCATGGATTGAAAAAATATTGTAAAATGTACTCACTACCCAAAGTGAGGCAGAGAGTCCATGTAGTCCCTACCAATATTTCAATGTCATTTTTCTCATATATTGAGAAAAGCATCATAAAATCTGTATAGAACAAAGTTAAAAAAAAAAAAAAAACGCAGATAACTAAGGAAATGTTGAGCAAACAGGACAAAGCTCAAAACACCCCACCGCCTGATTTCAAGCTGCAGTAATTTAAGAAGAATGATACTGATTAATAAAAACAATGACAACAGTAGATGGAGCAACTAGAGAGCCTCCAAACAAACCCACACCTTTCCAGAATGCCAATTTCCAACAGAAGTGCCAAGAATACACAACATGAAGATAAGGGTCTGTCAACAAAAACTGGATACCCACATGCCAAAGAATGAAATCAGGCTCTTGTCTAACACCTTGCATGAAAATCGACTCAAACTATATTAAAAACATAAACATAAGGCCAGAAACTTCAAAAATTCTTTTAAAAATACATGAAGAAATATATAACACATTTGTCTGGTTAATAATTTGTGGGGAGAATTGCCTCTCTAAACAGGTAACAAAAGCAAAAATCGACAAATGTAATTAAAACAAGCTGAAACATTTTTGCACAGTAAGGGAAACAAGAGGGTAAAAAGACAACTTACAGCACTATGAAATATATATGCAAGCCATACACCTGATAAGGGTTAATATACAAAGTGTATAGGAACTCAAACAACTCAATAGCAAGGGAATCAAACTTTTAAGATATGGGCAGATGATAATTTGTTACAATAGTGATATGAAACTGATATATTCATGAATCTATTCCAGATCTATAAGTGTGAAACAGTAAACTTGCAATGTCATTATAAGTCACAATTTTAGTATAATGAAATCATAACACAGCAATGAAAAGACAAATACAATCTTTTAAAAAAGTAAAAAAAAAAAAAATAGGCAGAGGATCCAAGTAGCCAGTTAACAAGAAACAACATATAAATGACCAACAGATACATGAAACAATGCTCAATGTCACTCATTATTAGGAAAACGCAAATCAAAACCACAATGAGATGCAACTTCTCAGGATATGTGAGCCCATAACTGTGATACACCATAGAGGGGGATATAAATTAATCTAGTGATTATGGAAAACACAGTGGAGGTTCCTCACAAAGCTAAACATTGTGTCACCTTGATATCTAGCAGTCCTACTTCTGTGGATATACCCAAAGGATGTGAGATCAACATATCAAAGGGATATCTGTACTCCCATATTTATTGTAGTAGCATTATTTACAATAATCAAGTTAGAGAATCAACATTTACTCATGAACCAATGAGTGAATAAAAGTAAAAAAAACACAGGTAACCAGTGTTGAGTAAAAGGGACAAAGCTCCAAAACATGGGTTTTCCCTCACTGCCTTAGGGAGGGATCCATAATGCATTTTTCCCTATTCCCATCTTAAAGGGAAACTGTCACAATGTCTGGAGCCCTTGATATCCTGCAAATGAAGGAGGAGGATGTCCTCAAATTCCTTGCAGCAGGAACCCACTTTGGTGGCACCGACCTTGATTTCCAGGTGGAACAATGTATCTACAAAAGCAAAAGTGATGGCCTCTACATCACAGATCTGAAGAGGAGATGGGAGAAGCTTCTGCTGGCAGCTCATGCCATTGTTGCCATTGAAAACTCTGCTGATGTCCGTGTCATATCCTCCAGGAATACTGGCCAGCGGGCTGTGCGAAGTTGCTGCTGCCCCAGAGCCACTGCTATTGCTGGCTGCTTCACTACCGGAACCTTCACTAACCAGATCCAAGCAGCCTTCCCAGAGCCACATCTTCTGGTGGTTCCTGATTCCAGGGGTGACCACCAGCCACTTACGGAAGCATCTCATGTCAACCCGCCTACCATTGCTCTGTGTGACACAGAATCTCTTCTGCACCATGTGGATATTGCCATTCCATGCAACAACCAGGGAGCTCATTCTGTGGGTCTGATGTGGCTGAGACATTCTGCCTTTGTGTGGCCCCATTTCCCATCATCACCCATGGGATGTCATACCTGAGCTCTTCTTCAACAGAGATCCTGAAGAAAACACTGTGGCCACGAAGGAATTTCAGGGTAAATGGACTTCTCCAGCTCCTGAGCAGCTCACTGCTACTCAGCCAGAGGTAGAAGACTGGTCTGAAGGTGTGCGGGTGCCCTCTGTGCCTATCCAGCAGTTTCCTACTGAAGACTGGGGTGCCCAGCCAGCCACTGAAGACTGGTCTGCAGCTCCCACTGCTCGGGCCACTGAGTGGATAGGAACAACCACTGAGTGGTCTTGAGCTGTTCTTCTTCAGACACTTTGGAAATAAGGTTACAAACATAAATACTCATTACTTTAAAAGAGAGAAAGAGAAAGAAAGAAAGAAGAAAGAAAAGATGATACCTGTAATAGAATATTATTCTGTCATTAAGAATGAGGGAAATTATATTTTCAACACACAAACAAAACTGGAAGACAACAGAGTAAGTAAAATAGTCCAGGTACAGAAGGCAGATATCATTTTGCTACTTATATGTAGAACTTAAGGCACTCAAACACACAGAGGTTGGAAGAGGAACAGCGGGTACCAGAGGCTGGGGAGGTCAGCAGGTACCGGAGGCTGGGAGGTTGGCAGGGGGGAGATGTTGACCAGAAGGTACATCACTTAGTTAGGAGGAATAAATGGGAAGGTCTTAGGGTAGCAGAGATATTAGTAAGCTTGATTCCGTCATTCCACAACAGACACATGTAACACAACATCACTTTGCATTCTACAAATGCATACAAGTATGATTTGTCCATGTTCAGTAAGAGCACAAATAAACATAAAGACCACAAAATATTCCTTTGTAAATAGTGTTCATGATTATTTAAGTTTTTTTTTAAATGAAACTGTTATAAAGCAGAGAAAACTATCATTTTATATATATATATATATATATATATATATATATTTAAACTTTAAACTTAACAGACTCCACGAAGCCATAAAGAGGAGGTAGAATTGCATCCTCCCTCCAGGCTCTATTTTGATTAAGAGGAACGACTGTGGAGTCGGATATTTCATCCTTGTCTCCAGTTTATTGAACCTTAGATTCGGGCATATTACCTTACCACTGGGCTTCTTAGTGTTTTAATCTCCAAATGGGAAGAAAAGTAATTACTGCACACATTTATTATGAATATTAACTAATTTATGTGCAATGCTTAGTGTACTTCATGGCCCATACACACTGTTGTTTGAACTGCGGCTGTCATTGTTATTTTATTCATAATTATAACCAAGAGAAAAAAGCCTGCAACTTCACAAGTGTCTTGTTTTCATAACCCTTGTCTGGTCTATTCACTCAGGAAGTCCACAGAGGTAGCAAGGATCATTCCTTTTTTTGCATTTCACAAAAGAGCAGCCTGCTTGGCCCAGGAGAGGCGGTGTGTGTGAGACCCTCAGGTGAGCCACCTTGCAGCCAGACCTTGAATTGGCAACCTTGATGCAAGCTCAGCGTGTTTCCACTCCAGCCTCCTGTATTACAGTGCATTTCAGTAATTGTTCTTTTGCGTTAATAATCTAAAGGTACTTGGGGGGAAATGAGATGTGTAAGAGCATTTAAAAAAGCAATTGAAACACTGAAGCCAGGAGGGCAAGCGCCAAAGAACAATACGCCAATTCAGAGGCACGAAGGGGCAGGTCTAGTGACTTGCTCCTGGAGGCAGGCAAGGAAGGGCACCAAATGCAAGCACAAGAGGTCAAGCTGAAAATAATAATGCCTCTGAAGCTGATTCCTCATTATTATTGTTATTCAAACAAAGACCCACAGCTGTTGCTTGGACCTTTGGCCTAAGCTGCAAGATTCTTTAAATGTCTGTTGTGAATCTCACTAAAAGGGCTATTTTTAAGCAACAGTTTTAAAGGAACAAGTGTAGGAAAAACTGAGAATAAATAGAGTTCAGATTTGTTCCTGATTTTGTTACCTTAATAACTTAAAATCCTTTGTTCCTTACCTTTTCTCTAAAAGGTATTAAGATAATAGGAAACAAAAATGTGTTGCAGATACAAAATGTCAGTATTGGCTATGGCGTTCCATTTTATCATGGCTCCCCATGCCCCCACCAGATTGATAAAACAGAAGTAATAGGGAATGTATTGGAGTAAATTACATTATATACATGACATAATGTCACAATGAACCCCACTGCAATGAATAATTATAACGCACTAATTAAAACAAAAAATAAGAGCTGGTAGAATTAAGAGGATAGAGTTCGGGAAAAAAAGCTGTTAGTTGTCATTTTTAACATTAGGCAATGCACCACAAACTTCACTGTAATTCTTTAAAAAAAACTTGGTGCATAACATTTCCCCCTTAAATAGGTTTGGAAAACTATATTCCACAGACAAAATCCAACCTGATACCTTTTAAATGAATAAAGTTTTATTAGATCCTACCACTTTCATTTTTGTGTGTATGGTCTCTAGCTACTTTTGATTTATTAAAGTATGATGTTAGCTACTGGCTGAGTAGTTAGTTGCTACAGAGAAAAGGTCAGCAAAGCCTCATACATCCTCTATGTGTCTCTATCAAAAAATCACTGCCAAGCACTAGTTGAGGAAATTGAGATTTAGTGAGAGGAAATGCTGTAAATCAAACAGCTCTTGGCTCTTTCGAAGTGGGAAATGATCTCAGATTTTCTTAGTTCAACCTGGGATAAAACTCAAATAGACACTTCTCCAGGGCAAGCAAACTGCAATTCTCCTTAAGAGGTACTATATGCACATGTTTGAGAATGCAGCTTCATCCTAGAGAACCTGGAGCCGTAATGGGGGACTGCTTTTCCAGCATCTGAAGATCTGATATGAGAAGCAGAGTTCACACTTGGTTTTGGTTTCCCTTATGCTACAGAGTGGCAGTTACTTGGTAAATGCTGGCCATGTGTTCTGCAGGCTAGAAAGGCAATCTCTCTGTGTGCCAGCTATGATTTTCCGTGTTGGGTTGGGTCAAAGTTTTGTTTCTGGGCTACAAAATGTGTTCATTTTCAAAGGATTTCCTTTTGAATGGGATGCCTCTTTGAGGGCTTGTTTTGGTTTGGTTTTTAAATTTCCTATTGCCCTACTCAGGCCTAAGGGGTGCAGCAGAATTGCTGACTTGAGTCTCAGGCTGACAAAAAGGAAGAGGGCTTTGTAAGCAAAAGGAAACTTCGGAAACATCTGGCACAAAAATGTGAATTTATGAATCATGGGTGGGTCCCTTCAAAGGTTCCTGTTAAAATTTGCCTTGCAGCACAGATAACCTCCCACTGGTTTGGAGGATTTATCTATTTATTTATTTATTTATTTATTTATTTATTTATTTATTTATTTATTGTGTGTGTGTGTGTGTGTGTGTGTGTGTGTGTGAGAGAGAGAGAGAGAGAGAGAGAGAGAGAGAGAGAGAGAGAGAGAGAGTATGTGTGTGTATGTTTTTTTGCCATCAGATAGGAAAGTCAAAAAACCATGAGACTATCAAGTCAACCTAACAATCGCACATAGTGGGAAGATCTTTCAATTGTGTATCCAAATGACAAGGATTCCCACCATCTTGCCTTACCAACCTGCTGACCACACTCTGCAAAAACAGCAGTCTTCTGCCTCTACCTGCCCACTGGGCTGTTGTGAAGGTCACCATAGATAAAGCATGTGAACAGAATTTACAGCTTTAGAGAACATGTAAGATGAACCTTACAGGCATCACTAAGTTGACGATGATAATGTTAATGGCAGACATGACTCATCCAGGGCGTTTTTGAGACATTGAGGGCACTTTTTATACTTACTATGAGATAACCCTTTAAACCTAGTTGGCTCAAAAGAGCAAGACAGCACCATGACCACACTCCTCAAACATCCAAATTCACAGCAAGTTTACTTGCTGAGCACTGCCTGCTGGAGGCTGTAGAGGAAGGATTTCTGAAACTTCCCAGCAACAGGTTTAATTCAAAAAACCGTAACCTGAAAAGAGGGTGCCATAGGAAGTCAAGTGGAGGGGAGATCCACAAGCCCTCCTGCTGGTCATTTCTCACTGAAGGAATCTACCTGGATCTAGTCAAGCCACTAGAAATCTATGGTCTCAAATTCAGCTGCTCTTCCCCACAATTTTCTCCCTCTTTTAAAAAGCTTCTTTCTTATTTATGAAGTTACACAAGAGTACCCTTTCCCACTAATTGGCCCTTATTTTACCTGGCACAAAAATCTGTTACTCAAGTTATCTAGAACTCAGCAAATCTGCTTCCACAGGGCCGTGCCCACTTCCAGGGCCTCTGTCCAATGACTTATCATATTTGCATTAGCTGATCCCACACCCTGTATCTAGCTTTCCTGGTTCTAGCCCCTGCCCTTCCCACTTCCCTTCAAGTCATCTCACTTAATAACTTACTGTCATTTTCTCCTCTGCATTTGCACAGGGTGGCATAACAAGTGCTTCTGTCACAGTGCTTGAACTTTCTACATTGCCACTGGTTGTGTCCCCACAGTCATACACTAGACCATGACAATGACTTGAGATTAAAATTTTGCATTTTGCAGCACTTGGAACCAAATACAGACTCAATAGCTCATTACTGTATAGTGTATAGGCACTGTCCATAAAAATCTAGTATATGTCCACCAAAATCCTAAGTTGCTTCAGATCCCCAGTACATGCCTGAAGCTGCAGAGAGCAATGGAGAGTATCCTTATCATGTCTTCTCTTATACCCACATAACAATAATAAAATGCGATCTATAATTATGACTTATAAGTGACCTAAAATGAAAAATAAAGCAAAATAATTATAACAATATACTATAATAAAGCTTCCAGCTTCATTATTCTTATACTTTGAAGTCCTACCAATTGCCAAAAAAAAAAAAAGAAAAAGAAAAAAGAAAAAAATGTCTTGAGAGTTCTTTTCCAAAAAGTTTTGTCATGATAAAAATCTGTGGGTATCTTTACACTTTCACCTTCTCAACTTATACATATGTGGGTGATCTTATCTGATTGCTTTTCTAGGACAATCTGAACTTTAAAAACCATGTTGCATTCTGTAACTCCAGAGCTCTGGGAGATCTTTAATATCTAGTTCTGTGGATGGCAAACTCATTTATGTGATAACACTCCAAAAAATCAGATGTCTCTGTAGAATTCTGTGATGTATAATTTGATCACATCTAATACTGTCATGTAAATAAGAAAGTTTTTACAATCAGAAAATGTGATTGTGATATCAGAACACAATCTGAAAGTCACACTGTAATGACAGAACCTAGGGAACTGGGACTATTCAGCCAAGCTTTGACATCTGCTAACTTATATCTGTACATTTGGTTTTTTACTTTTTTGTTAATTGATAGGAGATAACATTATTATAAAGAAATTAGAGATAATCTCATAACAGAAATTTCTTAAAACTAACTTAGCTTTCTTTATATATTTGTGAAAATATTTATATAGTTAACACCTTGCTTCTACAGACCACAGTAACATCATAAATTTCATTGACCAGACCTGTATTTTAAAAGACAAAAACATTTTTTAATATCATAGTTATTTCATGATTACAATATACCAAGAAACAGAATTTAATCCTAGGCGAAACTTTGAGAAAGTCTTACTTTATTTTGTTTATATCTTCTACTTTGAAAGGACCAGAGATTGCTACTTAAGGGCTTTGAGAAAATAAAGCACAGTAATATTGGCCAGCCCCACAGACGGGCTTTATGAGCCAACCACAGGGGTGAGCCCCAGGGACAGGATGGGTCTAGTCACTGGAACAGACCAACATGCCCAGGCCTAAAGAGGAGATGGCAGGGGGATATTTACAATTCTGAAGGTGCATTTGAATTCTAGCTCTTGCGTGCACATATGAGTCATATTTGGCTAGTCAATTTTCTGCTGCACGTAAGTGTATTATTCTTGCTTAAATAATAATAGTCATGATAATAATAACTATATACACACACTTATATGATCGCCTTTCTGAATTTTTAAAAATCAAATATATTAAAATTGATTTGCATGCAAAAAACGTTGATAACTACTTAATTGACTCCAAAAATAAATAAATAATATGTGAATAAATAAATAAAGCCATAAGGTGATAAGGTATATGATTTATTGATTTATCGCATTTTATTTGTGACAATATTTTATTCATAAAAGTTCTGTAAAAAAATAAATAAAAGGCCAATGCTTATAAGTATAATAAATCAGTGAAGACATCAGACTTTTAGGATTATAAGCCAGACCAGACCTCAGCAATGAGTCTCCAGATACACTCTTTTGACACGGAAAAGCCACCAGCAGCCCTATTGTTTATATCTGAACCACATTTAATGTATGCCCACTATGAACTACAGACTATTTTGTTGAGGAGTCTGGAAATTATTTTATTTGAAATTAGATTAACGTGGCTACCACATTATTCCCAAGGCCTTCCTCCTGTGTGCTGTTCAAATCAGGAAACCATCTAACTGAGTCTGCTTACAAAACACACCAACGTGTCCACAGCTACACTGTCATAATTTTACAGTGTTATCTGCACAGCTCCTAGTTACATTTTAACATTTCTCATTGGATGTATGTCCTCCAACAAGTATAAGAGTGTAAATGGGAAGGAGAGAAATAACCATTATTCTTCTTTAATTATGAGGTGCTTTGTTTTGTTTTACTTCTTCAAGTTTAAAGATAACCAATGCTCATAGGAAGGAGATATTATATTCCCAAACTAGCATTCAGAAGAATCTGTTGTCATGCAGTGGTGACGATGGGCTATGGTAGCACAAGGCTTGGGGTCACAGCCTGGCTCTGATTTGCTCTGCTTAAGAGATTTGATTTCGATAAAATGCTCTTCTATTATGGCTAACACTAAATTTATTTTATGTAAGATTTGAAAGTGTTCCATGAGCCATCAAGCACTATGCAAACATTATTATGGCTTTTGATTTTTTTCTGTAGGGAAAATAGCATTGGAGGTTAAAACTCAGAGTTTTAGTTACTTTAAGATTTTTAAATAATAACATGAACCATGGAAAGCTTAAACCCTAAGATAAAGTATCATGAAGGAGGGTTTAGATGTATGTTTGTATACATGTGTGTATTTATGTATAATACACACACACACACACACACACATATATATATATATATATATATATATATATATAATTTAGAGAAAATAATGTGGTCATTAATATTAGCCACAATTACAAATAAAATGAAGGTTTGTGCTATAAAGTGTACATCAACACAGCATGTAGTTAAATAAAACCGTAGCTAAATAATATGTAAAGAGTATTTTGTTAAAAAGCACACATACACTCAGAGGAAAATACTATTCAAAACAGAGTGCATGAAGATGTTAATGTATTCTGATAAGGGAAATATTTTCCCCAAACCTAGGTATAGATTAAGTACCACCAAGACAGGGTTTTCTTAGGTGAAGAGCCCTGAGGTCTGGCCAGTCTCAGAGAGCCCCATAATCTTCAGGAAATTTAAGAGTAGTGGACCAGATTCTAGGTTGACATATTTCTACATCAGTCTATTCTCCTTTCTTGCACAGTGTAGATAAGTTTGTTTTCAAAACTCCCCAAAGGCCCGGTAGCCTGTCCACGGTCCCACATAGAATGTGACTCTCCCCCTGCAGTGACAGCTACCCACAGTGGAAGATGATGTTCAGCATTCTTGCTACGTGACTGGTCCACATACTCTTTCACTTATCTTGTTCTGCCATCAAGTTCTAGTTAGGTCTCACAGTAAATTTAAAAAGAAAACACCCTTCCTCATTTTCAAATGCTTTGGAGGGGAAATCCCACACTTGTTGAGAACCATGGAGCTTCTGAGATGGTTAGTGCTGAAGTCATGCTCTGAAGAAGCCTTTTCTCCTCTCTGAACTCAGGCTGTAACCCTAGACCTAAAAGAGAGAATAGTTTCCAGGGGTCCAAAGGTAAAAGGCTATGTGGTGGACATCTGACCATTTTTTGGCAATTGGGCACCTGAAGCAAAATTATACAGACCCAATCCTTTATGTCCTAAGAGGTAAAATAAGCCCGTGCTTACCTCTGTGAGCTGGTGCTAAGGCAGAACCACAGTGCAGGTTTGCATGAACTGGAACCCTATCCCTGGGTGGAATACACACATTTAAAGTACAATGATCCAGATTATGACCCTGCCTTTCACTGTTTTCTAGTGTCTTTGATGTATAGTTCATGACCTTTAATTTGTATATCTGTGTCATTTTAAAAATACTCTCTTTAAATCTATAATTATCCAGATACCTATCTAAATATTTTTTCTAAAGATTTTATGTTTTCTGCAAGTTTTCTGAATTGATGAATCTATTTCCTGAATCTATTGATGTAAATTTATTGTGCTTATTCTTTAATGGACTGAGAAGGGGAATTACTTTAAAGGGTTTTCTAATATTAAATCGGACAGCATTCTTGATATACAAGCAAATCAGTCCTTATTTTGTTCCTGTGCCATGGGATTCATTTTCTAATGTTGCATAAAATTTTTCCAACTATGCTCCTAAGAATGCTAGATAATTTCCACGTATTATCTTTTTAAAGTGAATTTTATTGTTGAATTATAATTATACATAACAGTGACTTTCCTGTGACAAACAATCTGGTCTACATTCTTCTCCCCTTTCCTTTCTCTCTTCCCTCCCAGGGATCTACTTCCTTTGCTGAATTAGTTTTTCTTTTATTTTCATGAGGTCTGTCCTCTTTTTTCGTCTGTAGCTTCCACTTATGAAAGAAAATATATGAACTTTCACTCTGAGTCTGGCTTATTTCTCTTAACAAAATGCTTTCATGTTTCAACCATTTTCCTGAAAATAACATAATTTTATTCTCCTTTATGATTGAATAAAATCCAGCATGAACACACACACACACACACACCATTTTCTTTATCTCCTCATCTGTTGAGGGCACCTAGGCTGAGTTCATAACATGGCTTTGTGAAAGGCACTGCTATAAACACAGGAGGTTGTGCATCATTCTAGTAAAGCCTTTGTAGGGTTTGACAGTAAGATCACCTCCACCTCATGATATAAATGCAGGTGCATTACGTGTATGCCAGTTTTCCAGCACTTTATATAAATTTGGAATTGAATTTAATTTTGACCACTTTCTGAAATTGAATGTAAGATCTTCTGAGCAAGTTGTCATTTTCCTGTGTGGATTTAGCTGGTTCTCTTTTGAGAATCATTGTATCCCTGCTATAATAGTCTTATATTTAAACAAAGAAAAAGGCACTAATTGTAGCATTCTTGTTCTACAACCTCTCTTACGTCTATTTTCTATTCTACTACATTTCTTGACAGTCTTTTCTCTGTATGTCCCTTGCAGAGATATCCCTTTTATGTAACTGTCTGGACTGATCTTGTCCCAATTCACTGTATTAGACATCTCAAGGGCCCAAAAGAATGGAGCTCATCAGGGTTCAGGAAGTGGCTCTTCAATATTTGCAAGGAACTGAATTCTCCCATCTTACTAAAAACGCCATCGTTAAGTTCCTGAGTGTCCAACATTCAGAGGAATGAACTCTCTTTCCTCCAGATTCAACATGCAAGCCTACAAAGAGCCTTTCCTATATCCAGGCTCAGAGCCAAGCTCAGGGATGAGCGAAACAAATGTTAAGAATGACCTCCCTAGGCCACCATCATTTGGGAGATAGAAATTCCTAAGCAAATAGAATAATAAGATAAATGTAGAGGTAAGAACCAGAGAACCCAGAGGGGGAAATATCTAAATACCTGGTAGTGACAAGTGGTCATAGAAGAGTCATTTTGTTTCTGTAGATTGTGCATGACCAACTGTTTACCCAGGACTACCCTACTTTTAGCACTATAAGATTGCAAACTGGGAAAACCCTTGGTCATTGAAATATGATCAGTTGCTAACCCTATCTAGACCCCATCAGATGCATAATGCTATTTTCATCACAGAGTGAAGCTTAGAACTTTGTCTATAGTCAGTTGGCTTATGATCTGAATAGCTATGAGCAGGAAGTTTTCACCAGGCATCAGAAGAAGAATGGCATGGCACTTGAGAGAAAAAGTTGGGCTAGGGCAGTGAGCTTGGTTGCCAAGAGACCAAAGAAGACACCTAGAGAAGGTACAAGGGGTGAGGCATATTTAGAAATGCTCACAGAGGAGATCCAGTGGCTCTGGGATGGTCAGGTGCTTCACCAGAAGATCCACTCTCAATGAGCCGGAAAGGTGCTTCACCAGAAAGTCCAGTTGTGCTAGGCTGGGCAGGTACACCTCTACTCTACACAATGCTTCCCATGCCTCACCAAAACATAGCACCTTTGGCCCTCAAGATGCCAGTGATAGCCACCTGGAATAGTACTTCCCTCACCTAAGGGCTCTGGCCCACTGCAGGGAGAAGGGTTAGGCCTCAGAACCATTGACAATCATTAATGCTCTTAGTTTGGTTTGTTCCTTGGATGAGCCGTATCTTAAGGAGCAGTTGTCCTGGAGTGCATGCAAGAAAGCAGCTTTCTATAGTCACCACTGACTCACCCTAATTCCAGAATACAGTGCTCATTAAGGCAACCTGTATCTGAACATTCCTGCACAGACTCATTCTTCCCTTAAGGTGGCTTGTCCTTTGGGAATGGAAAGGGGCCTTCCAGGACATGGTGTTTTGTTGCCTTCCTCCTCTTCAAAAACAGTGCAATCCGTGCAGAATCGGCAGAGAGGACGGCTGTGGTCTGGGACTGCCAGCCCTGTGTGACGGAAGGTAGAGGGAGTACATGGAAAGGGTAGCAGATGCGATGGAAGACAAAGACAAACGCCAGAGGTGAAAGCTGATTGACGACTGTGGGCTTCACCTTATTCTATGGTGAATAGGAGGCAGATATGAGGGAGGCTTTAGCAGAGTCAGCTCCAAAATAGCATGCATACAATAGTGAAGAATACACATTCCTTTACATCCTTGGACATAGGAGGATCTTTGTATGCCCAGGCATTTTACTGCTTTTTTTTTTTGAAGAACTGTGTGCATCTTCTTTTATCACCATGCAATGGCGTGTAGCAGGAGAGTTTCAGGTGGGAATTAAAACCTCCTACATTCCCATCAGATTCTGCTACAGATTCACCATGTGACCTCAGGCAAGTATCTAAAATTCTCCAGCGTTGGGGAATCAAAAAGGGACTTTGGAAGTTCTAAAAGGGAGATGGTAGTATCTAATGCTGTTGTTTTGTAAGGAACTGGGGAGAAAGGCTCTGGAAGAAGTCAGGCAACAAACAATCTAGGTTTTGAATTGTACTTGGAATGATGGGATGGCTAACAAAATAAAAGGAACTTGCTGAAAAGGAAAGGAGGAATGGCACTCGGCAGTTTAAAGTATCCCAAAATTATCTGTGCAACTTCAGGGAGGCTATGCAACAGGCCTTGCTCTTGAGATGACTCCACCGGAGCACAGCTGGACACAGTGTAGATAAATGGCATGTGAAATGGATCAACTTATGATCTCAGTGCAAAAGAGAGCTACGTTTTGTCTGATACTGGAGTTGGGATAATTTAGGAGAGTCAAAAACCCATGAGACTGATATAATGTCTTTAATTAAACAGTACCTATGAAAACCTTTCTCAGTAAATACCAACAAGGAACCCCTCAGCTCCTGTATGGGCCTTAATCTCCTGTGGAGAGCAGTGATTTCAGTCTTTCTGACTCTTTCGTGGCTGCCTTTGTGTTGAGAACTTCCTGAGCCAAGGTGCAGGTCAAGATGGCCCACTTGCTATGGTGACACCGGCCTGAGAAAACTCTGGGCAAAGGCTCAGTTATATGAGTCGGGACCTTGATCTCAGGTACCAACTCCCTGGAATAGAGAATTCTGAAGATAACAACATAATCCTGGGACTGGAGTTGTGGCTCAGTGGTAGAGTGCTCACCTAGCATGTGCGAGGTGCTGGGTTTGATCCTTAGCACCACAGAAAAATAAGTAAATAAAATAAAGGTATTAAAAAAATAACCCTAATGTCTCACCAGTCTGGCGTCCTTCAGACAGATTCCCTGATTTGCTAAAACTTTAGCACAAATAACCCTTTGATAAAACCTATATAATAAATGTGCTGAGCTAGCTCAGGGTCGCTGCTTCTCCACCAGAGAACAGTGTCTCACCTGTGTCCACCTATTTAACTCTATGTGAATCTATTTGTCTTTTCTTCACCCCCATCACCCCTCCTCTGTTGTTTTCCTGAATTAATGGCCTCAGCTCAGAGAGAGATGAGAGGGTTGCAGCAATCTCTTTGGCCACTAGCACCACAAATGCTGTTGTTTCTATTTACTTTGTGATACCAACTCCTTGGCCCATGGGATTGCTATAATTTACCTACTGAATGACCTCTAAAGGCCCATGTGTTAAAGACTTGGTCTCCAGGATGGTGCTAAAGGAGGTGGTGGATATTTTAGTAGAAGGGTCCTACTGGGATGTCGTATGTCATGGGAATAAGATCTTGAAGGAAATTGCAGGGTTTCTGGTCTTCTTATTTCTCTCTGGCTTTGGTTCCTGGTTTGAGAAGTAAGCAGTTTGCTTTACTACATACTTGCTCCATGAGGTGCTGCTTCAGTAGAGATCCAAAGCACTGAACTCCCAATCTGGCCCTGGAACCTACAAAATTCTGAGCCAAAATAAACCTTTTTTCTTCATAAGTTAATGATCTCATTTATTTCATTATAGTGATGGAAAGCTTCAAGTGCCACTATCACCTAAAAA
Organism: Urocitellus parryii; assembly: GCF_045843805.1. Taxonomy (NCBI): domain Eukaryota; kingdom Metazoa; phylum Chordata; class Mammalia; order Rodentia; family Sciuridae; genus Urocitellus; species Urocitellus parryii. The sequence goes on from NC_135540.1 coordinate 137,771,417, forward strand.
TCTCCAAATATTACAATAATCTTGCATTTTGTCTGTTCCCAAGATATTTTCTCTCAGCACAGAAAGTGCTGTTTGTGGAGAAATTCTGGGTTGCCTGGATTTATCTATCACTTTACTAGGTTGAACTCAGAAATCATTGTGTTGGTTGCAATATACGGAATATCTTTGTCCCTTCAAAATTCATATTTTGAATATCTCACCTTAATGTGATAGTACTCAGAGTTGGCATCTTTGGGAGATAAGTGGGCCATAAGATTAAAGCCCTGGTAGGTGGGGCTAGTGCCATATACAAGGAGGTCCAGGAGCCAGCCAGCTCTCTTTCCTTCCTTTTAGGTGACTATAGAATTAGAAGATAGCCATCCAAATTTTGTAGGAGGGCCCTAATGAGAATCCAAATATGCTGGTATCCTGATGCGGACTTCCAGCCCCTATAACCCTTAGAAATAAGTTACTCTTGCTTATAAACCACCCCATCTATGGTACTTTATCATAGCAGCCCCCACTTGAAAAGACATCTGCAGGCACAGCTCACGTAGAATAGGATGAACTCAGAGTGTGCTTACATAGACCACAGATGTCACGGCAGCTTAAAAGCCTAAAGTCTCACTCAGGTTTCAGTCTCAGGTCTTCCTCTAGCAGCTGGCCTAACCCTGGGCTGCTTCTTTATGCACTCTGATTTTGAGTCCTGGTTTTCTATCTGGAAATGGAGCAAGGTAACTCAACTTCCCCACCCCGCGACTGTAGTCTATAAATAAAGGAATTATAATACATGTGCTTTGTAAACTACAATTGCAACCAGGGATATGAGGCTAAAAAAGAATTAGTAAAGTGCCAGAATCGAGTCAGAGATTGAAGTTTGATCTTCTACTTACAGATTGGGCAATATTGGACCAGTATCTACAGATAGTATCAGTATCATGCAGTAGTTCAAAGTCTGACTCAGGCCCCAAGTACCTGGTTCCAAACCTATACAATTCCCAGTAACGTGAGCGGTTCTTGGGAAGGTTGTACTCATCTGTATTTTAGGTTCTTCAAATGGTAAATGTCGGTGATGTTGTCAGTAAGGATATTGACATAATAGCACTCATTGATATCAACAGAGTCTAGGAAATATGGTGGGTATGGGAGTTAACTGAGTTAAATATCCATGACACACTTCAATCAGAGCCGGGCACACTGAAGTCTCTCCTTTTGTATTAGTAATTATATTTATTTCAGTTACCTTTTCTGAAATGAAAAGGATTAGGTACCTGTGCCTACAGCGTAAAATAATGAATTTCAAAATACTTTGTTAACTTCAAAAGACAGTTCAGATTTCACTAGTACACATGAATAAATATTGGTGAAGATCTTTTTACTCAGGGAATAAAATTTCTGGGTCTTGGGACACACAGGTACACGCACACAGAAGCAAACACACAGACACACATAGGTTCACACACAGGCGTGCACAGTCATATATCTTCAGAGACACAGATACACACACTCATACACCTGTCCAAAGGCACTGTTTAATCTCAGGGTAGAACACACTTTCTTTTGTCAATGTCAAAACTAGAAAGATAAGAACGAGGTCTTTCAGACAATCAACAGCTGATTTTGTTTCCAGGAAGTTCCTTATTCCTCAGAGATCATTAACTGCGAGACATGAATCATTACCCTTGAATAAGACAAATGTTTTTCCCTTCTGAATACTTAGTTAACTCAAGTATAAAATGAGAAACTTGGGTTACAGTGTTCAAATAAGAGTCACTATATAAATGTCAAATCAAAGTGTGGGTGAGTAATCAAAGAGGAAAATTATAAAAAAAAAATCATTGCTAAGATGACCAAAATGCTTTTGAGGGTACTTTTTTTAACTAGGGATTGAATACAAGAATACTCTCCCACTAAGCAACATCCCCATTTTTTTCTTTGTTTTTGATACAGAGCTTTGCTAAGTTGTTGAGGATCTTGCTAATTTTCCAAGGCTGACTCCAAACTTGTAATCCTTCTCTCAGGCTCCCAAGGCTCTGGGATCATAGGAGAGTGTCACTGGGATTACAGGATGTGCTACCATGCCTGGCTTGACTGTGCACATTTTAGTACAAATTCTGCTTTGCAGATGCTTATATTACTCAGGTCAGCATAGTCCACATTTCTTTTTTCCAGCAAACACTAAATCATCAACGAAACTAAATAATTAAGAACACAAATATGTAAAATGACATTAGAAATTTTATCCATGAGAATCCAAGTCCTCTCTTCTGGGCATCCTACCCTGCTCACTCATGTACTCATTCAATGACTCATTCAAGCAAAGAGAGCTTCCATTGAATCAAACGTTGGCTGCTGAACAATGGTAGAAAAATGAAACTACTGTGTCCCAGACTTCAGCACACAGTCTGCAGGGAGAGTGTGCAGATACCCAAGCAGGTGGGACACACACTTTCTGGAGGAGCTGATATTTGAACAAGCAGGAGTCCATCAAGTTTCAGGGTCTGCTGCCAACGTGTTGCTGGTGGACAGAGGACCTGTCCAGCAATGCTCCCTGTGGCTCTTTGTTCTGGCACCCAAAAGGCCGGGACATTCCCTTTCTGGGCCATGCACAGAAATTCCAGGAGGAATGAGCAGCCAAATGTGGTAGCAGATAAAGCACTTATCTCACATCTTGTTGGCCAACACATGTCAGTCACAGGACCCAATCCAGTGTCATCGAGTGAAGCAATAATGTTGACCCATATGCATAGTTCCATTTCAGGAGAAGTACAGAGTTGAGAACAAAATATAATCTGCTACAGGAATTAGAGAGCAGATAACTTAGTAGGAATAATGCACCTGGAAACAAAAGATGTGTCTGAAGCCTAAAGCAGGGGAAGTACATCATGCACAAACACAGTTCCTGCAGGTGAAAACCTTCATGCTTTTTAACTCCTGATTTTTTTCTCTCTGCAAAGTGAAAAATCCACTAAGTCATATGAATTAATCTACAACCATATAATGTTTAGCCAAGTACTTGGCACTGGCCAGGTTGGTATTCATTATGTATTTGATAAATGGATCAATGTATAAATGAATGGCTGGGGAGCCACCCTTTCCTAACAGTGTTCATTTAGGGGTAGAGGGCACACATAAGAGCTTCTGCAGCTCTTGGGACAATGGATCACATCACTATTACACTTCAAGATAACTGTTCATTCGTTCAATCTCCCCTACCCTGTGCTGGTAGTAACGTTGGAGACAGTGTCGTTTATATATAACTTAAGTCCTGCCATTGGGCCAGGCAAGTAAGAAGAGATCAACAGTATTCTTTGATTCCTAATTATTAGCAGTGTTGTGATGCCAGGACCACTTCATTTATAAAAGAGTTGAAGCCAAGAGATGCTCAATGGCCATGTGCCACTCCTTGGATAACTGCCAACAGTGGGATGGTTTAAGTCAGCCTGTCTCCAAAACTAGCATCAGCCACACTACTCCATATTTACTCACATAGATCAATTCAAGCTGAGACACAAGATATGTCATATGTTCACTAAAGAAAATATAAGTAACTTATACAAGTTAATAAGAAAAACACAACACCCAATAGAAATGTGGACAATCAAAGAGGGTTGTCTGAAAACACAAAGCATGCAATTTACAAACTGCAGAAAGATATTCAACCAGATTAATGATGAAGAAAATGCAGATTAAGAGCACAGTATGCGACTATTTTATACTCATTTTAATTAGCAAAAGTCAAAAATCCAAACAACATCAGACGTTGGAAAGTTTCAAATCCACAGGATCCCTTCTGTGTTACTGGTGGATGTGCAACAGCTTTAATTTCTTTAGAAAATAGTTGGATATTATGTGATAAAGAGCAAGGAATGATAGAGAATTTGGAGTAATGGTTATTTGAGGCTTACATATGAAAAAGATACAAAAGGACTCCACACACTTACTGTCAACACCAGGTTTGATTTGTGGATTCATGGATGTTTCTCATGTTATTTCATATTCATTAAACTTAACTTTAAAATGTTAAAAGAGAGTAATACATGAGTCAATGATAAATTTCATGGCCAAGGATGATAACTAATGGAATTGCACTTGAGGTCCTTTAAAAAAGCAATGGAAATGGTAGACCTTGTGCATTCAATACCTGTGCTTAGAGTTAAAATGAAATGCTGATCTTGAGAGGAAATCCTCAACACCTCGAAAGCCTTCGTAGTTCAAGTCCAGGGATAGAAAGAGGGTAGTCCCCAGGAAAGAGAGTGCCTGGGATCAGAGGCTGGTGAGAAAAACAGGGATCTGAGAATATTGTCAGGGTCTACAGTCTACTGTGAAAAAGAAAGTGGATAGCACAACACTCATGGGAAGGAATGGACAGGCAAGGCAGGAAGGCTCCGTGCCCAGTGAACAATCAGGATGTGAAGATTTACAGGAAATAAGGGAGACAGTAGTAAAGGCTGAACCACAATTCAGAAGAGAAGTTGCACAGAACCTCAAATAAACACACAACTGGTGGCTTCAGGTCTGTTCCTGGCCACTCTGAGGTCTGTTGAAGGTCATTTTCTCTACCTGGGTCCCTGCATCTTCCTAGGATGTTTTTCTCTTTAATGAAGCTTTCCTAAGGCTCAAATGGTAAAATAAACATAAATACTCATTGGAAATTACCAAATGCCTAATAAAGATGAGAAAGTGCTACTATTTTGCTCATTAAAGATATTGAAGATAGAGAAAGCGAGTGAAAGGTCAGGATGTCGCTGATATTTTTAAATACACATTCACCTGTTTACCCCCACTAGTGGATGATAGGTTTTTAAACTTGTTATGGTTTAGATATTAGATGCTCCCCGAAAGCTCATGTGTAAGATAATGCTAGAATGCTTAGAGGTGAAATGATTGTGTTAGGAGAATCTTAACCTAATCAGTGTGTTAATCTACCAATAGGGACTAACTGGGTGGTAATTGTAGGCAGGTAAGGTGTGGCTGGAAGAGGTAGGTTCCTGAGTCTGTGCCTCTGTGCCTTTGGGGTATATATTTTGTTCTTATTGAATAGAGAGTTCTCTTTCTGCTTCCTGGTGGCAATGTTCTGAGCCACCTTCCTCCACCACATACTTCTGCCAGGATGTTCTGCCTTATTCCAGACTAATGGTTATTTGAGGCTCCAAGGAATGGAGCTGGCATCCATGGACTGAGAGCTCTGAAACCATGATTCCCCCAAATAAGCTTTTCCTCCTAGCTCATTAGCTGGTTCCACTAATAGATTAATTTCAAAGAACTGTGTGGCTTGTCTGTTTGCAAACCAGCTCCCCAACGACAATGGGGTCACAACTCTATCCCTTCTAATTCACTTCCACAGAGAGGGTATCCTAGATTTTCTGAGAGAGAAACAGAATCATAAAATTCTGCTTAAAAATTACCTTGAGCTCATGAAAGCTTAAAATAATAAATGTTGGAAATCCTTAGCAACACTTGTAACATGTCCTGTCTTCTCCTGTGAATTCCAGTCTTATCTGCAACAGTTACAGAGATCTACTGAATTTTAGAAATGTGCCATGCTGCCTCCAAGATTTCAATATCCCATGCCCTTCTTTATTACTGGAATTCTCTTAGCATTCTTTGCTTAGTGTCTTCCAGATAAGTCTCAGGTTACCCAGTAGCTGAAACTCCCACATCTGCCTTCCTCATCAGTCTCAGGATCTGGTCTGTTGACACCCACAGCATTCCCTGCAATGGTTTCTTGCTGGTTTAAATTCCTCATGCAAAGAACACACCTTCATCTCTTAACTCCAGCACCAACCATTATGCTCAGAATTCAAGGATATGTTCCACGCATGTGTCGTACAAGGAGAGAAGAAAGAACCTTGCCTTTTCCAGAGGCAAACAGGAGATACTCGTGATGAGAAGCCTGAGACAGAGTTTCTCACAAATCCACACAGTGATCTGCATGGACAAGGAGAAAAATAAGTAGTAATATTTGGAGCTTCTCAAATTCGTCCAACACTCAACAGCTTATTTCTTGTGTAACACCGACTCTGTGGAATTTAATGAGATTTTATTAACAGTAATTTGTTACAAGTATAATATGTGAAGTTAGGTGATAGATGCAGATTCTTGAAAAATCATTTTAACATGTCAGAAAGACAAATGGATTAGTTGGAATTAGAATTTATGATAATAGATATGGCTCTTCATTAACCTGGCCAAATCAAAGCCTTATATGAAGGGAAACCACTTGATTCTTCCTTACTGAAGTGTTATTGCCAGGAAGGGTAATGCAGTGAAAACAGCTCAATTGTGTTCAATTTCAAGTAATTACATCTGCTTCCTTTGATTAGTACTGCATAATATTTTTGCTGTACCTGTTTGTAAATATGTGACTTCGAATATTGTAATTTCTTTATATCACTAGAAATAAAACTTGCTAAGGAATATATCTTGCCTTTGTCATATTTCTTTTTAGGTCGGTAAGTTACTAATATGAATTCAGTTATGTCTTCCCACAAACTCGTACATGAAGTCCTGAACACTCAGTGGAGATGAAGCCTTTAAGTTGGTATGTCAAAATCCATTAGGTCACAAAGGTGACCTAATCCAATATCCCTGGTGTCCTTATAAAAAGAGTAAAAGACACCAGAGCCCTCTTTTGCTCTGTGCATTCAGAGAAAGGGCAAGAAAGACAGGTCTTACCAGACACCAATGGTTCTCCTCCAGACTCCAGCCTCTGAAACTGTGAAAAAAAAAGTTTGTAGTTTCAGCCATCCAGTCTGTGACATTCTGTTATGGCAGCCCTAGAAGACTAATACAGTTCCATATGGTTAAATACCAACTGAAATGTACATTGCAATATGTTTTATCATATGCATTTACTCATGTATTTCTCCTCCCAATCGGAAAAGAGGACATTTCTAGCATTTCTGTAAGATCCCCTCTGTCACCTTCCAAGAAACTCCAGCCTCTACCTCCTATCTAGAGGCAACTGCTGCTCCTAATTAAGTTTTAAATTCTGATACAAGTTTTGCTTATAAGTTAATTCCAGATAAATGGCAGTAGCAATATATATGTTGGTTTGGGTCTGAGTTTATTAGCTCAAAATAATGTTTTTGAGATTAATATATATCATTTTACTTATCACTATCTAACATATACACATACGTATACATATATATTTTTATATGTTCATTTTTCTGATTGTTTCAGTTGATTTATTAACAATAGTATTTTTTATCACTGAACTGATTGCTGCCTTTTGTTAAGATTATTTAACATGGTAACTAGGAGTGTGTTTGTAGAAACTATGGTTTATTGCATTGATCTCTTTATTTATATTAATGAAAAATTCACACTCTTGATTACTGAAGTTTTATGTCAAATATAGATTTGTTATTTTCTGAAACAGTTCTGACATTTCTAAGTTTAGGATATGAAAATATAACTTTCAAATTACTGAACAAAACTTTCTTATAATCTGATTAATTCTATGTTGAATTCGTTGACCAATGTGAAAAAAATTATGTTAGGATAATATTGACCCTTTAAAAGCAGAAAAACTATATATTTCTATATTATTAGTTTTCTAAATTTGCTTCAGCAATGGTTTATAATCTACATTTAAGGGTTGCAAATTTCTAATCACTTTATTTTTCTATTTCTATTCCAATCAAATTACATTTGATGTCATTATTTGATATTTATTATGATTTGACTGTTAAATGTAATCGTATCTGCAGATTTGTCACAGATGCTTTTTATTAGTTTGAAGAAGTCACCTTTGATGTTTCAAGGGTTGTGGGTTTGATCAACTGATTTTCTGCATTAAGTGAGATGATTTAGAGGACAGCTTTCTTTATCTGTCAATATCAGGAGATACACTGACTTATCTTGTAATGATTAAAGCAGCTTTGCATGCTTTGGATAACTCTGTCTTGATCATGGTTCACTCTCCATTTTACATATTGCCAGCCATGATCTGTTAATGCTTTAAGATATCTGTGTCTGTTAATTAGAGAAATCTGAGTCTTACACTTTTGCAATGTCTTTGTTTAGATTTATTGTCACAACAGATATTGTGTGACAATAAAATGTGTGCAAAGTATTTCCTTTTCTATTTTCCAATATAATTTGTGTAATCTTTAAGGACTTGTTTCAAGTCCCCAATGAAGCACTGTAGGCCTTGAGTCTCCCTTGTGGAAAGATATTTAATTACAAGTTAATTTTCTTTAGTAGGCATGGAGCTAATTGGATCTTCTATTTCTTCTTGAGACAGTTTTGGTGGTACATTTTCAGCAAATGTTTCCATTTCACTGAAATTGAAGACTTTATTGGCATAGAAAATTTTATAGTTATCCATTAAGTTACTTTCAATATTAGGATTCTTAGGGGCATGTCATTTCCTTCCCACTTGATATTGGTAAGCTGTGTTTTTATTACTAACTTTAAGAGTTCTAAGGAAGGATTAGTCTAACTTCTATTATTCTTTCTCCTTAAAAGCAGATCATTAACTCTTCTTTTACTGTTTTTTAAAGTTTAAGCTCTAATTATTAGTTTTAAAGCTGCCTCCTCTTTAATGAAAAAATTTGAAAAAATAGATTTCTCTGTAATTGTATTTTAGCATCACCCTATATATTGTCATAATATTATAAATATCTATTGGATAATGTAATATTTATTATTAAAATCTTATTTTATTATTTTCTATTATTTTAATAATAAATGATAAAAGATATTATAAATTATTTATTTCATTTGTGGATTATTTTTAAGGTTTTTCATTTACTGCCAAATATTTTAAATTGTTACATATTTTTATTTAGTTTCTAAGAGGTAGCTTTTGCATGAATTAATGTTTTAAAATTTTTGTTGAGGTATTTTATGGAAGAACATATGGACCTTGTTGTGAAAAGAATGGCAATGAAAAGCCATATGCATTAGACAATTGGGGGATAATCTATAAAGATCAATTAGGAGAAGTAGGTTGATGGCATTTTCATGTTATCCTATTATTTTAGGATAACTGAAAATCTAGACTCGGTGATTTTATCACATCATTATCCAAAGTACATATATGAAGAAAATTGTGCTGTATATATGAAATAAGAATTGGAATGCATTCCGCTGTCATTTATTTTTTAAAAAAATCAATTAAAAAGTTTTCTATCCCCTTATTTGTAAAGATTGTTTTATGTCTCCAGCTGAAATTCTTGATTAAAAAAAAATCTGTGGCTTTAGTTTTATCCATTTTTACTCATGTATTTTCAGTCTCTGTTATTACCTGAATTTTAGGATTCTTATACCTCCTTGAAAACAATAATACTTTATCACTATAAAATTCTCTTTGTTATTAATAATACTCTTCATCTTCAAGTTTACATTATGGAACAATATTATAGTAACTTCAGGTTTTTAGTGGTTATATCTTATCCTACTATTCTACCTTTAACCTACTTATATCTTTGTATTTAAAATAGATTCCATGTAAACAGCACACAATTTGATTCTTTAATTTAAATCTAGTGTGCTAATTCTATATTTTAATTGGAAACTTAGCATATTTACATGTATCATCTTCCCATTTACATGAAATCTAAGTATTAATATGATTGGATATAAGTCCCCTGTTTTGCAATTTTTAAAAACAATTTTACTCATCTTTATTTCTTTCTATGTTTTGTTATATTTCATGTGTGGATTAAAGCCATGTGATCTCTATTGCAAAGACCTCAAACCAGTTTCATGTATTTTGTCCAGTTTCTGATGTCATTGCTGTCATTTCTACAGAAAAAGAATAAGTCCTATATCCACTATCTGTCCTAACAAAATAAGTGTGCTTTTCCTATCAATCAGTTTTAAAATATAATAGTAAAACACAAATATTTCCAGCAAGACACCATAATCTCTTCCCTTAAACCAGGAAGAGATGTGCTTTACATATTGAATTATCAGTTATGTGAGTTGATGTGGAAAAGAAACTTGGATTATGGACCAGCCTTAGAGGAAGTGCTTCTAAGGGAAAATGGGTCAGAACCTTAGGTCATACCCCACTAAGTCCAATTACCAAATTGTCCATGTGAAATAAAACATCTCTGCTAGAGAGAGTCAGCTGTTTAACACATCATAAATAAAAGAGAAAATTTAAAAAAAAATCAGAACATTTATTGGTGAGTCAGATGCAAAGGTCAAATAGAAGCAAACTGGAGAATACCCTACTATCAATAGAATCAGTATAATCAAATAAGATTCAGTTGTATTCAGTGTTTCTCATAGAATGACCTAAAGACAATTTAGGTTGTGATCACCTGAGTTACTTATTAAAAATATGCATTCCAAGACCCCACCTGTATCTTGTAAGAACAAAGAACACTATTATTTTCCATTTGTTGAAAATTACACAAAATGCTTCATGTAGATTATTTCAGTCAGCATTTCCAACAACATTATAGAATGGTTGCTATGGTTTGGATGTGATATGAGGGTTCCCACCTGAAGATGCATGTGCTAGACCCTTGGTCCTCAGTGTGGTGGCGCTGAGGGGGTGGAAACTTTACAAGGCACAGCCTAAAGGAAGGTGGTTTGTGCGCTGGGGATCCGGAGTAGACCAAACATGAAAGTAGTTCTTGAGCAACCCTAGTTAGTTCCTACAAGGGAGGGTTATTATAAAAAAGAGTAAGCCTGGGCTTTGAATTCCTGTTGCACACTACCTTCCTCTGTGACTGCTCTCTCCTCTCATACACACTCCTGCCATGATGCCATCTGCCACGTCGTGATGGAGTTAGAGGTCCTCCCTCACCAGAAGCTGAACTGATGGGACTGCCCTGTATTGGACTTTCAGCCTCCAAAACTGTGAGCTAAATAAATCTGTGTACTTAGACATGGTCTGGTCTATTTTCTGAATTATAACAAGATGAGAACTAAGATATTAATTCTTATTAAAATCATCACTTTATTACAAAAAAAGTAATTTAGACTTAGAAAAGAACTTTGTTTTCTCCAAGTTTATGCAACAATTAAGAAAGGTCAATCTTATGTACACAGAAGTTTAGAATAACTGGCTTAGGCATTCAATGTAATAAACTTGCCCTCAGGATGATTAGGGGGTTGATGATTACAGTGTATAAAAGAGAATTATACAAAAATTTTAGAAAGTGGTGATAGTAAAATTTTCTCCACTGGTAGCTTCTCTGTTTTTCTTCATTCATTTAAATAAATCGGTGGTAAGGTATATAGAAATCAAGTTAAGCACCCATTTTGGGAAAGGGACATGGACATACAGACCCACTCACCCTTCCTTCTTTCCTTCATTCCCTCCCTCTCACTTTCTTTCTTTCCTTCCTTCCTTCCTTCTTTTCTTCCTTCCTTCCTATCATTTGAAATGCTGGAGATCAAAGCCAAGACCTGGCACATGCTGGGTTAGCATTCAACCATTGAGCTACATTCCCAATCCAGGCTACACCTGCTAAAATTTTCACTACTTCTCAAAATCATCTCACTGGGGATCACATTTCCAATGTGTGATCCCTTGGGGGACACATTCATACCACATCCAAGCTACAGCAATAAGACTCTGCCTAGGAATTTCAGGAAGTTCCAACCAAACCCAAGAAGAGTTAGGACTCAGAGATCAAAAGAAGCTGTGCTTCTGAAGTCCTCATTTTAGGCAAGGTTTTCAACCAGAGAGCGGCTGTCACATGCTCCTGAAGTATTTGATGTCATTGCTTAATACCTCACCCTGTTTCTGTGGGTCTGGTGTCCCAGAGGGGTTCATTGGGTGGTTCTAACTCAGGGTCTGTTATGGGAATCCTTTAAGCAGATGACTGGAGCTGCAGACTCTGAGTTGTTGACAGCACGGTTTCTCCCTGAAGACTTTGGTCCTCACTCCATGGGCCTCTTCCTAGTTGTCTCTGTAACGTTTTAGCATGGTGACTAGATTTCCCCAAAGTAAGAGATACAGAGAGACAGGGTGATGGCACACTGCTTTCCGTGATCTAATCCCTACATCACACAGTCCATTCTATTCACTAGAAGTGAGCCACTAAATGCATTGTACACTCAATGGGACCAGATACAAAAGGACACAGTCTTCCAGGGTCAAGGACCATTGAGGAACAAGTGGGAGACTGAAACTCCAAAGTAACTGTGTTTTTAGCATTTAAGGTCTGCTGTTTCTTTTTCTTGCTGGGGTGAGAATAACGATGAGAACTGGAGTCACAGAATTGCTTAGATAGTGACAAAAGAAAGCACCAGTGGTGTGTAGATTCTGGATAATTAACTATTTTATGTCAATGCCTATTCTCACCATCTGCAACAAATATTCCAAACTCTGAATTATAATTTAAGATACAGTCCTCTTGCAATGTAATATATGTCATACATTTTATGCTCTTAAGAAAAATTATATTCATTGTTTAACAACAACAACAAAAGAGTTGGAAGGAAAATCCCTTGGAATCATGCCACAAAGAGATAACCACTATTAATATTTTGATGAACATTTTAGACATTTTTTAACTTTTTAAAAAAATTTTGAATCCATATAAGCACGCATACATCTATATTTTATAATTTTTACCTAAATGTATAACAATATTGAACCTGCTTCTCAGTAGTGGCTTTCTTCACTTGATAATATGCTATGAGCTATTTTCCATGTCAATTCATATAGTGCAATTCCATCACCATTTCAGAGACTGCAGTGGTCCCATTGTGTGATGCTCTGCAATTTACTCCTCTCTTTGCTTATTATTCAATGTTGGGGTGGGTTATGTTTGTGTTTTTGGGGAACTGAATGTGCAGCTGTGCAGATGACCTGCTACACCCAAATTCCAAATACAGAGCACATACCACCCTTGTTTTGTTTCCTTTCTCATACCTTTTTACATTTCATTGGAAATGTCAATGTCTTACAATTAATTGTTAAAAAATTCAAAATTTATATAAGGATTTCAAAGCTAGCAGAAGATGCAAAGAAACATGTGACTTGGGAGAGCATTTACCCCAAGTTTTTCTGAATAACAATAACTTCATTAATTTTATGGGAAGGTACACAACTCAGTTTATCTCCATTGTCTCACATCACATGACTCACTGGAAACTCAGAGAGACATTGCTCAGAGTCATTGGTGCCACTAGCTGCAAAGAAAAAGTCTTAGCTAAAGACACATTGAATGAGTACTGAGCATTTGAGTGCTGGCTGCACCTCCATTGTCCTAAGCCCATTTAACTCTCCTAGACTTAATCCCATAACTGGAGTGCCACATCATATATCACCAAACTGGGATGTGTTAGAAGTGAAATGTGTTATTATTAGGCATATGGGATAACTGACACAAGACAAAATTGTCCTACTCAAATTGGGACCTAGGGTCAGCCGAAATGTATCAGCTGAGGAAAGATAGAGATTGCTAAAGGGACTTGTCCTCATCCATAGCTGGTAATTTATCTGGGAATCAAAATGAAACCTCACCTGTTCCATACCCATTGCTTTTCTATGGATTTTCAGGTCCTAAATTTCATCGCAAGTTTGTTCTTTGGTTGGGTCCACTTCTCCCTAATAGGGAGGATCTCATAGATTCAACGGGTTTTTTTCCTGTTGGAATTGCTTTCTTGGATATATATCTCTGTAGTACACACATATTTATTCTTCCTCGGAATTGACAATTATTAAATGCATGCACTGGGTGTCTTCATATATACCTTCTTATTCATTTTCATGCAGTTTAGGAAATGCAGAGGGGTAGTTCTTTGGTTCGCCACTAGAGAGAGTGCTGGCCAAGATTTTGTGTCTGTAGCCTGCAAGTTCAACACCTTCTGTAAAAGGAAACAAGGGTTTTTGCTTCCTACATCTTGGAGAGAATGAGACACACTGGTATATACCCCTAAAGTCTTTTCTCCTTACTTCTACATCTAATCTGTATTTGTTTTGATTTTTAGTTGTTGATTGAGTTTTAACATATATCAGAAACTTCTGCTGTTCCATCTGGGGCAGTTCCCCCAGAAAATTTAATCTTCTTTCTCTTCCATAATCCCCCATGTTTATCCCTATCCTTTAAATTCACAATTATAGACCATACTCACCTGTTCCTATTTCCATGTTTCCATTCTTATCAATATGAGCTCATGAAGGACAGTAGGTCCATATTAATGTAACTCCTTCCAGTGCAAAGGCGGTATTTGGTCAGTGGTAAGGAAATGAATTAATAAATGAGTAAAACCAAAGGATATGTGATAATATAATATGGAATGGTGCTAAAGAAAGTCAATATTTTAGGATGGTTGTCCTGTGACTGGAACACTTCTGATTGGGGTATTAAAACTAGATTTTAAAATTTAAAGAAAATAAGGTATAACCTGAAAAAAAAGAAAGCAAGTGGCTCACTTATTAAGCTTCTTTCCAACATTTTTAATAGAAAGAAAGAGAAGGTGACTCTCCCATGTGTTTTGAAAGTCCCTAGCTAAACAGATTCTAACATTGAGCAGCTAGGGAGATCAAGGGGCATTAGACAGGGGTGTGCCTTGCATGGATTACTTTGTGCCTTGCATGGATTACTTCCTTACCTGGCAGGATTGCTGAATTCCTAGGTCTAGGACCTTAGGGTAGGGGTCTCCCACAGGGAACACTTGATCATACTGGACGACTCCCTTGTAGTTCTTTTCTGATCTTTGTTCAATTTATAATATTAACCATTGCTCTGATATGGTTAATATTTTCCTGGGGAAAACCCACCCTGGGGCAGGCCCTGTATGTAGATAGAGAGCGTAAGTTTAATACATTGCCAAAATAAGACACACATTCCAAGACTTGACTTACAGATTCTAGGTAAGGAAGGTGTGAGAAGTTGGAATAAGCCGTCCTTTATCCCTGGTTCACTGGAAGCAGGGATGAAGAGTCAGGTAGAAAGAGAGAAAGAAATACAACAAGAATAAGGAGCGGGTCACTGCAAGTTGTTGTCAAAATTCCTGAATGATCCATGTGAAAGAAACTTTAGGAAAGAAAGGAATCCATGCTGCTAGGTAGGAGAGACTCCTCCTAGTTGTTATCTCTGGCTACCAGCCTGAGCAGACCAGAAACTGTGACTGACTCTTGCTTCTGGCATGAGAAAGTAAAATTTGCATTCCAAATGAGAGCTGAGACAATTTAGAATCATAAGAATGCACTACACCATGTTCCTTAAAAAGAGAAATCCTCAGTGTAAGCCAGAAAACAGTGACTTGGGGCAGATCATATTTTAGTGAGAAGGACAAACGTATCAGAGTGTCACATTTGTGCTTCTTTTTCAGACATCAGATGGAAGTAGATAAAACAATGAAGAGTATGGGGCCCAACTTTAGCTCAGGAATATTTATTTACATTTTTAAAAAGCCAATACTTATGAATATCTATGAAATTTATTTATTCTTTTTCTTGAAAGAATTTTAAGAAAATGTTCCATTTCTTCTTTTAAAATCACAGCACACTTTGAGGATCTTGGGGAACCTTAGCACTCAGGGTAGTTAGCACTCCTGTTGCATCTGGTAATTAACTACCTGAAATCATCAGCATTTAATTAAAATGTTGAAAAGAAAAGGGCAAAAGACCAGCCCCCAGATGCATTGCTGGAGACCTCTGCAGAGTTTGACATTGATACATTCTTTCCTTACTTATAATTTATGTGATCACCTGTGAATTTAATTATTACACTGTCATGTAATCCACATTTCTGTTTGTTGAACATGATGAGACCAGAAGATTGTTCACCAAATTCTGTCTAAAATCAGGTAAAAACCACATCAGAGTCTAAAAAGGCTGTCAGAAATTCTAAAAATTCTAGTTTGCACTGACTCATTCTCTGTAAACGAGAGCTGTTTTTTTTTTTTTTTTTGGTGATTCATTTAATCATTGAATACATTCATATTTCTAGTGAATTTTCTGTATTAGCCATTGCGTTAAACTCTTGTTTCAAATACTACTCTTTTATATTTTATATCTTCCTTGGTCTCCTTTTTTCTGGTAACTTTTTTTAACCTTTTATTTAATTAGAGCATTGTAGGTATACATAGTAGTTGAGTTCATTTTGACAAAATCCTATATGCATGCAATTGGATTTAAATCCCTGCTTCCCCCCTTACCCTTCCCTTCTCTATCCCCCATACTCTCCTTCCTGAACTGATCTTCCTTTTATTCATTTCTTTATTTACTTTGATTGGGGTTTTCTATATATGCATAAAGGTGAAAGTTCCTGTGGTATATTTATATATGCATATGATGTGATTTTGTTACATCCAATCCACGTTTCTCCACTTTTCAATCCTCCTCTCTCTCCCTTGATCTCCTCCCTCTACTCAATAAATAATCTTCTCTATGTCTTTATGATATCTGATGCTTTCACCAGTTTTTTCTGTATTTTGCTCTAGGATCCACAGATGAGGGAAAACATTTGTCCCATGATTTTCTCAGTCTGGCTTATTGCACGTAGCATGACGCTCTCAATTTTCATCCACTTATGGGCAAATATTATAATTTTTGTTCTTTATGGTGAAGTAAAACTCCATTGTGCATAAATACCACATTTTTTTATCCATTCATCTACTGACCGGCATTGGGCTGATTCCATAATTTGCCTATTGTGAATTATGTTGGTATGAGCACTGAAGCAGCTGTATCACTATAGGATGCAGATTTAAGTTCTTTTGGGTAAGTAACAAGGAGTGGCATAGTTGAACCATATGGTGATTCAATTCCTAATTTTGAGAGATATCTCCACACTGCTTTCCAGAGTGGGTGTACTAATTTGCAGTTCTACCCAAAATGTATCAGGATACCTTTTTCTCAACATCCTCACCAGTGTTAATTATTATTGTGATTTTCTCAGTTGCCACTCTGAGTTGAGTGAGATGAAATCTTACTGTTATTCTGATTTGTGTTTTCCTGATTGATAGTGATATTGAAAATTTGTATATATTGTAAGTCATTTCAATTTCTTCTTTTGAGAAAGATCTGTTGAGCTCCTTTGACCATTTATTGACTGGGCTATTTGCATTTTTGGTGGTAAGTTTTTTGAGTTGTTTATATATTCTGGATATTAATCCCTGTCAGAGGAGCAGAAGGCAAAGATCTTCTTTTATTTCAATGGCTCTCTTTTCATGTTCTCAATCATTTCCTTTGCTGTGCAGAAGCTTTACAATTTGATACCATCCCACTTACTAATTCTTGGTTTTATTTCTTGAACTTGTTAGGGATGTTGTTTACTGCATTGATGTCATGCATGTTGACCCTAAGTTTTCTTCTAGCAGTTGCAAAATTTCTGGTCTAATTCCTAACTCTTTGACCCATTTTTACTTTTCTTTCTTTCCTTTTCTTTTTTTTTTTTTTTTAACTTTTTTTGGTACCGAAAATTGAACTCAGGGACACTCAACAACTGAGGGACATCCCCAGCCCTATTTTTTTTTTGTATTTTATTTAGAGGCAGGGTCTCACTAGGTTCTTTAGCACCTCAATTTTGCTGAGGCTGTCTTTGAACTTGTGATCCTCCTGTCTCAGCCTCCCAAGCCACTGGGATCACAGGCGTACACCGTCAGCCCTGGCTCTTTGTTTCTTCTTGATATGACTTTTGTGCATGATGAGAGAGAGGGATCTCTTCTACATATGGCTATCCAGATTTCCCAGCACCATTTTTAAAAAGACTATCTTTCTCCAACATACATTTCTGGCTCTATTGTCAAGTATCGTGGGACTGTGTGTGGGTTTATTTCTGGGTCTTCTATTGTATTCCATTGAATATGGTCTTCATGTCTATTTTGATGCCCATACCATGTCATTTTTGTTACTGTAGCTCTGTAGCTACCTAATTTGAGATCAGGTGTTATGCTGCCTCCTGCATCGCTCTCCTTGCTCAGGATTTCTTTGGCTGTTCTGAGTTATTTAGTTTTACATATTAAATAAGTACTGTTTTTTTGTAGTTCTGTGAAGAATGTTATTAGTGTTTTGATAGGGATTGCATTGAACATATGCATTGCTTCTGGTAGTATGGCCATTTTGATTAATTTTGCTTATCCAAAACATGGGAGGTATTTCAGTCTTCTAAGGTTTTCTTCAATTTATTCACTGTTTAAAATCATTTTCATTACAAAGATCATTTACTTCCTTGATTAGATTAATTCCCAAGTGTCTTGAGGTTTTTGTTGTTGCTGCTGTTATTGCTTTTATTTTTAGTTTCTTGGGAAAGGTATGGTTTTCCTGGTTACTTTCTCAGAAGAATTGCTGATGGGTGTATAAGAAAGATGTTGATTTATGTGTGTTGATCCTGTATGCTAATAGTGTGCCAATTCCATTTATTGATCTAGAAGTATTCTGGTAGAGTTTTGGGGTCTTCTAGATGATATCTGAAAAACGAGAGTTTGACTTCTTATTTTCAAATTTCAATCAAATTAATTTCTTTTTATGTTTTTTTTCTTTTTTTATTGGTTGTTCACAACATTACAAAGCTCTTGACATATCATATTTCATATATTTCATACATTAAATTGAAGTGGGTTATGAACTCCCAATTTTTACCCCAAATGCAGATTGCAGAATCACGTCAATTACACATCCACAATTTTACATAATTTCTTTTCTGCCTGATTTATCTGACTAGAGTTTCCTGAATTGTATTGAAGAGAAATGGGGAGAGTGGACATCCTTGCCTTGTTTCTTAATTTAGAGGCAATGCTTTGAGTTTTTTTTTCCATTCAATATGAGTTTGACTTAGGGTTTGTAATATATCACCATTATAAGGTTGAGGTAAGTTCCTTCTATTCACCCACTTCTCCATCATTTACAATATGGATGGAGGCTGGGTTTTATTAAGTCTTTTTGCATCTATTGATACAATCACATAATTCTTTCCTTAGTTCTATTTATTTTGTGGATTACATTTATTGGTTTGCATATGTTGAACCAACTTGGATGCATTATCTTCTTATGTGTTTTTGTATATGTTTTGCTAATATTTTATTGATGAGTTTTGCATGTTTGTTCTTTGGGGATATTAGTTTGTAGTTTTATTTTTCCTTGATGTGTCTTTGTCTGTTTTTGTTATCAGGGTTGCACTGTCTTCATAGAATGTTTTTGGGAACGTTTCCTTCCTTTAATTTCATGGAATAATTAGAGAAAATTGCTATTATTCTTTCTTTAAAGTTCTGGAAGAACTCAGCTGAGGATTCATCTGGTCCTGGGGTTTGTTGAAAATATTTTAATTGTGTTTAAATGTATAGTTTGCTTTGGTTTTCTATGTCTTTCTGTTTGAAATTAGTCAGGTCATATATGTCTAGAAAATTGTCAATGACTTCTGTGTTTTCTAGTTTATTATAAGGTAAATTTTCAAAATAGTTTTTATTTTTCGGATGATTTTCTGGATTCCATAAGTGTCTGTGGTGATATCTGTAAATTTTTTTTTATTTGGGTCTTCTCTCTTTCTTTCAATCAGTTTTGTTAAGTGTTTATTAAGATTATTTATCTTTTGGAAGAAACAATTATTTGTTGCATTGTTTCTATGGATTGTTTTCTTATTCTTTATATAATTAATTTCATCTATGATATTAATTATTTTCTGTCTTCTGCTGACATTTGGAATTAGTTTGTTCCTTTTCTAAGATCTTAAGGTGGAGCATAACTTATTTAATTGGGGTTGCTTTCTCTCTCTCTCTCTCTTTTTTTTTAAATGTAGGCACTCAGTGCTGTAAATTTTCCTCTTAGAACTGCTTTCCTATTGTCACAGAAATTTTGATATATTGAATCACAGTTCTCATTTATTTATAAAAATTTCTTGATTTTTTCTAATTTATTTTATTATTCATTCTTCATTATTCAATCCTTATGTTTATGTGCTTTCTAGTATTTCATTGTGGTTAATTCTTAGTTTTATTTCATTGTGATCTGATAGAATGCATGACATTACATCAATTATTTTATTTCATAAGACTTATACTATGACCTGGAATATGGCCTATTTTAGAATAGCTGAATAGAAAGTAAATTCAGCTGTTTGGAGATGAAATATTCTGTGAATGTCTCTTAGGTCCATTTGATTTACAGCAGCATTTAAGTCAGTAATATCTTTATTGATTTTACATTTGGATGACTTTTCTCTTGGTTGTAAGGTGGTTTTGAAATCACCTTGTATTATTTTATTGGATTCAACCTGAGATTTAATTTAATGTCACTTTATATTTTTAAGTAATTAGGTTCACTGATATTTGGTGCATATATGTTTCCTATCATTTTCTTGTTGGATTGACCCATTTACCAGAATGCAGTGGCCTTCTTTGTCTCTTCTGATTAATTTTTTCTTGAAATTTGCTTTGTTGGTTATGAGAATAGCTACTTCTGCTGCTTTTCAAACTCCATTTGCATGGAATAATTTTTCTATACTTTTATTTTAAGCATGTGTGTGCCTTTGCCTATGAAACAAGTCTCTTGCAAACAGCATATAGTTGGATCTTGCTTTATGATCCATTCTGTAAATCTATGTTTTTTAGTTGGGTAGTTGGGACAATTTGCATTGAGGTTGCAATAGATATATCTTTGTAGTTTTCTGCCATTTTGACTTGTTTGCTATATTTAATCTGTCTTGGTTTTCATTTAGTTGGTTGCTCTTTTAGTGATCTTCATCTATTTGGGAGCTTTGGTGTTTCCTTAAGTGTTCCTCTGTATGCCATATATCTTTGAGCATTCTTTGTAGTGCTGGCTGGTTTGTCACAAATTATTTTTGTTTATCCGTGTTATGGGAAGTGTTTAATTCCTCGTCGATTTTTAAAGTGAATTTTGCTAGATATAGTAACTGTGGCTGGCAATTATTTTTTTTTTCAGAGCTTATAATACCTCATTCCATTTTCTCCTTGGTTTTAGGATCTGAGTTGAGAAATTAGGAGTAGCTCTTTTTGGTTTGCCTCTAATTGGGATCTGACATTTCTCTCTCACAGCTTTTTAAATTCTTTCCTCATTTTTTACATTAGGAATTTTAATTATAATGTGTCTTGGAGATTTTCTCTATTGATCTTGTCTATAGGTGGTCTTATATGCACCTGTATATTGAGGTATATCTCATTTCTGGTTTGGGGAAAGTTTTCTGTTACTACATTATGGGAAAAGTTATTAATGCATTTCTCTGGTACCTGATATTCTCTTCTATGGCTGTGACTTTCAAGTTTGTTCTTTTGATGCTACCCCAGAGTTTTGTATATTCTGAACATGTACTTTTATTTATTTTATCTTCATTGAATATTGGGTATTCTAGTTCATTTACTCTTACTTCAAGTATTGAAGTTCTATTTTCTAAGCAATCTAATTTATTTGTGATGATTTCTAATGAATTTTTAATTTGATTCATTGTGTCTTTCATTTCCAGGAGTACTTATTGATTTCATTTTAATATTTCTATTTTTTTAAATTTAAATGATCTTTTCTACATTTTCCATCTTAATCCATTATTCAGGCCTTTTTTATTTCAATTAATATTTTAATAATCACATTTTTATAATCTTTCCCTGGAATTTCATCCGTTTCCACATATACGAGATTCTTTGTTGGGAGATTGCAAATTGTGCAGGAAAATTTATTTGCCTGTTTTCTCATATATTTGAAGTTTTTGAATTTATACATTAATTTAAATGAATTTCCCTTTTACTTTTATATGCCTTATATGCCAGTCTTTTTGTATATTTTGTGTTCTGGGATTTGTCTGTTTTTGATATATGAATAGATGTTCAGGGGTTTGACCTGAAGACATGGCAAGTCCTCAGTACTCTTTATAGGTGTTTTTAATTTAATTTTATTTTATTTAACCTATAACCCATGTTCCACCTCAAAAGAGGAAAAGGACAGAAAATCGGTCTTAAGTCTATTTTCTGTTGCTATAATAAAATATGCAAGATTTAGTATTTTACAAAGAAGAGATTTATTTAGCTTAAAATTTGAGGACTGAAAGTATAATATCAGGTCACTCAGTTAGGCCTCTGGTGAGGGCTCATGATACATAGCATAACAATGGCAGGAACATCTGTGGAAGAGATCATAGGTGAGGAAGGAAGTAGAGCTATTCAGAGTCAGTCTTGCCCTTTTTATTATAACTTATTCTCACAGGAACTAATCAGAGCCCCAGGAAACTACATTCAGTGCTCCTGAGAGTAGTGATTCCAGTGACCTGTCTTCCACTGGGGTCCATCTCTCACCACTTCTCAGCTTCACTTCACTGAGGACCAATCTTCCAGCACAGAAGCCACTGCGGACACACTCAAGCCAGATCCAAACCATACTGCAGCCTGGACCCCTCTTCATTGCCACATCTCTGTCTTTTTTTCAGGGGTGACATCCTGCCCCCATGATTTTCATGGGAAGGGTGACTGCTGTTCCATGTGTGGTGCAGATGTGACATTTCCAACAAGCCACACGCATGGCTGTTTCTCTGTCTCAATCCTGTGTCTTTCAGCTGCTTCAACCTTGTGGCTTTTCATAATTCATATGCACTTTGTTTTACACTTATCATCTTCAAGGAGGAGAAATAATATCTATAGCATTGCAAAATAATGCTTAAGGATGAGACTGTATGTAAGAATCTTCAAAATCAATGGGTCATAAATCTTAAATAGATGCCAATATTGACCAATCATATGTACTTCTATAATACCAGTCTTCATAATTTGGAAGGTACTTTTTGTACAATTTTTTCCTATATTCCTTAGTAAACTTATCTATTTTCCTTTCAAATCACGCCTTAGGTGGCATGACAATGCCTTATTTAAAAAAAAAATGCTTTACAAAATAGCCATGCAAGAATGCTGGAGCTGTTTGTTCTCAGTGAATATTGATTGAGTGCCTGCATTGTGAAGAGCTGTGTCTTTTCCCAGAAAAGTTACTATGAAAAAAATGGAAATAAAAACAACAACAATTAAGATGTAAAACAGAGCCAAGAAGGAAGATGCATCTCAAGAGACCTAAGGTGGTTTTATTTTATGTTATTTCTCCTTCTCTTTTATTTTTCTTTTCATATTCCCTCCTAGGACCCTTGTCTCTCCAGGAGAAAAAGTCCTCACTGTTGCAAGATCACTAAAAGATTTACAGAAGAAACGGGCTCCTTTGTTTTTGCTCTTCATTCATCTTCCTTCCCTTTGCCAAAACAAATATATTTGCATTCCAAAATCAACAGCATCAGTCAACTGTGCTTTCCATGGACTAACCTCCATAAAAGGTTTCTTTGAACCTTTTGGAAGCTTTGACGGGGAAGCTGAAAAGTGCAAGTGATCTTCCTGCATCCCACTTGGACCACTTCAGAAATGACATTGCCGGAACTAATGCATGCCTCTTAGTTGCTTTTGGCTGATGGGCTTTTGTGTCAATTTCGTCAGTAGTTTTATTTGTTAAATTGTTCACATCCTACATGCTTTTCATATGGAAAGCTTCTCTTTAGTTGTTTAATGTTTATTGAAAGCTTCTACTTGAACTATTTCAGTCTTAGCCTCACAGTGCAACTGTGATAGAGGCGGGGTGACTTTAGTATTTGCATTTCTGGGATAATGGAGCCGATATTTACTCAGAGTCTCAAGGAACATACGAAAATGAGAATTCACACTTCAGTCTCAGTATCATAAATTCGATAGCCATTCAGTAGCATCTTCTCAGCACCAAATTCATCTCTATAGAAATGATATCATTAATGGATGTTCCTTAATCAAGTATGTCTTTTCTCATATTGCTTCTTCTGCTAGCCACCAAATCATTCTTCTCTTTATGTCAATATTTTAAAAAATATTGTTCAGCAATGGATGATGCAGTGGGTTGGTGGGACCCACAGGAAACCATGTATTTGTTGAGTATCCTATAATGCGACTCTCCTCAGGCTCAAATATAGCAAAAAGAGCACCTAAATTAGCAAGACAGCAGCCAGTCAGCCATGTGTGCACCACAGCTAGGTGATTAGATGTCTCTACAAACCTGAAACACATATGCAAGTGGGACAAACCACTACCCATTGAGCCTCCTGTGACAGTTACCTGTGGGTATTAAGTAGTGGGAAGAGGAATGAGGTGGCTGGAAGTCTTGTAAACTGAACAGCTACAAGTGCCCCAGCTCTCCCTGCAGCTTGTGTTCACCTGGAAGATGACAACATGAGGGGGGTTTGCAGAAAAGACGTGTCAGGGTGGTCCTTGGAGCAGCCCCTGCAGAAGGCAGCACTACTGGGAAGAGGGAGGTGAGCTGTGATAGAACTCCAAAGATGATTTGTGCCACTCTCCTGGGTCTTCAGAGCTGTTCCAAGGTCGGGCATGGTCACCTGCATGTTCTCATAAATCCACACCTACTAGCCCTTGACTGTGGGCTAATCCTATGAGGCTATGTGACATTGTGTGAGGCTGATATCATGGGTGGTGGCAATGCTCACAGTGGGCCAACAGGTAAGGAATTTCTCATGGGCCACACTCTCGCTGGGTGGAAGAGGAAGTCTCCATTCCTGAGGGCTTTGGGTAGCACTTCACTGAACACCAAAAGGACCCACTGGAAGGAGAGTGGGAACTAAAACAAGCAGTGTCATCAATGGACCTCAACTTACAGGCTGCTTCCAAGGGGACCACAGTAAGGAGCTGGAGCAGTCCAAGGTCTGCGGATTCTCCAAACCAGCAAGACCAAGCAAGGATATGCTGAGGAATAAGTATTGAAGGTAGTCTACAAATGGAAGTCAGCAGGATAAATAGTGATAAAGAAATGAAATGCAGAAATTGTCAAAAGTATTACCAGAAATTTCAAAGTCATTTTTATTATATTAAAACAAAAAAAAAACAATAATCAAAATAAAAGAGAGGATTCCAGAGAAGTGAACTTCAAGAAAGGAGCTTATCCCTTTGCTTTCTACCCAAATGTCTAGGAAATGTATTTTATATAAAAGTGAGGAAGAGAAAAAAATGTTTCATACTATGTATGGGTAAGAAAAGATAGTAGAAAAAGCAGAACAAAGTCTGTACTGACAATGAAATCCTGCCAAGAATTATGTTTCTGAAACAAAAAAAAAACATGAATTAATAAATACAAACAGCCAATAAAAATTGAGAAAATACTAGAATCTATAAGAGAAACTACAAACCAACATTAGAAAATGTTCATAAATTGCATGATTGGAAGAAAAGGAAGACCTGAAAGAAATGCCACAAATCATTGAATAATTTAAAAAATTCAAAAAATAACTTTAGAAATGAATGTTCAACCAGAAGCAACAAACAAGTAGGAAACACTGATACTACGTTATAAAGAAGAAGACACAAGGAAAAGTTTAAACCAAAATAAATAAAAATTTAAAGATAAGTAATACTCAAGGAAACATGATAGCTAAAGAAGATTACCAAAGAAGATCTAACAGACATTAAATAGTGTTTTGGTTTAGAAGAAAATGAAAGGAATGAGACATAAATTCTGAAAGTATAATTTAAAAATTTTTTTGACATAACATGAAAAATTGACTTGGAGTCACATATTTAAAGACAACACCATGGAATAGGTAAAGTTAACCCATTACAACCAATGCCAAGACATATTATAAGTTAATGACCATATAATGAAGAAAAAATTCTTTAGGTATCCATATAAAAAGACCAAATCACTTATACAGGTGGGAATATTAAACACCCATCAAAATTTTTGACACCAAAACTTTATTCCTGAAGATAAAGAAGAAAGGCACTAACATGTTCTATTATTTCACTGTGAGTTCTATTCAGATATTCCTTTTGAATTTTAGTAAAGAATTTTAAAAGCCCACCATGTACATCTAAAATGTGATATAACCTGAGTTAACTGTATATCCCAAAGCTCTCTATTCACATATAACACTTAACTTGGTGAACATTATGATATACACTGAGCATCAAAGTAAGTCCTGAAGGTCTTTAATTTTAATCCATCCTCTTCCACTGCAGAAGCAGCAATGGAGTCACATATAAGGTATAAATTTTCCTAAGATCATTTTGCTATTTGCTTGTGGATTGTTATTCATCTACTAATAATCCAGTATAATTCAAAATCTGTTTTTGCAAATGTTTCACTATAACTGTGTAAATGTGCTTTCTAACCATATTTAAAATCCACAGTCCATGTTAAAAAAATTTTATTAAATTTATGCAAACATATATTGTCTGGGTCTCTTTGTCAAAGAATTTAACAATGAACGTGGTTATATGTATAGACATGAGACCCAAAAAAAGTGTGTAACCAAGATAAAAGCATTTGTTTATGTGGATTATCATAGAACATATTTCCTAGACAACAAAGGAATAGAATTTCATGCTAGCAAGGGAATTCAAGGTTTAGATACTGCACTCCATAGAACATTTTCTTGTCCTTTAATCACCAGACAAGAGATGACAAAGAAACAAAAATCTCAGAAAAGAGTGAAAAAGAATAACTAAAAATAAAAAAAATATGGACATCAGATATGTATATCTTTATATCTTTAAAAATAGAATGCAATCATTCTGCTTGGTTAAAAATGTTTTGAGTTTTTTTTTTTTTTTTTGCATATGGAAGAGAGATGTCAAAAGCTTAAACACAAAGTTGGGCAAGTGCACTGTGCAGGACCAATACACCATGGAAAGCTTGGGGGCCATGCATGGATTAAGATATTCTCTTGTTAATGCCACTGCTATGTTTCAACCACCCTTTTTCTTTTCCCATTAGGAATTGAAACATTTGAAGAAATAATGTTAGGATGTCATTTAAAAAACTCTCCAATTTAGCATTAAAATGCCTTTTTCTTCCAATAATTTGGAATAAATTAATTACCATCAATGCTGTTGACACTTGTATTTAGTATCTATAGTGTCAGCATGGAATGTGCTGGGCAATGTTTGGTTACTGCATCAGTATGTCCTTAATGCCCCTTCCCTCTCCCCAATTCCTTCCTACATAGACAGACTACACCTACTCCCAGACCCAGATTTATCTTTGTTTCCAACGTTGTTCTCTGCTCACCCACTCCAAAATGGTCTTGTTTCTGAATGTCTACAAAAGATTCTTGACCATAACATTTCTTTATAAAGTAATATTATATTGATTTGGGACATCTTTTAATCATAGAATTCTAGAAATTATGATTTGTAATGGGATCTAAGAGATATGAGAATATAATTTTTCTTCTATTTTATTCATTATTTCTTTGAAGTCAATAATCAGTCTTTGACACAGGGCTGTAGGGAAGAGCTGTGTCCAGTCCTCCCTGCCACCCAGCTCTCCCTCTGCCTATGAGAACAGCCCTCCCAACCCCCTGCCTTCCACACCTTGGCCTCCAGATCTGTAGATCCACAGAAAGGAATGTTGGCCATTTGGGGGAACTATGGTTTGTACCACTGAGCATCTACTCGTCTTGCTTCTGAGAAATGGGCCTTAATTTCCATCAAGAGGAATTTCTTTTTCCAAGCTCAATCTTTCATGTAAGAGAATAAAGAGCATGCTCCACAGGACTAAACTAATTAGTGTTTCTACCGAACTTCAAGACTTCAAGACTGGTAAAAAGCACAGGTCAAGCCAATCAAAGTAAAACTTTTCATTTTTGAAGTTATTTTTATTAGAACTCTGTGGAATACCCTCCTTCCTTCCTCCCTCCCCCCCCCCCTCTTTCTCTCTCTCTCTCTTCTTTCTCTGTCTCTCTCTTTCTCTCTCTCTCTTCCATTTGCCAGATGGTTTCACTGGCAAAGCTACTGAATAGTTAAAGAGAAAATGCTACTTCTATACAAATCCTCTCAGAACCTGAGAATGTGAAAAATTTCCAACTTAATCAATAAGGCCAACCCTAGCACATAACCAATACCAGACAAAGTTGATTTTAAGAAAAAAAAAGTAAACAAGGCATGCAATGATTAATTTTAAGTATCAACTTGGCTGAGCCAGGGAATGTTCAGATGCTTATAAAGCTGTATTTCTGAGTGTGTCTGCCATGGCGTTTATGGAGGATATGAGCATTTGACACAGTAGGCTGTCACCTGTGTGAGTGGACATGGCCCCATCAGTTTGGGGCTGGAACAGGAAGAAAGGAAGCAGTGGAAGAGCAGATTCTCTCTCTTCTTCAGCTGGAGCACCCATCTTCTCCTGTCCTCAGACCTAGGACCTTCTGCTTCTTGAGCCTTGATTTTCTCAGACTCCTACCAGTGACCTCCACACTCCCCCTGGCTCTCAGACCCCAGGACTCAGATGGAATTGTACCACCCTCTTCCCTTGCTCTTCAGCCTCCAAGGAGCATGTTGTGGAACTTCTTGGCTCCCACAGGTACTTGAGTCCATTCCTCCAAAGCAGTCCTCTCTTATGTACGTACATATATATGCAAATATCATAGATATATATATGTACTATGTACATGTACATTTTATGTATATATATATATGTGTGTGTCTGTGTGTGTGTGTGTGTGTGGGTGTAAGGACAACTCTGACTAATACAGACAACTGTCTCTCAGAAAATAGGTACAAAAATACTCCACAAAATACTATTGTCAAATCCAGCAATATATAGAAAGAATAATAGATTGTGATCAACTGTAGTCTTGCCGTAGCAATGTAAATTGGTTTAATACTTGACAATCTGTCAATGTAATTCACCATATTAACAGATAAGAGAAATATGATTATATCAAGAAATACAATCAAAGTATATCACAAAGTGCAACAATCGTTTATGTTAAAAACCTAGCAAACCAGAAATTAAAGTGAAATTTAACAATCTAAGGTAACCTACAGAAACCCCCCAGCTAGCTTCATTTAAAAAAAAAATATTTTTTTAGTTGTAGTTGGACACAATACCTTTATTTATTTATTTATTTTTGTATGGTTCTGAGGATCAAACCCAGGTCCTTGCAGGTGCTAGGCGAGAGCTCTACCACGAGCCACAACCTCAGCCCTAGCTTCATGTGTAAGAGGAAGACGGAAGGTTTTCCCAGGAAGCTGAAAACAAGGCAAGGTTGTGGCTTTCTCGATTCCTATTTTACCTCCTACTAATGTTCATCACAGGTAAGTGAAGCACATCCTATAAAATAGACATGCGATGAGCGAAAGTGAAAGACTCAACTTTAGTGAGTTTTGTCAAAACTTGTCTACAAATTCAACACAACTCCAGTTAAAATTTCCATAATTTCTTACAATGAAATAATTGTAAATCTTCAATGTAAAAATTTCAAAAATAGCCAAAATACTTTTAGAAAAAGCAAAGTTGAAAAATTTACACAGTCTGCAATGTCAAGATTTTGGGTAAAAAGTTGGCAAATGAGGAGGGGCAGCACCACCAATCGACTCTGCTATTTTGGTGTGAAAGTAACCCCAAACAATACATAAATAAATGAGGGTACTTGAGTTCCCATAAAACTTTATGCTATCCAAATTTGAACTTTATATTGTTTTCAGAGATCATGAAATATTATTTTTATTTTCATTCTTTGTATTATTTAAAAAAATATAAAGATCATTTTTAATTCATAGGTCAGGTAAAAAGAGGCAACAGGCCAGATTTCGCTGAGCTCTGGGCTTCAGGATAAATAGACGTATGATCAGTGCAGTCAAAATAGACCCATTGAGACATGGTCAATTTATTTTAACCAATGCATAAGTAGAGAATTCTTAGTTTGTTTTTCATAAATGGTTCCAGAACAACTGTACAGTAATAAGAAAAGCAAGTCCTCTACCCAAAGCTCACACCATAACAACAGCAAAACTCAAGATTTATCAGACATAAATGTATAACTTATGATCATAGAACTTATAGACAGCAACATAGAAAATCCTGTACTTTAAGTTACCACCACACCTTAATTCTATTATAAAAAATTAATTTTATTATATAAAATAAATTGGCAAATACGAAGTGCTGAAAAACTTTGGAGCTACTCAAACTTTCAACATGTGTGGATGGAATAAGGAGTAGTAAAGCAAATTTTAAAAACAGACTGGTATTTTCTTACAAAATTAACATGTACTAACAATAGAGCCAATAATCCTGATTCTAGGTATTTGTCCAGGATACATGAAAATGTTTGTTCAAACAAAGAGAAATGCCTGTATGTCAATGTTTGTTATAATTGCCCTAAACTGGAAGCAATCTACATGTCTGTCAAAAATAAATGAACAGATGATGTCAAATCCATACCATGCAATAAAAATGATACAAGCAATCACATGGGTGCATAAGAAATGCACTATTAAGAATAGTGCTCAAAAGGCAATGATACTACGTGATTCTGCTTATATTATATCCCGGAGAAAGTATCACATTCTCTGGGATATAATATAAATATATGGGATATAATATAAAGTATCATGTTTATAATATAAACAGAATTACATAGTATCATTTAATATAGGTGTATCATTTAATATAGGTGTAAAATTTGCATCTGTTTCCTCTATGGGGTGGGAGAAATGAGGAACAGTGACCTAAAAGGGCCTTAGGGAACTTTGAGGCTATGGAAATGCTCTATGGTGGTGATTACGTGAATGTTTGTGTTGGCCAAATTTCAAAGAACCAGTCGTGAAATATACATACACTATATGCAAATTATGTCACATTACATCTGATTTGGAAAGGAAGGAGAGAGAAAAACAGAGAATGATACCAGGTCTAACCCCATGGAAGTCTTTTGTTTAGAGGAAAGAGGATAATCAAGAACTAGTAGAAGAGTGCAGCGAGATCTGAATGAGGTAGGAAGAGAGTTGAGAAAGTGGTGCCTTGAAGGCCAAGGTGCCCTGGGTCACTGAATTGCATCCGACTGGGTGCACAGGCCAGGACCACATAGGAGCAGTTGCACAGAGTAAGGGAGCAGCCATTGAGGCAGAGACAGACAAGGATAGTTTTTTGATCTGGGGTTTAAATAAAATGGAGAAGCAAAACTGAAGAAAGAGTAAAAAATGCTTTTTGAGGTTTACTGTAAGCAAACACAGTAAAATAGGGCCTGTCATGATGTAGGTATGTGATGTCCCCCAAAAGCTCACGGTGACACAATGCAAGACAGCTTATATGTGAAAGTCTTGGGTTATCAGAATCTCAGCCTGATCAATGCATTGATCCTCTTATAGGGATTAACTGGTTGGTGACTGCTGGTGGGGTGTGGCTGGAGGTGGCAGGTCACTGGGGCCTGCTTTGGGGGTATACATTTTGTCCATGGTGAGGGGCGTCCCTCTTTCTGCTTCCTGGTGTGATGTCCAGAGCTGTTTCCCTCTAGATGATCAATTCTAAATCCTGCCTGGCCACTCCCTTTTACCATGATGTTCTGCCTAACCTTCGGGCCCCGAGCAATGGATTGAACCATGTATGGACTGAGACCTCTGAAACCAGGAGCCCTCAAATAAACTTTCCCTCCTCTAATTGTTCTTACCAGGTCTTTTGGTCACAGCCATGAAAAGGCAGACTAAAACATGGCCCTAGCCAGAAATCCTATGGAATCAAAGATTTTGTTCTTTTTTTTTTTTGAAGATAATACTGTATGATTCTCTATCAATATGAAGGATTTAAGAGAGAGGGACAAGAGTCATGACATCAGAGAAGCGAAAATTGCTGGAGCCAAAAGCTTGAGTTAACGAGAGAGGATGAGATTGGGTCCAGGTTTCTGTTAAGGATTTAAAGACCTGAATTAGGGCAGGGGTCTGAGAAGTTTGATAACTAAGATAAGCTGGTTCCAGTGTCCAGTCTGATCTGGAAGATGTTTTCATGCAAGGAAACGCCAGAGTTTTCAAAAAGAGGTGTGGAGCCCCAGAGAACCAGGGGATGTGATACCAAGATTAGAGCCCTGAGTGACAGCCAAGGAATGTCTATTTGGGGAAAAACGTAAAAGGTTAAATCAAGAAACTCAAGAGACAGGGCAGGTGCATTTTGAGGAGGATGGGAAGGTAGGTTGAGGAGAGTCAGCACAGATCTCACCTCTGGGCATTGGAACTCAGACCATAAAACTTCATATCACACCTCTGGATTTGGACAGATGATCAATTCCAAATCCCACCTAGCCACAATTCCTGCTCTAATGCTGGTCCATTCCAAGACTGACTTGGTAATTAGGAGACCTTGTTCTGCCATGTTAAGGTTAAATATGACTATAGCTAATGAAACTGTGGTTTGTGGCAGTGTTAAGAAAAACATTAGCTGACTTGGTTCTATTTGTTTTGATGGGTAGTTAAAGTATGTGCAAAGTGCAAGAGGATTGATTTTGGACGTGATTAATTCTTTGCTAGAGTATTGAGGGAAAATTGCAAATACGCGAACTCCAAAACTGTAAGAACTAAATCCCTTTTGAATCCAGTGTTAAGCCTTTCTTAAATTTTATTATTCTTCCATGTGAATGCCAAGATTCTTTCCCCCTGTTTTGAATATTTCATTGAAATGGTAGAAATTTTCAAGGGAAAGAAAAAAAAATGATTCAATAGCAAATGTTCACTCTATGTATTTCAGGAATAGAAATAACTGTCATTTTTGCTTCATCATAGATTTCAAGGTGCTTTCAGTAATTTTATCTCATGTTATCTTCATGATAAAAATCATTTTGTCCTCATTTTACAATACAGACTCAAGACAGAGATTAACTGTCTCACTTAAACTCACCCACTAAGGACAGAATCAAAGCTAAAATCCAGCCACTGTGAGTTCAAGTTTATTTAATATTCTGCCATGTCCATGTGTCATATCTTTTGCTGATCAGCACAATTTGTTATGATGTGTACAAAATCTGCCTCCCTATGTCTCTCCTGGAGACATTCTGAATGGTTCAAATAGGGACAGGAGTCTGCATTAAACCTTCTTGACAGTCCGAAATATGTACATATCTAATAAATTTACCCAATTCTGCACTATGGCACAGCAGGGTCTTTGTGAGCCTCCACCAAGGAGTACCCTAATGTGAACTGTACCTACAGAAATGGTGCAAGCTTTGAAACAAGAAAGCATAATGTCAACATCTGTTCTGCTGCTCTTCTGCTGAATGTCCTTCAGCAAGATGTCATCTCTCTGAGTCTTGGTGCACTAGTCCATTTCATGTTACTATGATGAAATGCCTGAGGCTGAGTACTTCATAAAGAAAAGAAGTTCATTTAGCTCACAGTTTCAGAGGTTTGAGAGCATGGCACTAGCATCAGTCAGGCTTTGGAGAGGGCCCCTTGGCTGTGCCACATGGCAGAGTCATAATGCAGTCACAGGTAAGAGAGAGAGATCAAAGGAGACAGAAATATGAAGGAGGATTCATGTCTCAGGCTTGCTCTTTTATAGGAGTTTGCTTTCATGCAAAAAATATTCAGGGTCCCCTGACAACCACCTTCGTCACTTCTGAGGGCAGCATCCTTAATGGTTTAACCAGTTCCATGAGGTTCTACCTCGTCTAGGTCAACTACCTCCAAACACTACCCCACTGAGGACCAGGTTCACAATACATGAAACCTCTGGACACACACTCTAACCGCATCCAAATTACAACACTTGGATTTCTGAAATTTAAGAAATTAAGCCACAGAATTTCCATGAAAAATCAGAGCATAACATGATCATTCAGTGTCATTTCTTATAATGAGTAAAATTGAAGCTTTAGAAATTAAAGTTTGGCAGAAAAATATACAGGGTACAAGAATCACAATTGAAGAGTCCCAAGCAGAAGGAATGTGGTAAAAAGCAAATGAGCTCTGAGATTCATCTGTATGTTCTTTAGGTTTAAAATTCTATTTTTCTTTTGGTACAAAATTAGCAATCCATTGACAATATTCTGAAATAACTCCTATTTGGAATTATTGAAGAAAGTGGATAAGTTTCACACACATACACACTACACACACACACACACACACACACACACACACACACACTGAAACCTGCAGGTTGTGCATTTTTAACAGACCTAAATGTAAACTCCTGGAATCCAAAATAAACTCCAAGTTGGCGATATCTAAAATTAACCCAAGTATGCTACTGTCTGCAAAAGAGAAATGTGAGAAGTCTGGTCTAAGGATAATGATAGTGATTCAAACTCAGCTTGGAAGCCAGGACTTCTGTGGGAGACAGAAGCTGACAGGGATAGGGGGTGCTGTCCTTACAATAGCAATACGAGGAGGTGTCACTCCAACTGCAGCTCATTAATTCTCTTTGCCCCAAAGCCTGAACCTGATCACTGTGTCTAGCATGCAGCCTTCCTGGAGGCACGGTGCCCCTTCTCCATGGAGAGATCTTGCTGGCTTAAGACACTTCTGTTTTCCAAGTTGAGATGAGGACACCTGCTAATGAATGATTCAAGACAACACAGGTGGCCCAGGGTTGGGCCTGGCAGTTGGATTCCTGGAACGGCGCCCCCGTGAGGATCCTTTATAGAGAAGGAGAGCAGGCCCATAGCCAGATTCCGGCTTGGTCCATTATGCATAATCGCTGTCAATCAAGTTCTCCTGCTGTGTCCTCAGGGATGTCAGGAGGAGAAAACAGCTCTGCTATGCTTAAGGACAACTTCAGTGGGAGCAGCAGCAGCCCATGGCTTGTAGCCTGATCCTTCTCTCTGCAAGGAGATAAGCTTGTTTACTGTCATGTTGAGAGTGAACTCCTTAGAGAGACTGCAGCAAGTTCTCCTGCTGTCCTGCCCCCATTTGCCTTTCAGCCAGACTTTCCCACAACTTCTCCTCCATGGATACCTCAGCAAGGGAGGGGGACGGGTTGAATTGCATTTCCCCTAATTCATAGGTGGAAGTCTCAACACCCAATGCCCTAGCAATTGAACTTACTTGGAAATAGGATCATTGCAGATGCAATGGAGCAGGGTAGATTCAGTTTGACAGCAGCCTGACAAAAAGGGGGAATTCAGACCCAGAGAATATCATGTGAAGATGAAAGCAGAGGTAAGGGGTGATGCTTCTTATAGGCCCAGGAATGCCCAAGATGCCAGCAAACCACCAGAAGGCAAAGGAGAGATGAAGAACTGATTCATCCTCTTGGCAATCAGAAGGATTCAGCTCTCGTAACACCTTGATCTTGGGCCTCCTTATTTTTTTATTTTTTCGGTGGTGGTACTGGGGAACGAACCCTGGGGCACTTAACTACTGAGAAGTATCCCTTTTACTTTTTATTTTGAGACAGTCTCACTAAGTTACTTAAGGCCTTAAAAATTTCTAAGATTGGCTTTGAACTTGAGATCCTCCTGCCTTAGCCTCCAAGTCCCTGGAAGCATAGGCATTCGCCACTGCCCCTGACTCAACTATGATTCTTATTTTATTTTTATTTGTTCTTTTTAGTTATGCATGATAGTGTATTTTGACATGTTATACATACATGGAGCATAACTTCTCATGTTTGTGGTTGTACATGATGTGGAGCTACACTGGTTGTGTAGTCATATATGAACATAGGAAAGTTCTACTGTCTTTCTACTGTCTTTCCTATTTCCATCCCACCATTTTTCCCCTCATTTCCCTTTGCCTAATCCAGTGAACTTCTATTCTTCCCTCTCTCCCCCCATTGTGTTTTAGCATCCGCATACCTGAAAGAACATTCAGTTTTTGGTTTGAGGGGATCTGCTTATTTCACTCAGCATCAACTGTGATTCTCAACAAAACAATAGTGGAATCTCTACTTAAAGGGTCTGAATTATAGCAGTGGATATCATGAACTTGGACTTCAGAAAAACCCTGGCCATACCCTGGATGAGTGATCCCCAGTATTCCTTCACCTAAATGCTTCTCTGTTCTATTTCCTATAAACAGTGGGCCAAATACCTACTTTCCAAAAAGGCTTGTAAGGACTCAGTTGCTTGATGAACAGAAAACTCCAATCTGCTGTCCAGGTACAGACATTTCTTATCAGGAAGCAGCAAAAATTAAGTTCTCTTGGGAATAATTTCCCTCAGCTTTATCTGGACTATTTTGTTTCCCTTGCAGTTTCCATGAAGAAGGGTTTGCTTGAGAAAGTCTTTTCAGTCTGGTTAGTTATGCCATCTCAACTCATGAAAGCTTATCTTTAATAAGTGAACATGCACACAACAATCCTCACCTGCATCGAGCATGTAACCTCTTTTAAAGTAGCTTATTTACATGTATATTCTCCCTACTAGCCTACCTCTTTGTAAGAAAAGTTAGTTTCCATTTTCATCTCTTAGTTCTTTACCAAATAGGTTTTCATCAAATATATGGTGAATAAATAGATAATTGAACAGTTGAATGAATCGAGGGATGGATGGCATGGTTCTGAATCCGAGGTAAGAAAGTCCCCGGAGGGAGCTCTAGTTTTTCTTTCTGGTATCATCGGGGTCATACTTGAAGGTGTTTCTTCCTGATGGGGCAACATGGTACATGGAGGAGGAGAAGTGCAGAAAGAGCATCTGCAATGGCTGGGAAAGGCACCAATGGACACACCATAGCTGATGCTTGGTGGCCTGCTGTTTACACACTCATTTCCAATTACAATACCTAACATTTACAAACAGCGTTTCACCTGTTATTTAATGTGTGATCTAGGCCAAAGAGACTTAGTTGTTTGTGTAATGGTGAGGCAGATAAATTCTCTAGGAGTACCTAAACTAATCAGAGACAACCCCCTCAAGATGACTGTCACCTTAGATGGACTCATTTTTGGTTCTTCTCATTTCTTGAATCTTGCTGACTTTTATTTCTGCCTTCCCTTACTCGTACTTAATTTCATGTAGTTGTTTTCCATAATAAAGGTTTAGTTTTCTAAATGAGAACATCAACACATGTAGGTGAAAGTTTGTGTGTTTGGGCTTTGTGGGTTTCCTGACCCTGAAACAACATGGCCCTGGGAGTTACAAACCTAAGTACAACCCATTCAGCTGGGCTATGAAACCTCCAGGACTAAGAAGTACAATTCCAGAGTGAGGCATCAGACAGGCTGTAAAGATGATGCCCATGAAATCCTGGTCACTGGCCTCATTCTGATCATTATTAATTGGTTGATGGTTTCCTTTTCTCCCAGTCTCAGGATTCTCATTTGTAAAATGGAAATTGGACTCTGCTCTAATTCAGAGTTTAAGACAATCATCTTTAAAGTAAAAGCAAAGCCCCCCCTCAAAGTCTATAGCAGAGATAAATTTATCCCTACACTCCTAATAATAGCAGGTTCTGAAGCCAGCTCTTCAGATTAAAGTTGTATACATACAGGCTGCCCTACGGCATTTCTAGAAGTACAAATTTCAAGGTGAACACTGTTATTTTAATATGTCTACATTACCAGTTTTACTTGCTCCAAACAGGTAGACGGTTCTCTCTCTTCTTGGGCATAAAGCACATTGTTCACTTGATTCTCTAATGAACACGTGACAGAAAAAATATGAATATTTACTGTACAAATAAGTTTCAACTGAGGCCATGGCATTTCCCTGTCTCACTTGTCACAATCAAGGACATATCCAGAGGAAAAGAGAGATGGGCTGGGGAACCATCAGAATCACCTGTATGCCTTCTTTCCACCGCCGTCATCCACCCCCCCCATTGTCATTATTACCAACATCATCTTTATGTCATTATATCCCAGCATGGATGGTAGAATTGTACAAATCAAGTGTGTGTGTGTGTCACACAAGATCTCCGAGTTGAGAAACCAGAGATCCCCAAACCCTTGCTTAGAACTGAAATAGCAGAGCACAGGAAGAGCCTCAGGTCATTATTCAAGATTCAGTGACTCAGGGCTCCACCAGCAGATCACACAGCCCAGCCCTGGCTTTGAACAGCATCCTCCCATCTATCCGTTCCATCTCTATTTCAGCTTCCCTGATATATTTGACTCAGCTTCCTGCTCCACCCTCACCCCATTCCTTCTCACACTTCCAGTGA
The DNA here is from genome assembly GCF_045843805.1 of Urocitellus parryii. Taxonomy (NCBI): domain Eukaryota; kingdom Metazoa; phylum Chordata; class Mammalia; order Rodentia; family Sciuridae; genus Urocitellus; species Urocitellus parryii. The sequence continues at coordinate 137,809,148 of NC_135540.1, forward strand.
CAGCTAGTGAAGAGGAGGAGAGGAATCCTCCAAGGGTGGACAGGAGTTGAGGAAGTGGCGAGTGGGGGCGGTGGGCAGGTCCAACCTGGCTCAGAAGGTCCTGCTGCAGGTCTCATAACTGAGTTATGTGCATGGAGACTTGCACATTGGGATACAGTGTGTGCTTCCTGTGAATACAGTGAGTTATTAGGGATCTGAAAAAAAAAAAAAAAGAAAGAAATAGAAAACATCAGATTTTCCTCTGGCCAAGCCAACTCAAGATGATTTTCTTTTTTATTATATTAGAATTAGATTATAATCAGGTTGGCTTTTCCATACCCCCTACTCTGGGGGTGTTGGAGCTTCAGTAGGTAGGGGTGGGTGTCGGGGACATCCTAATGAACCCAGAGACATGCAGGCATTGCTCAACTGCCACCCCTGGAAGGGCTTTCCCCAGAACCTCCTGAGCCAAAATTGGCATCTCCTCCCTCGCCTCTTCACAGGCAGGACTGTTCTCTATTTCAAAGTTACTATGCTTTTTAAAGACAGTGGCAGCCGGCTTCTGAATCTTCTCCTTGTCTTTGGTCTCAGCATTCTCCAATTTATCACCCATGCTGTATCCAGAGGCAGCTTTTAAATTGTAAATTTGACAAAGCAATTTGCTTCCTAAAACCTATCATTATCCACCAGTTACCTTTCAGACAGAATTCAAAATCCTTAAGAAGCCTTCAATCCATCCAAGCAAGCACTCATTCTGTATCCCTCACCACACCCTCACAGAGTGAGTCCAGATTAAATCAGGTAAAGAAGGAAGAAATGAACACCAAGAACACATAGTTTTATTTACATTCTTTGATATATGAAACTCAGGCATGAACTCTGTTAAACCCACTGCTTCTCAGACCTTGTCTTATTAAATATTAAATCCTACACATTTGGATTTGTACTACCTCATCAACATTTAAGGATGGAAAAGACACAAGGGGAATTTCCTTTATCTTTTTATGAAGCTATGCACCTCTGCATTCTTTAGTAAGCTAGTTTTTTAAACACACACACAAAATTATTTAAAGGTAACCCCACAACCTTGTCTTGTAACTATTGTTCTGTATTCTTCAGAACACTGTTAGGTTCAGTAAGCATGTAATGAATGCTAGGCTTTTGTGCCTACATACTACTGGTGCTGAAATGGATTCCGAGAAAAGTCCTTATCTGCTTTAGACAGAGGGAGAGAGGAACATAGTGTAATAGTATCTATGTGTGTTTTTTTTTTCCAAAAGACAATCTATTTTCCACTTAGATTCAGTTTGGAAAGTGCATGTCCAATAAAACGAGTGGCCCTGGAACTACACCCCCATTCCCAAATGCACACATATACAGAGAAAGAGAGATATAGATGACGAATACTAATAATTAGATTACAGAACATAAGGTATACTAAGGAGGTTGTATTGTGGACTCTCTGAAAATAGGCAGCTGACAAAGCACACTCTTGTTAAGTAAGCTATAATAATCAAATAAGCAGAAATGGTTGAAATAATCAAATAAGCAGAAATGGTGTACTTTCTTTAAACAGTACAATTAAAGCCCTGGAATATGCTCATGCTAAATGCACAGTAGTTGGTTCCCATTCAATACTAAGGCATTCTTAACTCCTCTCCATCAATGTCTTCACAAAATCTTACACGTTGTCATAGATATTTTTACTCTGCTGAGTTATATAAACATAAAATTTCTTCAACTGGAAGCTAGACACTAGAGTGAGCAGTTGAGGTTCATGTAAGATCTGTTTTCTTCATATATAATGAGATAATATTTCATTCATTCAGTTCAGTCAAGACATATGTATTGAACCTGTAAAAGATAGCAAACACACTCGTAGGTGCTGAGCATGTGATGCTAAACAAGTCAGAAAACAGATTAATATCTGAATAAGCTTGGCAGATAATTATGAGGCCAAGATATAAAAGAACAGGACAATTTCTGATAATTTTTGTGATAAGTATAATAAAGAAAATGAAGCAGGGTATATCAAAGCAGGCGGTGACAGCCAATTTAGATAGGAAGGCCAAAGAAGAGTAAGTGACAAGCTGGCCTATGATAAGCTGTGGAATGAAGCTGACTGCTGAGGATATCAAGGCCAAGAAAGCCTGAGATGGGCCTCCAAAATTTTTTCACCAGCTCAAAATGGAAAGGAGTATTGCAATTTCCCAGTTCACAAGAAAGTTGCACCAGATGGCCAACAGTATTAAATGCTTCTCCGGGTATCCATTGTTCTATAATAATCTTCCCAAATTGTGTAGCCTATAGGAATAACATTCATTTTTTTTTAGTATTTCTCAAAAGTCTGGGGATTGAGTAGGCTCAGCTTGGTGATCTTTACTTCTTGGATGGTTTTAACTAGACAGTGAATAAGACAGGGTTTCTTCCATAAGGTTCCACAGTCACATGCCTGGTAGCTGATGCTGGTCATCAGTCAGTATTAAAACTTAGACTGGAACAGCCGCTACAGCCTTGCCATGTAACCTGTGCTTCCTCTGGCATGGTGCTAGACTCCCCTGAGCAGGCAGCCAAAGAGGCCCACTTATATTGTGTGGGCCTGAAAACCACCATACTGCTCCCTCTTCTGTATTCTATTAGAATACAGAAGTCAGTGAGTCCAGGTTCAAGCTCCTTGACTGTGGACCCTAGGGAACATACAGATCCTTGGCTTCTGGTTTCTCTCAAGTTATCAACTGAATGGAATATTTATCTGACTACTTCTCCCCTTCCACCTCCCTCCCTCCCTCCCTCTCTCTCTCTCTCTCTCTCTCTCTCTCTCTCACACACACACACACACACACACACACACACACACATACACACACATACACACACACACACACACACACACACACACACACACCCCACATACCATGCAGTGCTGGATTCCATACAGAATTACATCTATTGACAAACTCAGGAAAAGGCAGAAAATAAAAAGCATTCACAGTTGACTAGCCTTTCACAATTCTGAAATCCAGCCTTGCCCCTGTTCTATAGGCTCTTTCCTCCTCCTGATAGTAATGCTCCCAGCCATTGGTTCTGTACTGCTGGCTCTTGGTTTCTTTTCATGAGTCATTCATCACTTTTCATAACAAAATTAACTATGCAAGTAATCAGTCTTCTCTCTTGCTTCCCCACATTTTGCCCACTGCCATTCCCTCCATCCAAACAGGTACTTCTTCTACCATGCACTTACTTAGAAGTCTTGATGGGATGTTTTATGACTTTCATGTCAGTTCACTCCATTAGATTAAACCAAATCACAAATGTCTTTGAGAAAAGCACTTCTATTCTCTATCTTGGGTTTGTTATAAAACTGCTAATGAAAAAGGACCTTACAGTTCTTAGGAGACCTACTCTTTAATGCAGTCGATATGCAAGATGTCTGTCACTTCAAGAGCCACATAGGCCCCTTTATCTGCCTGCAGGGTTCAATAAGACAATGCTAGATTGCTCTCAGTTCATGGAGTATTTCACTTTGTATATGATCTTTGACTTGAGACTTTAATTTTAGAATTATTTACTTTCTGGAGAGGCTGAGAGTGGGAACCAGCTTTAATCTGGAATATAGCAATCCTTGAATTCTTGACATATAACAACACGATGGATTGCACATCTTATCTACAGCCTTAAGATCGTCAGTTGTTTTTTTCTCATTGAGGCCTTTGTTGAAGTCATGTTAAATAACAAAACCACTCCAAGTTCCACATGCTGTGGCCAACATGCCAATATAATTGCCAGCCTGGGGCAGAAGCCTCTTATTGAGACCAGTGTGTTGAGACCTTCAACCACCACATGTGTCTGTGTCCTTTCCTTCAGCTTTCAGAAACATCACCCTCACTTTCATTAAGACCCTTCCTGAGAGCCTTTTGAGGTATCATCAGATTTTATTAGCAGTCTCTTCAAGATCTTTATTGTAACTTCCCTTTGCTGAATTACAAAATCAATGACAATTTTTTAAAAATTATGACAACACCTTGCTTTTGGTATTTTGATCTATTTCTTGAAAAATATTTACATTGAAATTAGTGGCTTAAAACAAGTATCATTCTATTATTATCTCACATAATTCAGTATACTGAGCCAGCTTACCTTGGTGTTCTAACTCAACGTATTTCACTGGGGTAGCCTGGTGGTTGTTAGTTTAAGTCACTACAAAGGCCTCCATAATCCTGGGCCCAGCGGCTGCGGCTGGCTGGCAGCTGGAGTTTAGCCAGAGCTGAGAGTGGGAGACTTGTGCATGCCCTTGTCATATAGCTCAGGCTTCTTTAGGGAATGGCTCAGATCCAACAGATCCCAAGAAACAGGAGAGAGAATGGACTTTTCCTTTAGGCCCTGAACTCGGAAACTTGTAGGGTGTTGCTTCTGTCACACTCCATTGATCAAGAAGTAACAAATGGATCCTGATTGTAAATAGAGAGCTCATAGGACGTACTGCATGTCAGAATTTGGAGACTGATTATTTTTAGCATTTTTAAAGTTCTTACTGTGTCCCGGGTCAAATTTGTGCCTTTTTAGGTGTTGCAATAATGAGTAAGTCATACTGTAACTCTTTGGGAAGATGCCAGTCTACAATGACTTTTTACTGTGTCAAGTTAAATGACAAAGCCACTCCAAGTTCTATATGCTGTGGCTGACATACTGATATAATTGCCAGCCTGGGGCAGAAGCCTCTTTCAGCCTTTCCCAGTCTCTTAACCAGGTGAGCACTTCCTTGTGCCAAAAGGCATTGGCTTATGCAGGTCACTAGCGTATGTTGGATCGGAAGGCAGGGCCCTTATAGGACCAGTTTTCCTGGTGGGTTTTCGTTTTCCTTTAGAGATCCCAGTTTGTCCTTGCTGGCCCCAATTTCACTTCCATACTTTTCTGCTAACTACTGGCTTTGCTGACCTTTAGTGACTTTAGGGCCATCCCCAGATGCTAAGCCAACAGCTTTCTTTATATTTCTCCACCTTCTCTCATGGTTACATATGCCTAGCCCCCTTCTATAATAATTTCATATTACTCATGTTGACCCTGCTTCCTTGATGGAATCCCATCTAGTAGAGATGAACATGATGAGTGCATTGTCATAACATGGAAAATTACGAGTTATCACATAATGATATGTAAAGGAGTGAGTAATGGAGGAATGAACCATGCTTTCAGAGAAGTGACCTTCACCTGGGTCCTTTCCATTATTCATAATGCAGAAAGGGCAGTGAATGACAGTCAAGGAGGACAAACAGCATTGATTCCACTGACTTTGTAGTAATTGACTCTGAATAAATCACCACTATCGACTATTACTGGAACATTCTGTCTCATGCCTTGGAATTCTCTAGGCTGCACCCATTTGTCCTGTGTGAACTTCTATCTGGTCAGGAAGGCCTTGGGATGCCCAACACCTTACTCAGATCCCCACCCTCTGATTTTCTGTACAAGTCTCCATAGGAAGCTGCTATTTATTCCTGGCCATGGCCAGGCCAGGATGGAGAATCTTAATGACTTCTCATTCTTCCTGAGCTGGCTCTTCTGGCTCTGCTTGATTACCCTATTTGCAGTGCATTCCCAGAATTTCAGGCACACCCATGCACAAATGTGCATGTCTTTAAAAAGCATTTTCTCAAAGAGAACATCAATCATTTCTCAAGCCAAATAAAGAGTTCTGCTGTCATGGAAGAGTTATATACGAAACTGCCAGTCTCTGAGTTTTAGCCTCCATTATGTCACAATGTAACTCTTCGACTTTGAGCAACTCATATCAGGAATCTGATCATCAATTTTCACAGCTGCAAAATAGACAATGCTTCCTTAGTATTTGTTATTGGTGGTGTTCTTGCTGGCATTGTTTGATTAAAAATGAAATGTGTCCTTTTATTCAGGGCTGGCTTTGTTTCCATCCGTTAGTGTTAGGACATAAAAATACTTGGCAGTCTAATGATCTGGGAATTTATTTTTCAGACTGATGTTTGATTTCTGGCAAGATCATTAAAGAAAGATATATATATATATATATATATATATATATATATATATATATATATATATAAAGAATTAGACAATGCATCTCAGAGAGCATCTGATAGATCATAGTTGTTCCTCATTAGGGATCCAATAGGTTTCACTACAAAGTTGGAATACTATTAAAATAGTAGAAGGTTTAGTCCAGGGAATGCAGGGATACTAGTATCCTGAGTTGGTCGGCTATTTTTCTCTGCCAAACCACTGTAGAAAATAATAAAAACCAGAATAACACTTTATTTCTAGTGGGGTCTTCATCTAAAACAATTGTTAGAGTAAGCACAAACAGTGTTAAGACCCCTTAGTCAAGGTTAAGATCAGAGAAGATCTTTGTCTCAAAGCTTAACCATGGAACTCTCCATTCAAACTACAGTAAAATATTTGACTGCTCAGCAGTGGAGAATATTAACAGAGAGAGGTAGAAAGCTTGGGATAATGTATCTGTGCCAGTATAAACTCCAGTCCATTGTTCACCTTTCCATACACAAGCAGAAACCCAAATCCAGCATTTATTTAGAAGAACAGAGACCAAGGCTAGCATCTTGTAGTCTGGTCACAAGGAAACATCATTTCACAGAAACACACATTTATGTATTCCAACTTGCTTCTACTTTTAAATTACCCCTTAAGGAAATAAGACCCACTCAAAGGTTGAAATTTTAGGAATCTCCCCTCACTGAGACCTGGAGGAAAAGTAGTAGAATTTATACATTTAAACATGATATATCAATAAATTTATCCCACCAGTAGCTATGTTCACTCAATTTTCTTTTCTCTTCCTTTTTCTGTTTTTCTTTACTTTTAGGGCCAACCAGATGAAGCGCTTTGTTTTTAATCTTCAGTTCCCATGTTAGGGTTTCATGTGACCTTGAAAGAGGTTTCTTTCTGGAACCCTGTCTCTAAATCCTTGAATAGAAGAGGTGGACCATATAATTCGTCAAGTCACTCTCTGCCTTCACAGTCAGCAGATAACCTAGTTATCTAGGTTTCTTTAAAGCACTTGAGCAAAACCTGAAAGAGCATGGTTTTATTCTTCACGAAATGAATTTGCATTCCATGTTTTAGTAAAAAAAAAAAAAAAAAAAAACTGGCGCATGACTGTTCTTTTAACAGACACAAAATCGTGGTGATTTTGCTAAAACTAAAAATAGAGTCTCTTTGGAAAAAAGAGAGTCACGTTGTTTATAAATAGCAAGACTCTAGGGCGTGTTGGGTTCGAAAGAGCAGTTTAAAGAGAAGTGCAGAGCAAAAGTAAATCTGTTTATCTGGTTTGGCAGAGTCTAGCTGCAAGATATAGAGCTATTGAGTTAGCTAAAAAAAAAAAAAAACAGATTGCTGTATCACATCAGTTAGGGAGTTCATAACTCATTTGAATCAAACTGTGAAATATGATGTATGAGGAACTATGTAATGTTTTGAACGACCAACAATAAAAAAAAAAAAAAAAAACAGAAAGAAAAAAAAAAGAAAAAACATGGCATGGAGATAAAGAACTAAGAATTACCCAACATATTGAGAGCGGGAAGGTGCATCTTAATTGTTCATTGTTTAGAAAAAGAGGCTGAGGCTTAGAGGAGTTAGTTGCCTGGCTCACAGTCACAGAAGAGGAGTGGCTCTCTGACTAGTTTTGCTCATTGCCTTATCCTCCCTTCTTACAGTGATACTGGGGCAATCAATGCTGGGGCTTTCTGCCCATCCAGACACTTCATTTCACTCAGTTAATTCTAAACTCCAATGTGAGATGGAAAGAAAAAAGGAACAGAGAGCATGACTAGCTAGACTACTAATCAAGGAGTAGTTAAAAAAAAAAATGCTGCATTTAGCGGAGACATTAAGCAGGGTGTCCTGGAATGAACTTGAAGGGAAATACAGACCTTGACGTCAGAACACCTACTCTATGGTCAGTAAGACAAGATCCTACATAATTAACTGTTAGACATATATAGTGCTGAAAAAAATACATATGATATTCATTTCACAAACATTTACAAATCCCAATGGTAATTTACATCAAGGTGCTAATGTTTCTTGAGAAATATATTTTTCCTTCTTATCTGGGTATATAGGACTTTTACCATTTTTATGACATAAACTATATAAATTGTCCAAAGACCAATTTATTCAAACTCAAATAAAACAGTTGTCTTGTAATCAGTTTCAGATTATAAACACTTGGTTACATGACTCTTTTTTTAGAGAATTGCTTGGTAGTATTTTTAAAACTTCATTTTTAGAGCAAATTTAGATTTACTGAAAAATTGAGTAGGAAGTCCAGATAGTTTCCATATGTAACCCCAAACTATCCCCTCACTTTTCCAATGATTAATAGTTTACATTAATGGTGCAGGTTTGCTATAATTGATAAGTACATTTTGACATATTATTACTTGAAGTTTACAGATGTTGTTTATGCTTACTCTTGGTGTTAAGCATTCTATGGGTTTTGACAAATGTGATCACGTATATCTTCTATTACTATAGCATACAAAATAATTTTACTACTTTGAACAGCTTCTGTGCTCCACCTATTCAACCTGACCTCCTCCTCAGAGACCCTGCTAATTCCTGATAATTGCTAATTTACTTAATCTATAATTTTGCCTTTTTCAGAATAGAATAAAGTTGGAAAAATGGGGTACTTTTTTCAGGCTGGAATCTTTCACTTAGCAATATACATTGACTATTCCTCCATGATTATGTAACTTAGTTACTCATTACATTTTATCACTGAATAATATTTCATTCCTTGGCTATTCCATATATGTTAATTTGTCTATTGACAGCCATCTTGATTACTTCTAGGTTTTGGCAATTATAACTAAAGTTGGTATAAAACCTGTGTGCAGTTTTCTGGGTGCACAGTAGTTTTTAACTCATTCTCTTAGATGAATGACAAGGAGCTCATTGCCAGACCCTAAGGTAAGCAAATGTATGGTTGTACGAGAGACCACCCAACCTTGTTCCAGTGTGGCTAGACACTTTACATTCCCACCAGCCGCAGGTGAAGATTCCTGTACTCCACATCCTACCAGGACTTGAGGTCATCTGTGTTGTGGAGTTTGGTTATTCTAACTGTTGTGTTGTGATATGTCTTTGTTCTAACTTACAATTCCCCAATGACATAGGGTACCAATTATCTTTTAATGTGATCATTTGTCACCTATGCATCTTCTTTGATGAAGTAAATGTTTTCTATTTTTTAACCCAGATATTTGTTTTCTGTTGTTGAGTTTTGAAGAATATATTGGATACTAGTTCCTTTTTGGATACATGTTTTCATACATTATTTTCTCCTTTGTGGTTCATCTTTGTGTTCTGTTAAGTTTTTTCTTTTCTTTTTTAGAATAGAAAGGGGTTTTTTAATTAAATTTATGCAATGCAGATTATTTTTGAATAATAATCATATTTATTTATATCTATTTGTATTGTATCATATTTATTTGTCATATCTAAAATGTCATTGTCACATTCCAGATTATCTAGATTTTTCTCCAATGTTGTCTTCTAAGACTTTTATGGTTTTGCATTTTGCATATAGATCTGTGGTCCATTTTTAATTGATTTTTGTGAAAAGAGGAAAATGTTTTTGTGCAGACAATCTTTTCTTTACTGAATTGCCTTCATTCTTTTGTTAAAGATCAACTTACTCTATGGCATGAGTCTATTTTGAGCTTGCTTTTATGTCCTGTTAGATCTATTTGTCTTTTGCCTATACCACACTGTCTTGATTATTATAGATTTATAGCAAGCCTTTAAGTCAGTCCTCTGACTTTGCTTTTTTGTTTCAATATTGTTTATTCTAGCTCTTTTGACTGTTTGTCTGAAGCATTGAATAAGTTTGTAAATACTCACAAAATAACTTTTGAAGACTTTTATTGGGATTGTGAAAAGTCTTCATAAAGTTGGATTAAAGTGACGTCTTTACAAAATTGAATCTTCCTATCCATGCACATGGGATATCTTTTTTTTTATCTATTTAGACATTTTTGACATTTTTTTTTACTTAAAGGTAAATGTAGAATCAGTAGGCAGAATTTTAATTTGTAGTAATATACACCTATGAATAATGTTTGTTGAAATTACTAAAGTTACTAATTAGTAGAATTGGAAGGAAAGATGCCATCAGGTGGTGAGGGAAAGCAGAGGAGGTACACATTAAATCTGCAGCAAGTGCATATGAGACAAGATTAATCCTGGGACAGGGTGATGGAAAGACATAGGTCTCTGAGATGATAATGATGAAAAGTTCACTAAGTAGAAAAATACTGGAGGAACTTTCAAACTAGGTGTTTGGGTTTTTGTGTGTGCAGAGGGTAGAAGAGTATTCAAAGACATTGTGTAGACCTGGGGATATGGGAGTTTCAGATGACAGGTGTATTGCTTTTGCTAAAAGGTTTTGGATGATTCAGGGGTGAAACATTTCCAACCATAAAAACATGAGGTGTGTAGGAAGAGCTAAGAGACTGTTTGAATGATATAAAGAATGGTAATAAGGTAACAAGTCTGATTTGTTTTTGCACAGGAGGGAAATGATTTGTAAGGTAACAAGTATGAGGCAATATCCTGCAAATTTTGTAGAACAAAGATTGATCCCAGGCTCTTTATCCATTGCTATCCTTTCACAAATACCTCAAAAGGGTCCATCCTCAGAGATGTCACCCACGTATTCATTTTGCTAGTAACTCTTGGTGTGGGCCATATTGCACCCTGGGTACTATTCTAAATGTTTGGGATATAGGTGTGAAGAAGTCTTGGAAAATTCTTCCCCTTAAGCACTATAGGCAATTTCCTTTGTCACCTATCTGCCTCAGAAGACCTGACTCCACATTGACAACCTCTTTCTATGCTGTTTCCCTTCCACTGGTTTCAATGACAAATTCAGCATTTCATCTGTTGTTTGACAGCTTCAACATTTCTTTAAAACAACTTTCATCTCTCTCTACTCCTTAAACACTTAGCTTTATTCTATTTCCTCCTTTCATTCAAGAACATCTGAAACGTCACTTTGCATACATAGCTCCACAAAACCCTAACCTTAGAGGACCCTGTCTTGCTGCCAGAGGGGGGGCAGATTCAGGTTAGTACTAGGCAAGTGTCACAAATGTATTCTTCTGTGTTTCTTGTGCTGGTGTTGAAGGTTAGAAACACTCCCTTCTCAGGAGGGGACGAGAGAGGTGTCGTGAAGAGGTGGGGACATTCTGTGGATCGACCATGGGGGGAAATAGGATGGCTTGGATTGTACCTCGGGGAACTGCTGGAGCTGAGGCTGGCTCTGGAAGAAGCTCTGCACACCCTGGACATCCCAGACAGGGAGGACCCGGTCAATTGGAGGGCGTGTCCTTGGAAGGGACTGTGGCACCTCAGTCTCTCTGCAGCTGCCTATTTTGCAATGTGATCTCTTGTTCCTGCTTGTACTCCCATCGACCTGATGTGACACAACCAAAAACGACTCTCCAGAGTCCACAACAATGAGATTGCTCAATTTGGGAATTTCAGCTTCCAAAACCAGGTCCTAAATAAACCTCTTTTCTTTAAAAAAATATCCTGTCTTAGGTATTTCATTGTAGCCATGAAAAATGGAGTAACACAAGCATGAAGATGTAACTGGCTGTCTCTCACTGAGACTGAGAAACACAAAGCAATTTACCCAGGATCTTAAGGTCCCTTAATGGCAGATCTGAGATTCAAATTCAGCTCTATCTATAATGATTTTCCAGCTTTTGCTCTCTCTCTCACTTCACACTGTCTCATGAAGGTAGTAGGACATCCAGAACAGAGTTTTTTTGAAGTTTGTAAAATGCTATATTATAACAGGTTCTGCTGCTGCCTTTCCAGCTTCTCCTTCTCACGAGGCATCTCCTGCTGAAGGTCTCCAGGGCTCTCTTTCTGAGGGTGTTTTCTCAGCGTCATTATGGATTAGAAACACCGCAGGATGCAATCTGGAAGGGCCCTTCCACCACTGCTCTGGGAAGCAGAGAAGCCCAGCTTCCCAGATTCTCAGGAAGATCAACACCTGGGTGTGTTCTGTGCCCCAGAGTGACCTCCAGGTTAGCTCTACTTGTCCAGGATGGTAACCTACATGACATCAGCCCACGGCTGGCTTCCTTCCCTGCTTTACTCCCCCACTCCTCTAAAAGCGCCTCCCCAGGTGATCTCCCCACCTCCCAAATCCATTGACTCAGACTCATCTCAGGAGCCACCTCTCTGTGAGTCCATGTGAAACTCACCTTTCACCTTAGAAATCATGAACGCAGGAGAAGGGAGAATGGATGAGAGGCTGTCGAGGATCTCTGAAGTTGTGAAAATCTCTGTCTCGAGATGAGCTTCTGGGGCTGTCTCTGCTGTCATTCCTCACCACTGTTCCCCACGATTAGTACACTTTTGACAACATTAGAACCTGCCTCATTCATATCAAAGGAAACAGACAAGAAAAGCAGTCCTCTCTTTCCCCACATGATCAGTTCACAGCATGGCCCCACCTTTCCCATGACACCTCCTCTCATCCCCTCCTGAGAAGGAAGTGTTTCTAACCTTCAATACCAACATAGGCACACGCACGTGCACCCACCCGCACGCACACACACACATACACACACACACACAAACACACACACACACGAATAAAAACAGTGCTCACATTGAGAATTAGAGAGTTAAAGGCCAATTATGACCCCAGGAGCTTCTAGGATGTGCTCCTGAGTCACACTGGACTGATAGAAGGGAGGGACTATGGGAAGATGAAGCTGCAGACATTGGCCAGGGAGGTGGGACTGTCCACCACTCACCCACTGTGCTCTGGTTCTAAGCACAAAGATTTATGAATGCGGTCTACAAGCTGTCTTTACATTTGATGAAATAGGAAAAGCTACTGTCTCCTGGAGCCTGGCCTGCACCTCTTATGAGTAATAGTTGCACACTTTCAACAGTTATTCTATTGGTGGTTCTCTTCATAGGACTGTTTATCAGAGGGTAGAGGGAGCCTATTAGTTATGGTCAGTAAGCTAGCATCTTATCCTGATAACCAGTGACACAAACAAGTTCAGCTGGGCACTGGGTCTGAGAAACCTGACTATAAATACCAAGCCCCCTGTGTCAGGGAGCAGGTAAAATGCAGGGACTTGGCACTTGAGCAGTAGAAGAGCAGCAACTTATGAGTAGGGCCCTCAAGCCAGTCACCCCATTGGAGGAGGCTGGTGATGGTCAGGACTCACCCCCATGGCAGCTGTAGAAGTCATGATTCAATCTCTCATGGACAAGGAGGACAGGAGATGGATATATATATAGGCTGTCGCTCGCACACCAGCAGGGGAGGGAGCTGACATGAGTAGGGTGGAAGCCAGGAGCCCAGCTTTCACAGTCTCCAGGACCAACTCTCGGCAGTGCAGTGAAAGCCGCTGGGCACAGGGGCCACACCCTCCCGGAAGAGATGCCAATCCTGCCTCCACGCAACCACGAGACTCTCTGGCAACGATCTGCACCTGAATTTCCCAGGCTGTAAAATGGGAACGTACTACGAGCCAGAACTATTATATGAACTAAAATGAAGCTTTTCCACATCAAGCATGAGGAACTTGGTAGACAATAAATAGGAGTCCCTTTAGCACTCTACACAATAACCATTCCAGTGGAGTTGAATAAAATCCCTCTTCAATGAGTTGATTAAAATATTAAATTTGGGGCTTATACATAGAAAATCCTCTGTAGATGCTTAAAAAAATACTGAAATGTGAAAGCAGTCATTGTTTTGTCGGGCATTTATGAATGCAAACAGTTAGCTTTGTCAGACAAAGTGCTCCGCTCCCATAGTGCTTCTTATTGTAGACAGGATTATTCTGTCACAGAAACAGAAGGCTCAGTTCAGGGAAATATGGTGTGTCATTCAAAAAAAATTGAATAATTTGACAAATAACATTTTAGTAATTGAGGGGGAGAGAGAGACCCAAGTGTGTCTGTAAAACCAAGGATCTTGTGAAAAGGAAGTTACACAAGGAACAAACTACAATTTAGGATGGAATCAATGGAGCCACTTGGGAGAGGCACGATGCTCATGGACAGCGGATCCTTCCTGGGAGAGCACATTTCATCTCTCTGCAGACTCGGCTCACAACACTGTGTCACCCTCCTCAAATGATGGCATCGAAAACATCCATTTTTCCCTGGATACTTCTTTTGAGTTATCTGGTGAAATCCCTCATTATGTTCCCTAATTTCAATAAGAATACATCCAGACCAGCTCCAGGGAGCATCTACATTCATTGTATTCTGGCAAAAAATGATGAGAAGTCAATCTTTTTAAATTTACTGCTGTAAAAATGAAGCATGTGGGGAAAAAAAGTACTTTTTTTCTGGAAGAAAATAATTTTATGAACACAAGTCTCACCCTAAATTATACTGAAAGAATAAGGATCTATAATTAGTTTTCTAATGCAATTGTGCTTCCTAAGACTATAGGTCCCCCTCTCAAAAAATGTAATTATGAAAATAATTGTGTTGAAAACTGGAGTTCCTTCTTGCAAGTAAATGTGGATCTTCTTTCATTGAATATCGATGACTTGATTTTCGCTTTCACTACAAAGAGACAATTAAAAAAAGAAAGGAAGGAAGGAAAAATGAAGGAAGAAGAAAAGGAAAAAAAGAATGAAAAAGAAAAGCTGCTCTCATATGAAGCCTGTTTCTTTTAGGAAAGCTTCTAATTGAAGTTCACTGAGAGTTTAATTGGAGTTATTAAATGACTGCTTTTGGCAAAAAGAGACTGAGCAGACATTTTTGAGATGGGTACACAGGCATATTTTTTTTCTATCTTTAAGTTATTAGCTTTACCATCTTTGTTCCCAGCCTTTTAAAAGGAGACTGGAGATTCTGCTTTGAAAATAGGGGGAGCCGTGTGTTTTTTGACTGATCTGTTTAATGAAAGCTACAGGGAGGACATTCACTGGTGTGTGTGTGGAGGGTGGGGCTACATGGGAAGTACCAAATTTTGCATTCTTCAAATTGAGGCAAACATATAATCTTCATTATGGTATGTTTTATCAGACAGCTAAGCTCTTTCTCCCTTCCCACAAATCACTCTTTTAGGTAGGAAAAAGTTGTAAACTTTAATTCTTTCCTAGACAAAGCTTCCACTGGCCTCAGACTGAGCCACACATCCACAGTTACATGAATCCTGAGCCTCTATTTGTGCACAAACAACTCAATGTAGCTTTAAAGAGATGCCATGGATGAACAACTGCCAAGAACAGTATTGTGCTTGTTAATCTGAAGGACAGGAGGGGGCATGGTGGTGTAGCTCAGTGGTAGAGCACTTGCTAATGTGTGTGAGATGTTGGGTTTGGTCCCCAGATCTGAAGGAAAAAATGAAAAAGAGACTCCTGAAAGATGGAATGGGACATGAGACTCATCTGCTCAACCAGTCTGGGCCACAGTGGCTACTCAGGGGTCAAGTGACAGAGGGCAGAGCAGCTGCATGCCAGACAGTGGTCTCCCACTCACGCCCCTCCAGGTGTGGTGAGAAAGTGGCCCGGGACTAACTAAAGAGCTCTGTGTATTTCCCTGCCCTATCCTTGACCTCCCACCTGGCCTCAGGCCTGGAAATTCTTCTTTAAAGGAAAGTGGTGTGATGGGTTCACTGTGGGCATATCTGAAGAAAGCCATCTAGTTCCAGAACTGAAGGTTAGGAATTTTGTCAGACAAAATGCTTATTTTATTTGAGCAATCACTTTTTTTTGTTCTTTGTTTTGTTGTTTGTTGTTTGTTTTGTTGTTCAGGCTGTTTGTGACCAAAAAGTAAGTAAATAAATAAATATATAAATAGAGTAAATAGAATAAACAAAATATTTGTTTATGTGAACTTGGAGTCAAAACTGAAGATACTACCTTTCCAATTATTTCTTCTTTTTCTTCTCTTTCATTCCAACTAGAAGTAGCTGAGATAATTTCAAACCCACATCTACATAGTTTTCCACCGACTCTCAAGATTATAAATGTTCACTTTCATGATCTTATAATGTTTCTTTAACTACTTTTCCCAATTACATTTTTATGCTAACATTTTGAGGTACTAACAGCATGTTTTATGCAATATGTGAGGTTCTTAGTCATTAATTGTTAGAGTTGATTATGAATGAGTATCTTTGATTTTAAATCAATGTAACTTCCCAGACACTGAATTCTTATGATTAAATGGGTATAATATTGAGGAAATATATCATGTATAGATTTTGTAAGACTTATATATAGCATATTTTTTTTTTCCTTTTTCTGTTTTTGTATTAATGTACTAATATTAGAATTCCAGAATAATCAAGAATGTCTCTTAAGAACACAAAACTTATTTAGAGGATATTATTTTGACTTAATTATAAGAAAGTTAGAGAAGACCTTAATCCCAACTCTGACACAGTACCCACTTCAGTGAAGTTGGTGAGACTGTGTAGTTTTAGCAGTATGCCTGATATTTCCTTCTGAATTTCAGTTGTGATATTCAGCAAGGGATGGGATGGAGGGGTGGGGACATTTGAGGTGACACAGGGACAAATGGCTTCTGGGTAATAAGGAAGAGATTTTTCCATCATTGTCAAACTCTGAAAATTATATTTTCTAACCAAAGTCAGAGATGTTTGTAACACCCCAGGAGACATTTTGAAGAATGTGATCTCAGAATTTTGATAGAAGAATATTTACAATGAAGTGGTATCACACTCTAATTATTTCAGAATGTGAAAAGTAGCAAATAAAATAAAAATAGCAAATGGTAATTGTAAGATATTACAAAATTGACGACCAGAAAACTTCCAATGTTTGAGTGTGTTCTACTGTGCTGAATGATGATACCCATCACCTCAACCTAGGGAGAGAGAAAATTTTTCTCTATCCCATGAAACTGTGTTGGCCATATGATTTGCTTTGGTATGATTTGAAGATATGATTTGACGATATGCCTCAAGCAGAAACTTCAAGATCACTTGTGTGTTGGGGAGGCCTTCTTGCAGTTCTTGGAACCCTAACATTACCTAGGAAAAGAGCCCAGGCTGGCCTGCTGGAGCAGGGAAGCCACACGGAGGAGGGCTCTGCATCCCAGGTGACAGCCAGCTGATGCCAGACACCCCCAGGAGATCATCCTAAGTTCAGAAACCATCTTGTCTCCCACCTTGCTACAGATGTACAAGAATGCAGCAGGGATCAGACCAGAAGAAAACTCCACCCATCCCACATTGGTGAGACAATTCCAGTGGCTTTTTGTTTAAAGTCTTGGAGTTCTGGGAGAGTTGCAATGCATCATAAGCCAATCAGCACAAAACTGAAAGTGCAACCAGTCAAGGCTGTTTTTTTCCAACGATCTTAGAGAAAGTTCAGGTAAAATGATGGAAAAAGTAGTGTGTTGGATTGCAATAGTGAACAGTAACTGGGTCCAGTTCACCTACTGTTTGTGTTAGACAAAGCTGGCACAAAGTGATGATTCTGTCTAAAAGGAAAAGTGAAAACAATTCATTCTCAGTTACCTGAGTGAGCATGGCACAGGAACACATATGCAAACTACTCTGAATGGCATGTTCCATGGTGGAAGAGGAACGTGTGAACATGTAGCCACAGAACAAAGAAGGCCATAAATCAGCCCTTACCAGACACCTTGGTGGAAACAAAAGAGTTAGGCAGGTTACAACAGTGGCAAAGTATTTTCTACAAGTGTCATATGGTGTAGCATTATTAACTTTAGGGTTGGAAGAGATCAGTTAAGCTTAGTGATATATTCTACAAGGGCCTTTGCCTAACAGTCACAAAGAGATTAGGTCAGATAAAGAGATACCAGGTGAATGGCTATTAAACAACTAATATTGGCATTGGGCCAGCAATGTTTCCATCTTTCCCCAATAAAGATGTTATCAGATTAGGTCCAGCATTTGCAAAATCTTTAAATACAAACATAACTTCTTCAGAGAACTTCTGTTCCACAACAGTACTGTACAATTTATTAGACGGGGGAGCTGAATGTGCTTCTCAAGAGTACACTCTGCCTCCTTAGATAGCCTCTCCAACCTCTCTGAGCCTGAAAGTGCAACCATTACTCCATTGATAAAATGGAATAAATGGAACAGAAAGCTTTATTTTCTTATAATGTCAATTGCTTAGCACACCATGTAGTATATCATGGATACTCAATAAAATGACAAGCATTTTAGTTTGGGTGGTCATAATAATGCTTTCTAGGGTAGTCATCCTAGATTATTACCAAACCCAGAACACTGAGCTGTGTGGGTTCAAGGTTTTTGAAGACAGAATGCATATCATACATTTGATTCATCTTCTCTAATATATTCATCTTCTCTAATATAATTATGAGAAGGAACATCGTGGGGTAGGAGCTGGGAAAGGGGAAAAAGTAAAGGGAGGAAAAAGACAGAAGAATTAATGAGAAAGCATATTGTGTTAACAGCAGCCATACATTGGAGCAATGTTTGTTTTGTTGTGATTTGGAATTTCCTCTTTCTGGGTGGATAGATCCAGAAACAAAGGCACTGAAATTTGATTAGCTTACTGTTTGTTCAGTTATTTTCAAAAATCTTTCTTATTGTTTATAGAAATTATTCCATTAAGTTCTACATTTGAGGATTAATTTAATGTAATGAAATAATATTTATCAGTTAAAAATATGAGTTATATTCTTTTGAATAGAGCCTAAAAATGTATGTTAATACTTTTAGTAATTGAATAAGCAAGAAAATAAGCTATTTCTTATTGTACACATATTTAAAGGTTAAAAAGTGACATGGGACTTTTGATTATAATGAAGTCTGATTTAGATTTTTTTAAGAAAATGAAATCAAACATTTTCTTGCTACAAAACAAAAATTATGGACAAGCTTTTAAGTATCTGTTAAAATTAATAATCTATATTGAAAGAGAATAATGGTAATCTTCAGAGCTCAAAGTGAAATCAGATCTTGACTCTTAATTAATAGATTGGCAATGAAACTGGTACCTCACTATATGCATATGCCTACCCTTCTAACTTTCAGCCTCCTTTGCAACAGAACCCTTAAAAGGCATAAACAGCAGGAAGACCCTGGGCTATGAAAAGTAAACATTTGGAACAAACAGCCTGCAGAAACCTCTGGCCTTATGGGCCCCATTCTCACAGTACATATAGATTCCGAAGTCTAACCTAAATGCCAGTATAACTTCCCCATGAGATTGAGTGGAACAAAAGGCAAAGGATTTTTCCCAGTTCTCATTACAAAAGAATTTTCAACCCTTAGTGAAAAAAAAAAATTCTGCTATGTCAGTAAGACTTCATATATAAGGACTAAAAAGCCTGAAACAATAAGGGAAAGACTAATAAATTCAATTACATAAAATATAAAAACTTACTTTCCTTTGCCAAAATAAACCATTAATAAAAAAAAATAGTAGGAAGAAAACCAGCTTGGAACAGTTATAAATCACACATAAAACCTTAATAAAGGATTCCTAAAATTAGTAAGACAAAGAAAACAAATTATCTAATAGAAATATGGCCAAGAGACATGAACAGCAATTTTTCTGTAAAATAAAAATGCATAAGACAAAGGAGCGAAAAAAGAAAAAAGCAAACATGATGAATCTCATTAGCAATATGGGAAAAACAAGCTGAACGCACAAGGAGATACCACTTACACCTCCTAAATCAGCAACGTGGCTGAAAGTTGACAATTCCATGATTTGTCAGAGATGTGCAAAAGGAGGCCTTAAAACTTCCAGGACAGATGTGGAAATTTGCACAATGACTTTGGAGAGCAACATAGCATTAGCTATATAAGTTTAAGATGTGTTACAGTTTGGATGTGAGGTGTCCCCCAAAAGCTCATGTATGAGACAATGCAAGAAGGTTTAAAGGAGAAATGATTGGGTTGAGAAAACCTTCACCTTAGCAGTGAATTAATCCTCTGATAGGGATCACCTGAGTGGTAACTAAAGGTGAATAGAATGTGGCTGGAAGAAACGGGTTAATGGGGGCCTGCCCTGGGATACATACTTTGTATCTGACAAGTGGAGTGTCTCTTTCTCTGCCATCTGATCATCATGTGAGTCACCTAACTCTGTCACAGTTTGTTGCTGTCATATTCTGCCTCACCTGAGCGCTGAGGAATAGAGCCAGCTTATCTGTGTCCTGAGACCTCTGAAATTGTGAGCCCTCAAATAAACGTTTTCTCCCCTAAAACCATTCTTGTGGAGTCTTTTAGTCACAGCAGCAGAAAAGCTGACAAAATATATATATATATATATATATATATATATATATATATATATATATATATATATATATATATATGTATGCAAAAACTTGATGTGCTCATACCTTGCTTCGAGGTAGATCTTGCTTGGTGTGTCAGGAGAGACATTTCCAAGCATGCCCCATTTGTATTGTTTATAATATTAAACTGGAATATGCATCAATACAAAATTACACACAAAAAAATGTGGGATAGATACAAAATGGAAATAGTGGCAAAAGTAATTAAATAGATGTGCATGCATTATCCTGAGTTAATCTCCCACACAAAATGTTAAGTGGAAGGGAAGCAAGCTATAGCATAAACTCAGAATAATATTTAGATAAAGCTCAAGATGATGTAACCCTAAATGACGTGTTCTTTTCAGCATGATAGAGGATTAGGGCGCATACTGAATGTAAGGCTTATGCCCTCATGGAAAGAAAGGAAGTGAGATAAGAAGAGAGAACATAAGACTTTCAGTCTCCTGGTGTTGTTTCATCGCTTTACTGGCAATGATACCTGCAGATGTTTTCATATTATCCTTCATAACGATGTTAGGCTTATGAAATATTATAATCAATTTTCTAACAATGCACTCAAAAGGCACATACCAGTTACAATAAATTCATACGAGTCATTACCTCTGAGTTGTGCAGGCAGAAGCAAAGAAAAGTTACTCTATGTCACTTGAATGTAAGTATTTGGTCCTTGTCTCAGTCTCTCTTCACTTAAAGACGCTCCGTAGGCAGTTTCATCTACTTCAGTGCCATTCCTGCCATCAATATTGCTGTGAGTCCCAGATCTATATTCCTGCTGAGTGCCCTTCTGGAATTCCAGTCTCATGGGTCTGGCTGCTAATGCATCATCTCCCCTTGGATTTGAAATACACATCTCAATTTTAACTCCCCCCAGACAAGAACACAAGATGATTTCTCCCTCCAGAGGGGAAAAAGACTTGGTAATCAGTTCTCTGCATTTCATGAGAGAGAGACACTACCCTCCAGTCAGGGTTGTGTCAATATCTGCAAATAATATCTTTGATGGCCTCATTCTCTCTCTCTGTTCTCACCTCACCTGATCCATCAGCAATCCTGTTCAATTCTAGCTCTGAACATTGCACATCTATCTACTTCTCTCAGTCTCCACTTCTGTCTGCATATGAAGTCTCCATGGTCTCTCGCCTGGACCAGTGCAGTAGCCTCTGTACTACTCTCCCTGCTTCCAAAATTGCCCTTCCCTGGGCCATTCTTCCAAAAGCATCCCAAAGGATGATCTTAACAGTCCCTCATATAATGTCACTTCTTAAGGAAACTCGCCGAACAGAGTTCTTCTGTTCACTTAGACTAACATCCAAATCCTAGCTTACCAGACTCTGCATCCAGTCTCTGTGCAGCTCTCCTGCAGAGCCTTCCTCCCCAACTGCATTCCAGCTCATTGGCCTTCTGTCTGTTCTGGGCAATAAAAGCCTGCTGCTCCATTAACACATCATTACTAGGCCTTCTTCCCATCTGGGGTCCCTGACTGTCTCTTGATGTCATGTTCCCTTGAGTGTTAGTGTCATTTCCCAGGAGGCCTGCCCTGAGCACCTGGCTAACTGACACAGCACCCCAGCATTCTCTGCAGAATGCCTCAATTTCACTTTCTCCATAGCACTTGTGAGTGACTCATTAATTTATTTAAATATTCATCCTCTCTTTAGAAGGTAAAACCATATACATGGTGCTCACTCTCTGACATAATTATGTGCCTGACTCTCTTCTGAGAACTTTATCTATTTATTTAGTATTCAGCACAGTCCTTCAAGGTAGGTGCTGCTATTATCCCCACCATATAGATGACGAGACCAAGAACAGAAAGTATGTTACCTGCTCAAAAGTCTGCAGCTGCTGAGTGCCACAGTCAAGATTGGACTTGGACTCACTGGCTCAAGAATCCACTGACCTTTCCTACACATTCCTGCTACCTCTGTATGTGAAAAGACCCTGGTCTTGTTTTTCTTATTTTTTTTTTTTGTACCTTGATCCTCACCACATAGCAGTATTGGGCACACAGTATCTACTCAAAACCTAATTGCTGAATAAATTATAAAGTAATATATTTTAAAGACAATTTATATTTATATTGATTTTATATACATGTACATATGTCAGCAAAATAATATGAAATTTTGAGCAATTTATTCTTCTCTGATTCAATCTCTTCATTCATCTATTAAAAAAGAATAATTATAGAATCTATGATCAAGAATAGTAAGTATTATAGAAACTTGTACAGGGCTGAATACATATGTTACATGATTTCTCAATAAATCTTAACAGTAGTAGAGAAGAAGGTGAAGTTGAAAATGCTGATGTGTAGATGTAAGGTAAAGGGTTAGAAACATTTACTTCTCTTTTTACTTTTCTTCATTTATCAAATTTCAAAATGCATGCTCTACTTAAATGCAGTTATCTGCATGTATATATCTGTGGGGAAGTCCATCCCCTTTCTTGGGGAGACACATCCAAGCTCCTGGATCCATCTGATGTATTTATTGACTTACTGGCTAAAGAACTGTCCAGAGTGGATCTGTATCCACTCACCAGGATGGTGTTTTGTTCACCAACTCTTCCTCTAGAGCCTGAGAAGGGCCAAGGTCATTCCTAGCATGTCCCTAGGGGACCAGAGGTCAAAGCACAGGGCCACTGTCAAAATGCTCACATTGTCTGGAGGAGGAAAGGTGAGACCAGTATCTGGAGTGGATTGAGTTCAGGGATAGCACAAGAACACAGGCCAGTGAGAAGATCCACCTTAACCTGGGGTGTCCACCTCTTCCCCTGTGCTGGGACAGTCTGCTTCAACGTTCCTGGGAACATTCTGTTTATGGAGACACATTAAGAGCTTGACTCAATGGAGTGTCCTGAAGGGAGATCTGCTCTCTGATTCTCAATCACAGAATTATAAAAGGTCAACTGGGGGCATCTTTTGATGTTCTATGATTTTCCATTTCCTCACAATGATTAGGAAGATTTTTATACCCATTCTACAAATGACAGAGAGGTTAAGGGACTGATCTAGGATCACACAGCTGGCAAGTAGATCTGCTTCAAATGCCTTTGAAGGCAGAAGACGCTGTGTCAGTTATGAGCAGATGCCTTCGGGCATTACTCAGTTCTCAGTCTGTTGATCAAAATTGTTGGCCTAACAAACATTATTTCACTGTCCTATAGGGACTAAATGAGATGATTCACATAACAGTGCTTTCTAAAGTGTACAGGAATATAAATTATGCAGATCATGATAAGAAGCAATTACTAATTACAGTTACTTTAATAATATATTGGTTACAGAACAAGTGTCACAATGGTCATAGTACTGTAGTTATAGGTCACCTTAGATGAATGTGGTAAGTAGAATAAGAATGAGAACAGGGAAAGAATGGCGACCTTGAGAATCCAGTTTCTGTGTGTGATCGAGAGCAGAAATCCAACCTCCCTCTAGGGCTTGTGCTCCAGGACTCTGTTAGGAACAGGAGTTGTGGGAGGTATCCTTGTCTCCCACGTTAGCATCATGAATGACACTAACTCCTTATGTCCCGTTTTCCTAGATATAGGACACCTATAAAGCTTAAGTTGAGTAATCTGTAGATGTCCTGTAAAATTTTATAGGCTTTTTTTATGTGTCCTGTATACAAGATGGTGGGACATAATGGGTTAAAAAGGCTTACCCCAAAATAGGGCTCAGACTCAGCGGAGGGCAAGCGTGGGTTAGGTTCTGTTCCATTCACATGGCACTTGGTTACCTTAGGTGTGTGACGTGTGTTCTGGTCTTCATTGTGTGTGTGGCAGGGAGTCTAGAATAAAATTTTATTATTGTTTATCTCCTGTCTTAGTCAGCTTTTTTGCAACTGTGACCAAAGGACCTGGCAAGAACAATGAGAGGAGGAAAAGTTCATTTAGGGGCTCACGGCTTCAGAGGCCTCAGCATAGATGACTGACCCATTCCTTAGGGATTGAGGTGAGGCAGAACATCGTGATGGAGAGGTATGGTGAAGAAAATCAGGTTAGGACATATTCATAGGACATATTCACCAAGAACCGAAGAGAGCTCTGCTCACAAGGACAAAATATAAACCCCAAGGCCCTCCTTCTCCAACCACACCCTACCCGCCTTCAGTTACCACTCAGTCAGTCCCTCCGAGGCGATTAATTCACTGATAAGGTTAAGGCTCTCATAACTCAATAATTTCTCCTCTAAACCTTCTTGCATTGTCTCTTAATGAGCTTTTGGGGAACACCTCACATCTTGAACTATAACATTCCTCATAGATAATCTTTTCTAAGAACTTGGTAATAACTCCTATTTACCCTTCAAAAAATATGCATTGCAGTTTCTATGCTGAACTAGAACATGAATTGTGTTTTTAACTCAGCAAAATCACATGCATGTTTTCTCACATTGTTTAATATTATTTTAATGTTAGATATTATTTCCTCTTAGGAACATATCATAGTTAACATAATAATTTATTTTTTCATGTGTTTGAAATTATTTTCATGTTCTCATAATTGTGAATTGTGAAATGTATCCTTATTACTATATTGTGCACATCCTGCAATTCCCTTAGAACAGATTCCTAGGTGTGCACCCACATGTTGGGTCAAAAAACACATACGTCTCTGCTGCCTGGGACATCTGTTGGAAAACCACCTTGCTGAAAGGATAAACCAATTTAATTTTTTACCAGATATTTGTGACCGTTCCCTGTTCTCTTTTGGTGACATAAGATTTATGAGTTAAAAACTGTTGATCTTAGCTTCCATTTAAAAATTAATCATAAGTTTAAAGGCTTTTCATCACATTATAATTATTATTTTTTGTAAACAGTGATATCAGGAATCGAGACCCTCATTTTCTGATGTGGATGAGGCTTTCCACCTGGGTATGTCATCAGTCCCCTAATACTTTCTAGTCCCCCCAGACCATCCTGTGCTTTTTTCCTTTTGATTTTCTTCTTTGACATACAAATATTAGTCCAGTCAACCAATGTCCTATGGCACCTCTTATTATATAGTCCTTGTACTCTGAGCAATGACAGTGTCTCGATTATTCTGCATGTTAAACATGTCCCATGTCTGTTCCTTCTGAGTACATTCCTACTAGTGCTGTCCCAGAAGAGTCACTCAGTGATGCTCTGAGACGCATCTTCCAGAGCTTCTCCAGAGGAATTGTAGCTTCAGAGTCATTCATAGAATCTGTCACTTTTCTGCCAGAGTGATTGCTTCAAGCAGAAAGTAGGCTGATGTCAGGTCCCCAACCCTTTCTCTTTGTACTTTCATAGGATCTACTACTGTAAAACTCCCTTTTCACTGGGGTGTGTTCCAAGGCCCCCAGTCAATGCCTGAAACATGGAGAGTGATGGGCCTTATATATATAGCTAATTCTGTATGTTTTTTTCTTGTATGTACATCCTTATAATAAAGAGGAAAACATTCACTCTTTCACTTAAAGCATTGTATGGCTTCTCTTCAGTACATCTGAATTGCCAGGACAACTATTCTTGCACGATGGGACCATTATACACAAGAATAATAAATGCAAGCATTATGATGCTGAGACAGTTGATCTGATAACTGAAATGGCCCACGGCCTAATAGGCAGGAGGAATACGTGGAACAGATGTGCTGGATAAAAAGGTGGTTCCTATCTCAGGCAGGAGAGAGGCAGACCGTGAGAAGCATCATCAAGTGCAATCTAAAACATGAATTGTTCATTTCTGGAACTTCCCATTCCAAATTTTTAGACTGTGATTGACTCAGATGACTGAACTCATGGAAAAATGGACACTCTTGTTATATGTGTCTTTGATATCACTGGATGTGGTGATGAGGTTTTGGTGATACCTGGGTAGATGCCATTTTCATTAAACAAATTTTGTGTGTTTATTGTAATGCACTGGGAATAATGTGTGTGCAGTGAATGATCCCATGCACACTTCACAAATATTTTATGTTTGAATTTCTTTTAAAAATATATATTAGGTAAATAAGGAGACCCCCAAAAAATTCCCTCAAATTCTCCAAAATGCAATACCAGTGACTGGAGTTTTTGAAGCACCATCTCATTCTGTTGGTTGAGAACTGCCGGACCCCAGTAAAGCCAAGAGTTGCAATAGGAGCAAACAGCATGCCCTGTGAATCAAGATGGTCCAGTTCTAGAGTTCTCAGTCATGAACTCCCTAAAAGCTAATGAAACACCAAGGTACAGGTATTCTCTTGTTGAGCTCTTATCAAAGGCATGTATTCAAACTCAAGAAATTTTACATGAATAAAAAAGTGAATGAATAAACATCTTAACCTCATTTCTCTCTCTTTTTAAAAATGCACATTTATTCTATACCTAATATTAACTAGGGAAGAAATAGAGAAGATAAATCTGTGAAGGTGCTTCATCCCTCTAAATTGTTGAAAGTACTGAAGAACTCTCTCCTCCCCTTGGGTAGGTGACTGCCTGTCTTTCCACATCTTTCTGTTTGCATGCTTGTGGATCAAAATTTGATATTGGGGTATACCAATTTTAAATATTCTAATGTTATTAAATAAATTTGATTTTAATTATGTGTATTTACACATCATTTTAGAAAGGGTGATATTTAGTATCTCAATAAGATATAAATTAAGTTTGAACTCTAGGGCTTTATAATCCCATTAACAAACAAGAAGACACAGCTCATTCATTTGCAGTCTCCATACTACATTTGAGTGATGGGAAATTCTAGGAGCTTGGGATTTGAAACATACTCAAACATAGTAGAGATGAGCATCTAAATGCTTTAAACCCAGCTATGACAGAAATTAAGTGCATCTGGACCCAGAGATACCCACTATTCCACAGGCCCTTAAATAGAGACTTCTGTTTTGCTCAAAACTTAACTCAGGAGAAAAACTATCCAGTGCAGGCAAAGCTCCAATCCCTGATATTTCAATGTGAGTCAAGATTCTTTCACATCTGATGGAACTGAAGCACAGATTGAGTTAAGCTCCAAAGGAGATTTTTGCCTCATGTTATTGAAAAACCCGATGGTGCCTTTGCCTCAGGTGTGGCTAGATCCAGATGACCAAATCATGCCAATGGGAATGTCTCTTCTAACTTTTCCTATGGACTTAAGCCTTATAAAATCTTTCTCTTTGTTTTAGCTTTGTTTTCTTGTGGACTTTTTATATCTGTTGAGTCCAGCAACTCCCAACTTTTATTATGGTTAACAAGGGTAATCATTTTGGAAAGAGAATATTTCAGTATCTGCAGGTACCTCTGAATGGATGGAATTGGCTCTTGGTTTTGTGAGTAAACCATACATTGAATATTTATTGAGTCATTACTTAATTGGACACACACTTACCGGGCACCTGATATACCCCAGGCACCCTGTTACAAAGTCACATCACAAGCATGTTGTTCTTGTAGTAAATCTGTTTGTGAGGTGCAGAGAAGTATGTGAAGAACACACACACAATGGTGCAGGAAGAACTATTCGGGGGACAGACATGATCCTATGGATGTGCAAAGGCAGGCGCTAAATCTGTCTCAGGAAGTCAGGAGTCACGTGGACAATGGAACTCTAGAACTGGACCATCTTGATTGACAGGGCATGCTGTTTGCTCCTATTGCAACTCTTGGCTTCACTGGGGTCCGGCAGTTCTCCATGGACAGTATCCCTATGTAGGAGGCTACCTGGTTTGGCCTGGAAGTCGAGTTTCTCTTTTACCCAGGGAAAAGAATATTTGGATCTTACATTTTTTTTTCCCCAAAACATTTCTCTTACGTATGTGAATTTGTTTTACATTTTATTCATTATTTATTTTCCATTAATGAGTCGTTTGATTATTTCCCTTGGTGAGCAGAATTTTCCAGCAGTTGAAGATCTGAATAATGCAGAGATAACTAATTATATGATTTTTTCCAGCATACATATTTCAGTATTAGAAAGACTTTAACTAAAGGAAAATAAAACCCAAATATTCCAAACTGCCATTTTCTAGAAAATGTGATAAAGAATTTCTTATATTAGTTTGAAAATTAATAGGGAATCTGGTAAAAAAAAGAAAAAAAAAAGAAAAATTAAAAACTCAAGCTTCATGTCTATGTTAAACCAACAGCAAGATGGGGCATGGGGCAAGTCAGTGGAACTCGACTGGACACTGGATACTCCATAGTTTAGTGGTGACTTTAGAAGGGAAGGCCTCAGTGTTTCTGCTCTATGTCTTCATTTTTAAATGAAGATTCATTTGGGGCTAACCATCAAAGTATCCATGAATTCATGAAATAGATTTCAAAATTAAACCAAATTGTATTTCAGATAGTAAACAACAATGTCTGTGATTTTTAAAAATCTGTGTTCCCAAGGCACATCATCAAATCAACCAAGGAACACACATGAACTTTAAAAGCTACATTGAAAATTGATTTATGTAACACTGTAACAAAATAAAAATAAGGGCTGAGGAGAACAATAATACCAATTCTTGGAATACTGATATTTTATATTTAAATGAATGATTTCATATTTGTTTTCTATTTAGACAATTTATGCATATCTGGGGCTGATGCCCAATGTACTCACACTGTTATCTCCAGTTTCATCTGACAAGGCTTACTGTAGAACTCCAGAGGTAAAATATTTTTTTTTAAAAAAATACCTTTACTTTATGTGGTGCTGAGGATAGAACCCAGTGCCTTCCACATGCAAGGCAGGTGCTCTGCCACTGAGCTACAACCTCAGCCCCCAGAGGTAAAATACTTTGAATATCACTTTTGTGTTCATCCTTTGTGATATTTTTATGACCTCCTTGTTAACCTTTGCAATTGGTGAGAAGCATTGTGTCCTTTATCTGTCAGTTATTATGATGGGTCCTGCTTTGCCATTGAATGGCCTGGCCTTAAGTTCCTGATGTCCACAGGTTAAAGAAACAACTCCTATGTTTTTTTTTTTTTTTTTTTGTAGTATTCCTTACTTCTTGCCCATGTTTGAAATAAATGGCTGTGTAGTTTTTCTTGCGTGAAATGAGCATAAATTTAGGATGTCTACTTTATGACAAAACTTCTAGAGAGAGAGCCTTCATTCCTTAGATGGATATTGTTGAAACAGGAAAGCAACCAGTGAAAATTGACTAAGAATAGCTGATGTCAGACTCTGTGGTGAGGTTGAGAAAAACAGGCAGACCCAGGTAATGCCCACCTACAGGCCCAATGCAGACACCTGTAAAAATCAGAGATAAATGATATTCTAATAAGTCCAAAGTGTTAGCATAAGTAAATAGTAGAGATCCCTATTAGATAAACCAAAGACAGGAAAGAGGCCCACAGAAAAGTGTAAGAATAAAGAATAGCTGCTAAGAGCAAGGATTGTCAACACAGCAACTTTTTTTTTTTTTTTCCAACCTGGACGTGGGCAAGTCTCCCAGGAAGCCTTTCTGGGTATAACTCTAAGACTGCATCTCAGTAAACCAATTCAGGATCTCCAAAGGTGGGAACACCATGTTTTATAAGCTGCAGATTATTTTGTAATCACCCCTCATGCTGATACTGTTTCTTAGGGTCTCTGTTCAGAATAATATCTATGAATGCTAATTTTTGTTAGCACACAATGACGTGATTCAAAGAAATCATGCTAGACAAAGTTAAGGTACAGAAATCAATAGATGTGGATATTTAAATTAGAAGAATCTTATAGTCAGACTTGATAGAATTTGAATATGTTACCTTTATTTACATGAATAGTAAACTGAAATCATCTGAAAAATAATTTCTCATCTGTTAAAACACATTAGGAAGCTCTTCAAGTTATTATGAGGATAAAATAAAATCCTGTAAGACAAATGGTTCTGCAGGATACTGCATTTGTATATGTGTGATTACTTAGAAAACGGTAGCTATAAAGAGATTTCTCACAAATTACATGAGACTTTTCAAAACACTTTCTTGAGATCCTAAGATGTTGATATATTTCATCGTTAACTCTTTGGCAGCCCCTCCTAAACATTCCCTTTGTAAACATGTTTATGATAAAGTCATGAGACTGTTTAACTAGTTTACAGGTCACAGACAAATCTATTAAGTAGCAAGGAATTAGTACAGAGACCAATCTTCCAATCCTCTGACCGTATTCCCATTGTCTAAGATTATGTCTATTTCACACAAAATCATGGATCCAAGCAAGTGTTGGAGCTTTTATTTGGAAATTGTCACAGCAGTATAACACAGTGTGTTCCTAATTAGAAAGCTCCTCCCAATAAGTTGGGGGGGGGAGAATAGAAGGTCACTGGATTAGACAAAGAGGAATGAAGGGAAGGGAGCAGGAATGGGAAAGACAGTGGAATGAACTGGACATAACTTTCCTATATTCATATATGAATACACGACCAGTGTAACTCCACATCATGGACAACCACAAAACTGGGAGATTATACTCCATATATATAAATGATATGTCAAAATACATTCTACTTTCATGTATAATTTGAATAATTAAAAGGGACAATTTTTTTTTCTTTTAGAAAAGAAAGAAAACTATGAAGAGGATGCTCAGAGGTGCTGTCCACGGGAACTGTGGTGACTGACTTGATGTAGTAAGGCTGGCCGATCCACAGGTGCTGACCCAGATTAATGGGGAAGTGAGGGCTGCCCCGTGTAATCACAGCCCCATCAGACAGTCTTGCATTTGAGGTTTTTCACCTATGTTGGTACTCAAGGGCAGGTTTTACTTTATGATTTCATGTCACCTTCTAGGCTATTGGAGAGAGAGGGCAAAAACTAATGGAGATTGTTGGAGTCATTGAATTAGGTTATGGGTTTGGCTGTATGTAGTTAGGCTCCAAAAGATATAACAGTGGGAGTCATTTTGAGTTTTACTTCCTTCTCTCTCTCTGGCTGTTTGTCTTCTGGACAGTTGGATAACCTCTGAGTGCCTCTGTGTTCTTATCTGTTCAATGGAAATGATTGCACCCACTTCAAGGCATCATTGCCAAGATTACAGGAAGTTCTACAGGGGTTAGATTCCAGTCCACAAAGTAGTAATGCCTCAGTAGGAAACATGAGATAAATGTTAACTCAGCTGAACAAAAGTGTTCCAAGCTGACACTGATCTAGGGCAGTTAAGGATATTTATCTTCTTTTCCCTGCCTTTGATCTCCTTAATTCTTCTTGCTGTTCATTGATTATGTTGTAAAATATAATGCACACAGAAAATAACCATCAAATAATTATACAATTGATCCATAATTTTAAGTAAACTCCCATGCAATTCCTCTCCTGGAGAGCCTGTCCAGCACCCTGAGCTCACACTCTGCTTCCCAAGAGGTGATCACTATCCTGATGTACACGGTAACTCCTTACTGCATTTTTTGTAGTTATACCACTTAGATGGATTACTAAAAAGACTAATCTACTTTGGTTGTTTTCCTGATTTTACTTGATGAAATAGTATCACATGTATTCTTTTTTTTTTCTATGTCTTTACTTCTTATATTTGGGAGTTTTATGTTTTCCTTCACTCTGTACCATTTCATTAAATAAAATGATCCTGGCTATATATATGACAACCAACCTTCATAGACATTTGCTTTGTTTCTTGTTCATTCTGAACATTATTGATATAAATGTTCTTGTATATGTTTCCTGTGGCTTAGTGACTGTTTTAATTTCCACTATAGCAGAGGCTAAGGTAAGAGGCTTTTTGGTGTGGGTGTGCTATTTGGGAAGTAACTCAGGAAGGAGCAGTGAGGGAGCAGGTGGAGTACAGTTTGGAAGAAAAAAAAAAAACATGATTAATGGTTTTAGCTGTGACTACTTTGCTCACTGGGGCTGGAGTCTGCCCAGACATCTGAGCATCCTAGAGGATGCTCAGAACTGTTCCATAAAACTCCAAGCCACTTCGTTTTGAGGATTGAGTTGGGGGATCAACTTTCTTGCACCTGTCATATCTTGTAAAGGATTTTTTTTACTTATTTATTTACTGTACTCCTAAGAGAAACTGACCTTGGTCCAGGAATCTTGCTAAATTCTTTCTTACTAATTATAATAATTTATCTGTAGATTCTTTGGGGTTCTTGGCACACATTATTATATAATATGCAAATAATACCAGGTTGTTTTTTTCTGAATTTTATTCTTTAATGATTCTTGTTGGAGTGGATTGGGGGAATAAACTTACTGGTGGACTGATTCCTATTGCAGATTTTATCACACTGAATAAGTGCTCCCCCATGACTCTTGCCACAAATGGATTTTAATTTTATGAAATGTTATTCTTTTATTGAGATGAAATGATTTCCTCTATTATCCCACAATTGAATGTGTTAAATTGGGCAATTTTCTAATATTGAAAACAATTTGAATTCTGAGTGTAAGAACAAATTTTTAATGTTGTGATGTACCTTGGACAATGATTTAAAAATTAGTTTATCAAATACATTTATTATATATATATGTTTTATGTTTACATGTATATAAATACATATCTTAAGAATATGAATATGCCTAAGTGTATAATTAATAACACATAACTTAATTTCACAAAATTATATATTTTATCTTTTGGGAGGAGATACAGGGGTCTTTTTATGTTATTTATGAATGTATGTATGTATTTATTTATTTACTCATTTTCATTTAGAGACAGGGCTTCCGCTAAGTTGCTTAGGGCCTTGCTAAATTCTTGAGGCTGACTTTGAACTTGCAATCCTCCTGCCTTAGCCTCCCAAGCTGCTGTGATTATAGGCATGTGCCACTGTGCCCAGCAAATATTTTTATAGTTGTAACATTATGTTTCAAAGTTTGATAAGTTAGTCATGGTCATATCACCATATGATAAATTGTAGACCTCCAACCCTGTGTAGGATTGTCTGGGTAATTTCTACCTTCATGGATTGGTAGAACTCACTGGAGAAGACTTTCAGTTTTGAACTTTCTTTATGGGATGGTTCCTGATTGATAATTAAATGTCTGTGATAGCTACAGAGAGACTTTGGCATGAGGATCAATGTCAGAGTGGTATTTCTGAGAAACGTGTCCATTACCTCCTAATTTTCAAGTGCATTGCTCTAGAATTATTTTTAATATCCCCTTATTATCTCTCATTACCTACCTGAAACACAAAGATTTAAGCTCCACTTAATCCCTGATATTGGTGACGTGAGCCATCTGTTTTCTTGATCAATCTCACCAGAATTCACATGATTTTATTTGTCTTTGCTGATTTCCAGCTTAGTGGTCCTCAATTCCATTTTTTTGTGTATTTCATTGATCTCTGATCTCCCTTCGTCAGTGAATGCCCAACTACTGTACTCTGGACCTTGGTCAACTCCCTGGTTGCACTACTCACATTAGGGCACAGCCCTGAAACCCTCAAGTTCCCAGGTTTCTCCTTGTGCACCAGCATCCTGTGCAGTCCTAGCTTTGGATTCTGTGCCTGCCCTCCCCAAGGCTGGGAAAGAGGATGTTCCCCTTGCTTAGGAACTGCAGAAGCCAAGGGCCAGCCTATCTGTAGCTCTCTGAGATCACTGGTTTCCCAATCTCCCTCGAGCTAATCCTAGAAATTCATTAGTACTTTGTCAGCTTTTAGGTAATTTTAGGAAGTTTATGAAACATTTTATTCAGCTTTATTAGTTGTGTGGGTGGTAGGTTTGTTTGAATAGCAAGAAATTCCCACACTTTAACTTACTGCATAACCTCATTTCCCCTGGTTGTGCTAAATTCAGGAACAGGTGCAGGTGCTGTCATAACAAAATGGGAAATAAAATAAATTATATAGAAATTATACACATATTCAAATATATGAACAAATCATTGCTGTAATGTTCTACTCATTGATTCTTAAAATGGAAACTTCTCTACAGGCACATTACCATTATCCAGCTTCAAGAATGTTGTAGATATCACCATATCATGAACAACACAGGGTCATTATGATCATTCACGTTTCTCATCAAGCACATAACAATTTAAGGTGATTAAAATGTTTATTTTATTTTTTTAAAAAATCTGATTTATTTTCTAGTTCACTACACACATAGCAACTAGGAATAATAATGCCATGTTTTTTTTTTTTTTTTAACCAAAAAGAAAATCTTCCATCATGTTGAAACATTTGAAAATGATGGATTCTCAGAATGTCAGCCAGTTTGACACAGGAGCACCCCAGGCTCCCTGTAAAAGACCTGGCCTTGGCCAGATCTTCAATTTCATATCTGGTTTGAGCCAGGATCAAAGTATTGAGAATTGTTAAAGTATCCATGCTAAATCACTGCAAGGAGCTACCTGGAATGAACGTGAACTTTCATAACAAGTCACAGAACTCCTATGGTCAGTCAGAACATTGAAGTGTCTCCATTTTCCACTTCTAAATTGAGTGCTACTATACACTAATCTTCTTTTTTCTTCTCTTAATTAACGAATTCACATTGTGCCTAAGATGCAAGAAGAGAGACAGTGAACCAGCTACATGTGTCTATCTAAATTCACCCACTCTGGTCACAAATCTTTGAAACAACTCACTGTGGGCCTTTGGGGGGATCCTTAAGTGAAATTAAAGTTTGGGATTTGGAGAACTCTTCTGTGAAACATATTTTGATAGCTCAATGCTCCACCTCCCAAAAGGCACCTTGCGATATATTATATCATCCCACATTGTGTCTGTGAGGAAGTAAAAAGAACATGGAATCTGAAGGCCAAACCAACTGTTCAAGTTACTCTACACACCCTGTGAGTCACCTTGGGAAACACTCTGAAGGCTCTTAGACTTCTGGCCTTTCTCCTATAAATGTGACATCACCTGTTCAAACACCTCTCTATCTGAGAAGCAAGGTCATTGGAAACTGCCCATTTCCATTTGTTATGTGTGGAAACAAATTGAGAAATGAGGGGCAGTTTCTTGCCTCTTGCTAGGGAC
Organism: Urocitellus parryii; assembly: GCF_045843805.1. NCBI lineage: Eukaryota > Metazoa > Chordata > Mammalia > Rodentia > Sciuridae > Urocitellus > Urocitellus parryii. The sequence continues at coordinate 137,844,346 of NC_135540.1, forward strand.
ATCCTTCTTTCCTTGGCATCCCGGCTCCTCATGTATCCAGGAGAAGGGACGGGTGCTGCCTCACAACCCAGCCCACACTTTTCAGAGCAACCCCACAGAACCACATGTCCAAGCCGTCCATCTCTCACCTGGACAGCAGCCAATGCCTCCATCCATGCTTGCTCCCACATTGTCTTCTGCAAACAGCTGCTTCACGTTCATGAGGTCACCCTACTTAACCTGCTTAAAGCCCCTTAAAGTCTCCTCATCATGCACTTAGCCTAGATTCTGAAGTCCTTGAGGACTCACAAGTCTGAACAGCTTCCCACCTCCAGCCTTTCTAACCTCCTCTCCTGCCACTTTCCTCCCTGCCCCACATTCCCACTTTGCTAGTGTCCTCCCTGTTTCTCTTGCTCATCCAGCCCTTTTCCAGCCCACATGCGGGCTCTGCACACTCTGCTCTCTTCCAGGCATGCTCTTCCCATTTCCCCACCTAAGGGCTCCCTGTCACCATAAAGGTTTAAGGTCAAAAGAAGCTATCTCCAGATGTCCTTTCTTTATGAAGAACTCTTCTCCCAGACCTGTCACTTTCTTGGCAATGCCTTGTCTATGCCCCTAGTCCTCATCACGATCTCACCTCCCCTTCTAAATTTAGGCTTACCCTTCCCTGTCTGCAGCTCCCCTTTACAGTGGAAGCTCTGCTGGAAGAGAACGCACCTGTCAGGCTCACTGCTGGAATCCCAGTCTCTTGGAGAGTACCCGGAGCATACAAGGCTCTGGATACGCACTTGGGAACACAAAGCTCTTCATAATCCACCACAGGCTACCTCTCTGCATCATTAGTCACCTTCCCCTCTGTGCTCCAGTGACACCAGCACAGTCTGTCACTTACCTTGGAAGGTTTGTGTTTTCAAGGACAAATGCCTCTGCATTACCTCATCTTGCACATCCATCTTTGGAGATGAGCTTAATCAGCACCTCTCCACAGAAGCCTCTAGGATGATATGACGAAACCCCCAAGACTTATCCTGCAGACATCCACCAAGTGAAGAAGAATGCATATGTGTTTTTCCATCTCTCCTCCATCATTCCATACTCAGCTACAGTCAGTAACAGACCTTTTATCTCTCTATTCACAATATGGAGCAGCATGCCAGATGCTAAAATAAAACACAATAAATGAAGGGCTCAATGAAGGAATGGCCAATAAGCTCCTGAAAATTAGTGAGTAGCAGTGGGGAAAAAAAGAAAATTAAAGCCTGTTTGGAGCACTTCTTGGAATATCTTCCTGTCCTGATCTTTATTAGGGCACAGCCTGTCTTATTCTAAGGATGAGAGGTGGGCAAAACGTAAGCACATTTGTAGGGTTCTACGTGCTTAGCTCATAAGTTAGAGTTATAGACAAAGTTCCAGACAAATCATAGAAGTAACAGGACAAAATCTGTTGTCTATGATCAAAACAAATCTGTGGAAGTAGCAAAGCTGGAAGTTGCACTCAGCTTTATGTGTATGACTGCATTGTGTTCTTTTTCTCAGCCTGGAAAGAAATCAGGGTGCATTTAATACACACACCCTAAGCTGAAACATAAATCTGTCAAACCATTTGAACCATTGGCTTTTGTTGACTGGGGGTCTGGCCCAAGTTAAATTTATTTGTTTGAATTTTTGAAAAATAACCTCAAGGAGTCTTAAGATTAGGTTATATATGTCTCTCTTTTGATCTTTAAGAAGATCTGACACAATTTCCAAATGATAAAAATAGGAGTGTCTAACAAAAGTCAGAAGTTTATTTAAGGATAGGCTAAAATTAACCAAATCACAGCTAATGCTCAAGGGAATTTCACAGAGGATCTATTCCAGTGAGTCTTTTAAAAGAAAAATGTATTTTCAAGTACCAGAACACCTGGGACTTAAGACGTTTTATTCTGAACACTATCAAACATATGAATTAAAATAACTAAGTGCCAATTACATATTGACAGATAATAGCAGCTGCCATTTGTGTGTGTATGAATATTCCCCAAACCTAAGAATATGGGGCTTCTTTCTTTTTGTTAAAAATTATTTTTCATTAAAACCCTCAGCAGTATATGGAAGGTTGACCTGGCAGCCTTCTCTGAAGCATTATAATTTGCATCTTTGTGTGAAGCTTGCTCTAAGATTTCCATGCTCCCACTCCATCCCTCCTGCTCAATTGCCTGAGGGTTATAGGAGCTGACGAGGTGCCTAATGAAGCTGTGGGTGGGAAGACAGCCATGAATCCAAGCCCTTCATCCTCCTGATTCTTGGTGGTCCCTGTCTACAAGTTCTGCTGATATTTCTTCCATGGAGTAGTGTCTGCTGTGGTACATTGTCCCTGATCACCTTTTGGGAAGTACTCTGTGAGCAGCTTCAGGAGTCCATGATTCTACTCAGGGTCTAGAAGGCCCCATCCCTCGGGGCCCTCAGCCTGGACATTTGCTCTCAGAAACCTCATGTGAATAGCTGGGTCTCCTGGGTCACATCCATAGGGATGCACAGATGCTGCTACTCGCTCACATCCAGCTGTCTCCACTGTTGCACAACCATGAGAAGGTGGAACATTATGTTGAATCCACTATCATGAGGCTGGGATGGCCACCAGCAGAACTTTTAGATAGGTGGAGTCCACCATATATATACCAGAGGAGGTCTGGCCCCAGCCTTTGGGTTGTTGGGCTTCCCTAGACCCATTTAAATTTTTTAAATCTGTCAACTACTCAGAATCTCCATTACTGGGGAGAAGAAAGAAAACAAAGACCCTGGAGGTCAATCCATTTCCCCTCCCAGTCCTTTCCTTTCTTCTCATTATGAGAAAGGAAAAGGAAATCCAAAATTGAAAAATCAAATGGATTAAACATCTTTCTTATGATTGTATAAGTCCATCATTTTTACAGTGAAAAACTACTTTCTCCTATGAAATTTTGAATTTCTACCTTACTACAATTTTAAAAATGAGTCTACTCCAAAAATAAGAGATTAACTCCCAAAGAGATTTTGCTTCTTTTCTAAAATCTCATCTCTCCTTGTTACCAGACTGCCCCTCTCAGTGATTCTCAGGTGACTTAGGTCTTACCAAGAGTAGGTAGTCATGTGAAGTATAAGAATTAAGTGCAATTTCGAAGAGAACCCCAAGTTCATCCAAACCTCTACCTTATGACTTGACTTTAGGTAACCTAGTTTGTAAACTTAACAGTGACACTGAACACAAGTACATTGATTCCATTATTCACTCAAGTTCATCCAATCTGCCTCTGTCTTATCCATTCTTTCAAGAAAATCTGGCAATTATCTACCAATGACATTTTCGGCACAGTGGCAACACCTCGGTTGGTCTATTGAAATATGAATTTAATAAAGTGATCCAAAGGGAATTAGAGGAGGCTGAACATGGAAGGCATGGTTATAGGTGCTCTGAGATAGTTAGAGGGTGCTGTGGGGTCAAGAACAGAGTGACATTGGCTGAAGCACCAGCAAAGAAGCTACGTGAGAGGCAAAGTTTGAAATGAACCCAAAAATAAAACTTGACTAAATGCTGAACACCAAACCAGCCAACATGAGCAAGGCACAGGGCCACCAGGAGCCCTGACGTTTGTACTGAAGTGTCCTGTTCCTTACTTAGTGTTTTTGATAATAGCCAATGTCAGTGGATTCCTTTATATAGGAAGATACTATTTAAAGCAAATAAGTGGACTGTGTGATAAAAATAAAAAGTGGAAATAAAAAGTGAATTGTATGTCAGAAGTCTTGGGCCAATTAACCTTTCTGAGAACAGTTTTCCCCAGATACATTTTTAAAAATGAACCATAAGGGATGAAGTCATCATCAGAATAATAATCAGAATAACAATAATGACACATTATGTTATTTGGGGGTTACTCCTAAGCCATCCTCTAAGTTACTGGCATGTATTTTTAAACCAATTAATTCTTCCAACATTATCATTATGTAGTCACTCTTAATTTTCCCATCTGAGAAACAAAAATCATGAGAGGGTTCTCAATCTTTCCAGGCATATGGAAAGCTTGTGGGATGGGAAGTTTTTAAAAATATTGTTTTATGGACTACTTCCACTTCTAAGAACTTTTACTCACAGATCATTGGTTATCCACAGTGCCAGCTCATCAGAATCAAGCGGAAAGCTTTCCAAATAACTCAAGCATGGCTTCTGCTCAGATCATTTCCATCAGAACTCTGGGAGTTGGTGACTCCTGTTTAAAAGTCCTAAAGATGCTCATGGATGGCCTCGGTGGACAGTTCCTGCTTTCTATCTGTGCACCCTGCCCTCCAGGGGAACCTGGTGCCTGCTGGAAGTTCCTGGGAGAGAGATACAGGTGAGACAGGAGCAGGAAGAGTAAGTCGTACAGCAAAGGAACTGATGGCTGTGGGTGGGGGGACAGCACATTTTGAAGATAGAGGATATAGAAATGCTGCAAGAACAGCAGATGGTAGCAATTTAACAAGTGACAAACTTTTAGATTACTTATGTAAGCAAGTAGGGACAATACTTCAAATTTAGGACAGACTTCTTTTTCCACGTACTATGAATGGAATTCAAGTCTTTGGAGCCAAAGCTGGACTAAGAGGTTAAACAAAATCCTGGCTGAGAACTATAAATCTCTCAGCTGTGAGCAGCAGCAGTGCTTGGAAGGAGAAGCAAGGAGTGATTGACAGGGACACAGGAAGTCAGTATTGGGTTGATCTGAAAGAATATTTTCATTAAAAATCATAGTAAATAAGTTAAATAGATATTAAATATTCTTCTTGGTCTCATACATTTAGTCAGCACTGGATACAGTCAAATCAAAGTCCTTAACTTCCAGCGTAGATACTTGCTTTTCTCAGTGTATGTGCTGTTTTATGTGGTAGCTCCCAAAATTGCATGGGTAATTGCATTTATATATACATGAGCCAAGAGTCACCTTTAGATAGTTAAAATTAAGATATGTCATGGATGTAGGATGTGCCCTGGATGTTGAAGATGGTGTGAAAAAGTATTAAATATCCCAATAATTTTTATACATAAGATATGCTAAAATGCTACTATTTTGGAATAAATTAAAATGTTTTATTAAAGTAAAAAAAAATAAACAGAAATGAAAACAGAGAAAGAGAATGATGCATTGATTCTTAAGTATAAAGTGCTGATCATGACAATTAGGAGAGCAGAAGTAATGCAAATAGGCTTTAAAACTTTTAAACAATATCATGACTAGTCATTCCATCAAACAGCAAAGGGCAATGTTTCCTCTATTGTGGAATGAATAGCCTTAAAAAGTAAAGAGAAGTCAACATTTGCTTTAAAAATACAAAACCCAAGAACATTAGCATTTTAGTCTAATTTTTTTTTTCCTAAATTGCCTTCATTTCTTCTTCCTTGCCTGAGTTAACTTTCGCTCTGAGAATGGATGGAACTGACACATTCTCAGAGTGGTGATGTCACATGTGGTTTATGTTGCTATATACATTATTTTAATTTAGCATTCACAACAACCTTCTGAGATAGGCATGATCAGGCCCTCTGATACAGGAGAATTCTGAAGCTCAGAGAGCCTCACAGTTCTTGAAGATCACAGGGAAGGGGGAAAGGTGGGATTCAGCCTCAGTCAGCTCCAAAGCCTGAGCTTGTTCCACTTCAGGGATCCAAGCACTTTGGACCTTGGGTGGTACACTGAAGTCAGAATTTCAACCCTTCCACCTGGCCACTCTGGGACAGTAGACTCATCAGCCTTCCTACCACACACCCCATTTACTCCAGCCTTCATTTCCTCAAGAAGGAAAGGAGGACAACAACTAGCTCCCAAAATCGCACGGGTAATTGCATTTATATATACATGAGCCATAAAGACTCATTTATTATCTCTATATAACACAAATATTTTTCTATGTATTGAAATAGACATATGAATACATACAACTATTCTATATTGTTCATATTTTATAATTGTATTCTAAACATAAAATTATAAATACATGTGTAATTATACGTATTCTGTAATATATTGTAATATATAAATAAGCATTAAATATATCCATGAACTCAATTATTTCCAATATTTGGCTATGAAAGTTTTAAACATAGCAAAACTGAAAGAACTACATAGGATCACACTCATTCTTTCCTCATATTTTGAAAGTCACTTGCTTTATCACACATCTGTCCACTTAGCCTTAATTCTCTTTATTCCCCACCCACATTATATTGATGCATTATTTTCAGTAGTCTTGCCAACCTTAGTACATGTTCCACAATGCATCTGAGTTTAATTCTAAATTGGCAAAGAACATTGCAACATGGCAGGGACCATCTCTCTCTGAAGGATACACCTGCTTGGTGACTTCAGCAGGCCAGTGTGGTGGACCTTCTTCTTATTTCAGTTAGTTTTTCCATATCTGACCTTTCCCTAAAAAAAAAAAAAAAAAAAAAAAAATGAGGATAATATGTGCCTGATGTGAGGAATTTACTAGAACATCTTTTAAAAGGTAGGGTAGAAAGAAGCAAGTATTTACCATGTATTGTTCAGTTGCTTTACATTTTATCCTACAATATATAAGTAATTGATACATTTGTATAACAGATACAAATGTGACTAAATACTTAATATTTATATATTATAGAATACATATAATTATATGTATGCTTATATGTTATAATTTTATTATTTGTACATATTCAAATGTATATTTGAATACAAAGGAGCATATATATTTATGTGATATATAGATAAGGAAAGAGTCTTTGTGTTTCATTTTATATATAAATACAATTATATGACATTCAATGAATCTAGAGATTACTGTCCTGTCAGTTGAAAAAGAAAAAAAAATAGAGAATAGGCAAATATTAAAAACGTAATGAGCCCCTCACGGTGGAGCACACCTACAATCCTCGTGGCTCAGAAGGCTGAGGCAGGAGGATGGCAAGTTCAAAACCAGCCTCAGCAAATGCGAGGCACTAAGCAACTCAGTGAAACCCTGTCTTTAAATAAAATCCAAAAAAAAAAAAAAAAAAAGGATGGGAGATGTGACTTAGTTGCCCCTGGCATCTCACCCCACCAAACAAACAAACAAACAAACAAAGTGGAATGCAGTGGAGAATGGCTCTGGGCTCCCAGAGAAACCCGAAGGCGCAAACAGTGGGAAGGTGGGCGGCCAAGGGGCGGGGCTGGAGGCAGGGCAGGTGTGAGCTGCCCTGCAGTGCGCTGAGCAGGGACCCTTGCTGGCCACCCTTGCCCCACAGTGCTTCCTCTAGCAGGAGGCCACCTGCCTCTGTCCTGCGCACACCCTGGGGCCTCTGGAGGGGCTGGGGAAGGAAGGCGCAGTAGCAGATTCAGGGGAAGCGCTCACACGCACAGGGGGCCACCTGGAGGAGCTCCAGGCCGGTTTCACAAAACCTGCAACAAACTCCCCAAAAGCTTTCTTGGCGTGGGCGGTGGCACCAGGAATTCAGCACAAAGCAAAATATCAACACTTGCCGCAGCAGGCAGGGCGCAGCGCGGAGTCTGGTGAGTGTTTCCCCCAGTTTAGCCCGCCACTCAGCCTCCTGCACAGCTCATTACCCGGCTCTCATCGCTTCCCCCACAAGAATGTCTCCACTTTTGTTGGCATTGAAAAAAAGCTCAAAAGATCAAAATACGGAGAGCAAGTGAAAACGGCCTGCGCAGGGGGAAGTGCTTCTGCTGGGGACGCCTGAGCCGCCTGCGCTGCGGAGGGCCTCCCGCAGGAGCTCTGATGATGCTGCCTTCCTTCCCTGTCTTGGTCGCAGCCTCCAGACCCAAGAGGTGTGGGGCAACACGGGCCAGGTTCAGGATGGTTACACCTCTCCAGGGAAAGGCTGGCGCTACCGAGAAACTCAGAAGCCCCCTCTCCGCGATGTTGGCAGTCCCCATGAGCCCCAGCTCCTGCTAGCTCTTCCCCTCACAAGCCCCCTCCAAGGAGGAAACACAAATAATATAAAATTCCTGGGCTTCCTTTGAGATCGCTGACCCACATGGAAAAAACCCTTGATTTCTTTTGGTACAACAACTGATATATCAGAAATGGAGCACCACGACAATGGCAGTTGTCACAAAGGCAGACTGCAATAGATAGGTTTTGAGTACTTGATTTAGGCCTGTTGATTTATGGCAATCATCTCTCATCCTGCCATAACCACGCAAGTTCAATAGGAATGCCCACTTAACACAGGCCAGAAGGGAAGCTTAAGAAAGCACATCGTCTTATGGAGGTTATACCATGTTAAGTGACTGCAGGGAGAATACAGGATTAAAATTCAGTTCCATCAAATTCTAATGCTTGGGCTTATCCCAGTATTGCTTTTGGCTGCTTGCAAAGAATGTTTCTAAGTGACTACATTTCTTAGACATTGCAGCTAATATGAGCTACTATGAGATGTATTTTGCAAGAGCTCTTCTCAAACTTTAACATGCATAGCAATCACCTGGGGATTACACTAGATGCAGACTGGGATTCAACAAGTTTGGGGTGGGCCTAGATTACTGCATATCCAGCAGGTGCCCTACCTTGTGACACCAGTGACACTGGCTGTTGATTCAGGGACCACATCTACAGTGTGACAGTTCAGATCACGTGAACCAGACAAAGTGGCCTCTAAGTCCTTCGGCATACTCTGCTTGAGTATATTTTCATTGAATTGAAAAAGTGAGTTCTCAGGATCTGTGATCTCTTGCTCATTATTAATGATGGTGTCTACATTTATTTTCCCAGGAGGCAGATTTAATTTTACTTTATTCAGCCCATCAACAGAGATTCATTGGCTCTCTACAAAAATATTCATAGCTAACATTTGTCAGATGCTTTATACCTTAAATGTCTTTTCTCACAAGAAGTAAACCAAGGAGGTATCGTTACAAATGTGAATTTAAGGTGACAACATTAAGTCTTTGAGACTAAAGATCACATGTACCTCTGACTTTCTTATCACACAGGTTTCATTACAATATTTTGTTTTCCTGACTCCAAATATAATACCAAGACTAATTAGCAAGTCCTTGTTTCGAGAAGTGCTATCCCAAGGATCCACAAACAAGTAGATTAAGTAACAAAAATGGATTATTCCACCATTGGGAAGTTTCAAAATCCACCATCAAGATGTTGACAGATGAGTTCCTCCTGAGGCTGGAGAGAAGTATCTGTCCCATCCCTCTCTCCAAACTCTGGGTGGTTGCTGGCAATGTTTTCTGGATTCATAGACCTGACCTCTGCCTTCATGTTCAGGTGGTGTTCTTACCATGTGCATGGCTGGGTCCAAATTCCTAGATTTTTTAGGGACACCTGTCATGCTGGATGAGGCCCTTCCCATTCCAGACAACCTCATCTATTTACATCTGAAACGACCTTGCTTCCAATTGGCCATGTTCTGAGGTACCCCATGAGGCCTTCAGCATAAGAATTTTGAGGGAAAACAGGTGAACCCGTTGTCACAGGGGACACAGCCCTCTCTGGGATTTGCATGTACAAGTTACCACCCACACAAGGAGGGGACAACTCCTCCCACAGGGTGTTGAGGAGTCCTGAGGAGGAGACAGCATTCCTCTGAGCTGGTCACAACCATTGATCAGAGCGTCAGTCACCATGTTCTTGGGATATGAATAAGACTTGGGAAGATAGAGAATTCAAGATCCTCTTCACCATAAAGAAGACTTTCTTAAAAAGAAAAAACGATGACCTTAATACCTGTGCTGAGGATAGTGAATAGACAATATTTTTCCAAACTACCAAATAAGAAACAAAACGAGGTTCAAGGACAGACAGAAGAATCCTAATCTGGAAATCCAAAATCTGAAATGCTCCGAAATCTAAAAGGTTTTGATTCCTTACAGAATGCTGCAAGTAGAAAATCCCACACCTGATTTAAGTTGATGGGCAGCACGTAAAATGTAGGTGCATTGAAATCATCATAAAATTACCTTCTTGGTATGTACATAGGTAAAATGACTTTCATGTGTACATTTGGTTCCTGTCCCCAAGATGTCCCATTATTAAAATCCAAAATCCTTCTGATAACACTTCCAAAACATTTCACCTAAGGGATAATCAACTTGTGATGCCAGTTTTATATCCACTGCTGGAGATAAAACTTAAACAATTTCAAAATCTGACCATCGTTTATAAAATAAGAATAATAACTCAAATATGGGAATTGTCTTTCATTTTATTTTGTAAGACATAAAAACTACTGTGTGTCAAAATATGTATGCTAATATGATAATATATGTCTAGGGTATGCTGCTAAATATTGAAATACAAACTGCAGTGTGAAGTGAGAAAGAATTATTACTATTATTACATTCTAGAATCCAGGTAAGTTGACTTTTACATTGAGAAATTATAGCAAATCTTTTGTTAGATTAAAATACACCAAATCCTTGTTTACGAGCCTCTGGGTTTCAGAGGGCAGGTCATCATTTTAATTGACAGAGGATCCTGAGACTCTTGTCAAGAGGATTTATTTAAACTCCTCTAGACAGTCTCAGAACGTAACTGCTCTATGTGTGAAAACAACTCTTTCTCAGTTAGAGAATGACATCTTTGGGGAGTTGTCTTTGAAAGGATGTAGTCACCAAAATTCACAAAGACAGAAATGTTCACACCCTGAATAGGAATTATCTCACAAGATAAATAGCTGTGTCTTGGTTCAGACAGAAATGCTTTTTGACAAGGTCAAAGACTCTCTTCTTGTTCCTGAGGTGCCCGTTCCCTGGGACACATAAGGTTCCTTGTCTGAGTGGAAGAGCTAAGGGACAGAGGAGACAGAGCTCATTAATTTTGTCAATAGCTATTCCTTGCCATCTTAGCTTTTATAGACTGTCTTAAGTAAAAGATGAGCCTTTCTGCATTTTCTCATTCCATTCACAGAGCAATTTAAAAATGGACCTTCCTATTTTCGGCTAACACCATCTTCTTCATCTGAAATCCACAGGCTTCATAAATCTATCTCCTCCCTGCTCCTCCCAATGCCTAATCAATGTCTTCTCAACAGAGTCTTGCCTATAATCAAACCAGTCATGGATCTCTCACAATTTTAAATACAGTGTTCTTGTTTGAGTTTTCATATTGTGTTCGGTTTTCCCTAAAGTGACAGTTTTTTTATAACCTCTCCTCCTTCCCTTTGCATTTACCTCCTCCTCCTCCAAGGTGGCCAGGTGTTATAGTTTAGATGTGAGGAGGCCCCCAAAGCTCAGGTGTGTGACAGCGCAAAGAAGGTTATAAATGATTGAGTTGTGAAATTCTTAACACAATCAGTGAATCAGTCCCCTGACAGAGACTAACTGGGCAGTGACTAGGCAGGCAGAATGTGGCTGGAGGGTGGGTCATTGTTGGGGTCATGCCTCTGAGGCATACATTTTGTATGTGGTAAGTGGAGTCCTTCTCTTCCTTCTTCCTGTTGTGATGCCCTGAGCCGCTCCCTTCTACCACATTCCTGTGCCATGATGTTTTGCCGCCCCTGCAGCCCAGATCAATGGAGCTGGTCATCTCTGGACTGAGACCTCTGAAAACATGAACCCCCAAATCCTTCTCTGATTGTTCTTGTCAGATTTTTTGGTCCCGGCAGGGAAAAAGGTCACCCAAACACCAAGGTTGGCAGAGAGTCTCTCAGTACCTATGCCAGGCCTGAGACGGACATTCCCAAAGGACCACAGCATTCTCTCCTGCTCTGCTCAAACGGATGTCAACAGGATTCTTTTTTTTTTTTTTTTTTTTTCATTTGTACAGTTCTCAAGGAAAGATTTTGCATTGACAGAAAGATACAGGTGCAAGAATAGTGAAGGTGAAAGTGAAGGTTGGGATGATGAATGTGCGGACTATTTGTAGAACACCAAGGGAGACATCCTGGGTGGAAGGGAGCAGGCAGTTCATATTCCTGAGAGACACAATGAGCAATGAGAGTTAAACTGAACGACATGAATTTGACACTCAACTCCAGAGGTAGGATTCAGTAGCCTTTTAACCATTCGTTAGGTGCAAGATAGCAAACCAGGAGTTCACGTATGTGGTCTTGCTAATCCCACCCAGGACCTTGATGGGCTAGGATTGCAACTACTACAACTACCCTGCAGAAAGGAGGACTTGGACCCACATGATAATTTACCTTGTAAAGTGTACAGGCATGCTTTCTGCTGTGCTATCCTAGGAAAGTGGGGACAGAAAATGGTTAAGTGCACATTCTCCTGGTTTCTTGTGACAGTTTGTTAGCCATCTTGCTAACATTTCAAGAACTCTACTTTTCTTTTAAAGTGTTTAAAGAAATCTTAGTTAAGCTAAATAAACTGAATTGTGTTCTTGAGAGAAAGGAAGAAAGAAGAGTGATTGTTTATGATAAGATTATAATATTGCAAATCTGACATTTTCCTAACTAGATAAATTAGTTTACTGCTAGTTCAATCTCAGTGGAAGAAATATTCCATTTGTAAGGAGTAGAATACTTTTTGCTCAAATATAGGCAAGTCTACAGAAACCTGATTAATCATCCACTATTTAATATTAGCTCCTTCCAATAGACTTAAATAATTGCAGACATTCTTTATTTTCTTCAACATGGCAAAGAAATCTAACATAAAATTTCTTCACATTCCCTTAGCCATCTTCTTCCACATCAATTTGCACAGAGAGACTCACAAAATACAAATAAGAAACACCTGGCTCTGTGAGAAAGACATGGACCCGAGGTTTACATATGTCATTCAGTCATTCAACAGACATCTATTGTTGGCCTTTATATGTAGGTATTATTCAATGTTCTTAGAATGCCAGATCTAACATTGGTCATAACATTATATTCCTAAAAGATAGGACAAGTAACAAAATGTACAAGTAACATAATAATTATATTAAAATATTCTGTATATTACAAAAGCAATAAATACTTTGAAAGAAAAATCCAGTTGAGTAAATAAAAGGACTAGCATTGCTGGGTGGAGGCATAGGGTGTCTGGGTAAGGCTCATTGAGTTTCTCCTCAGTGATGTCTAGAAGCTCATTTGCCTTAATGTGCATGAGGGGAACAGTGTCAGAGTTTAAAGCCAGGGTGTAGCACATCTATGAGGAGCACATCTGTGTCTGGGGTGGGTCACATGGGGGGCCCTGTTAAAGTATATTAAGCTATCTAGAGTGGCCTGCACACACACAGATGTGTAAATAAGCAAAAACAGGTGATGAAAAATGAATTGTGATTGAGAAAGGAGTCAAAGGGGCTTGGAGCTTTCTGTGAGGCACCACCAAGTCTTAGCTTAAAGGGAACCTGGTTCTGTTAGTCTGTCAGGGCTGCTGTAGCCAAGCACCACACACAACAGCTTCAGCAAGAGAAAGTTTCTCTCCATGTCAGGCAGCTCACGTTGGCTTCTGGAGGCCTCCTTGGTCTGCAGAGGGCGGTCTTCTCGCTGGGTCCTCACATGGGCTCTCCTTTGTACGTCCTCCTACTCTTCTCTGGGTATCCACATTGGCTCTCATGTGGACACCAGTCATGTTGGATCAGAGTCCCCCTTGGCCCCTGGTTAACTCAACCATACTGAAAAGACCCTGTCTCCAAACAGAGTCATATTCTGAGCTAATGGGGGACAGGGCTTCAATATGAGACTGTGGGCTTGGGGGATATAATTCAGTCCCCAACACTGATTGAAATGGCAGCAAGTGAATTGAGAGCAGAAGTCAAAGGAATGAGAGGGAGTGCAGGAATTAAAATCTGTGGTGGACGTTCAGGGAGTCAGAAGTAGCCTTCAGTTGCTGGGCTGGCAGATGTGAGTTAATAAGCTTTGGTGGTGAAGAGTAATTTGAGACCCCCCTAGACAGTTGCTAGCATGTGTCCACAGGGGCCCTGGGAAGGGCACATGGATGAATGAAAGCTGACCCCTCCAAAGGACCCAGGGTAGAGAATGAGTGTACTCCTGGTAGAGTAAGACACTGGGGAGTGGGAAATGGCAGGTGGGAGGCTCCAGCGCTGACCAGGGTGCCTGGGAGCCTTTCATGATGGTCCAGTTGTTCATTCAAAATGCACTCGGTACAGTAACATGGAGTCAAATTCCATAAAGGTAGAGAGAGAGAGAGATGGAGAGGGAGAGAGAGATAGTGGGAGCAGGAAAAGAAATGGAGAAACAGGCAGGGCGGGAGGGAGAGACAGTTCCATCAGGAGGACCATACCAAGACAGGAAGTGTCACCTGACACGGGACTGAGGCTGAAGTGGTGCTCAAGCACAGCTGAGAGAGAAAGACAAACAGGGCAGGATTCTGAAATGAGGCTCTGCAGCATGAAAGGGGTTAGAAGATAAAACAAGTGTCATGGAGCACCTGAGTGGTAGATGATCTTGTTACTTTTGTAGTTAATTCCTCAAAGTTTTCTTGTGTGTGTGTGTGTGTGCACGCGCGCGCGTGCAGGGGGGGGTGGCTTGGGGGATATAATTCAGTCCTGCACGTCTCCATCTCCTTGATAGAAAAGGATGCTCCCATTCTGTAACAAGTTGCTCTAGTATAGCTGAAAATTCCTGATTGGAAGCTTCTTGGTTCTTGGTTCAGGTAGGTGCAGCCCCTTCCTTGAGGCTCTGTAGAGGCTCAGCTAGAGTCCACTCCTATCTCTCCCTTCATAGTTTGGAGAATCAGCTGTGTCCCTTAATAAAGAACCTTTATATTAACCAAGCTGGGGTATATTCTGTCTCCTGCAACCAAGAAATTTGACCAATCTCATGATCATAACATTTCAGGGAAGAAACTGGTAAGCCAGACAGTGTAGGTGTGATTTTCTCTTAGCTGTGCTTGGTCCCTATGCAGCATCCCTGGTTCCCATATCTTAAATAGTTGATTTCTGATCTAGTATTATAAAAATGACAATCCAGGTGTTATATAGGATCCACAGGGGGCAAAATATGGAAATGAAGTGTTTGGCTATTGGAAACCTACTTGTTATTCATGAAAACACCAAGTTACAACTATTGCGATATATATATATATATATGATTTCTCAATGATTATTATAATATCCAAGTAAGATCATTCATAGTATGGTCATTAACAATATAAGAATAAGAGCACAGCTGGGTATAGTGGCATATGCCTATAATCTCAGAGGCTTAGGAGGCTGAGGCAGGAGGATCCTGAGTTCAAAGCCAGCCTCAGCAATGATGAGGTACTAAACAACTCAGTGAGACCCTGTCTCTAAAATAAAATACAAAATACGGCTGGGGATGTGGCTCAGTGGTCATGCGCCCCTGAGTTCAATGCCTGGTAGAATAAGAATGCAAATTAGGAAGAAGCCAAGGATTAGGAAAAAGAGGAGGAGGGAGGGAGAGGAGAAGGAGGAGAGGAGCGGCCTAGTAGCCATAACATCAACTTTAGAAACTGGGCACTGGGCCTGACAGTTTATTTATTCTTACAGCAGAAATATTGTGATTTTCATTTTTACATTAAACTGCAGCCAAGGCTCAAAATACACACTTGAGCAGTGATGGAGGGCAGTGTCCTTTTCTAGGGTGGGAAAGAGCCTCATCAGCTCAATCACCATGTATCGAGCCCCATGGCAGATCCTTAGCAGCATGTGGGCACCTGAGACACACAATCCTAGAAGAACATATGGGTGGGAAGGGATTTGGGCACAAAAAATGGTGGAATCTTGGGGTATAAATGGAAGGAGCACAGGGTTCTTGAGATACTGGAGGCATCACACTAAGGTGACGGCATCCTGGTTTGCTAAAAACAGCTCTGGCTCTTGCGCATTGCCCTAGTTTTATTAATAGCACTTTCTTTCACTCTCATAGTGTCTCAATTTGGAGGATAAATGATGTGTCACCTCATCTCAGATACCTCCCCAAGGAAGGGAGAAGCATGACCACTTGTGGACTTAGAGGATATTGGAAGGCACACTGGTGGTCCTGGGGTCCACTGACCACTACTGGCTACCTGCCTTGAAGGAGGAGTGCAAGAGCAGCTGTTTGCCAGGTCACACACTGTGAGCATCCAGGGGCTACGGCAGCATCTGGGATGTGTCAGTGAGCACACCCTCATGCCCCAAGGCTGACCAAGGAAGCCTCACCTTCTCAGAAGTACCCTGGCCTCCTCTTACAGCATTTTTAGAATTTTCATTTCCTGCATCTGTGCTACAGCCAGCTCCCATGGAGCAAGCACTCCTGGGCAGGCCCCTGACTGTGCCTTCCTGCTGTGAGCACCTCTGGGTTCCAGAGGCACCTGCCACACCACTGCTCCCTTTCCTTAGCAGATCTAGGAAACCCTTGCTTTTCAAGTCACCTGGATACACAGATACAAAGTTTCACATCTGGTATAAGAACTAAAAAACAACATTTAGCTACAGATAGGTGCCACATGGTCTGTCGAAGATTTTACCAAAATATGCGCAAAGGGGTGCTCATTTCTAACTCTTACGGTTATTAGAACTACCTCTGTGTTTCCATTTATTGTCTTTAAATAAACAAATATCATACATTTTATGATATAAATTTTGCTAGTAAACACGTTCTTTCCTTTGACTCACCAGGGTTCTTTTCATTTGAAAGAGAGGCATTCATCTGCTGTGCTTCAAATGCACTAGCACAGTCTCTTAATATTTTTATTTAAAAAATATAAAACCCCATGAGACAGCATGATCTCCACAAGTAGTCACACAAAATATATTTTAAATTCGTTCCCACAGGAGATTGTTTTTGTTTTCTCCTGTTTTTCTTTATTTCATTTTGGAAAGGAAAAAAAAAAAAAGTATTTGTGTATCTACATTTCATGGGAAAATCATTAGCATTTTGTATTTTGGGGGTAGGCTTTTCTTCTTTCCTGGGAATTATTTTACATCTGAAAAGGCATTATTTCATTATTCCTCAATGAATAATGAGAAAGATTTCAGTAAACCTTTCCTCTTGGGCTCTGCTTTCTCTCCTTCCTTCTTTCCCAAGCCACATATGCTGAGAATGTGTGAGTAGAGGCCAAAGAAGAGTGTTAGACTCTGTAGGCATTTATTCCTGTCCTCAAAGCCACCTGTATTTCAGAATGACAGCCATTCCTTCTTGTCATGGCTGCAAGAGATGGTCATTGTCATTGACTCCAAAAACCAACATGGCAGCTTTCATTAAAGTATGTTCTTCAAATGGATGTATTGGAATGTGTCAGTTGGATTTACACACAAGATTTGGGGAATGGAGATGATTGCCACAGTGCAAGACTCACATTCATAAAATTATACAGGGCTGGACACACAAATCAGCTCTCCCTGAATCTTTGAAAATAAGGTCGCATTACTTCAGGATTTACCACACACTCCACACTGGATAACTCAAGCATATCATTGTCACTGAGTTTAGCTAAAAAAAAATATGAAGTGCCCACATGGCTAATTCTCCCCCCTCACTGGGGGGCTCTTGCAGGTAATATATTTACAGAGTGTTTAAAATGTGATGCAAATGAGGTCCCTACATTTTTCTCCCATTGGTGTTGTAGGCTGGATAAATCACACCCTTTGGCATTTGCATTGATACAACAAGAACATACCATGCGGCACAAATAACCTCATTTCCATAAAACAGCCTTTTAAAATTAGAAAATGTATAATTCATTTGGGGTGGCTATTACTGCTTTTGGGAGGGATTTAGACTTGTATTTAAATGCAAATTGCAGTATTTTTTTCTCCCAGTTACACACAGGAAGCCACAAAATTTAGAAACTCCAAGCTATATCATTATTCTTAACTATGACTTCCAGATTATAATACCAATAACAAAATGTATTCATTTGGCCCATTACAGTTTGCAGAGGGTTTACACGTCTTAAATTTGGTCTCCACTTTCCATGAGGGAGACGCCCCATTTTGTCCAGGAGGAAACTGAGGCTCAAGTTAAGTGACATTCAGAAAGTGGTAGAGCCCAGACTTCAACATTGATGGGAAGACAGACGGGCAGAGATACCTGGAGATATTCAAGAATGTACCAAGGTAGCCAGAAAAAGGTTGGAAGTGAGAGAAGATAAAAGAAACATTTTATAAAGGCAGATGATGTCTGGACAGAAAGTGGCAGGGCAAACTACCAGACAAGGATGCACTATTTGAATTGCCTCCCACCTCTGACCTCTGACCCTCTGCTGTGCTCCAGCTTGCAGATATTTAGGAAGAAAGAAAAGCAGAACCCTGTAGGGATCCACTATCCCTGGAACCTGGCTCAGTCTCTTCAATTTTTCTGCTTCTATCGCCTTTATTCAAGAAGGCTCTGTACGTACCCACCTGAGTTGGGGAAACAGCTCTAAGCCCCTTCATGCAACGTAGCTCATGTTTTAAGCATTAAAAGCTGTTGCTCCACAAAGGAGCTTTGTTTCTTGTTTCTGACTCTTTGCATATCCTCAAAAGTTCTCACTTCATCCTTGCCCCAGTTCCTCATTGGCCTCATTCTTTCTTCCTCTGGCTGATTCCTATGCATTCTTCAAGTCCACACTGATGCAGGAGTCCTCTGGGAAGCTTTTCTAAAATTGCTTCCACCAACAACTATTCTAGCAATACTTTTGATTTCCCAGTACGTAAGTCCAATGTGAAGGGGTTGCTTCACAGTAGCTTTCCCCAGAAGACGGGGTCTTTGGCAGGGTCCTTTCTTGTCCACCTGTGCATCCCCAGCAGATGTCACAGAGAGGAACACATAGAAACAGTTCTGTACTTTGAATCCTAATTCTGCTCGTGTTATAATCTGTGACTTTGAACAACTACCGACCTTCTCAACTCTCAATATACTCCTCTGGAAAATGGAGCTACAGAATATACAAACAAGAAAAGGCAATGTACCCACTACATGGACAGCCTCAACAAATGACAGCCACCCAGATCATCATTGCTAATGTCAGCAATTGCCTGATTGGAAAGTAGGGAAGCCCGTCCCCAACTCTGTCTTTCAGGTCTTTGGATATCAGAACAGGATTCAACTAAACTCCTTTCTGTAAAATATGTTTTCTAGCCCCAACCCCAATTGTGTGATTATTACCAAGCCATCTTCCAGAACAAAATCACTGTCCCCCAGACTTCTCCTCGCCATTCCCAGCATCACTCCCAAGGCTAGCAAAATAACCGCACTAGGGAGCTGCTGGGGAGCAAGTCTCAAGTCACGAATCATCCAGAACCTTAATTGAATCCACCGACTCATCTCCCCCTGTTCCTCATTGGCCAAATGAGGAAGCTTGTTTCTTGGAAAACAAAAATTGTAATTTCCTTACAATACAGTTTTTGGTTTCTCAAGGAAAAAAAAGTGGGTTTCATGAGGGACTTGATTAAAAATTCTTGACATAGCAGTGGAACTTGAAGTCTTCTGGTCCAAAGATGAGAAGCAAGTAGAAATACCTGCTTGAGCAGGTCACTTTTCTGAATCTTCTTTCTCCATCTAAAAAATCAGGGGCATGAAGTTATCTAATCCCTCTGTGGGTGTTCATTTGTTCCCATGGGGAGTGCGGAAACACAGACAGGCACACTGATTTTCACAGTCCCATTTGGTGGGTGAGTCCAGGGATGTGACATGACCTGTGATGTGAGGAATGCTCCTGAGTAAGGAAAAGCAGTCCCACCCACGGTGTCAAAGGTGTTCCCTGGAGGCCACTTTAGCAGTGTTTAAGTGATCTCCATAGGAGGGTCCAGGTTTAGCATGCTCTGAAAGACTACATTGAAATAATAACTGCTCAAATAAACTTGTGCTTAGCACGGTTTCAGTTTTGCAGCACCCTGACTTTTGGGATATAATATAGAACTCTAATTATCCTTGAAATCTGTGCTTGACCTATATCAAAAAGTGCCAGCATTTTCTTCTTTCAAGCCCTTGGTTTCCGGAAAATGTTCTACACCCTCATTTCCTATAACCTTTCCCTCATGTGCCCACATCAAAGCCTCAGCACCTCTCAGGGCTCCAACGCCCCAAACTGGGGGAAGGTAGCATTATGTAACTGGGGCTCATCGGCGATTTTTATCCCATCATTAGGTCATTTGCAATCTGTTCCACAAAGCAGAACTCTACGAACCACCTCCATCTCGGACCTTGCTAATCCTCATATTTACCCAACTATCTTTTAAATACAGACAGGTACAGAGCAAGATGAGTACCCTCTCTCTGCTAGGCACCTCTCTCAAAGCTTTGCAAACATTATTGTGAATTCAATACTGCAGTTAAAGGTTATTTCCCCATTTTCAGAATGAGGAAAACAAGTTATAGAGAGAGATGTCCATTTGCCCAAGCTGCACAGATATTAGTGACAGGTTCGAGTTTAAATATATATCTACTCCATTCTCTTTCAAACAAATTAAATTATTTCATTCTTTTCTCAATGATATTGGCAATAGTTTTGGCAAGTAACCAACTGTCTCAATAAAGAGAAAGCTGTGAAATTTCATCCTATTCATTCTATAGGCAAGTAAAAGTGAACACTAAAGATAATTTCATCTACTTGACACTGCTATGTCATTTTCAATGACAAGTTTAAAGGGAAATCTTTAAAATGTTTTTAGCCACGGATCGTAAATCTAAAGGGGTCCGTGTGTATGACCCTTTCCACACCCTCCAGTGACCACAACAGGAGGCCTGGGCTCCCCACCACAGACTCAGGGCAGAGGATGACCTTCTCACATGCTACTGAGAGGCTGCGAGCAGAGTCTCAGGGGGAGCCACCATATCCAAGGCCCTCCGACTGCTCAGTAAATCCAATGACCCCACAGAGCTC
Source organism: Urocitellus parryii (assembly GCF_045843805.1). Classification (NCBI taxonomy): domain Eukaryota; kingdom Metazoa; phylum Chordata; class Mammalia; order Rodentia; family Sciuridae; genus Urocitellus; species Urocitellus parryii. Next base: position 137,865,027 of record NC_135540.1, read on the forward strand.
ATGTGCAGGTGGAACTCAAGGGAAACCTCAGAGCTAGAGTAAGAGATCAGGGGAAAAGAGAACGCCCAAGTTGGGCAAAGTCTCCAAGGAGAACATGACTACTACAGAGCTCAGAGGAGCCCCAGGGCAGAGGAGGGGAGAACACAGGGGCGAGGTTCCCATCTCAGCAAAGTGCTGGTAAGTGCTGAACAAGGGGAAGGAAAGAAAGAATCCCCGATTAGCATCATGTGCTATTTTTTCCTGGTGTAAAGATTTAACGATTCCCACATGGATACCAATGTAACATTACCAGTTACCCTAGTCTTGCAAATGGGCAGAGGTATCCCTCAGGCCGATCCCAGCAGCACATGGGTCTTTGCACCCTGGGCACTGCCAGCAGCAATGGGCTCACTCCAGCCCCTTCATCAGGACAGGACAGGACGAACTTTATCGCCAAGGCATGACCTATCTACATGCATGCCTTTCATCATTCATAGACTCACAGCCTGCTGTGAGTAGTGAGTGCCACTATCTATCAGGTGCAGTGCTGGGCCCTGAAGTACAAAGGTCCAGAAGGGCAAGAAGGAGATGGTCTTCTACCAGTTAGTGCCATTGAGTGATGAAACTCAGACGCAGGAGCACGTCCCATTTTCTCACCCTGTGCCCCTCACAACTCTCTACCCAGCTTATACTCTATGAAGACACTCTGTCCCTTGTCCTGCTCTGAAGCAGCTGAATGTGGCTGATATGTCTGAATACTTACTGGGGAATGGGCAACAAACACTTGGCAAGCATCAGGTATTATGTCAAGAAAACTCCAAGCACAACCTCACAAACAATCCCACAAAGCAAGTCCTAGTGTTATCTCCCTTCAGCAGAGGAAAAAATTGAATCACAGAGATTGAACAACTTCCCCAGGACGGCAGATTTAGAAATGATAACCCAGAGTTACAAATTAGGATTCTGAATTATTCTTAACCTCACACACACAGTCTCTGAATGGTCTATGACCTGGTGGAGGAATGGTCCTGTGCAGGAAATAAGGCATATCAAAGACAATGCACCATGCAGGGCATTAGGACATCAGAATGGATCCCAGTTCAGCAAGAGTAGCTTAGGGACCCTTGGAAAGTCACTTCTCTTACTGGCACCACAATCCCTCACCTGGAAATCAGTCATGCTAACACCTGTGCTGTCTCACCTGGTCTGCAGTTGAAGCTCTGTGATGGACTGTGTGTGCTCCACCCCTGGGCCCATCTGCTCCCTGACAGAGCCTTCACACCAGCAGGGACAGCAATGGCAAAAGTGGGGGTTTCCCATGACAGGGACAGGCAAGTTCTAAATAATAATAATGGAATTAATCATGTAAAGAGAGCTATGATTTTATTACCAGTCACAACCCTAACTCTCCTTTGTTGGGCAGTGAGAGTGTGCCCATTGCTGTGACCGTGGCTTCCCTTGCACCCTCAAGTTAGACTTTCATGGTCCTGCTGGGCAACTTGTACCATGAATTCACTTTACAGATGAGAGGGAAAGGCCCCGGGAACGTAGAGGATGCTGCTTTCCAGCTGTGCTGGAGCTGGAGTGGGAATTTATTTTTCTCTGAGTTCAGAGCCCACTGTCCCCACCACACTCAGAGTCCCTGGAAAGACAGGTGGACAACTTACTTCCCTTGGCTCCGCTGCCTTTCATGGGGTCTCTACTTGTGTTGGACCCGTGTCCCCCAGTTTTCTGAATTTCCTTTATCTGTAGCTCCGCGGTCACGTCCTGTCTTGTGTGCAGCCCCCCAACCCCACGTGGACAGAGCAGCTGGGGAATTCTGAGTCTCCCTGAAGCTCCCCCATGCCCCTGCTGCTCCAGCACAGGGCTCCAACTTTGAGTGTTTTCACAGAAGCCTGTGCTGTGCGCTGAGCCCTGTCCTCCGAGATTCATGCTGTGAAGTTTCAAGACCCAGTTCCTTCGAACTTGACTGCAATTGAAAACGGGGCTTTTAAAGGAGCCACAAAGTTTAAATGAGGTAACAACCAGTGTGGACTTTAATCCAGAATGACTGGGATCTTTATAAGGAGGAGATTAGGACTCGGCCACACACAGAGGGACTATCTTGTGAGGACACAGGGAGAAGACAGCTGTCTGTGATCCAGAAGTGAAGCCTCAGGAGGAGTGGACTTTGTCTTTTCCTTGGTCTAGGACTGTCCTGACTCCAAAACTATGAGACAACTCTATTTCCGTTATTGCAGCCTCTCAGTCTGTGGGACTTTGCTAGGGCAGACGGAGCTGGCTGATACAGCCTGAATGACCTATAATGATATAAAATTCCACCAAGTTTCAGATGCAAAACCTTGGGTGGCACGTTGGGGCTCAGTTCAGATAACATGCACAAGATCCTTTCTGCCAGGTTCCGGGATAGCTTCAAAGGGATACATGAAAGCACAGTGACCTGGGGTCAGACAAAATATGAGAAGGAGGGAGGGTGAAGATAAAGGGGAAAAGACCCACCCTTGGTGTGCAACACACATCTGGACTCTGCCAAGTACAATCCTGAGCACTAGATATGTGTCACTTCTTCTGGGCCTGACCTTAAAGATAGGGAAACTGAGCATGCAAGTATTCATGGGGGAAGTGAGGACCTCCTGATGGTGTTTCTGGTCCATCGGTAAACCTGGCTCTAGTTGTTACTCCTGGATTCCTCAAGGCCATGCAATGGAGACTGAGCTATGGACCAGCAGGCAGCATGGCCGAGGGTGAGGCAGGAGGGTGTGGACAGAGTATTTGTGGGAGCACAGAGGTGAGTTCAGCCTTGCAGAATCTGAAAAAGACCCAAGACAAAGTGATTTTAGAGGTGGTTTTTAAAATAACAGTTTACTTTGATTAGCTTAGACATGGGAAGGACGTTTCTGTAAGCCAAAGCACAGATGGCCAGTGTGGTGGCCTTGCTGGAATGTCCAGTGGTGGTGATCTAGAAGCGGGTGGAAGTGTCCTGGCCAAAAATGTGAAGAATCTAGGCTCACGGAACCAAGACTCATCTAGGGGTTGATCAGCTTTAGTTTCAAGAACTGGCTTTATATCCCAAGGCTGTGGGCTCTTTCTCTTGCCAGGAGTACACTGCAAAACATTCAGGCCATTAAATCAGAAAAAGTACTAAGTAATGTTGACCATCCCAGTGACTCTGGGCAGGTTAGTTCACTTTTCCAGCTTGAATTCACCATTTATTACTGGGATGAATCCTTTTCAGGTCTGTTATTGTGACATTTTACAAAGAAAAGAAGCTGTAATACACCCAGGACATTAACCACAAACTCTGAGGGACTCATCAGTCTCTTTCCTGTCTGCTCCCCTCTCTTCTCTCTCTGAGCACCTGCCTTCTCAGTGTCCTGTGAGCAAGCTGAACTGCTGAGATCTGGGGTTACCCTACCAGGTGACTTAGCTTGTCCCCTTTGTACCCAAGCCTTCATCTGGGATGTGTACCCTTCACCTGTTTTCAGGTTTCCGCAGTGAGCATCTTTAACACTCTGGGGTCTCTTTCCACCTCCAAATGTTCAGACCTACAGGCTGATATTGAGCTGTACCCAAGTCTCAGAGCAAAAGGTTGCTCTGCATCTAAAGCTAATGTGGTGCAGGGCATAGTTTGTGTGGTATTTATAACATCGCCTTAGGCTTCCCTGCAACCCTAGTGACATAGTTAATGATGAGGAAAAATGAGGAGATGAAACTGTAGGTCACAGATAGGTTAAGGGGAAGTTGCTACTATGATATCTATTGGGTAAAGCTATTATTTATTATTATTATTATTATTATTATTATTATTGTTATTATCATTATTATTTTAAATTCCAAATACTTCATGTTTATTTTTGAGCAAAATTTCAATGATCCTCCATCTCCTGGACTCTATTAAAATCCTATGCAGCCCAGTCATTTTCACTTGGGCCTCCTGTGACCATTGCCTTGGGCCACCCTCTGTTTTTTTCCCTTGTTCTGCTTGCAGTAATCTCAAGTTCACCTACCAATTTAGGAACCTCCATCCCCAAAATACCATTTTAAAACTTTACTTTTCAGCAGATACCTGAGGTCGAAACTATTCCCATGAGTACAGACTTGTAGCTCTTGAGTTCCGTTTCTCACACACACCCGCAGGCAGGAAGGTGCCTCATCGGCACCAGGGTGTCGTCTGGGGTACAGGAGGGAAGCAATGAGTAACGGAATAGCACTGCCCTCTAAGCAGGCTGCTTCCTCATTTGGTCCAGCTCTCAGGCTCCTTAAGACAATAGTAAATCTACCAATGAGACAAGGAAAGCTCCTGGCCTTGAGGGTTTCTGGAATCACTAATCCTGCCAAACAGAATTAGCCATGTCCTCATACACTGCATAACCACATTTTATATCTCATCTTGCCCAGTCTGCATCTGAGCAGCAATCGTCAACTTTTTGAGACATCTTGGGCAATGGTGAAAGCCAACTTTCTGAACCTGTGCAATGTTGGCACATAGTGGGTGATTACTACCAGTAGGATCTGGGCGCAGTCATTAGGCTTTCTGAGTCTCAGTTTCCTCCCCAGTAACAGGCTGTTAACTATGCTTACTCCACAAGGTATTTAGGAGTGTGAGGTGAGTTAATGTGGGCAATTACCTTACAGTAATGTTTCAACATATGACTGTCACTCCAAGATGAATAGTAAAAGCTTTCAGCCCAAAATGCTACCAAGAGAATGAATGCACAATCAGGCCATGGTGATGGGAGTAGGGTGTCCAGGAAAAGGATGATGAGAGTTCCCTGAAGCTCAACCCTGGAGCGTGGCTCATCTCCAAACACCACACATAGATAGTATTAGGGACAAGCAGGTAGGAGGTCAAAGGAGAATGGGAGGATCTACAGATGAGATGTTTTTTGATAACATAAGGAAAACATTGAAATGAGTATCCTGGAACAGACTAAACTGCAGATCATATCAAAGTTCTTTAAAACTAAAGTGCCTCCCTAAGACTTGTGACTGTAGAACTGAGCTCAGTTAAGTAATAGACAGAAAAACAGAGGCGGATGGCAGTTCAGAGTTGAAAAGGAAGTTTCTAATCTGATGACCTCCTTAATCCCCAAGCAAGGTCTTCTAGCCCATCATTTCCCCTAATCCTACTGAGTCATGCACCTGCATATTTTACTTGTATCCTCTTAGGCAAATGAAGGCATACATTGTTGCACTCAGCAAAAATATTCATGAATACTCTAACATACATCAAAAGTGGATATGAATCATCTCTTATCATTGGCCTACATTAATCTGCTGAGAAGGCTTTAAATAATTCAACTGTAATTTTCCTGGGACCAAGTTCAATGAACCAAATGCTCTACCATCCAATGTTAATGTCTACCCGAGAACATAACCAGCAATCAGTCCATTTCTTTCCCGCATCATCAATTTCCTCTTTCATTCTGGATCAGTTTGATTAAAATCATATATAAAATATTTTTCATTAAAAAAAATCCTTACTCAATTCTGCATTTTAACCTCCACTCATCACTCTGGTATTTTTGTACACCAATCATAGTGAAATTCTTCAGAGAATAATCTATCATCACTCTCTCCAGATCCTTTTTTTTCCTGTTTTCTCTTGAACTCATAATCTATCATCACTCTCTCCAGATCCTTTTTTTTTTCTGTTTTCTCTTGAACTCTGTTTTTTCCCCACTTCTCCACAGATATGGCTCCTACTCACTCACACACATCTTCCACATTGCCAACTTAATGCTTGTATCTGGTTTGTACTGTCAGGACGGGACCTGGACACCAGATCACTCCCTCTAATGGTCATTTTCCTTAATTGACTCTCGGGACACCATGTTGTCCTGGTTTCCTTCCTTATGCAGTTGACTTTGTTCTTCCTCATTCTTTGGACTTCTTAAGAAGTCTGGGATCATGGACTTCACCTTTCTTTTCTTTCCAGAGGGAAAGAGGCAGAAGCCGGGTTTCATATATCATGCATGTTCCAGGAACTCAGGGGTGTCCCTCTCTAGCCAGGCTCTCTGATGAGCTGCCTGCTTGACATCTCCACTTGAAGGCTGAGAAGACATTTCTATAGTTGATTTTCTGTTTCTCATTCTCCATGCCACCTGTGCTGATAAAAATGTCTGCGTTTCAGTTATTGGCAACTTGATTTTTCTAGTAGATCAGGTTGAAACCTTCAGGGCCATTCTGATTCTTTTCTTTCACTCTTCACATGCAATCCAGCAGAACTGCTGTGGGCCACTTTCTTCATGTATACAGATTGCAATTCGTCTTCCCCACTTCCACTTCCGCACACAAGCCACCCTGATCTCTTTGGGGGATTTTCGAAGTAACACCTGGCATGTCTGTTCTACGCATGGACCAGGATGGCTTTGTACACAGAAGCAAGACTGATTCTTCAAGGCGAATATTAGACCACACCATTTCTCAGCACCAGGGCTTCACAGCTGGGTCGCTATAAAAGTGGTCCAAGAATACTGGTCCAAGAATATACACCAAGAATACTGCTGACTTTGGATTTTACTTATTCTCCTCCTTCCACCAGGCTGGCTCTTTCCTCCCATGTCTTTATAGTTGCTTCTTCACCTCTATCATGTTTTTACTGTAATGTCACTCATGCTCATGTCTTTCCTGAGCACCTTTTAAAAATAGACACAACCTTCCTCTCTCCAGCGGTCATTAACCCCAATTCCTTGAGTTGATTTCATTCCTAGCATTGGTCACCATCATTTATATTTTAATTTTTACTTGTTTATGTTCTGTCTTCTACTGTATTATAAATTCTAGGAAGGAGGAAAGTCCTCCTCTTTTTTTTCCACTCAATTTTCTGCTCCGGGAATAAGCTTACAATAGAGTATATGCTTCAAGTCAGACTTCAGAGGGGAGCCAGAAACAGCTGGAGCTTAGAAGAAGGTGCCCTTCTTCTAAGAAAAGACCCTGTTCCAAGACAGCACCCTGGCCAACATGAACCCAGCACTGGGCAGACAGGGATCCCCATAATCAATAACCCCACCTCTCTCATTTCTTTCTGATGCATCCATTAGCCAAATCCAGTGTAAAATCAGAGGTCAAAAACCCATTCAATGCCATTTCACAGGAGAGTCTCCCAGGACCCCTCACTGGGGTAGACCAGGTTGAAAGTGAATCTGCAGGGACAGATGGAATTGCTTCCCACAATCAGGAAGCAGAAAGAGAAACAATGTCTTAATTATAACTTTAGAACTCACAGGGTATCCTCCATCTGTGTGAATCCCAGGTGCTTCTGTGATGAAGTCGAACTTGGGGAGGAGACACTGATTCAGGGGTATGATTTCCCATCTTTAGTTTTTTTTTTTCCCCACTGCTACTTTCCAATGATTATGACATCAAAGAGCATGTATTGGATTTGGAACATCTATTCCAAAGGGATTTTCAGTGGCTGCATAAATGCACAGAGCGCAATAACTAGAGAAGTAACCTGGCATTGGAGGTACGCACTGCTCTTGGATGAGAAGTGCTGGGAAGGGCACAGTCCTTCTCTAAAGTTCTGCTGCACTGTTCTGATGGAAAAGACTGTTTTAATGTTGGATTTGAGTTTTACTGTCTTTTCAGATAACATGGGCCTCAACGAGGGAGGGTCTAACAGCCTTAATAATCTCTACCAGAGTCATAGTTACCTGGAACCTCTACCCTGCAGACTGGGCCCCAGGCCCTGCTTTAATTGAACACAGATTTGTGGTATCCTACCAGGTGATAGGTTGATATCCTCAACTAAATCCTAAAGTAAATGAAATATTTAGGTTAAACCAAGATCTAGCAATTCTTTAATGTCATGTTTCCTTTACTATACAGCTTTTAAAAAGCACTATTGATGTGCAATTATCAGCATCGATTTTAAAAGTCTCATCAAGTTAATAGGTCAGTAAGCAAAGGAATATAGATTTCATTGCCTGTAAGTAAGAATATCTTTTTTTAAATTAATAGCTATTGATATGCATCAGCAAATCTTTTAGCCTTGTGTCATCTGAATCTTTAATGAAGAATAAAAATGATGGTAATGGGGAAAGAACTGCTCTTGATAGTGAGCTTCTTATTTTCAAACTAACTCTTGTAGAAACTTACAAGTGTTCTTCTACCATTGAGCATACACCAAGCCCCATTCATTTTCTCAGCAAATGCCATGGTGTGAGATGGGCACAAGGGCACAATGACTGAAATAGTGGTAGGAGCCTTCCTTCCCCCTACACTTTTGGCCTGGTGACCTTGGGTAATTGATACGTTCTTGCTGACCTCCTCTCAGGTGTACTCTGGGCAGAGAAGCACTGGCACCTCATTCCTTGTGCTGTCACATGAGGATGAAATGAGTGGACATCTGAGATGCTTAGAATAGAGTAGCCCTCAACATTTGTTGACTAAAAGCAATAGCGAAAATTCAACTTCCATTTTTCCCCTCGAATTCTCCTGAAAAATAAATCCTAGAGTAGTAGTTTTTGAGAATAGCAGAGTATGTTTCAAGAGGTTACTTATAATGCTGTATAAGAATGCACTGCTTTCAGAGAATCTTATTTTATTTAATTAAAAAAATAAACTTCCTAGTTGAAATAGGATAATAACCCTCTCTACCCACCAAAGATGTGGATGTTCTAATCCTTGGAACCTGTGATTATGTATTTCTACCCATAATGGAGACTTTGAAGATATAAGAAATTCAGCTCTTATGATGAGGGGATGACTCTAGATTATACAGGAGGAGGGCCAACTTAATTCTTAAAGGGAAGAGCCTTTCCAGGCTGTGGTCAGAGGGAGATTAACTCTAGAAAAATAGACAGATGTGACATTGCCATCTTTGAGGATAGAGAAAGGGTTCATGGACCAAGGAGCACAGGAAGCCTGTCAAAGTTGTAAGGACAGGAAACGAGGTCTTCCTTAGACCCTCTAAATGTTTAGATTTATCTTAGTGTGTTCCTGTGGGACTTTTGACCCATAAATATAAAATAATAAATGTGAATTGTTCTAAGCTACTGAGTTGTGATAATTTGTTATAGCAGCAAAAAGAAAGCCAATGCAGGCTATCAACTTACCCAGATATTCCCACTTTACATGTTTTCAGCAAAATCTGAACAGCCATATTAATTTAATTTTATTGTGATGTGTCTTTGTGATGCTTTAGTAATGAGTTGCCCATATTCAAGTTTCACCTCCCTTCAAAATGAAAGGAAATCACACCTTGGATAGTAAGAAGGAGATGGGCTTTGGAGTTAAAGACATCAAAGTATAGGCTTGCCAAATTCACCAAATAATGTTTTTAGTCTCATGTTCCAAACTATAGGTGCAACATGCATATGGAAAAAAAAATGTATTCACTGTTTACCTGAAATTCACATTCAATTGAATGCCTTGTATTTCATCTGGCAACCCTAAGTGTCATAAATAAAAGTGGTCCCTGGGTTACTGGGTCTCAAATGGCATTGGTTATAGGAATGTTCTCTGGAGACTTTATATCTCCCAGTGCCCAGCCTCAGTGATTTAATAATAATTAAATCTTTATCTCTTGGGTAAGACAGAGAAATGAGTATGTTTCAAGTTTCTAAGGTAATTCCCAACGTATAAGTCATACTTGGAGAGTGGTTCTCTGCTGCATTTTACATGGGAACCGCCCAGGGAATTTATAAGTCTGTGAACTCCTGGCTTCATGTCAAAAGATTCTGATTCAGTAGGGCTGGAAAAGGCTTCAAGGTTTTCTGTTAACAAGCATCTGCAGTGACTTTGATGAAGAGTCTGTGACTCATATCTTCAGAAACCTGGACTTGACCTTCTGGTCCTGTGGCAATGTTGAGAACTTCACAACTCTGCACATGACTTAGGAGGATTCTCTGACTTAGGTGCATGTGCTGTAGAAACTCACCTAACACAACTTACTAAGTACTTTGTCATCAACTGCTTTCTGTGGTCCGCTAAGCTCCATCATTATGCTGGCATTTTCTTGCCTCCTGAGCCCCACCCTTCCCCTCTATCTTCCTGTAGAAGTTCAGACCCCACAGCCTTGTCCAAGTGAAACACCATCTGATGTTGCTCCCTCTGATTCCAGGATGTCAGTCTTGCTGTTCTGATATCTTGAGTTTTCCATTCACAGGTTGAGGAGACAAGGTCCACTCCCTTGTTTTTCTGTCCAGTCATCCTTGTGGGCCTGAAAGATTGGCATTTTTGCCTCCACATTATTCCCATTGGTGAATTTCAGAGAAAATATTCATGGCAGAAGCAGAAAGAGGCAACTTTGTGTTTTTCTGACTCTTGGCTCAATACACTTTCCACTACACGTCCTGTCTCTCCTGGAAATAGACCAAGGGCAGATTCTGTTTCCCCTAACAATAGCATTTTTACTTCTATATGAACTGGATTTTCAATTCCTCCCTCTCCCTCCGAGCCCAGCCCTCCCTTGAGGTCCAGTTTCGGGGCAGTGTAGCTCATTCCCATGTGCTGAAGGCCAAAGCCTTATGGAAAATGCACAGAGCACGGAAGTAGGCTTTGTCCTCCTCGCCTTAATCTTGGCACCTCCACTTTCACAATTCCTGCTTGGAAGGACATGAATCCACTTCTGCAAGCATCCTTCCCCCTGTTCCAGGGCCGCCTGGGGCTTGCCTGAATGGCCCAGACCCACTGGGTCTGAGAGTCAGGAAATCGCTGGCTGCAGGGTCACCTAGGCCCTTCATGGAAAAATAGCTCCCATTGTTCCAACCACAGCGAATCATATCTACAAATATCCTAACACTGCTGCAGGAACAATAGCAACCCACATTCCTGCTTCCCCAGCCCCTACCCCACAAACAAGGCTTCACACGGGAGGGCAAAACGCAGGGTTTGACTTAGCAAGGTAAACAGCCCAGGTTGGTGTGGTTTCCACTTTCCCAAGATCTCAGACTGCTGTGCCTTGTGCATGTGCGAGGACAGAGATTCTGGAGTTGAAAAGAACTTGTTTTGAATCAGCTCCTTCACTGGGCAGGTGTATGACTGTGGTAAATGCTGCTGGCCTTCCAGGGTTTAATCATGGGGTGCCCTCCATGGATGCTTTCCATGGCTCACTTTGAGAAAGCACCAGGGGTCTGCTCAGCACTGTGGCAGAGATGGCCTCCGGCTAACCAAACGCCTGCAGGTAAAAGAGACAGGAGGCCCCCCACACTGCCTCTTGGCAAGCTGATGCTTGCTGGCACAGTCATGGGCCTCCTGACCCTCCTAACAAACTCATTCCACATTCAGTGCAACACTGCCAGTCACCTCCAGAGAGCTGGAGGCTGTTGGCCACTCTCCATCTCCTCCTGAGGTGACCTCCTTGTCATTAGGACACACTCCTGCAAGGGACCTTATGCAGTGACTGATTTGTAGGGAAAAGGATGGGAGGGGGAGATGTCTGGGGAAGGGTGAAACTCAAGGAGGGCAGGCAGCACCGGCAGACCCCAATTCAAAGCCCACATTGAAGTGTGCCAGTGGTTGGACAGAGGACTTATCTTCTCTGAGACCCTCAATTTTTCTACCTCAAATAATGTTTATGTGACCAGCTGGCTCTTATAAGGTTTGTGACACTTTACCGTAGTCATTGTTTCCTCCAGATCTTTTTATTGTAGAAAACCCATGAGCTGATTGCAAACAAAGGCTGAATTACTTGTAAGAGCATGGACCAGGCTGGGCATGATGCTGGCCAGCCTCAGTTTCCTCATTGTGGAGTGGTAAGAGTTTATCTGATCAAGATAGGGTTAGAGTTCTCATTTCTACTTTTTCTGCACAACACAGGGGACTTAGAAACATCATTAGAAGACACTTGGTACCTGGTCAGAAATAAATTAATTCATTTTTTTTCTGAAATAGTTATTTCCAGTGCTTCTCAGACAGTGTGCTAGGCATTGGGAGGAAAGCAGTAAGCAACACTGATAGTGTCTGTCCCCAGGACAGCTGGCGTAGGACATTAAAAAATCACAAAAGTAGGGGAGAGCATTTTATTCTGGGTGCATATTGCTGCCTAGTTTTTATTTCTTGCAACTTTCATCCTTACACAAAGTTTGAATAGGTCTGATCCACCCCCTAACTTCAGCTTTCACAGAAAAAGAGCAGAGACCAAAATATATTTAGTTTATATAGGTATATATTGATTTTCTCCTGGATATATCAAGATTCCTCCAAGATTATAAACTGAAAAAAATAAGGAAGATCTAGGACTGTCAGTTGCCCTCTTTCCTTCCATCTTGAAAGAGTGTTTCAAATAAAGGATCCAATACACATAGGGAAAAGGAGAGAGAAAGAAGGGGAAATGCTTATATTTTCACTTGAGCCCCTAGATCCAGCAATGCCTGGAGTCAGTAAAAGTCTATGACCTAACTCCCAAACTAGTTGGAATTGGGAATTTAGCTTTCGCAACTAAAAGAGTCATGATTGTCAGTATAAATGCAATGTGCTATGAGAAAAAGAGATTCTTGGGGTGAGAGAAGTTTCCTGGAAAAATAGCACCTAGGAGGAGGCCCAGGAGGGGAAGTGAGGGAACCGTGAGGAGGCAGAGATGAGACAGGCCATAGTGACCCGAGGGACCTTAATTTGTTGGAACAGACTTTCAGGTAGCATGAGCACAGGTGGGTATGTGGAGGAGGGAGAAATAAAGGAAGTCAGGGAGGAAACAGGAGCCACTGATATCTGTCATTGTCCCCTCATTATCATAAGTGTATCACAATTTGTTTTTCAGGAGAATTAGAAATACATCTAATTAATAGGATTGATGTGAAATCAGGGGGCACATTTAAGCAAATGGGCCCGAAGCCCCTCCTACACTGCCATCTGCACTTGCCGCCAAGTTATTTGTAGAAAAGGAGGCATCCATCACCCAAGGCCCGGCCCTCAGCTCTCCCAGGTGCCTCACTGGGAAAGACCCTGGTAACAGCCTGCAGTTTTCCACCAGTGTAAAGACTCCAGGCTCAGACGAGGCAGCGGGTGACCAGTGGAGAACCAGTGGCCCTGCCTGAGCAGAGCAGGAACTAAAAATGTCTGTGCAGTGTACAGAGCCCAAAGTACAAGCCCAGGCAGCCACTTGCCCCAACCTGTCCTCCTGTCAGCGTGAAAGTGGAAGGAACAGCTCACCATCCTCAACTCCTTTAATCAGGGGAGTGTAATTTCTTCCTGGAGTAAGCAGTCCACAGTGCATATCAGGCAACATTGGTTGAAGCCCTCAACACAATGCCTTTAGCAGTGAGTGAGTAATAAAAGTTAACTAGTAGCACTGTAGGACAATTATGGGAACAACTTGGAAAGTTCACAGGCCATATGCAGAGCCAGGACTAAGCACAGAGGAATTTGTTAATTCATCTCATATTTATTATGTGCCTTCTGTATGCCAGGCCTAGTTGTAGGCATGGTGAGATACGAGACACAATTATGTAAGAGCTTCCGTAAATGGAAATAATAGATAAGCCAACAAGCATTCCTTTTCATATAGATTCTACCTCCCATTGGGAGGGACGGAGGAAAAAGTAAACACATACGTAAACCAAGTAGAGATAAGTTTTATGGAGAAACATAGGCCAGAGATGATATGGGGAGACAGGAGGTCCCACTGGGGACATGTTCTGGAAATGGTGGCAGGGATGTTCTCCAAGGCATGGGGACTCAGAGTGAGGCACAGGAGTGCGCTCTATGGAGTTCAGTGCCATGAGAATTCACAGGGCCAAGGTAAAATGCCCAGATCCTGGAGCTGGGAAAGTGTGGAGGTATTGGAGGGACAACTAAGGACAAAAAGGGCTGAAGACATGAGAGAAAAAGTCCAACAAGGCTGTGTTAGAAGCAGGTGAGGCTGAGCACAAAGGACTTGGGAAAGGGTAAAGTCTGGGCATTCTCCATAAGGGTAATGCAAGGCCCTGGAGAGTTCACCCAAAGGAGTGAAACTGTGGCTTACATTTTCTGCAGATTGCTGTGTTCTTGAGCTGGGGCCATAAGCCAGTGTACCGCAGACTGGAGGCTCAAACCACGGAGGTCTGCTTCCCTATGTCTGCAGGCTGCAGGTGTGGGATCAGGGCGCCAGCAGGGTTCCTTTCTCCTCAGCTGGTAGATGGCCGCCTCCTCCCATGTCCTCAGGAAGAATTTCACTGTGCATCTTCACCCCACGACCTCTTGCTATGGGGACACTAATTGCATATGACGAAGGCTCATGCCGGACCTCATTTTAATTTCTCATCTCATTAAACGACTTATCTGTAAACACAGTGATGTCCTAAGAGACACTAGGGAGAATTGCTCCAACAGGGGTTGGGGGACATGATTCATCCTGACCCTGGCTCTGGCTATGCAGGGTGAATGGCCAGGTGACGGAGGCAGGGGTGTAGTATCAATGTGGGAAGCCAGTGGGAGGTCTTTCTGCTATGGCGTGGGGAGAGGGAATAAAGGCTTGGGCAAGGGTGGGAGCAAAAAGGGTGGTGAAAGGTAGCCAGATCTGGGATATATTCTGAAGGTTTAACTGACAAAAACCTATAAATCAATTGACAATATAATGCAAGAACAATACGAGTATCTGAATGAGCCATGTTGGCATTTACCAAGATGAGGGAAATTAGAGGAAGGATTTTGAAACATAAGGACCAAGAACTTTCTTTCAGCCATGGTATATGTAACCTGGATCTAGAAGTGAAGGGGAAGTGTTGAACCTGGAGCCCAAGGAAGAAGTCACAGTTCAAGTCACTGACATGTATTCCATCTGTTGAGCTCTCAGCACGGATGGGGTCCCCAAGGGAGAAACTCCAGGTGGCAAGGAGAGCTGGCCACAAGTTCTGCAGACCTTACTGCTTCAAGGGAGGGTTGGGGTTGTCTTCTTGCCAAACAAAGGAGACGGAGAAGGAAGAGGAGAAGCTGGAGCCATGGGGTCCTGGAAGCCAAGTGAGGAATATTCTAAAGCCCAGCCGATCGATGTGCTATCTACTGCTGAGAAGCAGCTGGCAGGGTGACTTCAAAGAGAGCTGGAGAAATGACCTTTGGATGTGACAAGAGGGAAATTGTTAGTGACCTTTACAAGAGGAGCTTCAGACAACAGCGGTGTTGGAGTGACAGAGACCTGAAGGGAAAAATCAAATTCAGCAAATAAGTTTGCAACCAGACAAAGCAGAGACATAGGGCAGCTGTGGAGAAAGTTCTGAGTGGCAATTCAAGTCTTGGGAGTATATAACTTTTTAATCTGGGAAAGATTAGAACATGTTACTAAATCATTAAGGAAAAATCAATTCTAATGAAGGAATACTGGAGATAATTTCAGAGAAAAGCAACAAAGCAAAATGCCTTACACAGAAAAATCAAAGGGGACCCAGTGTCCAAGTGATGGGCGAGCATCTGATGAGATCAGAGATAGCTCATCTCAGGAGGAACACATGGGGTAGGAGATGGGGAGGATTTCATGTGAGCTGAATTTTAATCTAGTTCCCGAATCTGAGTGAGCCAGAGTGTCTTCTCCTCTGCTTATGTGAGTGCAGGTAGAACCCTCTGGATTCTTTAGCTCTGTGCATAGAACAAATAGCTAGAATTACAAACTTGTTGTGCAACCCAAAATTAGTACTTGGAACTTATTGACCTTTCTTTGCTCTACAAACATTTTCCATCAGTTCTTTTTTACTTTGCCAAGTGTGTTTTGTTTTAGCCACTAAACTTCCTAGTAGCCTTTGAGCTCATAGAACAAAAAAGAATAGAAGCTTATCAATGCCTGCCTCCCATTGAAGGCTGTGCTGTCAACCTTCCAATGAAGCCGGGGAAACTGACTGGCCAGGCCAAGGGCGGAAAATCCCCCACATGAAGAGGGAGACAAGGAGAAGGGCATGAGAAACAGGCTTTAATGCCTGCCGTTCCTTGAAACCCAGTTTTGGGGAAGTTTGCTTGGTGATTACCAAGTATGTGCTTCTGAAAAGAGTCCACGCTTTGGAGACAAAGGCCACTGTGTGAATGGCAGCTGTACCCCAAGCCCTGCATGTCAACGAATTCACTTTTCTGAGATTCCATCTCTCCATGAGCAAAATGCTACTGCAAGCATGCCTCAGAAGGAGGCTTTTGCAAGCTTAAAATGTCCCTAAGTAGACATCTGGGCTACAGCAGGTGCTCAATTAAGGGCTCCGTCCTCTGAAGGCACCTTTCTGTGTTTAAGTTAATTAAGTGTACTGACCCATTACTGAATAAGTTAATGCACTGAACTCAAGCAGGACCTTCCTGAATTTCAGGTAGGTGTTTTCAAGACAATATGTGTGATACATTATTCATAAAATTCTCCCTGATATCCCAAAGTTCATCACTGTCCAGGAGACAAGTCGTGGTCTGTGAATAGCTACCTATGCATTTATACCTGTGCTGATGCACTGCAGTTAGTGTCGACCTCCGCAGCCTTTACCTGGGTGTCAGACGGAGACTCTGAGTGATCCAGGGCTTTGGCTGCTGGAGACTGTGTTATCCCTGCTATGTGTGAACCTGCATGCCTCCACTTTTGTAGGAAAGTTTCTATTAATATACCCAGGGGCTGCGGATGAGATGAAGTTTCTCTCCCCTTACAACAATGACAATAGCCAAGAATCTTAATGACACCTACTTTTATTAAGTTTTTGAGCACTGTTTTAGGTGGTTATATAAGACCAAGACCTTTCTTTTCATGGATATAGTGTGCTAATGAGAAAACTGGGATGTATAAATGACTAACTATACTCAATCCAAATGCTGAAGTACGTACTGTAAAACACAACCAGAATCATGAGACGTGCTTCAGGAAGCTCTAATGTGATTCCAGAAGCCATGGGCTCTCCACTATGGCAGGAGTTGTCAACCTGTTGTCTGTGGGCACGTCTGCCTTAGGTCTTGCTTTGTACATGCATTTGTTAAGCACACTTGACCCCTCTATTGCCATATGAACTAAGGTTACTTATCAGCCACAAAAGCAGAGTTGAGTAAAGGGAACGTGATCATGAGACCCACAAAGTCAGATCGTTTTACTATGTGGACATGGATAGGCTTCTGGCCTTTGGATTGCACTCCCTGGGCATGATACAGCCTGACCTCCATGACAATTCCATCATGGAGGCCAGTTATGGCTGAGACAGCAGGAAGCCCTGCCCAAAAAATGGGAGAAATGATATATTATCAAAAAATAAGAAGCTGGCAGTAGAGGAGCCTCTTAAGAGAACAAAGTTAGAAGTCAAGTGTCATCACAGAATGTAGATTTCTTTCTCTGGCATCTTCAGTGTGTCTTGTTTGTATTGGCCCAGGATGGCCATCCCAGCTCCCTATTCCACATGTCTAGATGAAAAAGAGCAAGCAATCACATCTTGTGCTCCACTTTGAGAATGAGGCAACCTTTCCTAGACCCTCCCAGCACATTGTTCATGTCACATTCAACCCAGTCAGTCACCAGGATGATCAGGTCAACATGACAGAACAGGTATGCTCCTGATTCACCCCCGAGACTGAGAACAGATCCACTTTATTAGAAACACCCCCATATGATGAAAATATAAAAATTAGTACTCATTAAGAATTAAGAGCAGAGACAATGAAGGATACAAAGAGTATCTAGGATATAAACTGAAACAATAAATTGTAGACATTTTCACAAAGTATCATAAGTTACACAAACAATAAGAATAAGCTCTGTGCTATCTTGGTTACTGTTGTAGCACCAGAATTAGAATAATACTAACCAATTTTTGCCAGGCATGGTGGTACAGGTCCATAATCCCAGCAACTCAAGAGGCTGAAGCTGGAGGATCACAGGTTCAAGACCAGCCTTTGCAAATTAGCAAAACCCTGTCTCAATTAAAAAAAAAAAAAAAAACAGGAAAAATTTTAGGGGATATAGGTAAATGGTAAATCACCCCAAGTTTAGATTCCCAGCACCAAAAAAAAAAAAAAAAGAGTCATTATTCTGGGCCACCATCTTTTATTTGCTTGCCAAGTATACTTTATCTTAGCTGGTAAACTTCCTGGTAGACTTTATACTCTTTGAAAAAAAGACAAAAAATAGGGGAGGGAGTAGTTTATCAGTGCCTGTCTCCCTTCTCAGGATTGTGCTATCAAGTTCCAATGAGAAGCAACAGAAGTGTAAATGAAAGGCCATTAAATCATAAGGCAGCAGCAGCGTGCCACCTCCCTCCCATAAACTCCAGTCTGCTCCCTCTCGGCCACCCACCAGAGAGAATGAAAAAAGTGAGCGCAGGCAAAGAAACTTAGGCAAAGAAACAGGTTCTTGCCTAGAATGCTAACCCAGCTGCAGAGGCTTGGGGCTCCAGGACAGTTATTTCCAATTAAGCCAGAAAAAATGCTCCTGCGGTCACATTGTGCTCAGAACACATGGGCTGGAAGGAGGGTCAGTCAATGGTGAATGCTCCTCCTCTTACTTGACTCACTGACAGCAGCCCACACAGCACAGGAGAGCCCTGCTTAGGGAAATGGTTGCAAAATAGAGCCATTCCAACAAGTGTTCAGCTTTGCCAGCTGTTATTTATGTGGGTCGTACAGGAGTAAATAACTCAGCTATTTGAGAACTTTCAGTGTACAGGGTCCCAACCTGTGAGGCCTTGGACTGGCCTAGGGGTAAAGGGGTGAACAGAGAGGAGCTCCCGGCCCTTAGGAGGCACAGAAACCAGTAGGAAGCAAAGGTGTGTTGGAGGGGAGGGGATTCTGGCAAGCGTGACTGCAGCGCAGGGAAAGTAGCCAAGTGAGGAAGGGTGGGGAGGTGACTCAGGCAGACAGTGCCAGGCACTCCGCTGAGAGGGGAGCGTGACGTGCCGAGTCTTGGCAAATGCCCACGGGACCTTCAGGACCTGCATTCAGAGCCAGGAGAACCAGGTGAGAGGCTCTGAGGGCAGCCATGTCACCTGTTGCCTCACTCATTCATTTGGAGAGTCTCTCTGAGACTCCTTAATAATCCTGATACTTCTCATGCACTAAACATGAACCCAACCGATGTTCCCCAATATTACTGATTGATAATGATTCATTTGTCAAAAAAAAGTAACACTCAAATAATTACCCCAGCCTGAGGTTTATAAAAATAATTTAATAAGACACTATAGCAGGAGCCATCAGAAAAATAGAGCACAGTATCCAATTTCTATGAGAAATGCCTTTTCCCCAGTTCTCTGACTCTCCGTGTTACTGCCTTGGTAATTTCATTAGAAGGCATAGTGGACATTTGAGGATGTTTTATTGTAAGACTGAAACACCTCGTAGTCTTCATTAAAGCACTCCATGCGTCCACAGATTTAACAAGTATTTGCTGTGAGGAAGAAGATTTGACAAGCTGGACATGGAGGGAAAGAAACGTACATTTGGCTTTGCCTTCATCATCCTGGCAGCCTCGGGGCTAAGACAAGTACTAAGGAAATATGAGTAATTCTGTTACTCTGTGTCGTGTTAAGTGCTTTGAAGGAAAAAACAATCTCTCTAGGTCTCAATTTCTATGTTTATTTTAGAAAGGGTGGAAGGTGAAAAAAAGCATAACTCCTGATTGACCTGAGGTCAGTAGCACGACATGTCATCAGGCTGTGGAGACCAAACTGAGCAAAGTGGAGGAAAGGTAGACAGGGAAGACTGCCAGACAGAGGGGCCAGGGAGCTGCCGGGAACCCACGAGGCAGAGCTGGGGGCATCTATTCAAGTTCTTGGAGGCCCAGGAAGGAATGGAGAAAGAGAAGAGGAATGTGTTCACCCATCCTGTTCAGCTTGCCTCTTCACCCTTTCCAAACACTCCTGCTTTGATGTGCATCCCGCAAACTCACCTGTTTGAACTATGTTCTTTATAATTCTTGTGTCTTATATTTCCACCATTCCCACTGACAGCAACAACAAAAGTCTAGAGAAATTTGGCTCTGATTTGTCTCTTCCAAATACCATTTTGGAGAAAAAGAATGATTCTCTTGTAGCGTTTTTTGTCCCCCAAGAACTCATATGTGTTATGGTTAGTGGTTTGTCCTCGCTTCTATCTATAAACTTTTAAAGTAAATTGATGAAACATTTTTAAAATAAATCAATAAAGTTCTCCTTTGCAATTTAAGAGTTCTCCAGTTGCATTTGGATCATTTCACCTATTCACTCAACAGAACTAGTATTTTCTCAAGTGATGCACAATTAATTCCAGAGGAAATGGAGGCCCAACATTTCTAACTGACTCAGGAAGCTGAGGCCCATGGTTTCCAGATTATTTGCTCAAAGCCACACGTTTCCTAAGCAACGAAGATAGGCAGGCTGTCAATAGCTCATGCTGTATGACAGTGGTCCTCATTAGGAATAAATAAGGAAACTGTTGTAAATAAATTTAAAAACTGCCATATGCATACACTCCTTAATTACAAAGAATAATTATCATACATTGCGTTGAAATCTGACATAATTCCAGAGAGCCAAAGGAATTCAGACTCCAAAGTTAGGCTAAGCTACTGTACTTATTATTTCTGTATCTTTTCTCATTGATGTCATCAATTTCTTTAGGTGAAGAATTGTTTTATTAACCTCTGTGACCCATGATCAATAAATTGGTTGAATTAGAGAATTAAATACAATGAAAAAAAATGTTTATTATATTGAAGCTATAATAAAGATTGGGTAAGGCCTCATTCTTTTCTAATATTGAGAAAATGTGCCATTCATCTTCAGAAACTGATTCTGATAGCATTTTGAAGAAAAAGAGGATTTGGAGTTCAGACAAACCTGAATTTAAATCCACACAGAGCTCCTTACAAAACGTTTGTAACAGTTTCTTAATATTCGTTAGTTACCCAGCCTCAATTTCTTTATTTTGCAAAGGAGAATAATAATCCCTTGCTGGAGCAAATGCAATATTTAATGTATTTAATCCAGCTAAATATATTTAATGTATTTATCCAGTTGAATGGCAGGGAGTGCTTATATATATTCCCTGTCCTTAAGATGAAAACCCACAGTTCTTTCCAGGTTCGTTCTGCGGACAGCTACAACTTGTATTGCCGCTCAATGTCTACAGTGAGATCTTAGACAAGTCACTGAGGTTTTCTGGGCCCCAGGTTCTCCTGCTGCATAAGAAGGAACAAAAAATGGAAAGAAGGAATGGGACTTTAGGTCCTCAGCCACCCTATTCAGCTCCTGACATTCATTATTCTGTAATTGTGTTGCATACCTCTATTTTCACAGGTGACATTTATTGGGCAGAGAAAAATGTTCCTAGTTTTAGTGTGTTTCGTGGATGTCCAAGTTCAATTTCATATCAGAAGGTATGACTCTGACAGGAACCAGACTACTTAGCTAATTTCTGGAAGTTGGAAGACATGGTGTTAATGGAGATTGAGAAAATGGTATCAGAATGTTAGGGGGGAAAAAAACAACAGGTGAAGTCTGGAGACAGACACAGAGCTGACACTTGAGCTAAGACAGCAAGCTTGGGAAAGGGGCGGAGCACTCAGGGGCAATACAGAGGGAGGCATTAAAGAAGAGAATGGTAAATAAAAGTCAGTATTCTGAAAAATGGGGAAACAGGTAAATGATTATTCAACTAGTCCTACCAGGAAGTGGACTTTTCTCAGGTTATCTTTCCTGTGGCACTTAATTTTCTCAACTTTTGGTAGGGCCTTTTTAGCAAAAACCTTAGGCTACAAAGGAAATGCAAGCCACAGAGCTGGGCAATATGTGGGGAATTCTATATTCCACTGCTGCCTGAGCTCTTCATCTCAAATGAGATTTCCATTCCGTGACTGTATCCTGCAGAGCATTGTGTTTGATAGCCTCTGAAGAGAGCTATCCATTAGGGTGGGTGGTTAGGCAATGGAACATACACACCCCAAACGTAATGACTTTACTTGGTAACATTAAGTAAGCAATATTGATAACAGCCAAGATATGGAATCAACCTAAGTGTTCATCAACTAATAGATAAAAAAAAAATGGTACATATAGATAATGGAAAACTGTTCAGCCATAAAATGAAGGAAATCAATTGTGACAATGTGAAAGGAACTGGAGATCATTACATTAAGTGAAAAAAAGCAGGATACAGAGAGACACATACTGCACGCTCTCCCTCACATGTGGAATATCAACAATGATCTTATAGACGTCAAGAGTAGAATAATGCTCATCAGAGCCAGGGAGGATAGGGGAGGCAAGGGAAGCGTAGAAGTTGACAGACAGCTACTAAGTCACAGTTACATACATTCTGGTGTGCTATGGCACAACAGGGTGGCCCCAGATAGCAATAATGGATTACCCATTCCAAAAATCAAGAAGAAAAGATATTGAATGTTTTCACCATAAAGAAATAATAAGGGACTGGAGTCATAGCTCAGTGGTAGAGCACCTACCTAGCATGTGTGAGGAACAAGGTTCGATTCTCAGCACCACATATAAATAAAATAAAATGAAGGTCCATTGGCAACTAAAAAAGAAAATTTAAAAAAGGAAATAATAAATGTTTGAGGAGATATATATGTTTAATTTTAATATTTCACAATATATATGTGTAAAACATCACAATGTATCACATTAATATGTACAATCTTATGCTTTTATTTATGTCTATTTTTAATTGTTTTTTAAAGTTTTGTAAAAATAATATTTGAGTCAAATCCATCTATATGGAAGAAATAGAGGTTTGGGGATAGAACATACTTCTGCATAGAAAAATGTTGAAATATGTTTTAAAGTGCATTTTCACTATGCTATAGCCAAGGGAGAATAACATTTAACTGAAAATGTGTTTTGGTAAAGTTTGGAGGTTTTTACACTTTCTGTTAAAAATGTAATATCACTCTAACTTATGTGTAATTTTATGGGATTTCCCTGTATTATTATTGTCAAGAGGATCTTATTTTCTTTTGCAGTGTTGCATATCTAATGTGGGAAGCAAATATGAAAGTCACATTGTGTAAAATGAGGAAGTCTTTAAACTATTCAGAGTTAGCAAAGTTGACTTAAACATACAAGCACTTTCTCATTCTCAGGTGGACAAATGGGAAAGGTTTTGAGTAGGAAGGAAGAAATGCAGAGGCCTTCCAACAGTCCAATTCCCTTCTAAGTCAGTGGTGGGGTTGCTGGATTGGACAGAAGTTTCATTTTTATTTTTTTGAAGAGCCTCCACACTGTTTTCTAAAAATGACTGTAGTAATCTGCATTCGTACCAACAGTGTGCAAGTTTCCTTTTTATCTAACAAAAGAGATATTTTATTTATTTATTTTGTTTATGTAGCAAACTATAATGATTTTGAAAGGAGAATGAGCTAATCCAGTATTCACAAAGATGTAAGGAAACAAACATCAGTCTATATGGGGGAGATATGTATCAAAGACATATTATGCTTTTAGTTTTTCTCTTTTAACTTAACATCATCATTTCTATAAATTTATCCTAAGGAAATAGCCATAACTGAAAAACATACAACTACAAAACTGATGGATTTATGTGTATCGGTAAATATGCTAACATATGAGTGTGTGTGTGTGTGTGTGTATGCATATATTTATACACTAAAATTATACAATATATAAATACATCCAAGTATATCATAATATGCTTGGAGGGTCTATGGGAAAAATTGAAAAGATGTTCCCAAAGAGCTAGAGTTAATATGAAAAAGACTGTAAAGCCAAGTGGCCTTTGTTTTTAATCCTACATTGTAAACTTCTTAAAGACTCAGACAATCCTGGATTTTAGAGGGACAAAGACATGCTCTGGCCACTCCCTGCCCTGGTGTGACTAATATTAAAAGCAGACATACAGAGCTTTTAAACAAACATTTGCAACTCAACATGCTCAGAAGAAAATGTGAAATTGTTGGATGGAAGAATGAGCTAAATTCTCTGTGCCTCTATTTCCTGATCTAAAACATGAATGTGGCTAGCATTTTCCAGTGATATTTGATCTAAGGAAACTTTTGAAATTAACACCATATTCTTGCAACACAAAAGCATGTCATGTAAAACAATACACACTTTTTATTTAAAGTGACTTTTTATTTAAAGTGACTTTTAATAACAGTTACAGAGCAATAGATGTGCTTAGTATAAAAGTTTAATCTGCAATAGCATTGAATATATTACAACTGTAAAGTGAAAGATAAGACGTTTAACATAGATCAGAGCCCCTCAGATTGCAGGCAGTGCAGCTGGGAATGGGTTCAAAGCTGATGCTCATGTATCAGGATTTCCTTCTTAGGTGACATCTGGATTTCTTAGGGATGTCTGAGGTTTTGTTAAAAACAACTTGTCACCTATAATAGGAATCATATTAATATACTTAATATATTTTCTTACATTAATTTTGAATGACATATTTTTTAAGAAAAAAAATACTACTTGTGATTTTTCATCCTAGCATCTATTAATAATTCTTGGAATGCAGGTTATGCAGATCAGGTTTGTATTGTTGGTTTTCAAAGCCCATAATTCCTTTTTTCATTCCAAAATAGAAGAAGACAGAGCCCAGAAAATCTTTTGTAGACCTGGAGCTCGTAAATGAAAAACTCCATGCTCTAGCAGGAGGGTTTTAAGTGTGGAAGTGTCAAGGCCTCAGTCCCACCAAGCAGCACCTATTAAGTGCACAAGAAAGCAAGGATTTGCAGAACATGGGCAGAGTCCAAGACTTCAGAAAGACACCAACATCTTTGTTCTCAGAGTGCACACGTTATGGTGGAATATGAGGAATTTTAGCCCAAGAATTATGTGAATGTATAATTACAAACTTGGATAAGGACAGAAAAGGGAGGGCATACGTAGCTAAAAACTGTATCTCGAGGAAATCTGGTCTCACCTGGAGACTTCAAGAAGTGAGATCTGTTTGAACTGAGCTAGGAGCAGCTGTTTGTCACAGGCAGGTCTGCCTCAGGGAACTTGACACCCCTTTTCCCTGTTCTTGGAATTCTCATTACTCAGAAATCTACAAAGCTATTCCTCACCCCCTCAAACCTTGCTGGAAGGTTACTTCCCAATTAAGATCATTAGGATGTCTATTTGCAAAAAACAAAAACAAACAAACAAAAAAAATCTAACTATAATCCTTGCCACACTTACAGTTATATGATTTTACTTTTCCTTTTTTAAAAATTTTTCTGTCATTTATCTAAATTAACCTGTTAGCTATGACTTCCGTAGGAAAATATTTTCTCTTCTTTTCTCACTGATATATTCAAAGTGCTGAGAACAGGGCTTGTATATACATAGATATTAAAATAGTGAGTTCACCGTTCATCTTTTGTGCTGAATAATAGTAAAAAGACAACTATTTTGATTTAACATCTTTAAGGTGTTAGGTACCCTTGTATCTTTTATAAGATACAAGTAGGAAAGAAAGTTTATTTTTACTATTTACAGATCACAGAGGGTACACTGCTTGCCTGGAGACCACTTACAGAGAGGTCAGAGAATGAAAGCATACAGAGAGAGGGATCCAGGGGCCAAGGGTCCAGGTGTTATATGAACAGGATTCCCATGGGCAGTTTTAATTGGTAGCTTTAAAGGAAGTTACCCTTAGTTCTAGGAGGTCACACAGTGACTGAGTGGTGGTCACTGTGACATAGCTGCAGACTCCATGTGGGCTGTGAGAGTCACTGGGGCCAGGGTGATATGCAGCTGTCCTTTAGGGAGGTGTCACCAGGAGGTGTCCTGCAGAGATATCCAGGACCAGCCTCAGGGAGGAACTGGGAGAAGGTGCAGAACTGGGAACCGTCTGAGCCTTGCTTCTGCTGTGAGAAATCCTAACTTATATTCAAGAAGGATGTCATCTTCCAATGTAAGTCAGTTGTGGTGGGAGAGGTGGAGGCATGCTGACCCACAGTGAGCTCGTGTCGAGACACTGTGGTGGGAAGCTGGGGACCAGGGGCGTAGAGAAGACCAAGAGGGATTGGGTGATGATGGGGTCAACTAACATGGAGCCTAACTCTGGGGAAGGGAATAATCCCACTGAATTTACTGGTTTCAGGGGGTTATCCAAACAGCTCACAGAGGGTTTTAACCGGTGGCTTTAAAGTAAGCAGACGTGAGTTCCCAGAGGTGACATTGTGACTCAGTGGTGGTCACTGTGAAATACCTCAGAGTTCATGTGGCCTGTGAGTGTGAGCAGAGACAGTTATAGTCACGTAGGCAGTATGCTGTCACATAGCTATTCCACAGGTAGCTGTCCCTTGTATTAAAGAGGAGTTATCAGGATCAGCCCCTTCAAGGAACGGGGAGAAGGTATAGAGCTAGAAACTGTGTCAAAAGTGACTGAGCCCTGCTTCTGGTGTGAGGAATTCCAAGTTTATTCAAAGTGGAGACTGTAGAAACATGAACTTATAAGAATTCAGCACAACTACAAAAAAGAGTAATTGAAAGCCAGCTAAAACAGTACATGAAGGAAAAATTATAGCTTTAAGTGAATATATTAGAAGGAAAAGAGTTCACATGAATTGTTTTAGTTTCCATATGCCATAGCTGAACAGATAGAACAAAGGAAAGAACTGAAATATAAAAGAAAATAAAACTGAAAGCATAAAACAACTGAGAAAATCAAAGCAAAAGTTGCTTATTTGAAACTATCAGTTAATTAATAAGCCCATAGCTAATCTTATCGAGAAGAAAAAAAGAGATATAAAGCCCACAAATAACAATACCATGCACTTAAGAATGGATACCACTGGAGATTTATAACTGGTCAAAAATGGTAAAAAAATTACAATAACTTTAAATGGATAAAGTCAATGCCTTAAGTGAAATGAATTCCTTGAAAGATATAAACTACAAAATGACTTCAAGAATAAATAAAGCATCTAAAGAACCATAAAGACATCAAGAAAATCGGAAACCAAAATCCATACCATCTGCAGGATACAAAGCTGTTCACTTAAGAATTTTATTTAACATTTTGGGAAGTAATAATATCAATCTTACACAAATTCTTTCAGAATACAGAGGAGGAAGGAACACTTCCCAATTCAAGGCAAATATTGTGCAACTTGGTGAATCATTGTGGCAAATGTCACCGGAGATGTCCAAGTTTTCATCTCCAGAACCCATGAATAGATTGCCTTTTAGAGTAAAGGAACTTTACAGATCTAATTCAATGAAGAATTTTGAGGTGGGGAGGTTACCTTGAATTTATCTGAAGGGACCCAACATAACCACTAGGGACATGAAGATTCAGGATGGGAGAAGGAAATGTGACCGGGGAAGCAGGCTCTTATCAGAGTCCTAGGCAGCGGTGAGCCACAGAACCAGAGCCCCGTTTGGGACTCTGACAGCTGAACTGCTAGATAGTTCATGTTGTTTAGAGGCACAAAATTTTTCGTCGTTCCTGAAGCAGCTGTGATATTGTGAAATATTTTTTTTTTTTGGTCTTCTTTCCTCCCTGTTTCCTGACATCCTAAAATCTGGGAACCTTCAGTGATAAGTGTCTTTGTATGCTAATGAGAAGACCACTCACTGGTGGCTCTTGACCCCTTCAACTTCAGGATAGGGGCTGGTCATCAGAAAGACCAAGACAGGAGTGGAGAGTTGGAACTTTCATCTCCAACCTCTGGGGAAGAAAGACAGGCTGAAGGTGGAGTTGGTCACCAGTCATCAGTGATGACATCAATCATGCCTACAAAATGAAGTCTCCATAAAATTCAGAAGTTCTGAAGAGCTTCCTGAGAGCTGAGCATGTGAGGGTTCCCGGAGGTTCCTAAAAGGTGGCTCTCCCAGAGAACTCATGGAAGCCCAAGCCCCTCCCCACAGGCATTGCCCTATCTATATCTTTGGCCTGATTGTTATCCTTGTGCTTTTGATATCCTTAAACATCAGTGGGTAAACTAAGCGTTCCCCTGAGTTCTTTGAGCCAATCTCACAAATTTAATCAAACCCAAGAAGTGGTATGCACTCCCCAATTTATAGCCAGTCGATCAGAAGCACACATCCAAACCCCTGCTTAAGATTGGCACCTTCGGGGAACAGTTCTGTGAAGTTGAACTCTCAATTAGTGGGGACTGGCACTATGGTTTAGGGAGAATGTAGGAGTTGAAATAAATTAGAGGACACCAAGCTATTGTCTGCGGCGCAACCCTTTGTGGTTGGGGAGATTTTGATGACCAGAGGTGAAGTTTCTGTGGAGCATAAGTATTATTTTTTAAATGTATCTCTTAGGAAACTAGTACAGCCATATTAATAGGATATTCATTCCTGAAGACACAGTCTAGGACCCAGGAATTCTGTAATCACCTATTTCTGTTCATTAAATCCCTTTTTAGTATAAAGTGTTTTCTACATCCTGCATTGAAGTTTAATTGATTTGAAAGTGTACTGGTCAGGAAATCAGGAAAGCAGGTACTCTAGCCTCAATCTGAGTCAACCATGTGACTTCTTAGATCAACATTTTTAATCTATAAAGAAAATGTATTGTATTAGATCAATATTTTTGAAATAGCCACAGGAAAGATTAATTTAGGTGGCTATGAGCTAGTTTTATTTTTATAACTGTATACAATTTCACTTTCCAAATATGGAAAATGATACTGGCTTTCCAAGTATTATAATATTTTAAAACTCCTTTTAAGCAGTCTACAGTTGTTTAAAAGGGAATAATTTAAATACAAGTATTAAATAGACATAGGAGTACTTTGAAATGACTAAAACGGTAAGGGAGGTATGATAAACACTGAAGCTTGGAAAACAGTTATATTAAAAAAAAAGTCTTGCCAATCGGTACCAATTTACTCATTAATTTATTCATTCATCAAATATATAAATATTAATGAGCATCCTTCAAGTACAAGTCTCCAAATCAGAGCACACTAGGAACAAAATGATGAATGCGATGTAGTTCCTGACCTGAAATGCCCCAGAGTCCACAGGAAAGAAAAACACAGGTTTTAATAGTAATGCGGTGCCCTGGAAATTGAATGGGGATATGCATGTGGGCCCACCAATTTCTACTTTTGGAATTTTTAGTTTCTCTTGAAAATTATCCTCTTCACAAGCTTTCAGAGTGATGGATTTTAAACAGAAGGCTGAGCTTAGCATTCCTTTTCTATTCAACAATGAACGACAAACTACAGTGCCAAGACAATCCATTCCACTCTCTTTCCGTAAATCAGGTTTGATTGACTGTTTGACTGGAACACAGCCATGCACTTTCATTTAGGCATTGTCTGTGGCCACTCCGTGCTGCTAATGCAGAGTTAAGGAGTTGTGACATAAGCCACTAGAAAATCTTAAATATTTACTATTGGAGTCTATAGAAAAAAATCATATCTATTTTTATTTTTAAATACCTCCTATGGGATCCCCATGACCAGTTGAAACCTTACTTCTTCTTATGACCCATGCTTAGTTTTGACCTCATATCCTACCATATACCCGAACGTACACACTAGGTCATCCCGAAAATGACATTCTTTTGATATAAGATTCTCTCCCTCCTTCTGTATATGAAGAATTTTCTCTGAAACTTTGAAACTCAAACTAACTTTATTTCTTCTGTAAAGCCCTCAGCCTGATTTTTCAAGGAAGGCTCAGTGATTTCTATATTTTTGCTTTCTCAATGATCGGTGACTACCCGTGAGGTACCACTTGGAATGTTTTTGTTATTCACAAATAACCATATTACTTTCACTATATTGTTATGGAAAATAACAAAAAAAATTTTGAGAAGAAAAAAATGTTTCTCAAAAATATTCCTCAAAAATTTCTATCAATACTTGGTGAACATTATTCTAGCTATCTTTATATTCATATTTAGATTAATAAGGGTAAATAGAAGTAATTTTACAAAAAATGCACATGTCTGAAAAATCATAGTTTAACAAAAAATATTGTTTTAATTATATATTTAGCAAAATGAAAAGAAATTTAAATGAAGCAAGGAATCATTAAATTTCAGAAAAGTTGGTGTATATGTGTGAGAGGAACATTTTTTAATTCTTAAAAAGATCTCTCCTGATTAAAATTCATTATAAAATGGAAAAGCACTGTAAGGAGTGAGGACATTTATTATGGATACAATATGCCTACCCTAAATTCATATCTGGATAACACAATTCCTCTGAACTCAGAATGTGAGTACATGTGGAGATGTGGCCTTTAAAAGGTGATTGAGTTAGAATCTAATCTAGTTTGCATAGAAGAGGAAATTGGCAACCTAAAGAGACACCAGAAGCAAGCCCGTGCTAGGAAAGACCAGAGGAACTCACAGCAAGAAGGAAGCCATCTCCAAGACATGAAGAGAGGCTCCAAAGAAACCAAGCCTGCAAGAACCTTGGACTTCTAGGGTCCACAACTTTTGGGAAATACATTTCCATCCTTTAAGCCACCCACCCTGTGGTTATTATGTTATGGTCCTCCTAATAGACTAGTGTAATGTTTTAATTGTGTTTTAACTCAAATTTCTCCTCCTTGCAATACTTCAATCTCCTGATTTCTCCTAGTTGTTCTATTTTTACTGTTGTGGCTTATCCCATAGATTATCACTTTGTTCATGTAACTTTGGTATTCACATTAACTCCACTTTTGCCATCAATCACATTGTCTTTTTCTGTTTGTTTTGGTTGTTGTTGTTGTTGTTTTTAAGATTTCATTGTAAGGAGCAAATTTTATCATCAGGCATTTTTCTAAAAGATTCTATATTCCCTAAATTCTTCATGATTGGGAATATCAGTTCCTATTATACTTAAAATGTCCCCATTTTCTGTGCATACTCTCCCAACTTCTCACATGAAGGTGCTGAGGAGTCTGGGTTCAACCAGATGGTTTTTTCACCTTGTAGGTCCCTTGAACTTTTTAGCTTCACTCTTGATTCCTTAACACCACATTGAAATATGAGGATTTCTTAAAATCTGAGATTCAAATCTTTATTTTCTGAAAGTTTTTTTTTTTTCCTTTCCTGTTTTATGGTTGAATTTTTGTTGATGTTGCAAGCATCATGGAGTGAATCAGAATGGGGTCTACCATTAGGTTCCACCACTAGAAGTCAACAGTTTCTCTCTTCCTACTCAACACAAGGCCTTGAAGGTTACTTGCTCCCTCTGGGTCTCCGTTTCCCTCACCTGTAAAGTGAGGATGATGGAATCTACTTCATAGTGGTGCTTGAGAATTGAGTGAATTTGTAAATGTGAAAAGTGCTACCTAGTCTTAGTCATTACTGTAATTTCCTATGTTAATCTTTACTTAACTCATGTCTATAATGTTTGCACTAATATTTAACATTGTTATTTTCTACTTCATTTTGTGTCGTTTTCTTAAGCCTGTTGGATTGTGTTTCTTGTCATGTTCATTCTTCCAACAAAAACCCCTTAATTAAAATTTCTGTGTTGGGATCTGTTCTTATTCTTTCTTCCTCTTATTTAGCCCTGATTTCCTCCATCAGTGTGCCTTGACACACTTTTATAGAAGTAGATAAGTTGTATTTTTCTAAGGGAGAGAACGCAAATCTTTCAGGCTTTGTCGGACAAATACAATCTGTTCTTTAAAAAAGTTTAAGATATTTAGATCTGGAAAAACCATCCTGAGCTCAAGAGTTTTATATAAACACTCAAGTGGACCTGTACTAGGCAGTAGTTTGCTCCCTCCAGAACAACTATGGTGTGTGTGTGTATGTATGTGTGTGTATGAGGGTGTGTATGTGGGTTGTATTTGGGTGCATGGTATACATGTGAGTGCATGTGAATATGTGTGATTGTGTGTGTGTGTGTGTGTGTGCGCACACGAACCTCTTTCCTTCCAGATCATCTTTCTTCCAGATCCACTCAATGAAACATAGTTTCAGTTAGAATATTCTTTATTTTTTGTCCTGATGCTTCTGTATCTCCAAGGTCTAATCAATGTGTCATCGGATGGGCTTTTTGGGACTTGGACACTTATTTTGAAAGAAATTAATACCATTAATATCCTGCTCAAGACCTGAAGGAGGTTAATATCGGCTGGAAGTATGTCTGAAAGTTTCCACAATTGGAATCTATTCATCATCATTTATTTTAGAATAGTGGTGATTTCCTTTTATTGAACGATTTTTTTTTACTTTCAATTTTTGTTGTTAACTATAAATTTCAAAATAAGGCAAAAAAGGAAATATTCCTCAGATGCCACCAGAAACCAGAAATAGCATGATCCGATCTTTCAAGTCTATATCCCAAATAAATACTTTGAGTTAATAAAAAGTGTCCAGTATCTGATTGCTCAATAAATTTTGATTCAACAAACTAATGCACAAATTTTCATCATTTTACAAATGTACAAGCTGAGTGAAATATGTAAGTGTAGAGTCTACTCCAGAAGATTCTAGTCACTCATTTCAACTTGCGCTTCAGGTATAACAGGTCCCTGTACGTCTTCTTATGAACGCCACCCTGCTGTCGCCAGCCACCCCATGTCTGCTTCCCTCCTCTGCAGCTTGGCTTTGGATGCCCAGCAGCCACGTCAAGCTCAAGAGGAAAAATTAGGACTCTGAGAGTAAGTAAGAGGAGGGCTCTAGAGACTGGAAGCGGGGCGGCAATCGCAAACTGGGTCACAGGGCCTCAGGGACCTGTAGGTGGTGCAGCTCTGCAGATGACATCCAGCCCTGTGGGGTGTGGGCAGACAGCTCTCTCTGCTTAAACTTTGTGAGCTTCTGTCTCTCAAAAGTAATAGTCTGCTAAGCTTCAGTTTTAAACTGGAAAATGATTTGGAACCTTTAAAGCAAGTGTGTTAAGATTGTAGAACAGTATTTTGACCTAATGAGTCACCTTTAGCATGTTATGTAAATTTCAGGGCAATATTGGTGGTAGGGGGAGGATCCCCCTCTGCAAAATACAGTTTTCTGACTGAGGAAAGAAAAAATGACAATCACAACTCTCTCTTATGAACAGAAGACAATAGAGTTAAGGTAATTATACAAACATGCCCATTAGGACTGTTGCTGTCCACTACTCCTGAAATCTGTGGACTGCAAACTAACATCATGTGGAAAGACTGATGATTTCTACACCAATGTCCGAGGGGAACTTTGAATAGATGCGTTGTCACAAACTGACTTCTCAGCCATCATTATGATCTTCTGATTAATATCAGGGTAGCCTCCTGCAGCCAGAGACAGGTGGGAGCTAGACATCCCCTTCCTAAGAACATGGCAATGAGGCCACGTGGACAATAGAAATGGACCTTAGGTCAAATGCTTCTCAGTGTTTAACATTTATTAGGAAGGAAATGTAGTGGTTCAAACGATTCTCAGGAGGGCCTTGCTTGCGACATCTGGTACTCTAGCAAACACTTAAAAGTAAAGAAGGATTACATTTAGGCTTTAAAATGGATGCACTAATAATTTTACAGAGGATAAAGCTGTATCATATCAGAAGAGGCCTTCAACATGTGAGGCACAGTAAAGAGCTGGAGGCTTTTGGAGGCCACGGGCCACAAGGTGGCTGGATCCTTATCACTCCCTCAGGCAGGGCACTGCAGGTGGTAAGGCCCCACTCACCAGCCATGAATCTTGAGCATGACTCAAGTCACCAACAAAAATTATTTCTGACATGTCTATGCTAAGTAATGCTCCTCTTCTATAAATTCTATGACATCTGAACACTTGCAAATAGCCAGTGTTTTGCTTTCTGATTCAGCACTACAAGTACAAGGTCACTGGCACTAAATTGTAAATTAAGGTTAACCTGTGTGTGTGTGTGTGTGTGTGTGTGTGTGCTCGCACGTACATATACACAAACATCTTATATTATTTATACTAAACTATCTTAAAGAAAATTACAACAATTACAACAATTTTATATAATATATAAAAATTCAGAGTAATTGGGAAAAGTTCATACTGAAGCAAACTCTGAATTTGATTAATCTGTAATCTCAACATTCATTTATTCATCCAAGAAATATCAATTCATCCAAGAAATATCAATTATGTGCTAGTTCAAAATATAAGAACATTTTATAGAAAAAAAAATTAAGAAAAACATACTGATTTTAACTCAAATAACTTCATCTCAAATACCTTAGGGAAACTGTTTTCTGGCCAGTAAACAAAATCATAAATAAATGGAAATTGTCATTGTTTATTGGTTGCAATATACTTGTTTGGAATATATGAACTTGCCATTGGATTTCTAGACTTCTAAAATTAAGCACATCGTAAGACAGAAAAATCATAATGGGAAATGTTCTAACCTGTTGGGTGACAATTGTTCATAAGCTTCTCATAGTTCTACATATCTGAGCAAAGGCATGAATGATATTTGAGTTCCAGCCTGTCATTTCAACAGCCTTGGTAGAAAATATATATTTCCTCTAAGGGTGTATTTGTTTACTATCTGGACAAATGAAGATCATTTCTCTTTTGAAGGCAAAGCTTAGGCAGATCTTTCTGTCACACGTGTGCATGCAACACACACACACACACAGAAATAGTTGTATATTATAGCAAACTCTGCTCATCTATCCACATACATTCTCTTTTACTTTCTCTCTTTGTACGGAATTTAAGAAAGCCCTATTTTTCTTTTTCAGAGATTCGGCTCATCCTCAGTTTAGAGATGGATCCCAATTAGTCTAAACCAATATAAGCATCACATTTCTGAGTGCTTATTGCTGCTCCAAAAGTGAACATATGGCCTAAGATAACCCCATCAAACCCAAAAGAAGAATCCGAGTTCTGTGGTTAAGGAAAACATTGGGTTCTCAAAAAGACACATAGAAACTATTAGCCTGTGACCTCTCTTGGAAACAGAGTAGAGGAAGGGGATCAGTGGGAGGGAAGAGTGGAGGAAAGACGCAAGTATTGGGGATCAAAATGAAGCAAATTATGTCATATGCATTTATGAATGTGTCAATATGAACCCCACAATCATGTGTAAATATAATGCACTAATGAAAATTTGTAAATTAAAAAAAAGTCCTACAGAAAAAGGGTGATCAGCTAATCTGATATGACTGGTGTCTTTAGAAGAAGATGGCCCTAGTGGGTGTGGTGGTGCATGCCTATAATCCCAGCAGCTCCGGAGGCTGAGGCAGGAGGATCACAAGTTCAAAGCCAGCCTCAGCAACAGCAAGGAACTAAGCAATACACTGAACCCTGTCTCTAAATAAAATACAACATAGGCTGAGGATGTGGCTCAGTGGTCCAATGTCCCTGTGTTCAATCCCTGGTGCCCCCCATTCACCCCCCCAAAAAAATGAAAAGAAGATGGCCATGTGAGGAGACTGACATTTATGGGGAACAGACTGGGGGGAGATAGGAGCCAGCGGCCGCAGGCCAAGACACAGGGAGTACCTGTGGAGGACCCCACAGGTCCCAAAGGCCTATGTTGCTCCCCATAGAGCGACTCCACACCCCCTAGGCTCCAGGACTGTCAGGTGAAAAATCTACTTCCTGTTTTTCTTTTTCATTTTTTTTTAAGTCACCCAGTTTGTGATACTTTGTTGTTGTAGCCTTGGGAATTGAATGCCGAAAGATTTGCTCTTTGTTTCTTGGAGAAGAAAAGCTGAAATGGCAGCTGACCTGTCCTAAAAGGAGAAAAAAACCTGAGCACAAAGCAGCCACCAGAGGAAGAAGCCCGAGAGCGCTGCGGGGAGGCCTGGCTTCACACGCTGCGATTATCTGGACCTCTAGCTTCTTCAGGAAGCAGGAGACTTCCTTAGGGGCAAGCCAGCTTGAGATGCATTGCACTTTCAATGAAAAACTCCTAACATATACACATATATATGGTTTATCATATGTGTGTACGTATAACATGACAGCAAATATGCAATACATATGTCAAATACAAGGACACAGACACAGTCATGCACACACAAGTCCTGGGGCTTGGCCTATTCACTGTTGATGTTTGCATACTCCAAGGGTTGGAATACTATCCGTGCTCTTCCCTGTTTCACACAAAGGAAAGTTGTCTTCTGATGAAGCGCTCAGGCCCTCGAGGGTTAGTCTTGGGCTTTGTGTTCTATAACGTGTAGAGCTAGACATATGGAGGACACTCCATAAACACTGCTTCTGTTTTAGCACCTGCCACTCCGCTTGGTAATTATTCATTGAATTCTGGTGTGCCTCTGTCTGCTCCTGAAGTCAGGGGACAAACCTTAATGCAGTATTCATGGCACCAAGCTCACAGTATTCAAGAGAGGGAGGTCGACTGAGTGAAGGAAAGAATAGTGCTGTTCTTTTGTAGAATCTTAAAATATTATTAACCAGCTGTCCTCTCATTTTTAAAATCTCTACTTTTCCTTCCATCTGTCACTCATGGTGACACAGACAACTATGACAAGCTCCATTTGTTTCTAGCATTCTTACTTATTAAAGTTGCCAGGTAGACTCGGGGTTGGAATAAAGACTAAAGGATCTCCCCTTTGCGGTTGAATTCATGGCAGAGTTGGAATTTTCTCGTGAGGAGGAGACAACTTTCTTTTGTTGAGTTTGATAGATGCTCCCTTAAGGACACACTGCTGCCTCTGGAGTGGTGTGCTGCAAGGATTTCTTGTATCTTTCAAGAAACAACTTAAACTACCATAGCATCAGGCAACTTAGATCTTCCGGCATCCTGCTTCTCTTCTTGTTCTCTTAACTGTCCATCATCCTAGTTGACTTTCATGGTTCTAGCACTGAGATTCCCATGTCCCAGGAAAACCTCACACCGAGTCCACCTTGGTCTGCCCATCACTCCCCTTGGTACTCAATTTTCCTATATTTGGCTGTGAGATGCCTCAAAGCATTGGGTGTAACGTTTATTTCTTTTTGACACGTGGCTGGCATAACATTTTAAACTGACCTATCAGTGGCCGAATGAAAGCATCATGGCACAGAAGAGTTTTGGAGTCAGGGAGACGTGGACTGAAGTCGCAGTTCAGGGGTGTAGGACAGTGGAACCCACTCCACACTTCTCCTCTCTCAGCTCCATCATAAGTCAAAGGGCAGGGGAGAGGACTGAGGAGAGCTGCGCCATGGCATGTGATGGGGCAGACCAGGCCATCGGCACCCAGTACCCTCTCATTCCCTTGCATGCACAGCCTGTCTGTGTTAATTAAGGCATCCTCAGTATGTGGAACTTAATAGGTACCCAATAAATGTTTGGGCAATTACTCTAATAATATATGCAGAATGCCTGAAGCGTAGTGATGAGTGCTTCGTGAAAGCCATTGTTAATGTTGCTGTTGAATGAAGGTATCCTGAGCATCCCGTCTTAGGAGTCACTGTGCTTGGTCGTAGGAGAAAACAACCTGGGAAAATGAGGCACCTCTTGGTGGAGGTGGCATTCCTTCTGCCCCGTCCCTGAGACCAGGCTTCCTGGTACAGAGAACCAGTCAAGGGACAAAAGGAAACTTCATAGGGTGACAGAAATACTCTGCATCTTGACTGTTTGGGTGTTACATGATTGCATATGTTTGTCCAAACTCTTAATAAATCTTCAAGCCTACAACAAGAGGAATTAACTGTATTCAAATTAAACCTCAGTAAACTTAATTTTTAAAAAATAGTATTTTGCTAACTCTTAGAACCTGGAGTTTTACACATGAAATATGTATTCGATATGACAAAATGACTTAATACAAAAACTAATAAAAAGCTTTTAAAATAATCTTGAACTATTATGATAAAATGGACATATTATGAAGCCAGAGGAGCTTGAGTCTTGGGTTCGTACTCTGTTTTGTCCATGAACTTTGATTCTTCTCAGGAGAGTCTCCCTGGCTGGTGTCAATTTTCTTAAACACCTGAATTCTTTTTCTTACCTCATTATCTTTCACTGTTGTTAAGAGTCGACTACAGCCTGCATGATGGTGCACACCTGTAATCCCAGAGGCTTGGGAGGCTGAGACAGGAGGATTGTGAGTTCAAAGCCAGCCTCAGCAAAAGCAAGGAACTAAGCAATTCAGTGAGACCCTGCCTCTAAATAAAAAACAAAATTGGGCTGGGGATGTGGCTCAGTGGTTGAGTGCCCCTGACTTCAATCTCTCGTACAAAAAATATATATATATTGACCACAGTTTTCAGACACTGAGTTTCTCACTGCAGAAGCTCCTTCCTCCCCAGTCCTTGTTAAGGCCACCCAACATGGCCAAGTTGTGTTCATTAGAAATGCAGTACATGCAAGCAGAATCCACAGCTGCTAATATTTACGGAGCAAGACAATGCAGAAGAAAAACCTCAAACCTCAACTAAGCAAACTTAACCTTTTTATTCTTTGTAACAAACGTCCTTGTGGAACAAACTTCCTGTTGTGAAGGTCTGGCCCTTCTTCATTTGTCCAAATAGTCACAGAGAGGATTATTGAATTAACCCGACCATGAATTCCCTAGAATTTACTCTCAGACACCAACTGTGGGGAAGTAGGATTATTGCAGAAATCCTTACGGAGGATAGGGTCAAAGTCAACCGCCAAGCTATCTGATTGCAAGAGAACAGCTAGTGATGGGTGTAGTTCTTAGGAATTCCTGCTTCTCCGGGAAAATTTCATAACTAGAGATTTTAGTGCAGGCTCCCGCTACAGTGTTGGCTCAACTTTCTCACAGGTAAAAAGCAAAAATCAGAAAACTATTACTGAGAAGATGGGTGAAAGGGCAAACCTGCACCATTCTCCTAAGCTCTCCCTCTTCATCAGATTTCCTTCTACAGACGTTCACCAACATCACCCACACAGAGGGCTGGGGGCTGGGAAGACTCAGGGCAGGACTTACTTTGGGAACCGCATGGGGACGAGTAGATCTTCACCCAGTATTCATCCAGAAAACTGTGAAAGCCCAACAGGGCAACTGCTCAGGGAGAGGCACACGGCGGCGGGCGGGGGGCGGGGGGGTGCAGACGATGAGATCTTGGCTTGGCAGTTTACTTGGCAGAGGCCCAGGGAGGTGACTGGACCAATGGTCGGACTAAGAATGAGAGGGTAGAAAAGTGGGTGGAGCTGAAATATCCAGAAAGATATTTTATTGGAGTAAATGTTGCTAAAGCATTCTTTGTAAGACCATGCAAGGTTTGAAGGCTCCAGGGCACCCCACCATGAGAAACAAAATCACAGGACATTATCATAGTTGTAGGTCAAAGGAATCATTGGACGTTGGCAATTCCGTGTCAGCAAGCTTGAGCCAGCCTCTGTGGTGATCCAATTCAGTGAAGAAAGATGTAGGCGTAGGTGTAGTCACAGCAGCAGGATCTAACACTTCCTGTAGGATTTCCCTTATCATGGGACTGTCTGTGTTTACCTCCAGAGTCAAATTGGGTCAGCAGAAAACCTAGATTAATACCTTTCTTTTATGGACAAGAAAATTACTTTAGAAATCTTAAAATCAGCATACTTAGTCATGGAGCTGCATCAATGTTTATAGCAGCTCAATTCACAATAGCTAAACTATGGAACCAACCTAGATGTCCTTCAACAGATGAATGGATAAAGAAAATGTGGTACATATACATAATGGAATATTACTTTGCCTTAAAGAAGAATTAAATTATGGCATTTGCAGGTAAATGAGTGCAGCTGGAGAATATCATGCTAAGTGAAATAAGCCAAACCCCCCAAAAAACAAAGGCTATATGTTTTCTCTGATGAGGAGATTCTAATCCATAATGGGGGTGGGGTGAAGGAACTTTGGATTGTGCAGAGGGGAGTCAGGGGAGGTGAAGGGGCATGGTGGTATGATTACACCACTGGTGTGACTCTGCACCATGTTCAGCCAGAGGAAGGTGAAGTTGTGCTCCATTTGTATACAATGTGTCAAAATGCATTCCACTGCCATGTATAACTAATTAAAATAAACTTTAAAATAAAATTCTAAAATAACCAAAAAGAAATACTAAGAAACTATAAAATAAAATAAAATAACCAAATATAAAATTAATGAAAACAAGATTCTTTTTAGTAGTAGGGGATACTACTAATATTTCCATCACCCCCAAACCCTGGAATATTAGAGAAGGTTTTTAGGAAAATATTCAAGAAGCACACACTGCCCTGTAGGTAAGCAGCTTGTGCACT
This sequence comes from Urocitellus parryii, assembly GCF_045843805.1. Taxonomy (NCBI): domain Eukaryota; kingdom Metazoa; phylum Chordata; class Mammalia; order Rodentia; family Sciuridae; genus Urocitellus; species Urocitellus parryii. The sequence continues at coordinate 137,904,880 of NC_135540.1, forward strand.
TCAGGATGAGAGTTAAATGCCTTTTTTGCACACCCAAGGGGCACACATGAGAGAGAGTGACTCAGGCGGCACCTGGCAGAGGTCTTGGGGTGTTGTCGGCGTGTGGCTGTTTCTGTGACAGAACTTGGTGTGCCTCTTTCTCAGAACAACATGGCCACACATCTGTCCACGTAGGTTGACAGCCCATCTGCACTGACCCATTTGTCAGAAATGCCAAAACCTGGGCTGACCCAGACGACCCTTTTACTGGGCATGTGCCCGGAATGTCATCGGCCTCCCTCTGACAAGCCCAGGGTACGGCCACCCTCCTTTCTATTTTTCCTGTTGGTCCTCGTGACCTCCACTGACCTGTACCTGTACCTGTCACTCTGAGACATAGACTTTTTTCTGGAGGAGAAGATGGATACCAAGCACTGGTGTTTAGGATACTTCAAGCAATCATTAAGATGAGATCCTGGGCATAGTAGAAATTAAATTTAGTAAGAATTTATTTTGCACTAATTTTGGTACATGAATAATCCCATGCAAGCTTCATAACCTCCTTTCAGCAACTCAACTTCAAATCAATTAACGTGTCCAGTCCAGGCTCAATCCCAGGTCTATGGAACTCCAGACTAGTTTCTTTTTATCTTATCAAGCCTCAGAAGTAACTGAGCTACATCCTTCCCTAGAGATCACTGACTTACCTCCAGGAATTCACTCTTTGTCTTCCTTAGACTGAGCAGCAACACATCTATATTTGTAGAGATATTTTTTTAGGTTTTTGGAGGACTCTAAAAAAAAATGGAAGAAACCATCATTCACTTAAATAATTAACCAGAAGCTAAAGCTTCTGTCCAAACAAAGCAAGCCATTTTGGTGTCCAGCCAATGCTCTCCCTGGTGGGATGGTTGCAATGAACTTGTAAACACCACGAAGAAGACAGAATCGACACAAGTCCTCTGCTAAATTATCCCATATTGACACTGGAACATCCAGGCTATGAAATATGCAGGAGATGCAAGGTTGCATCAAAGTGCACTCCTTAATTTGCACCACACCAACTGAACAGTAAAATGTGATTTAATTTACTATATAATTTGCTTGTTCAACAAAGCTGAAAGATAACTCACTTAGTGCCACTTTGCTTATAAGTAAGCCAGTAACTGGCGGTGTTCTTCCAGTGAATGGTTTTGTTGTTGATGTCAGAGAAAGCTGTTTGAGTGGAAAATACACAAAATTAAGGGTCTGCGGCTGTAGTATTTGCCATGCACTCCTTTTGTCCTCATCAAGTTTATTTCTGCACAGAGGCAATTATAGCCTTTTGTTTTTCTAACTCGATGAAGTCACTGTGTCTTGCTCGGTGGCACACGGCGAGGGAAAAATGCATTCAGCCAAATTTAGAACCATTTGGAACTCACGAGTTGTGAATTTTGAACCAAACTTGAATCTTTTAAAAGCTCATCTGTTCCACAGATCATGCCAGCTCGGCTCAGAGCCTTGCAGCCTGGGCTGTCCTCTGCGGGCTGAGCCAGGAGTCCGGAGGTCCTTCATGCTTCTCCCAATAGTCAGACCTGGGGGTTACATGATGTGCAACCTTAGATTCAGTGACAGGGGCGAACTACAAAGCTCTGAAACCTGTACTGCAGGAAGAAAGAATCTTCGAAGGTGAAATAAGGGTTCTTTTTAATTTGCCAACTTTTAATGTTTTCTATGCCTTGAATCTATTTGTCCACCAAAACTCGTGAGCACCCTGCATCCACCCACATCCACCAGTTCCTCAAAGCCAGGTTGCCCTCCCTGTCTCTCCCACCTGCTGTTCATCATGCATATTCTCATTGGATCCATTTCCTGAAATCTCTGCCTGCACATGCCATGCCCTTGCTCCAAGCTCTTTTACTTATTTATGTGCTCATTTGTTCTTTCTTCATGAGCCTCTTCTTAGCAACAGGCACTCCAGCTACTGTCTGGGTCAGGCAGCTTTTGGTAGAGGCAGGAGCGAGAACCTACCTTGGCTTCATGCAGGCCATTGGTGAGATTAAAAACTCTGGGATTATCTGTGTCCACAAGGGCTTTCAGAAGGGAGCTGGGCTGCTGGGGAAGGGTGCAGGGAGGTCTGACTGAGGATGCACAAGGCTGGAGCCCTGCATGACTGGCTGCTCTCAGATGCCAGAGTGCAAGAGAAGCAGAAGAGGGCAGGAAGGGCTGTGTGGGCAGAAGAAACAGCCTGGGCACAGGTCTGGAAGGAGGAGAGCGTGTCGGCAGCTGCATTTGAGTCACGCACTTATTCAGAGTGGGCGTGGGCATGTCCAGGTGTCAAGGAGCAAGGAAAGGGTATCAATGGTGAAGTCCTGCACTGGGAGTGCATGGCGGTGCAGCTGCAGAGAGGAGAGCAGGCGCCGGCACATGCGGGAGTCAGCACAGCCTGCCCATGAGTCTGGACCACGTCCTGGAGACACGGAGCCATTTTATCTGCACATTCATGTTTTACAAAACATAGCTCCAACATCTTTGCCCAGAATTCAGTACCCTTGTAATATGTCCAAGCCCACCCACGGCGGTAACGCTCTTTGTGTTCATGTGAGCAGACCTCCTTTCTCATCTCACTCATGCACATGGAACGGAACATGTCCCTGCCCTGCACATAGGTGCCCATACCACTGGCCTCCATGGGAACCCCTGGCCCCCTGCCTTCACCCCCCATGTGGGACCCCCCAAGTTTCCTACATTTTTTGCATTAAACACTGTGAATCTTGCCTAGCATAGGACCAGAGGTTGTAATTAATCTATTCATTCAATAAATATTTGCTAAGCTCAGACAGGACAGAAGTTGTCCCAGGTGCTGACATGATACTGGTGAGTAAGAGACATGAGGCCATGGTCCTCATGAGGCAAACATGATTTATTGGGGGGGGAAGGAGTGATTGCACAATTCCAACAACGTCTGATAGAAATATGTGATGGGAGAAATTCATGAAATCAGGACAAGGGCTGAAATAAAATCCTAATTTGTACCTGAGCAGTCAGAGAAGATTACTGGGGGGAAAAAAAATAGCTGAGCTGAAACATGAAGAATTAATAAAATTAGCAGAAAGAGAGAAAGAAGGAATGTTGTGGGCTGAGGGAAAAGAACACCTGGCAATAAAGGGCTGGAGCAATGATAACACACTGAAGCAATGAGGCCCACTTAGTATGGATGGAGCCTCAAGTGCAGAGAGGAGAGCAAGCTGCTCTAAAGCAAAGGGAACGAGCAGCTGAGCAGCCAGAGATAATGGTGCTGGGCAGTAGTGAGGCTGTTCATAAAAGAGGCAGACTAAGCAAAGCCATCCTGAGGGGATGGGACTGAGCACAGACAAAGGGCTCTTTCTGCTTTCCTCCAAGCACCAAAATGCATAAGCAGTGATGAGACCAGCAAGGCCGAGGTGGCTGCACTGTGACCAGAGGCAGACGTGGCATCCTCCGCAGTGCAGCAGCCACTATTGATGTCCTGCATGGCATCTCTTAGCCCATGTGTCAACCAGCTCTTTGTCACTGTGACCAAAATCCCTGACACAATAAAGAGAAAAAGTTAAAAAGTTCATTGTGACTCCTGGTTTCACAGTTCAGTTCAGGGTTAACCAACTCCATTGGTTTGTGCCCAAGGTCAGGCACAGGCCTCAGGGAGGAAGGGTAAGGCTGAGGAAGGAGGCTCAGCTCATGACGGCCAAGAAGCAGAGGAGAGAGAGCAAGGAAGAAAATATAATCCCTAAGAGCTCATTCCTGGGGACCTCCAGCCATGCCCCACTGGACTACAGTTACCACCCAGTAATCCATTCAGGTTATTCACCCATCAGAGGGGTTCATGCACTGTAGGTTACAGGTCTCCTGAACTGATATTTCAACCCTGAGCATCCCTGCTTTGCACATGAGCTTTCAGGGGACATCTTCTGTCCAAGGCCTAGCAACCCACCGTGCTCAACTGCAGGAGCAGGGCAGTTTCCACTCAAGACCTACATCTCCAAGGCTCTTTCCCTGAGGACTTATCCTGGAGCTGAGGTGACTCTCCCTAAAGCACATAGGAAGAAATCAGGAACTAGGGGCTGGGGAGGGGGGATTCTTGCCAATGGAAGGTGAGAATCTGGGGGTAAGTGCCCTTGCCTACTCCACCTCCAGGTCTCAGAGTTTCTGAGTGAGAACCAGCAAGAGTGAGCCCTACTGCCCCCCAGCAGTCCCCTGCTCGTCATGTAGGTGTGAGCACAGCCTCCATGCTCAGTCACCATGGTTTGCATTCTGATCTCTATGTCACTCTTCTCCATTCCTTCTCCGATTTTCTCTATTTTCTTACTTGTGACTCAGGGACCATTTTCCAAGTAATCACTGGCACACAAACCCTTGTCTAGAGATCTGATTGTGATGAATCCCAGGCTAAAATGCACAGCCTCAGTGCTATCCCAAGACCTGATATCCACATCCCAGCTCCATTTAAAAAAAAAAAATTTACTTATTTATTCTAACTAGGTATATATGACAGAAGAATGCATTTTGATTCTCTGTACACAATTGCAGCACACATTTTCATTTCTCTGGTTGTACACGATGTAGCCTCACACCATATGTGCAGTCATATATGTACCTAGGGTAATGATAGCCATCTCATTCCTTCTTCTTTCTTGTTCCGATCTCTCTAACCCTCTCCCCTTTTCCCGGTCACAGTTTCTCCATTTTTCCCATGCCCCCACCCCCCATTATAGATCAGCAGCCACTTATCAAAGAGAACATTTGGCTTTTGGTTTTGGGGGATTGGCTTACTTCACTTAGCATGATATTCTCCAACTCCATACATTTACCTGCAAATGCCATAGTTTTATTCTCTTTTATTGATGAATAATATCCCATTGTGTATCTATACGACATTTTCTTTATTAATTCTTCTACAGGAGAGAGTCTAGGTTGGTTGCACGGTTCAGCTATTGTGAATTGAGCTGCTACAAACATTAATGTTTGTGGCTGTGTCACTGTAGTATGCTGAATTTAAGTCTTTTGGATATAGAACCAGGAGTGAGACAGCTGGGCTAAATAGTGAGTCCATTCCAAGTTTTCTAAGTAACCTCCATACTGCTTTCCATGTTGGTTGCACCAATATGCAGTCCCACCAGCCATGTATGAGAGTGTGCCTTTTCCCACACATCCTCGCCAGCACTTATTGTTGCTTGTATTCTTGATAACTGCCATTCTGACTCACATCCCAGCTTTCTTGTCAAATTCTAGTACAACCTCCACAGTCCTAAGGGAGGTAAGGTTAAATGGTCCTTTCAGTTTTTTGTGTGTGTAAATCATATGAGTTTAGAGCTCTACTAAAGGTGTTTTTGTTATTGAAGGATGTAGTCAATAAAGTTTGTTATACTACAACTTTACAGGGTAGCTATGGGGGATGGGAATACAGACCTGGCACCAACTGGTGACAGTGACAATTGCTGAGAGATCAGCTACCCAAGGCCTTGACAATGGTAATGACAAAGAAGACAGAGAAGGCAACAGATTGCAGAGCCATTTGGGAGGACTTAGTTATTCCTTACCATGATGGCTTGAAGCCCTCCTTCCTCCTCCAGAAGAACGTGATTGACATGACGAGAATAACAATAACGTTGTGAGAGTCATGCCAATGGTCTAATGAACCTTCTCATGGTGTGCCTAGGAAATCAATTTCCTTGAAACAACTCAGGCAAAGCGAACCACACAAAGAGTGCTAGGCGCCAAACATGCAATTATAGTTTTCTGAGTTTAAAATTGTGTTTGGCTATGTGGTGCACAATCTCTAAAATATAATTACTGAGGAACATAGTTTAATTTGTATCAGTCACAATTTATGGCTTGTCTATGTTTATAGGAATGATTATGGTTTGGAGCTTCTTGTGCCTTCCTTGATGCATAAAAAATGATTATCAAGCCTTTAGCAGCAGCCGCCTTCCCTGAGAATTGGCAGCATTGGGCCCTTTAATCAGGAACAAGATCCAACAGAGCTAACTCATGTAAATATGCAATCTCAGATCAACAGTTAACTTTTCATAATGAGACTGTTGGAAAGAACCTTAGTGAGACAGAGCACAAAGTGCCCACCTCACAGAATGCAAATCATGGTGACTGAGCATGGGAGGCTATGCTCACGCCTACAAAGTTTTGCCATATCCATGCAAGCCAGTTTCTGCCACCAAATATTGTGGCAGAAATATTATCATCCTCTTAATATTGTCATTGTTTCCAAGAGGCAATCATAGGACCAGTTGCCAGCCTTCTTTCAAGAGACCTCATGAGTAGGGACCCCAGGAGGATTTTTACAGGTGATCATTCATCTACACCACTGTCAACCATTGGTGACCTTGGACACATCATTCAGCTGCTCTGGCTTCAGGTTTCCTCATCTCTGTAAAGAGAAGTTGAAGAATATGACTTTTCAAGGACCCATAAGTCCACAAAGATGGTCAGTCTGTTTGAAAAGAGATATGTAATTATTAGAAAAACCTTGCAACTTGCAACGTGTGCACACACACAGCATTATGTACACATGCACCACACACTTACATACATACCATAATTTGGTTATGAAATATCAGTAGATATATTTCCTATATTCATAAGAAAAAAAAGGAATGAAGACAATGAGTTTTCAAGGCCTTCCACTTAACATGTCACCCAGAAGCAGTATGGTTGTGGAAGATTGTCAAAATCCTTTACCAGGATGGATGCTGGATGGAAAAAACATAAAATTTAGGAATCTACATAGCATATTGAGGGCCAGCCCCACCACTTTCTAGAAGTAATGCATGTGTCTGATCATCCGATGGACTGCACACCCTGTTCTTTGGTGAGTGGTTAATGTTTTATTTTTCACGAGGGCAAAGCTATTGAAGAGAGAGGGAAGAAAGTGTAAATGTACTTAAAAGGACACTCTACCCTGCACATCATTATGATGAGGCATTAGACAGCACTTCACAGGTGCAATGTTCTTCCCAGTGGTCACATTACTTTTGTATGGGCAAAATGTGTTGGCATTTGTCATCCTATATCCCAGAGTGGGTTAAAAGACTGAAAACACTTTCTTGCAGAATGATTATGTAAAAGAAGTGACTTCCCCATGAATCCCGAATAATAACTCCTTAAGGTGTTACTCAGGCAGCCACAGGAGTTCTAAGAGCAGAAGGAAAAAGTTGGGGTAGAGGAATAGATGGATCATCTAGAAGGTGACATTTGAGCAAAGACTTTGAGGGAGAGGAATACAGCCATGAGGATTCCTGGACAAGTGCAATCCAAGCAGCAGGTAGATCTAGTGCAACATCCTAAATGGGAACCTGGCTAGGAAGTCTGAGGAATGACAAAGCCAACGAAGCTGGGAGAGAAATTGAGAAAAGGGTAGAAAGATTTAAAAACAGTAACAGGAAATCCACATCACATAGGGTCTTAGACACTTCAAGGGCATTCATTTTCACATTGTGTAAGAAGAACCACTGGAGAGTTTTATACAGTGCGTGATGTGATCTTTCAGAAACACCACCCTGGCTGTGCGGTGCTGTGAGCCATCTGTAAGGGGGCAAGTACAATCACCATGGAGACCAGTGAGGAGACAAATGTAGTGGCCCAGACAGGAGGGATGGAAAGGAGGACTCCAATGGGTGGAGAGGTGGAGGCAATGAGGATCAGGTTCCGGGCGTATATTCTGAAGACAGAATGAGAGGACTTCCTGATGGCTTGATGTGGGTGATGAGATAAAAATCTAACTGATCCAGAGCTACTGGGTTGATCATAAGAAAGGTGGAATTGCCACTGAGTGAGATGAGGAAGAGTGAAAGCCCTGAGGGAGACGCCAAGGGACAGGTGGACATGCCACGTTTGAGTTGACACCCACACTGAATTCCAAGTTGATTGTTGGATGCACAAGTCTGGAATTATGTGCTTTACTTAAGTATTTCATCATCATAAGCTTATAGGTGGTATTTAAAGATAAAAAATAGAATTACCATATGGCCCAGCAAACTCTTCTGGGTATGCACCCAAAGGAAATGAAATCAGCACCTCGCCAGAGATATATCTGCACTTCCATATCAGCACTATTCCCAACATCCAAGATATGGAAGCATACCTACTGATGTGGCCATCCACAGGTGAACGGATAAGAAGTTATATTACATGCACACAAAATGGAATATCAGTGAGCATTCATAAAGAAAATCCTTCCCACTGCCACAAAGTGGACAAAACCCGAGGACACAGAAAAATTGCTTCCTGATCTCACTTACATGAGGAACATAGAAAAAGTCACAGTGCATAGAAATAAAGAGAAGAAGGGAGGTTACCAGGGATGGGGAGGTGGGAGGTCAAGGCGATGAGGTATACATCAAAGGATACAGAGTCATAGCCATGTAGGAAGCACAGGTCTGTGGATCTTAAGTACCAATTAAGATGATACTTTATAATAGGGGGTTGTGTGCTGAAAGTTTGCTAAGAGCACAGATTGTGTTTTCACAACACACACAATACACACACAACACACACACACACACACTATAACTTAACAAGGTGATGATATGCTGATTTGTTGTCTGTAGCAATCATTTCACTATGTGTATATATGTCAGTATGTGATAAGTTCTGACCATGTAACCCACCTTAAATATAAAAAAAAAAAAATTAAGAGACTTGAGAAAAATAGGAAGCCATTAGACTGGATGAGAGGACCTCAGAAGTGACTGTAGGAAGAGCCAAAGTACCAGCTGGGGCCCTGAGACTCTGAGGGCAGACGGCTCCGGGAGGAGACACCAGCAAAGGGCACCATGAACTACAGGCCACTGGAGGTGGAGGTGAACAGCAGAGGGGTCAAGTGGAGAGAAGGTTTGGGGTAAGAGGAAATAGCATGTCCACTGTTGTCCAGTGGTCGAATAGATGTGCTCAGAGAACTGTAACCATTGGATCAGACTGAACCCTAAGCCAGAGGACGAGGGCAGGAGCAATAGACAGAGGATGTGAAGAGGGAAGGAGGAGGGGACTCAGACACTGGGTCAAGAGCAGTGGTTGAGGTGAAGGGGAGAGGATGCTAGCTGCTAGGGAGAATGTGGTCATTGATTATTGTTTCTTCTGGTTTTAAGACGAAATAAGTAGCATATTTGGATGCTGGTGGGAATGATTAGGATGGACAAAAACTTTATGCAAAAGAGAGAAGGAAAACTGACTGGAATGGTGTAGATGGTTGATGAATCCATCTACAGTGTCCCCAGGATGTCACAGCGTCTGGGTGCAAAGGCTGGAAGACGTGCATACGGGGAGCCTCTGACTGACTTCCTTAATTTAATCCATACTCTATCCTATTTTCCACTCTGTTGTTCAAACACTGATTGTTCAGGGTGGAACCCACAGCTATTTTGGGGGTGATTAGGGGAAACCCTAAAATCTGGTTGGATTTTTCTATCAGTTTAAAACTAAATACGCTCTGTAGGCACAGGCACAATATACATGGTGGAAGAGAGAAATTCAAGGTCAATAAACTTCTCTAGGATTATGCAGCTGGGAAATTTACTCTTAAAAGCTATTTTAATTTCATAAATTCAAAACAATAAACCTGTATTTTGAATTGCATATGAGAAAAGAGTCGCCATGATGCTTTTAGTGGAGGGAAATCTGGAAGTCTTAAACTTCCTCTGCTCCAAAACCGCACGCTCTGGCCTCAGCATAGCGGCTCAAAGACAGCACAGGGAGAGCCAGGTTTTGTAGCTAGTAGCTGAAGTTACCAAAAGTGTGAATTAGAGTAATGTCAGTGGAAAGGAGCAACAACATCAGAGGAACTTCAGCTTCTGTCAAATGTGAATATAAGATGTATGGTGGTAGATCCAGGAGCATCGGAAGCAGGTGAGAAAAAGGCTTACAAATTCTCAGCTTGTCAATCCCTCCTGCAAACCTTCAGGAACAATCCACAAATTCAAGACACAATCTAATGCCTGCCCTGACATACTAGACTCAGCACCTGCTGTCATCTTGAGCTCCTGGAATCCTTCACTTCTCCACAGATTGTACTTCCTACAACCCAAAGCGTATAACTGTGCTTTTCTTACCAGGCTTTCCTGTCCAGGTCATGGTCTTCAATTCCAGCTCAACATCTCTACTCAGGATATTTAGTCTGTCTGATCCTTAGTTTCCTAAATTATGTAACATAAATAATAAAAATTCATTACCTAAGGTAGATACTTAAGGTGCATAATCTAATGTTCAGCACACACTCAATAGTTAATAGACATAATTTCTGGTCTCCTCAATTTCCCTTTCCTTGTAGGGCTTACATAATACACAGGTGTTGCAAATTCCCCATGAAGTGAGGAAAGATTTACTTTAAATATTATCAAAATGATGCAGATGAGCTGTGTTAAGAGAAAATATTAGCAATATAAACTTTCTGATCAGAAAAAAATGGAGGAAAATAAAATATGTGCAAAAATCTTTGCAGGTCCTCATTGTGTAACATCCCTCGGACACCCACGCTCCCAACAGCAGACTGCCCCACCTCTGCTGATGTGCTTAAGGCACACCCTGGAGGGCTTACCATGAAGGCAGGAGAGGAACTGCAAACTCAAAAATATAAGAACCTGAGTTAATTCAGTGTGGGAAACAGGCATTGCCAATACTCCCCAAACTTAGTGTGACCTGAGAGAGGGAATGACAGCCAACATAACCCTGGGTTGGCAGGAGAGCTCGGAATGGCAGTGATTTTATTACTGATATTGTGATCATTAGTTATTTTAGTAGTAAAATATTTAAGAGGGTTTTGGAGACCGACATATGTGTGTTGAACTTGACCTTGAAACAAATAAACTACCTAGTTTTGTGTTTCTCATCTGTAAAATCCTCTGTTTTCCTCTGCCTTCACTTTTAATGAACACTTATAAAAATAATCATTGTAATTCCTTTGGGTATTTTTCTTGGCATGGGGCCAAAGGTCAGAGCAAGCTCTAAGTGCAATGGATGCCAAGGCCTCCGGAAGCCCTTTTATCCAACTGGAGAGTGGGTTGCTGAGCACCCTTTCACCCTCACACCTAGGTTGGGGTGACTCTGAAGCAATCTACACTGTATCCAAGAGTCCTTCAACTGTGCACTGGTTGCCCATGGGTATGATTGCTAGATATCACATAATTTATTTACCGTCTGTCTTATTTTCCACTCCTCGACCTGTATTGCCTGGGATCGCCTACTGATATAAACAATTTGTCTCAGGGTCAGTTGCTAGGAGAATTCAAAACGTGACAGAGAATAGTATGTAACACCTGAGTGATTGCATGTCAGAGGTTTAGCACTCTTCTGGGCATATTATATCAGTCAGGTTGCACCAAGAGAATCAGAAATAGTAGGAGATATATATTAAGAGATCTATTGCAAGGAATTGACTTACTTGATTATAGGACTGGCTAGATAAGTCTAAAATCTCTAGGTCAGACTGTCAGAAAGGGTGGACTGGAACTCTCAGGGCAGGAGCTGGCGCAGTGGCCCAGAGGCAGAATAAAAAATAGTAAAGGCCAACAATGCTCATTTACAAATCCCCCATAACACTGGCCAAAGGGTTGACATGCACAGCAATAGCTCTGCTTCTGCCCCATTGTGATGTGTGCATCCTTCACTTGACACTAGCTATATCAGTGGCACTTTCTTCTCTTCTGCACTATTTTAAGACTTTAACTACTGGATGACTGCAAAGCATTTTATCATTCTTAAGTATCAAATTTTATTAACATCATCCCCTTTGGTTGAACATGTGGTTTCTTCTTACATTTTAATTCTTTGATGTACCTCCTTATATACAAAACGTTCTCCTGAATATTGTATTGTTTTTAAGAGAAGTTTCTGCTTATTAGTTACGTAGACTCTTACAACTAATTGTGCAAGAAAAGTTAGGTACATCACCTTCAATACCCATTGTATAGAGTGAATTAACCTCTCTTCTCTACACCCAGAATGGGACTATGGGTAGTATACTTGGGAGAATTGGTAAAAAGTCTCTGATACCACTTCTGGGTACATGATTCAGATGAAGATACCCCATTAAGTAAAGCTGGTAAAAGATTTGCAAAATACCTATTTAAAAAAAAATTGTGGTTACTGGAGTTTCTACCTTATTCTCTTTCCTTCCAGAATTTCAGTGGGATATGGGGGAATCGTTTATGTTATTTTTAAATCTAGAGAAGAAGAGAGAAAGATAGGCCAGAGGTTGTTGGACATTACTTGAGAAGAAGGATGTGATCAGAGTTACTCAAGGAAGGTTTTTCAGGTCATAGATCCATTCTGAGTCCTGGTATGGGGGGTGGTTAGATACATTTCTCTGTGTTAAGTTTTATAGAAATGTACACCAACCAAAGACAATTTGTATGGCAATTAAAAAGAAAGAAAAAAAGAGAAAAATGGGGGAAATAGATTGAGAGCCAAAAATAAAAAAAAAGAAATAAATAAATGAGGCTTGGAGGGGATTTAATACAGAAGGATAAAGACACTTAATCTTCTGAAAGTTTGATGCCACAATTTGGAGCACTAAACATTTCACATTTTTGTTCTAACTTCTTAGATTTAAGGCCCACAGTATTTTATGTCATCATTTACAACCCAATAGCAAAGATGATTTGACTTTATAAAAGATTCCTCTGAATGAAACAAAATGTTCCAGAGAAAAGATCAATCTTTCTATCTTGAGTATTTTCGATGAAGATTTATTTATATTTTTCATATTCATTTGCCAAGCTTTTTCCATATTTATGCTTAGCTAAATATTAAATCATGTAAAATATACTGTCTTCAAAAATTTCATGAGGAATTTCAACATTGCATTAAGAATATAGAAACAGTAGACATTTTATTCACCTTAATACAATGTCTGATCTCTACATTTTAACTCATTTTATAAATAATGGTGGACAGAGGCTGAGAGTCAATGGAGAGTTAGTTTTGGACCCAGGAGATATAATCCCTCCGTTGCCTCTGTCTGTCTTCTTAGATCAGCCCACTTTGAGTTACTGCCACATATTGGACCCAGCACAGATGATCTTTAATGATCTCCTGAAAACTGCCCTGCCCTGGTATAACATTGTCCTCGCCTATTATCAAATGGCAACTGCTAGCCAATGGCTCTGTGTTCCTGTTCTCCTATGTGTACGATGAGAGCCTTGGATAAACCCAGTTCTCCTCCTTTTCTGTTGTGTTGTTCTCACCAAAACCGTGAATGTGCTGAGACAGAGACTGACTGGAACAGCCCAGGCCCCAGGCTCCATTCCTGTACCCTAAACACTGTAAGGTTTTCACTACTTTAGGCCACAGGGTGATGTCTCCCTTAGCATGAAACCCAGGGTGGGCTGCTATCACGGGACCTCCTGCCGTGGTGACAGGGGGACATGTGCAGATGAGATTCCACCTGCCCTGCCCAGACAACTTCTCTCAGCCTAAAGGACCAGCTTGCTGTGAATCCCAGGCTTCTGTTGTTGGCTCTTCCTGCCTAAATGTCAGTAATAAATCTACCTGATGTGAACTGTGTGTGGGTATCCTGTTGCCTGGCCTGAGCAGAGCTGGTAACCGGTACACAGCGACCTGCACAATATGTACTTTCCTCTCATCACAAACATAGGATCTCTGAAATTGCTCCCAACCTCTGAGAATCATGGTACCAATGAGGTAAAATGCCTTGTCATTGTGGATCAAGCCACTCCCCTGTAAGGTGCACTTTTCTGTCCCCTGCTCACCCTTCCCACATGGCATTAGCTTCTGAAATTTTACATTAAATTCCTTGGAACCACTACTTCTTAACAGATCTGTTTTGGTGAGGGGAGAAGATGGATGAGCAGAAGACCAAGACCTCAAGGTCCAGTGGAGACTTAAGAGGCCATCAGTAACACGACTTTTTTCCTCCTGAGTTTAGAAAGAAACATTTAAAGAGACACAGGAATCAGTGAAATGGAAATCCAGATAATCAGCTTGAGAGCTAATTAACAGGACTGGAGGACATGGGCATGCATCTGCAGCTATTCGAGATCACAATAACTTTCCCCTAAATTGGACAGACTCAGCAACACAGATGGAACTCTCCAGGCCTCACCCACAGCAGAACACTGGGCAACAGAGCAGAATGTGCATGTTCAAAGTGCAGAGGGAGTGTGCCGCTCCAGGGATGCTCAGCTCCATCTAAAGAACTCAACAATCAGAGACAGCCCCTTCTCCCATGGGGAGGTATGTGTGAGAGTGGGAGGGAAAACCAGGAGTGGCTGCTTAGCTGAAGTCCCACCAAGGACAAACCAGATGAGAAGAACTGTCAAGCAAGGTTTTCTTACACAAAACACACACAGGAGAACACGTACCATGACACCTGAGCTTAAGGACAATATTCCTTCCAAAGGGCCACTTAGCTATGCCTGGCTGGCCAGGGGAATGTGAAAAGATTAAGAGTTTTGTCATCAGTCCTGGAGATTCAGAGTTTGATATTTGGAATTCATACTGGAGTTATTGGTGTCTTAGTGGCAGAAAAGTAGAAATCAACTCACTATGACACCCCCCCCACACACACACACACACTTAAAAAAAAGTCATTATTTCTCTGATTTTTCTGATTTGCAGTGCGGAGTGGCCAAGGCAGGAACCCAGGACCTTCCTGAGGTGCCTGCCCCCCATCCTTCTACTTCACTGAGGATGGCGGTAGCTCCCTTTGAACAGGGGCATGCAGACTTTTCCACCAAGTGTAGATTCCCACTGGTGGCTGAGAGTGGAGGGGTTAGTGGCTGTGGACTCAGCCTTAAAGTCTGCCCAAGGCTGTCATTCCTTTGAAGTCTCTTATTTCCTCTACCTTAAAAATTCATATGAGATTTGAACACTCTCACACAATACTTCCCTTTTTGCTTTGATATAAAAATGGAGTTTAAATTACCTACCATTAAGAAAATGTACACTTTCTGGAACAATGTGGTATGTTCTGCCCTTGGCCATGTGCATCTTGGTAGGTGGCTGAAGAAACCCCCAACCTCATTCCACTGTGCATGCTCTCAGGTTTGGGCATCTCTGTGAATATGCAACCTTCCGTCATTTATCCATACAACAAATACTTACTATGAAACAATTGTTTGCAAGGCCTTCTTATGTGTAAAATGTCAAAGATTTGAGAGTTAAGATTTCTAATACAAAAGTTTAGGATTTTCATTTCTATAAGAAAATGAATGTCAAAGTCTTTTTCCAGTTATTGGTAACACATGCTTAAAAGGGATTTTATATCACTATGATTGTTTTGATGGTTACCGTAAAAGTGCATTAGAAAGAAAGGCAAATAATATTGCTTTTTGCTTGAAAAGGAAGAAAACTCGCTAAAGCTTTAGTCATAAAAACAAAACAAAACAATTGTAACAAAAACATTCATTTGCCAGTGCTCTATGATCCTGACCTTTGTTAGGGTGAAGACCTTTGAGTTAAAAAAGTCTATTGCTTCATCTTAAATAATGGTACTTGTATGAATGACTTGGCTTTGCATGTGGTTGTGTGTGGTTGTATTCCGTAATTTTTGGATCTATTAATTATTGCTAGCCCACCATGATTGTGGGCTCCTTCAATCAGCAATTGTTCTATACCAATATTGACCAGTGGAAATATACTGTAAATCACATTTGTAGTTTTAATGTATCTACATTTTAAAATGTAAAATAAAAAAGTTATATTTTCTAAATGATAATATATCAAAAATATTGGCATTTTACTATTAAGTCAACATAAAAATATAAATGAAATATTGTATGTTTTTTGTTTGAAGTCTTCAATATCCAACATGTATTTTATTAATTTTTTTAACTTTTTGGTGGTTCTGGGGATTGAACTCAAGGTCTTGTGAATTCTCAGCAAGCGCTCAACCAATTGAGCTATATCTCCAGTCCCCCCAAAAGCATTTTATAATCACAACACATCTAAACCTAAACTAACTGCATTGTATGTGCTCAATAGCTGTACTGCTAGTGGCTACCATTGGAGAGGACAGATTGCCGGTGTAGATGCTAGAGCTACAGTTGAAACCCAGATACCTTCCATGAGGAACACATCAACATGGATTATTTTAATCTAAAATCAATCATATACATTGATCACAGGAAGCATACATTTTTTTTGGTGGTGGGGGGATCATGGATTGAACTCAGGGGCACTCAATCACTGAGCCATATCCCCAGCTCTATTTTGCATTTTATTTAGAGACAGGGATTCACTGAATTGCTTAGTGCCTCGGTTTGAACTTGACTGAGGCTGGCTTTGAACTTGTGATCCTCCTGCCTCAGCCTCCCAAGCCATTGGGATTACAAGCATGAGCCACTGAACCCAGGCAAAATGGAAACTTTCTAAATTTATTGATCAATTTATAAGCAGTATAAACTAAACCATGTAAAATTTGGAAAAAAAGTAATAGTTTTGAACATTAAAAAGAATAGGTTTGCAGTAGATTTTTATCCTTGTCCTGACTGATTTATTATTAGTAGAATTTTTAAATTATTTTTGTGGCTGAAAGTTTTTATTTTCTGTCTTCTCCATTATTATTGGGCAATTGCTCATTCTTAACTCACTGCCACAGTGTCATAGTCCTTAGAATAACAGGCACACACAGACATGAACTTATGTTCATATGGAAATGTTAATTTGGAACTAAAAATGTACAAAAAAAATAGTGCTTTTAGTGAATGAGGGATTGAAATATTCTCCCATGAATAAAAATGCTTCTATTCACGTTCTGTCCTCTGTTTACCTCAGGACAGTCCATAGTTAGAAGCCAAGTGAGGTCTCTGAAATGAAGAAGTGCTATACTACTTTTTTCAATTGTTTTAGGTGCAGCACACCTAAAAACATTGAGAAAGTTGTCTAAAATCCCTTGTACACCATCAATGATTTTTTAAATTATCATTTGACTTGTAAAAAGATTTAATTATTTCTCAAATTGTTAATTAGTTTTGGAAACAGAAAAGACCATGGGATACATAGAAGATTTGTTTCCAGAAATGAAATACCCACAAGGGTATTTAGTCCTTCTCTGAGAATTTCAACATATTATTCATTTAATCATATTACTAACATTGTCACTGTGAAGAAAATGTCAAGAAATGCCATAGTTGTTCACATTTCACACCACTAAGTGTGCAAGTGACATAAATCCATACCATCTTGAGAATGGGAAGACGTGTGAGATGTTAGTTAACAATAACAGTAAAATTATAATCCAGCATTTTTATTCTGTTAATAATGTGTTTTCAGTACTATAAAGTTACCAGGCACTCACATAGTAATGATGTCATATTAATCTCTTGGCATATCCCAAGTACTATGCTACCTAGTTTGAGTTCATTGTTATCTAATCCTCACTCTGACCTTGCAGAAATACAAGTGTATGCCACAGATGAGGAAGCTGAGGTATTGAGAGCTTGGTAGTTCTCTTATCAAGCACTGATGGACTAGGATGAAAGGAAACACTTCTCTCTGGGTCAGCTCCAAGTTCTTAACCATGGGGCTATTTTGTTAGTCAGCTTTACATTGTTGTGACAAGATATCTGAAACAAACTACTCTAGCAGGGAAGACTTACTTAAGCATAGATGCAGAGGTTGGTATCAGGAGTTACTTGGCCCCATTCCTTTGGGCCTGTGGTGAGGCAGCGCATCATGGTGGGGAGCACATGCAGGAGCAGAACTGCCCATCTCACGGTGGCCAGGAAGCAGAGAGAGGAAGGGACCTGGGTCCCAATGTCTCCCTCAAGAAGCCAACTTTTTTCCACTGATCCCCACCTCCAAAGGCTCCACCACCTTCCAAAAGTCGGGGACCAAGCCTTCCACACAAGCCTGGGAGGGTCCTTGAAGATCCAAACCACAATAGGCCTATCACCACATTTTGTCGGGTTTCGTTTTCTGGAGTAGACCAAAGAAGGTCGGTGACCTGGAAAGTTCACAGATCTAATTAGTACAAGCACAGATCCCCCAAACCATGTCTTCTGACTCTAAGGCCATGATTATTCAGAAATGATGTTCTGAGTTTAGATCCTTTATTACAGATTTTTTACCAAATATCAGTTGTTCTGAAGCAATGGAGAAACTATGGTTGGTGAATCATTATTCACAATAATCATGACTAGTAATCAACCTAAGTAGATATCGACAAATGTAACACATGAATGGATAAAAACAAAATGCTGTGTGTGTGTGTGTGTGTGTGTGTGCGCGCGCGCGCGTGTGTATGTAACAGAGACTAGAACTGTATTTGACAGCCTCTTGGAAATGGAGAATATGGGGACATGTTGGTTAAATGGTATAACAGTTCCAGTTACGTAAGATGAGTAAGTTCTGGAGATCTCCTGCATTTTATGGCCACTTTACAATAGTTAATAATACTGTGTTGTATACTTGAAATTTGCTAAGAGAATAGGTCTTTAATGTTCTCACCACACACACATGTGCACGCACACACAGTGACTATGGGGGGTGATGGATGTATTCACTTGATAGTGGCCATCATTTCACACTGTATATCTGTAATCAAAGCATCCCAAGGTAAACCTTAAATGTATACAACTTTCATTTATCAATTATTTCTCCATATTAATGAAGATAAACCATCACTGGGCTTACTTCTCACATAAAACCCCAGCTACCAGTTATCTGGACAGAGTCTGTGGTCTCTAGGAATGGGGCCGCAGGAGGACGTCCAGCAATACCCTCCTGGCTATTTTCCCAGCCTCCTTCTGAGGACCATCTGTTCTCATTCACATCCTTCAAAATGCTGCTTTTACTTTCCAGGGTTTGTCCATTGCCCTGACTATTCTTGGCTTACACGACCCCATGCCTGAACTCCTGCTGTGGTCCTCTACCTGTAGTGGCTGTGCAACCAGAAGCCTTGGGCTTGAAGTCTATTCTGCTACTTCAGTCTGTACTTTCGGGTTTGCAATTAATGCCCTGAGCACCCCAGTCTCCTCCCCCCATTTTCCAGTTCTAGTGAAGGTGTGCCAGGTGTGGAAATGGAATAAATAAAGAGATGAAAGTTGACTCATTTGTAAACTGGACGTCACTTCATGTTAGTCATCGCCAGGCCTGTGTTTATTCCCAAATCTCTGTCTTAACCTTGAGCAAATGTCTTTATATTTATGCACCAAGCAAAATTCCATCGATCCCTCCAGTAAATGTAATCTCATTTACTTCTGCAACCTACACCAAAATTAGCCTTTCCCTGCACCTATTGTGCATTCTGCAGCAGTCACCTGCACACAGCTATTCCTCCTCCTCTGATTAGCATCAGCCAAGTCCAGCCCACTATAGTGTCAGCTCAAGGGCTTAGACATCCAGGCTGACTCAGTCTCATGAAGGCTGGCTGGCCTCCTATGGACGGACAGATTGCTATTTAGGTATGAGGCCTT
Source organism: Urocitellus parryii (assembly GCF_045843805.1). Lineage (NCBI taxonomy): Eukaryota > Metazoa > Chordata > Mammalia > Rodentia > Sciuridae > Urocitellus > Urocitellus parryii. The sequence continues at coordinate 137,924,259 of NC_135540.1, forward strand.
GAGCAGATACCCTGCTTTCTGAGGCCAAAACACTCCAACCATAAAACAGAGATAATAGCTATGTAATAAGGGTAGAAGGCCCAGCCAAATAAAAGCAAGACAAAAGATGAGCTCGCCCTCCCTTCCCTGAGCTTTACGCCTTCTCAGTCCTTATTTCCCTGATTTATCCGTCTCACTTCCCTCACCCAGTGGACCAGCAAGTCTCCTGTGTTGATTTCCAATGAACACAGTGAATCTGCACATCTCTCAACAGCTCCTCACCACCCTCTGCCCCAGGTTCCAGCTGCCATGAACTCTCACTGGACTCCAACAGTACTCTGCATTCTTGCTCCTCTAGGGTTTATTTTCATTGTAATAGATGAATGAAATCATGTCACATCCCGGCTCAAACTCCCATACAGGCCTTTAGTCACACTGTAAACAAAATTTAAGCTCCATTGCTCAGGACACCTTCCTATGTGGTCCGCCCCCGCTGATACCTCTAGCTCCACTGTGTACCACGTGGTCCAGGCAATTCTGACCACTAGACATACAGCTGGGCCATGATCCACAGATACAGTCCTGCCTCGTGTCCTTTCCCTCCCAGCTCCCTGTGTTTCCTCTTCATTGTTTTCCCGGTCCCATCCTTAGTTCCATGTGGCATTCTCAAAGCTTTCTGCCTGGGAGAGACAGAAATCAGTCTGCCACTAGTCATCTATTTACTCTCCTTTATTTATTCTTCGTGGCATTTATCTCCAAGTACAATTTTATACTCTTTATTTGCTTACTTAGTATTTGTTTGCTGTACTAAAAAAAACAAAATCTATGAGAATAAAAAACTGTCTTTAAAAACAGTGACACTAAATTGGCTCAGAGTGGGCGTTCAGTAAATATTTGTTAAGTAAAAAACAATACCAAAGGTGTACCAACAATACCATAATGCAGTTTGATAGCACTCAGTGCTTTACTAGGCATGTCCATTCTGAGGTCTGTGTTCCTCTTTGCTCTGGTAGGGTAGGAACTGTGGTATGTTCCTCTGACATGTGTGGCATGCATTAGATAACCACTAAATATGTAATGGTAAAACAGCATTTACCCATTGTCATGCTTTCTATCACTTGAGTCTCAGCCATCCAATGAGAGAGTCAGAAAGGCTGCTATTACTTTCATTTCACAACAGCAAAAGAGAGAGAGAGAGAGAGAGAGAGAGAGAGAGAGAGAGAGAGAGAGAATTTTCAACCCATAGAAAATGAAAGACAGGAAGGGAAATGCCAGATGAGGCTGGAGACATGGACTGCATCCAGATCGGGGAAGCTCTTTGAATACCGTGCTTTGGACGTTATCCCATATTATGTTGTAAGACAGTTGCACACATTACCAATGTAATAATCACATTAAGTTTCCTATGTCATATAACAGTCCCGAGTTTAAACTTTGCAGTTATGTCATCCAAATAATCCATTCAACTGAAGAATTGGCAGATTTCTCATCTATTCCATACTGGGTGGCTAGCCAACTTCTTTCTCCATTTAATTTACATGAAATACTCAGTGGTTTCCATCTGTGAGAGGTCTAAAAATTTAAATCAGTTCAGAGTATCCTCTTTGATAAACTTCTATTAATGATTTACTTAATCACATATCCATATAATTATTTAATTGATTATTTAAGACCTATCATGTGCCAGCAACAGGCTAAAAGTCAAATATTCAGTCTTCAAATGGCTTTTTATAAAGATGTGTATGTGTTTCTGTATGTGTATAAATGAAAACTTCAGGAATAAAAATTTTACTTCAATAGTCATAGCTATCTATCACTCCTGGCATTGGACAAATTGTAGTTTTAAAAAGTAATTAACTTGTTTCTTACATAATAGTTCATGGAAGGCTTACTCAGCAGCAGGTATAAAAAGATAAGCAGGATCCCCTGAGCTTCAGTGCAGGCTTCCTGCATCAACGTGGGTAGGAGTGCAGGATGCTCAAAGGGCAAGGTCAGCACAGGGTCCTCACAACAGCCTCGAGCAGGTGGATCCTACCTTTGTCATCACCTTCACTTTAAAAATGAGGAACCTGAGAGTCCCTGGTGTAGCAGGAAGCCAAAGATGACACCATTAGTAAATGGCAGGGCCAGAACCTGAGTGTGACTTGCAATTCCAAAATCAATTCTTCCTCCTTCCTTTTTACCGCCCCTCCCCTCTCTTCCCTTTCCTTCCTAAATAGTTCAATCCAAGAGCATCAAATGGGACAGAATAAGATTGTCTTTTACATCTGGTTAGGGAGAGCCATGTGCCCCAGAACAGGGTTTTGAAGCAATGACTTGTTTCGCCTCCATGAGGTCTGAGGCCACCACAGAGAGCAATCAAAGACCAGAGACAGTAGCTGGGTTCCACGAACACAGGAGACTGGACTGGTTTTCATGAGCACATGAGGTTGCAGATGACTTCCATGTAGTTGACATCCATGAGTGCATGAGGTGGTAGCTGTTTCTGTGAAGCTGGGTTCCATGAGCTAAACAGGAAGAAGCTCTATTGCCGTTTATGACCTGACTTGGACGATACATAGCATTGCCTCCACAGACGAGGGAAGAGAACACAGACCCCAACTCTGAACAGAAGACTAGTCAACAACTGGTTGTAAGAATAAGTGGATTGGAATAGTTTTCTGGAGTTATCTTGGAGAATCTGAGCTTCCCCAGATATAATGAGAAACAATCATTGTTGAGATGTTCCTTCTAAAATAATATAATGTAAAATTATAATCATGGCAATATTAGACAAATCTCAATAAGGGCACAAAAAAAAAACTGGCCTGTAGCCTACATGTAGGTCAAGAGCATGAACTTCCAGGAAAGATGAATGGATGCTGCACAAAGACATAGATTAACGAGATATGACCATTAGCAGCAACCTGTGATTATGAACTAGATAGACCCTTTCACTATCAAGAATATTATTAGGACATTCAGAAAACCTTAATTTAGTTTGAAGATTACCTGGTCATAATGCATCAGGGTTGTTTTTCTTATTTTGATGATGTTATTATGACTATGTGGAAGAATGTTCTTGTTTATGGTAAATAAATATAGTGTTCAGAGGAGATAAAACATCTGGTCAGTAACACCCACAAGTTTTTTCTTCCATAATTGTGATTTTTTTAGCAAATTTGTGATTATGTAATAAAATACATTTCCCCATTTTTGTAAATTATCAAAGCAATAAACTGGATATCCAAGTCTATAACCATCCAAACCAAGTAGACTATTGCAACTATCTCTGTTTAAGTCAATTGAAAGTGTGTACTGAATCCTCACTTCCCTGAGAATATACAAGGACCAAAGAAAAGGGGAGAAATTAAATCAAAACCTTAAAGAGTGCATTGTTTGCTTTTGCTTTTTAGTTGCTACTAGCTGACTTGTTCTCCTATAATAAAAAATAACACTTGTTTCTTTAATAATTGACATGTTGTGTTGTCAGATCACACAGATGGTGTAGGATGATCCATCTAGATGTGCTGTAATGCAGTCTTGCTGAAGGATCACACAGAGGCAGGAAGCTTCAGCAACTTATCCTTCCGTGTGATGCTCTACCTGGGAGCTCTGGCAGTTCAAGTCAAGATTATGCTTAGACTTTTTCAGCCCTTGAACAACTCCTTGGTACTATAGTTGAATCTTGTTCTTAACTGTACCTTAAATTATTTGTGCTTATAAAGACACAAAATCTGCTGGTTATGATTTAAGAAAGAAGAAAACTTTACAGAGAATTGAAGATTCTTTGAAATATTAACAGGAGAATGATTTTAAAGCATCAGCTCTAACTCATTTATTTTTATTTATTTGTTCTCTATCTTACATGCATTAGACATCTGCCTAGAAGCTGAGTAGCAGCCACCCTGCTTTTTGTTATTTTTTCCCTTAATGTGACATCGAAAGCAGTGATCCACATTGAATGTGGTTGTTAGAGCTGTCATTTTCATACCTAATAGCCCACCTCCTCTCAGCTCAGAACCCTCTTCCAACACAACCCTTACTACTAATTCAAACTTGCCTTCCCCAATGAGCCTCATCTCCCAACAGTTCCTTTCCTTCCTTTGAACACGTGTCTCCTGTGGACACCTGACAGATATTACCAGCATGAGAGTGACTTGCTCTCCAGCTTTGCTACCCAAGCTGGCATCCCCCAACCACGTGGACTGTAAACTTAAAATTCTTTTAAATCATTATTGTGTTTATTTTAATTTACACATAATATCTATTCCTATTTATGGGTTAAAATTAAATGAAGATAAAATGTTTCCTAATCACACTTGTCACATATCAAGTGGCCACATGTGGTTAGTGTCCAGTCCATTTTATTTACCTCTGATTTTTTTTATTTACTATATATAAGGGGGACAGGAAGGGTAGCAGAATAAAATAGACACTAGTATTGGTGTATGTGTATATGTGTCTGTATAACCAATGTGATTCTGCAACCTGTACACTTGGAAAAATGAGAAATTATACCCCATTTGATTCAAATGTATGGTATGTCAAGATCATTGTATTGTCATGAGCAATAAATAATTAAAATGTATGTATATATATATATATATATACATACACACACACTTACAAACACACACACATATGGTACAATGTGATGCTTTTATATATGTATACATCATGGAATTATTAAATTATTAGAAACAAAATCTGTCAGTGGGGTATGAACAATGAAAACTATTCATAGGAGGGGATACTATGCATATTTAAAATAAATAAAAGAAATACAACATATTTCAGCATAGAAAGGAGTAAACATGTACACTGTTGGGTAGAAAAATAAAATGTTGCTCACAAAATGATATAATACAACAAACATTAAAACACACACAAACAACACTATAACTTTTATATATGTGATGTCCTAACTATAAAAGGTATAGGCAAGAAGAACACACAACAAATTTGTGTTCCTGCTGTCTCTGGTAAAGGTCATAGGGAGAGCAAGGGGCTAGGAAAATGAATTATGGGATATGAATAGTATTTGTTAAAGCAGTCAATAGTATTATCTATACGAAACATTTGAAAATACATAGTGTGGTGTCAACATACCTTATATACAATAAAGATATGATAAATTGTGGTATAAAGCTGTATTAAGAATTGTAATGCAAATAGTAATAATAAATAAGAGAACTCACGTATAATGGCATAATTTGGCGTGAACATACTTTATATACAGAGTTATGAAAAAAATAGTGTTGTGAATGATTGTAATGCATTCCACTATTGTCATGTATATAAGGAAAAAATAAAAAATAAAAATACAGAGTGGATATACCACAGATTGCCAGTGCTAGTAAGGGGTGAGGGCAATCAGGTACCTATATTGTGTCCAGGTCTGAACTCTCTACTTCCAGTCAGCCTTCAACCCTCTCACATCTAAAGATGGTAGGCTGCTCCATCAACTGCTCAACACATTTTTTTTCTCTAGTCAAAAACCATATTACTTTCATTTAAAGAGAATGGATGCTCTAAAGTTTTAGAACATAGTAAGATAGGACTGTGAAGTCCTCAGTTAATGGTTCTTAAGTGTGCCCCTAGGAACTGCAAAATCAGCTTCAACTCAAAAAGTGCTAGAAATGCAAATGATTTCACCCAAATGCCATTTCCAAGATGGCTCTCCCACCTTTCCTCTGCAGAGAGAACATTTTGTCCTCTTGCCCAGGCTTACCGCAGATCCAGAGTGTGGCCCCAAGTGGAGCTGCCAAGCCCTGTGAGGTGGAAATCATTCATGCCATCGTGATTCTGTTTCATCCACATCCTCCAAAAACAGCAGCTTCACAGAACCTGATGTGTAAAACCAGGCAGGTAAGGTCCTCCAGGGTTGGATATTTGTGTCCAATCAAGGACAACTAGGCAGAGGTACATTTTGCCTCATGGATACAGATGCTTAGTAAAATGATCTACTGCCAACATTTTAGTATCAGGCATTTCCACACAGAAATTCAGATTACCAGACTCGTGGACATTGGAAAAAGATGGATGCTATTCCTATGTGGTAAGTGGGCGGTCTCTCCTTTGCCTCAACCCTCACCCTCCCATATAAACTCGGGATTTTCATCTGTTTACCTTTGCTGCCTATGTCTGCATTTGGTGATTTGATTTCTGGGTAAGCCTGCCAAGTATGACTCAGCTTTTACCCACGAACTCCTGCTCCTATTTTATTGGAGTTTCCTTAGAACTCAGATGTATTAGAACCGGCCAGGTTCTGGATGACCTTTGAGTGGAGAGGTGGAAGGATTATCACAGTTCTCATGCTGATGGTATTCACCACAGCAGGGAAGCCATGAGGTATACCTTCCCCAGATGCCTTCTGAGTCACTGTGCACAAGTCCTGTGCTTGCCAGATAACTTAGTAAATAATTTATGAAATTCTTCACATTAATAAAATTTCCCTAAAGTTTTTTTTTTCTTCTCTCTCTCTCTCTCTCTCTCTCTCTCTCTCTCTCTCTCTCTAATGTTGATAGGTTCTGCTTGGAAGTGCAGAGAACTGCCCCAGGAAGTAGACTGCCCCAAAGCCACTGTCCACTCACACCTCCCTGTCATTCAGGCTGACTCATTTCCTCTCATTTCTCCCACTGCACTGTTCTCCAATCACCTTGCAGACAGAAAGATAAGAAAGGGGCTCCAACGCCACGTGGACACTGGTCACTTCCATCTGGGCCTCTAGACCTCTCCCGAAACATGTGAAACAGACATCCGTGTTTCTTCTCATCTCGAGCTGGAGATTCAAATGATAGTTCACAGATTTTAAACATGGTCCCCGCCAGCCCCTGTAGTCTTTCCCTGTAGAAAGATGGTGACCCCATCTTCCTAGACTGAATTTTGATTCAATCAAAATCTTTGGAATCATTCATGACTCCTCTCTTCCTCTCATTTTCCACATCCTGTTCATCAGCAAATCCTTGGTCCACACCTTCAGAATACTTCCAGAATCCTATCATATCTCACACCTGCACTCCACTTCCTGGTCTAAGCCAGCCTCATCTCTTATCTGAAAGACTGGAACTATCTCATCCCTTCTCTTCCTACTTCTGCTCTTGTTTCCTGAGTCCCATCCTGTATGTCCCCATCAATCAGAGTGATTTTGTTTTTTTTAAATACAGATGACATCTCACTATTCATGCATCGCACCTGCATTTCCCTCCAATAGCAAGCCTACAATTTTATAATGGCCTCAAAGCCAGATGACCCAATCTTTGGTCTCCTCCCTTATTGTACCCTTTAATATTCCCCCTTCTCACTCCATCCACCTCCTTGTGGTCCCTGGACACCTCAGAGTGTTCTTTTCTCAGATATCTGCATAGCTAATGATGTCAGTTCCTCTTTAACCAGATATCATTTTCTCCTTGAGGCTTCTGTGCCTACCCTCTTTAAAATTATTCTTCAAGTGTCTCTGATCTGAATCTAGTTCACTTCTTGACTTAGCAACTTTATCTTTGTACCAAGTTGAAATCTAAAATCCTTCAAAAAGGAAGAATTTCACTATGTTAGACACCTGAGATGATCAACTTATGAAAATCCTTGTTTTGACTCACAGTTTTTTGAGTTTCCGTCCAGGATCAATTGCCCCAGTGCTTCTGAACCTATGAAAACCAGCACATTATGGCAGGATAACAGGGCAGAACAGAACTGCTTACTAATGACCAGAAAGCCAGAGGGAAGGGCCCCGGGTCCTCCTAATGACCGGAAGACCCCCCACTAGGCCCTGCCTCTCCGAGTTTCCACCACCTCCCATCCCAGGTCCTTAGGCCTGGAACAACGCCTTTAACATACAGGTCTTTGGGGAATACTTCAGATCCAAACTGTGGCATTCTGGCCCTTGACCCTCAAAGATCTCACATGAAAAGTGCATTTAGCCCACTCCAGAGCCCTGAAAACTTAACTCTTCCAGCACTTCTCAAAAATCCAAGTACAAGGCTTCCCTTGAGATTAAAGTCCAACTCATCTCTGAGTATAATCCAAAGAAAAGTACTTGCAAGATATGTTGGTGGGACAGGCACAAGAAAAGCTTTCCAATTCCAAAAGGAGGAATAAGGAATTGGAACAAATCAATAGAGAACCCCAACAGGGCAAAAATTACATTCTAAGTCTCCATACCCAGCATCTGGGGCACTCCATGACAGCATTTGTACTCCAAGAGTTTGGACAGCCCCACCCCTACTGGTTGGCTGGTTGAGGTCCACAGAGTCTCACTCTCAGTAACAATATCCTGTGTCAGCAAGTTTGAGTCACTATAGCATGTATCTCAAATAATCAACTTATACAAGTAAAAGATTCATTTTGGTTCCAGTCTATAACTGAGTGGCCCCATTCTGTTTGGACCTGTGGAAAGACAGCAAGCACATCATGGTGGCCAGAGGTGGCAAAGCCAACAGCTCACCTTGTGCCCGGTGAATTAAAAAGAGCATGAGGAAAGGGGATCCCAGGATCCCCTTCAGTAGTATGCCACACATGACCAAAGATCTCCCACCTGTCTCACCTCTCAAAGGTTCCAATACTTCCCAGTCACACCAGGCTGGGGACCAAGGCTTCACCACATGGACATTTGGGTGACATTTCAGGTCTAAACTAAAATACATCATGTGGCTACTCATAAAGTTTTATATTTTAGAACATTTAAAACCTCATATTCTTGGATTATGGATGCTTAGCCTACATAAGCATTCATGTTTATACTTACATTTAATTAATTGCATATATAAATTTGTTTTATATATTTTACCTATTCCAGACTTTACTAGAACATTTACTTGCAAATCATGCTCATTGTCTGTTTCTCCCACCAGAATATATAAGCTTCACCAACAGTACTTTGTATTGGTATGTTCCTGCTGAATCACCAAAGCTGAGGACAGGCTTCAACACTAGGAAGGCTCTTAGAAATTGAATTAGCCACCTCCAGCCACAACCCATTGGCCAGAATCCAGGGGTCCAGTTGACTGCAGGGCACCCTGGGTAATGCAGAAGGCAGAGAGTGCAGTGCTGAGCGCCAAACCTCTCCACCACGTCCAGCTTCTCTGTCAACCCAGCAACCTGTACTCTGTGCCAGAGCTGCACCTAAGTGTTCTGGCCACGTTCCATTGCACTTCCAGCAACACAGCTTGACCTCATCTGTGCACTTGTATGGAGGCTCTCTGAGGCTAGACATGTTTGTCATGGTGCTCCTCACCCTTGCCACCTTCCAGTCAGAGGAGGGGTGGTGCTGGTAACCAGGCCAGAGCAGACAGCTTTCCTTCCCCCACTGTGCGGGAAAGTGCCGTTTCCTTCTTTAAATAAAGACAAATTCATTTCTTAGGAGAAATTTGGCAGCACCCCAGCTGCTCCCACAACGGAGCCTCTTTGCCATGCTGCATGGCTCCCTCCCACCTCAGGACTTCCTCAACCCTGAAACTACTTCTATCAACTTCCTGGCTTAAAGCAAATAGGCTTGCCTGAGGCACACCAAACTTGAAATTCACCTGTGGGACAGAGTGCAGACGCTAAGACCAAAGACTCCCCAAAATTATAGAGCATTCCTACACAGAGGCATGAAAGAAGCAGAAAACATTTGTATTCTCTGGGAATATTTATCACTTTTCAGTAATCCCAAATTTCAAGTGGCACCAACATCTCCCTTGAGGTCACCCACAGAAACTGGCACAGGCACATAATATATTCTTATTGAATGACTCAAATAAATGCTGGTCTCTTTGTTCCTATAAAAGCATAATCTGATTCACCTGTGAATAAGTTCTACAGATAAATACTATCATTCTATACGCAGATATGGAAGCAGGGGTTCCCAGAGGTAGAGTGACTGGCATAGGGCTGCAGAGGGAACAGGAATATGGCTGACAATGGGAACAGGTCTTTCTAGAGCCAGGTTTTCCACCCCATCCCAGGGCTTGGTGAGTTGGAGTGAGCTCCTGGCCAAGGCCCGTGAAAGCCTGCAGTTTGTAGCCATTGCTCAGAATACTACAGTTGATCAGAGTTGTGAGGTCCTTTGATGCCTTCACAACACACACAAACAAAGGACTCATAAACTCTTCAAAGCCCCTAAGCAAAAAGAGAGGTGGCAGGGGGGTCTCCCACTCTACCTTGTGAGCCCTGCTCTTTTAGATCCATTTCTGCTATCTTCAGAGAGATTAATAGAGTCTCTGTGGATCATGGGAGTCACTTCTGGTTTACCCCTTCCACACGCCCATCGTTATGAGTCCAGTCTTTAATCTCTTTTAGACCTCATGTGAGTACTCTGCCAAAGGACTCCTATCTTCTCCATTCTTCAGTTGTGTTTAAATGACTTCCTTACAGTCAAACTTACGAGGTATCCAGGCGAGAATTCGATCCAGACCTTTCTGACTGTGGAGACTGAGATTTTAACCTAAATGCTGGAAATCATCACAGGTGGACATAACCATGCACAAAGAAATGAGCACAGACATCCCAGCATTGTCTTTAGAGGTCAGCTTGTTACTGGCCAGAAGATTCCTCTAAAGGATTTGTGTAGTGAAATGGAAGTATGTGCCAAGGTGCATGGAGAAGGCTGCTTCCAAGAGAGGAAAATGGCCCAGGGTCTCCATGTGGGGGGGTTATATTCAGTTTGGGAAGCCCCCTCCTTCTGTATTATGTACTATTCCCTGCATGGCTTAATGTGCATGTGCCAGTTCTGCCACGTGGGAAACTTTTCCAGCATAGACCGTGTCCATTTTCTCCATATTGGAAGGGAGCTGTCTGACCTGAAGGCCATCCCTGGATGGTGTAATGGCCAGCGGGGTGCAGTGCAGGGGCAGAGCCTGCATTCCCTTTCCCCACCTACCTTGCTTATGTCTGAATTAGGAATATTAGGAAATAAAACTCACTGCTTCTAATTCCCCTGCTCACTCCCAAGAGTGTGCCCAGTGTAAGGATCCGCCAGAGGTATGTCAGGGAAAGAAGAATGCCAGCCAAGTAGAAACTGGTCACCTTTGCAAACTGGTCCCAGACTATCCCTCTACTAATCCCTAAGGTGCACAGCTTCCCGAGCAATCATTTCATTATTAATGTCCCCATTTCCTCCTTCTTCTTTCACTTATTCTGCTGGTTTTCTAGTGACAGGAGGAGGAAAAGAAATTGACATTTACTGAACATCCATCGCTACCTGAAGCTTTACATATTACCTCAATTAAGAGCCTTTGGGAAATGCATGATTGTCCTCATTATACAAAGGAAGGAACTGAGACTCCGAGAATCAATTCCATGGAGCTCACATAACTAGTCCATGTCAGAGAAGGAAGAAAACCCAGGGATGTGTGACCCAGGAGCCTGTGCTCTTTCCTTTATGCTTTGTAGAGGTATTAAGCTTTCTTGAAAAAGTAAAAAAAAAGAAAATTTATTTTTAAAACTACTGACTACAATAAAGCATTGTTAAAGCTTTTGACCTGAAGTTTCACAATCCATTCTCACAAAACTCTCCAAGTGGATTTTATCATCTTCCACATAGTGACGGAAGATGAAGATCGGGTTACTTTAGTCACTTAATACAGCTCATGCAGCAGGAATGTGGCAGAGCTAGAATTCAAAGCAAGTAGGCTTATCCCAGCACTCAGGCTCCCATGTATTGGGAGAAGCTCTCTCCAGAAGCCCCTGCACATCACCTACCTAGCACAATAGCCTGCCAAATAAAGAGACTAGTTCAAAGCAACTTTTACCTACACTCTCCTAGGACATCAAAGGAGCCATTTCTCTGGAGAAAAAACAATTATGTACTACAATATGTGCTTGTGTCCGTGTCTGGTTTGGTATTTAAGACAGCCAAATAAAATATAGCTTTGAAAAACTGTTATGTTAGGACAAAGGTCTTGTAGGTGGAAAAGACATAACGTCTATTCAGGAAAAAAGATTTTGATAGTCGTCACTAAGCCTGCCTTTGCTGCGAACCATTTCTTGTGTCCCTGTGAATTCTTTGTTTTTGCAAGTTGGGAATTATTCTAGAACATACTTTGCCAACTAGATAACCTGCTGGCTCTATGCTTGCTAGGTGTTCAGTTCCATAGATAACACCCGTGTTCTTTATGTTCTGCTTGATATTAAATTGAACCACGGAGGCTCTATTCTACCCATGTTAACAATTCCCCTTTCTGATTACTATGAAAAGATTATTTGGACCATCCTTGGATATATGCAAGGGAGAATCCTAAGATCAACTCCAGACTTATCAAATGAAGGAGTTGTTACTAATAGGTTTATTTAAGTAACTCTTTTCCAGAAGAGCTGAGCCAAAATCAGTAGAGAAGGAGACAAGAACCAATGTAATGCACAAGAGCATTCATGTGCAAAACTTTGTAAGGCTTGGGAGCAGTATGGCCACACAACAGGAAATATTCAAAGAGATAATCAGAGTAAAATAGTGGAATACAGTGAAGCAGAATGGTCCAAGGAAATGGCCGCTGAGTGGGGAGGTTCCTCTGGGAGATGCAGACAGCGGCAGAACTCAGTCGGCAGCTGACGTGGTGAGAGGGCACTGTGGGCATGATGGGGGCTCACGGTTTGTCTTGGGTTAGAGATGCCTGGGTTAGAGATGATCTGAAAAGTGAATTCAGCATTCACTTTTCAGATCAGAATCATCCTAGTAACTTCTCTCAGAGTGACACATCTGGGAAGGAGAGAAAGGAAAATTCTAAGGATGTGGGGCAGGCAAGGAGTTGGGGGGGGGGGTTGATCATCCATCCATGTGGCTGAACATTCTTGCCCTCTAGCTCCAAAATGGGACAGGCTCCTGTATAAAAGGAGGTCTGCAATCATTGGTAGATAAAGGACTCTCATTTTTATTAGTTGTATCTCTGAACGAGACTTTTTCTCAAGTTATAGGCCCTAAATTAATGATTTTCAAAACAATTTCTTTCCAATTTAATGGTTAAATTGGTTTACCTTTTTAAAAAAATTCTTACCTTACTGACGACACAATAGTTCTTAGTGGTTAGAACATTGTCCCTAGAATTACAATGACCTGGATGATATCAGTCTCCATTTGGATATAAATATGGCTTGTGGTCCTGACAAAGTAATTTTCCTTTCTAAGTTCAAGTTTTCTCTATTGTCAAAAAGAAAATAAATATCAAAATTAGAGAGATGTGTCAAACATTGAGATATATGTAAAACACCTATCATGGTGTCTGACATATTAAACTTTGAATAAACAAGGAGAGATTTTTATACTCTAAGATGCCTTTGAAAATGTTATCAAAAGTATTTTGTATTGTTGGTGGTGCTGATGATGGGTAGTTTGTTTGCTTTCTTTAGTAAAGTACTGTAAAAACTATATCCAGTTGCAGGCAAAAATAATAGCAAAATCACCCTATTATGATTTCTCAGTATCAGAAATTAGTCTAATTTGAAGGCCCTTAATTCTTACACCACCTCACCAATTTGGAACACAGTGATATAGCACTCTATAAGACAGCCCCCAAACCCAAACTCAGACAAAAATCACTTCCCCTAAAATCGGAAATTATTTAAATAAAACCATGTTTGAAGATGAATATTTGTCTCATGGAGCTATAGAATGTTCACTTATATATAACCATATACTGCATGATGTTTTAAACAAGCATATGTTAACTAAATTGTTATTTCTTTTCATTATTAAAAGAGTTAAGTTTGCACAATACTTATGTGATCATGTATACTATGGCTTTTGGAAGTCCCTTTTTGCAAGTTCAGTCAATTTGAAATCATGCAACGTATCATGAGTTACATGAAGCAGAAGTGGACCTTCAGCGCCCAGGGGAAGGGTGTAGTTCTGCTGATGTAATCCAGCAGCAAATTTGGTCCTGAGCTTTCTGGTGTCCAGGGCAAAAAATTTATAAGTTCAAGTGTATGATTTTCATTCCTAAAAATGAAAGAGATTTTAATACTGAGTTTTTTTCTCAGTGATTTCATACATGAGAATTTCTGTAGGGCATAGAAAACAATGGATAATAAGAACAGCAGCTTGGGGCCTTATTAATGTATCTGAGTCCCCCCCATTGCTGATTTTTGGCATGCATGAAAATGCTGATAAATTGAAGGCATGGACCATGGAAATCTATTTTTATTTGCTTTATGGTGAGACACATATATATACACACACACATCACTGACATATATATATATATATATATATATATATATATATATATATATATATTCACATCTATAATAGGCAAATATCAAGTGAGTTATGTAACCTTATAAAACTTAATCTACAACTCTAAGAGTAATGTGAAGAATCATCCGAAGAAAAAAAGGAGGCTTGGAAAGGTAACTTGAACTTAGAAGAAAATAACATCATCAACAACAATAAAATCCAGCCTTGATCCTAAGAGCACTTGTGGGGATCCCATGCCACAGGGAGACTGCCCTCTGAATCCAAACCTGCTCAGGTCTCCCTCAGGCATGGGATATGGGGATGTTGGAAGAACCAGGAAAAATCTTAAAACACAATGTAAATTTTAGTGGAAGTTGACTCAGTAATTATAATGAAGGAACTAGATCTGCAAGCACTAACACATACTTAGGAAATGTTATATTGAAGAAAAAAATCATGACATAAAAATAAATATCATATTGTAGTATTTGTATAAACTGTTTATGAATTCAGTATACTGTTACTGATTAAAGCTTTAATACTTGACTGGTAAATTACAAATCAAACTCATCCTGATAGTCACCTCCTGAGAAGGAGGTAACATGAAATGGTGCTAAGCATTGGGTTTCCACTTTACAATACTGTTATTTTACGAACCAAAATGTATAATGCAAACATGAATGGTTAATATCTGTTAATTATAAATGGCAGGTACACAGATGGCAGTTAAATAATTCTCTTTTCCCTTTTATAGCTTTTGATTTTTGCCTTTCAAAGAACCAAAACCTGCCTGTTTAATAAATCAAATTGAGAACCAAGCACAATCATGCTGGCGCCCTTGTTACAATGCAAACCCAAGGTCAGGGGATGTTCCTCCACCTGCTGCAGACTAGGCAGTGGCCCTGAGCTTGAGAGCAGCTCTCAGAGGGAATTCTCAGGGCCCAGATGAGGTCAAAGCACACCAAAGAATTGGAAGTCTCCGAGACTATGTCTATTTCCAGACAATTTTGAACCAGCTTGGGTTTCTGTTGTGACTATATCATATACTGAGACATAGTCCATAAGCTTCTTTTTAGAAAATCTGTAGAATAATGGATATAGATTGTTCCAACCCATGAGTTGGTCACTGGCAATAAATTCCTTGAAGTAGTCATTTTTAGCAGTTACCAAATTTTCCTGATTCTGAACAATTATCTCGTCAAGGAGAATATACATGTTTAGAAACCTAAACACTTAGGTTATTAGTAACTTTTTGAAGATAGCTGTTTTGTAGGTTGGGAATATTCATTTTGAACATAAAAGTTGTGTCTCTAAAAACACTACAGATACATCTAAATGTGACATCTCCTCCTTGCAAAGTACCATTTTCTCTTTTGTTGAATTTGTTAGGCTACCTTCTACTCACGTTTCAAAGCTTATGTGATCACCTCCAGGTAGCTCCATCTTCTTCTACCCGTCCCAAGTTTGGCTGGAGTACCTATAACACTCTGGGCACATCTCTTTACTATGTATCCTATGGTGCATGTTTTCTGTTGTAAAAAATATGTGGGAGAAAAGAAAAATTGTATTTTTAATATTAATATATTTTCCCAAAATTAACAATCACATCATATATGTGTTAGTTTTATGACATTATCTTTCAATTTTAGGTAGAGTTAAAGAAATTTATATCTCATAATTCATTGAGCAGATATAGTTAGAGAAACCCTTGTCTGTGACACTCCTACCTAAAAGAACAATCCACAACCTCTGTCATCCAGTGGCTGTCTGATGGGCCCAGGTGTGATGGGCTGACAAAGCCAACCCATGCTTAGGTTGACCTCTGGTCTAGGGCCAGAACTAACACTAAGAGTAGTTTGCTTTTCTTTAAGGCTTTGTATGTATCATGTATTAACTAAGTTCTTCCTATACATTATTTGGTTTCTTTTGCACAGTAGTTCAATAGTAGTAAAAACCATAATTATCCCTGCATGACTATGACAAAACTGAGATTCGAAGAGTTTAGTAACTTGCTTAAGGTCACAGATTTCATAAGTGTTGGAGCTAGAATTTTATCTGAGGTCGGTGGGATTCCAAAGTGAAATTCTTATGGCCTGGTGTGAAAAAGATGAGTCTTAACATCAAATTTCTCTCTCACAAATGTGAAATTGGGCAACATGGAGAGAAGAGAGTCATTCTAATGGTGCGGTAGCTGAGACAATGCCTTGAGGTAAAGGTACATCCAGTGAGGCCACGAGAAATCAGGAGAGAGCAGTAAATCTATGCAAGCAAAGAAAGTGTGATCCTGGAGAGAGGAGAACTGAGAAGATGTGCAGGAAGAAAAGATGAACTGATAATAGAAGAGCATTAAGAACATCCATCATTTCCTCCAGCTCAGGCTCTTAGGGCCATTTTAGGAAAGGACTTCCCACCACTGGTGTTCATGAGGAGTTGGCTTTGACTTTATCTAAAATTTCTTTGCATTTGTGTATCTATCTGTCTATCTATCTGCATGTCTATATGAATATCTATGTTTATATCTAAATATGTCTTTATTATATATTTTTCTCTAAAGTATCCTTATGTGGTTCTCAAAGGACATAGAAAAACATTTCATCTAATGATTTCATGTCCAAGAGTTAATTTGTGATAGACTAATCTTAAAGTCAAGGAAACAGGCATAGAAAAATCAAGTTATTTTCCTAAGGTTATAATTCAAATCTGAGTATTTCTGCCTTTGAAACCTGTTTTGAATGCTTCTAAAATTTATGTTTAAATATAATCTAAAAATTGGACAGTGAGGGGTCAACGGTTGAGATAAATGCTGTGAGATGGAGAAAGATGGATAGTTTTGCCTCTTGCTTAAATCAGGCCTAAGACTGATCCTTGAGAGACAAAGGTCACCATGGATGGTAATACTAGGGTCTATTCCAGAGTGAGTCAGGCAATACATAAAGTGTCTTTGTGGAATGTGCAGAAGTGGACCTGAGTAGTTATTTTTGTGAGCGTATTTGTACAAAGATGTGGAAATAGGAGTGTGCATCTCAAAAAAAAAAAAAATTCTCCTCTGAAAGAAACTTTGTGATTAACTAAAAGATTAAGAGAAAATGCCCTCCCTGTCAGTTAAGAGATTTGGCCTAAACCCATCTCCTTAATGTTCTGTTTTTGTAGAATACAACTCTGCATTTGCCAAGATCTGAGCCTAGATTAGAAGCAAGAATTGCTTATTTCACTGACCTCGGGCTTCCCAGGGCTTTTCATCTTCTTGCTGAAGAGTTTAATTGTAAAGAATCAGAAAAATGTCCAGGGATTGCTTGTCAACAGCTAACACAATGAAATACAGCAGCACCACTAATACATACACAGGGCCTGATGGCTGAAAAATGCTTTCACTTCTCTAATTTCATTTGATCCACAAAACAAACTTATGAGGAAGTACTTTAAAGTGGCAGAAACTGAGGCTTAGGAACAAGAACTGTACAGCCTCTGTGGTTCATTCAACCTGGGGTCAGAGAAGCATTGAGCGTCTGCCTCATTTCCCCAGGACTGCACTGTTGAAGACAGGCCTCCCATATTTTCACTTTTTAAACTTATTCCCTCCTCAGTAAACCCATCTCTCCTCATTATTTTTAATTAGTTTTTGTCCAAGAGTTTTATGTGTCTTTTGGTAATGTGCAGCTTTCTGGCCCTCTTAGTAAAGAAGTCTCTCTCATTTCTTTATTTTTAAGTCACTGTGGCCTGCAGAAAAGCCTTCACCTTGCATTTAAACTCCTTTTAAAATCTCCCAAGGAACTTCATCTAGCTGTGTAAGGCAGAGCAGAGTTTCTCAAACTTGAGAAATTCATGAATGCCATCTGCAAGAAAACCATTCTCATGAAACTCCCAGTGTTGCCTGGATAATTTTATTATAATGTCACTTAAATATGCATAAATACAAACTCATTATGATCACCTTATGCTTATAGCTCTTTTACTGGCATGGGACCTAAAAATACTTACAAAGTAATCACTAATACAATATAAAGCCACTATAATCCAAATGATCAACATCAGAGTCACATGTTGGTTAATAGCATTTTGCAGAAACTAAAAATACTCTTTGAAATGTGAGAATAGTAATGGTTGTTTGGGGTGTGTGTGTGTGTGTGTGTGTGTGTGTGTGTGTGTGTGTGTTATCAATTGGGTGTGGATTAATAATTCAATTCTTCTAATTTTCCTCTATTAAAGCAGAGGCAGTTGCCTCTACTCAGCTTGCTCTTGTGAGTAGTGATGTAATTTGGCTTTTATTTGAAATAAATGCACCATGTTCAATACTGAATTTGACCTTGGTTCTTTTTCCAGAATTAAAATAATATTGGTGATGGCTGCACAGTAGAAAGCACACAAGCATGAGGAAGGAAATTACTTGGCAGTACTTAGTTACGAGTTGATACTTCAAAGCATGCAGAATAGAACAGAATTAATTTTTAAAGATTGTCTTCAAGCTTATCACAAGAACAATTTAAAAAATATTATTAAAAAATAATATTCCCAAGAGAGAACTCAAGAACCATAGTTGGATAAAAGTTTTAACAAAATAAATATTGAGATGTATAGATTCCTACAATCTAAGACAATTTGGTTACATCCAGTGAAGACTGCAAAGGGTACATTCCAATGAATTACAGATGTAATGTCCAAAACAGTCCTGCAAAATGGCTATTATTATTGCCACTTGCCTTTCAGTTGCCTAGAATTAGAATACTATCTCTAATATCCAAAGGTAGATGACAGAAGTAGGACAAAAGCCAGATTTTCTGGCCCCAAGTGTGTAATGCAGAGGAGATGGGTGCAGGGAGCTAGGTGCAGCTGCTTCACAGAGCTGCAGCGAGACCTGGCAGAGAAGGTTCTCCTGGGAGAGACCCCAAATAAGGCCACAGACCAGAGTTTCTAAGATTTCCTTCAGAAAGGACTGATGTGCCCGTCCCCACAAGGCTCCACATCCTCAGTGTCTCCATCATTCCCAGATGTGACCATGGAAGGGACTTCACACTGGGCAGCTAAGACTCAGGGAAGGGCACAGATGTTAAACAGACCCACAGGGGCAAGTACGCCCTGAGTGGGGCTTGTGGAAATAGGACCTGCCTACACACTGGGTTCTCAGATCTACCTGATAAAAAAATAAACATGAAGGAGCTTGACTTGATGCACATTCTGCTCCATCCAGCTCTGCAGAGTAGAAATTCAGAAAAGAACAGAGAGCCTAGGTTCCCAAATGCCTCTGAAATCCCACATCTTTAGAAAGCCAAAACTTCAGGACATAGAATTTTAACTTAAAAATAAAATGTTTTAATCCCAATAAGAAGACAGTCTGGTGCCCCAGTCCCACTACTCTCTTCCCCACTCTACAGCACCCTTGAGAGCCAAAGACCTGCAAGGAAGTGGCTGTGAAGACAACGACTGGGCTCTGAGCCACCGGAGGGCAGAGCTGGTGTGGACCTCCATGGAAGCCCTTTCCAGGGAATCAGCACCCTGTGATGAGCCAGATGCTGGCAGAATCCTCCATTCCCAGAGCTCATGTCTATTAGAGGTGACTCAAAGCTCATTCTGCACCACCCACCAGTATTTGGCAAGAATGGTGAGACAACATCATTAGGAGCCCCAGCTGCCAACAGTGGCATTACCAGTTGGTGCTTACAAGAGACCAACAAAACCACTAAAAACAAAGCAGCTTCAATCAGCACACACTTATAGATCTACAGTTCCGGAGGTTCAAAGCCTGACCCTCGCAGCCATATGACTTGGCTTATGGCTTCTTCCTCCACCTCAAATGCAGAACCACATGATCTCTTGGACACTCTTACATAATGGCATCTCTCTTTAATTTTCTACCTCCTTCTCTTCCCTTTAAGGACCCTTGCTGTTGGCTGCACCATGATCCCCAGCATACCCTCCCACTCTCTCATGGTGGGCCAATTAACAACATTGATTCCATCTGCAGATTTGACTCCTCTTTACACTATGATATAGCTCATTTAGAGGTTCCAGAAATGAGGAGGTGCACATTCTTGAAGGCTATTACTCTTATGATCATAATACATGGCCCAGAAACCCCACTTCTAGGTGTAGCCAAGATAATTGAAACTCTATGTCCAGAAAATTTGTGCACCGGAATGTTCATAGAGAAACCATTCATAATATCAAAAAAGTAGAAAGGACCCCAGAGGTTTATTCACCAAAAGATAAGTAAAGTTGGTATACTCATAAAGTATCATGTGGATGTAAAAGGAATGAATTTTTGACACATGCTACAACATGTATAAATTTTGAAAATATGGTAATGAAAGAAGCTGGATACAAAAGGACACTTACAACTCTATTATCTACCATCTCTAGATCAAGTTGACTTAGAATGTTGAATGACAGGCACTGAGGGGAGGGAAGAATCAGGGGTGGCTGCTAATAGGTGTGAAGCTTCTTACTGAGGTGATAAAAGTCTTCCAGGATAAGTGATGACACGTTCAGATTGTGTATATATTAAAAGAACATTACATGGTATACTATATAAGGGTGGAATTGACAGTGTATGATTTATATCTCAACAAAGATATAACAAAATACAGGATTTTAAAAAAATTCATATCCAGATTTGGAGCCAGAGGTGGAATGGGCAATAAAGGGAGTGACTTCCTGTGGGTCTGGTGCAAAGAAAGGGGCTTTTCATAAAGTGGTTGTTTCACAGGATTATAGTATAAATACCCAGCATGGATCTCTGCAGATCTTCCTCCTGATCAATGTCTCCTCTCTATGCCTCTTTCTACACCAAGACTGACCTTGGTCCCACAGGTCTCTGCCAAACCCCATCCACTGCCTTCTTTATTTTCTAGGAAGGGTGCTCTGGCTGTTGGCTGATGGTCACATAACTAATCAGTGGTATTTGGGATCTGAATGCAGACCTGCCTGGCTCCAAAGCCTGTGCTGTTTCCACTATAGCAAGCAGCTGCTGAGCACTGTGTAGTCATGGCCTCTTACAGAAAAGGATACCACAGCAACAACAAGGGAGAGTTTTTCACTTAAAGGGCACTGCTTCCAATCACATGCCACCACAGTTTAGAACACACATCAATGCTAATGAAGCTAATTACATGCTACTGCACTGCAAGGTTAGCCTAAAGTCTTATTTGGTTTGTTCTTCCATGATTATTATTTTAACAGAAGAGGGTTTCTGAGGGCTCTCAGAGGCCAAGTCAGCACTATATAGTAGTGTTGGTAACTTTTTCAACTTTCCCCTTTATTATCAATTAATATTGATGCACCTCTAGAAGGCTCACATCTCAGTTTTTGAGAAGTGCTTTATTAAGTGACTTGTGGAGAAGGCACTAGACGTGTGTGCATGCACACAACTCTTCCATCTGAGGATAATGTTGAAATATATTTGATTCACATGTCATTAACCCACAGGCAGAATGCTACAAACATGTGTGACCTAGATCCTCAAACTCAAGACTTGAGATATTAGTATGCATTGATAATATGGCTAGGTCACGGATTGATTCTCTGTCTTTAGGTTGCAGGGATGACAGGTAAGAAAAAAGCAAACATGAGTCTTCTGAGAGAATCCAAAAAGATAGAATGAAGCCCTTCCCATTAGCAGGAAAAGTAACTTGCCCATCTTGGGTGACCCATATTATTAGTGCTTATAAATTCGCCCACAGCTTCTGGGACATGGAGACCATATAGTGACTCCTACTTCAGAAGTTAGTAAATCATTCACAGTGCCCTGGCTGTGTGCTCAGAGTTCTCCACAATATTGTCCGAGTCCACTGCTTGCCCTCATCCAACGATAACAGCTCTTTTCCAAATTTAAAACACAGACAGACTGCAGAGATGATCTGTTCAAAAAACTTTGAGGATCTTAACCATCAACCATTCCCAATCTAACACCTTCATCCATCACTTGAGGTCCAAGAAGATTTTCAAATACGTCAGTCATATTAGTTAATGGAGGAGCCCGTGTAGAATCTAAATCTAAAAAATTATCCTCCAAGCTTAATGAGCATCAGATGTATTCTGGAAGTTGGGGATAATAGCTGGATGCTAAGAGCTCATAGTGAAGCATAGAAACAGATGAGTCAATATTCACGAAACTACATTGCCCAGGCTGTGGATTGAACTGCTGAGAACACTGCCTGGGTTTATATCTCAACTCTTCCACTTACTAGATATGGCACCTGAGGATTTTTATTTTAACCTGAAAAATTAGGATCTACATTGTCCCCAAATATCTTAAATTGTATGACTTAAAAGATGATACTGTGAAGCTCTTAGAGTAGTTCCCAGCAAGCTGTAAGAAACTCTCAGTCTTAGCTATCATCAACATATATATCTGTGTTGGCTGTGTGCTCAGAGTTCTCCACAATACATTAGATGCACCATGATGAAGCTAAACAAGATTTTAAAAGTTCCATAACGCAGACTGAGAAGGTAGGTAGAGTGGGAGGAAAATGAAGAAGGAAAGAGAGGTCAGTTCTGATCTTAGTTCAATGGACAGATAACCCTGCGTTAGGCAGATGTGTCCTAAATACAGTCATAAATACCCTTATTAGCAGAGAGAGGTTTGACACTCAAACACACAGAGAAAAGTGTGACTGTGGAGCACGGGGAGACCTTTGATGATGTTCACACTGAGAACATGAGAGACATGCCACCAGTCGAGGAATGCTGCAACCAACAGAAAGCGGAGGAGACACTTGTGCTGTCCCCTAGAGGCTCTGAAGACAGTGCCATCTGCTGACCCCTTGACATGGGCCCAGTCATACTGATCTTGGACTTCTTCTAGCCTTCAGAGCTGTAAGAGAACAAGCCTGTGTAGTTTTAAGCCACCACAGCAGCCATGGGAGAGCATAGAGGAAGGTATTGTTGAGATGCATACCATAAGACGAGGAAAAGTCACCTGGACAGGCCTGAGAGGAGTGGTCTGAGTACATATATGGAAACTCTCTGACAAGGCTGTGAGCTCATCCTTACCTATAGAAAAATTATGGAAGATAAGGCCAGAGAAGAGCTAAAATCTTTCCAAAACTGTCAATATCTCAAGTTTGAAGATCATCCTAAAGTCATGATGTTTGAACATGCTTGTTTTAGGATGAGGACTTACTTCAGAAGCGTGGTCACTCCTGTACAACTAAGAAAGAGCCCCATCTCTGTCCTGGAAATCAGAGCAGTTACCCCTGACCTCTTCAAAGAGCAGGAGAGGGATGGGCAAACTTATTCCTTGGAAATAATTGACTCACCCAAATTACTATAACTGGGAAGTTTCTTAGGAAGTGGGGATTATTGAATGCAAGTAATAGCAACAGCAATATAAATAAGGAATACTGCAGAATTAGCTTCTGTCAGAGCCAGCTCTGAAGATAATATCCACCTGGTACTGCCAAGTTCACAAGAACACCTTCCAGTGCTCAGGTGAAAGAACAAACCCAGCAAGGCAAGCGCAACCACTACCTTGATGAATTTGAGAGGAAGAGTCAACACTTTTCCCACAGCAACAAAGGACACTTTTGCCCTAAGTAGAAAAAAGTTTGTTCTGCTGGGAGTTAAGGAAGGACCATCTGCCACATGCCAAGCCCTGGGCAATCTTTATCCACATCACCTCTATTTTTTTCTGGCAATCCTATTATACATTCATTTGATTATTTTATATTATAGGAATTCTAAGTTTACAGAAAGTTGCTAGTTTCATACATGTACTGAGAGAGCTGGAATTCAGGCATTTAAATTTAAATATTAAATTTAGACTCTTACTGGGTGAAAAGAAAATATAATCCTTGACTTCTGGTGTTCAAAGTTGATGGAAAAGACACATAAATCTATAAAAATGCCAGGAATAGTCCCCCGACGGCCTATCACTTCCAAGAGTCTAGTACATGCCTAAATTAATCACAAGAGATAATAATGGTTCATCATCCTTCAAATCAGGGGAGCAACTCAATGAGTTTAACATAAATCATCATTTTAAAATGTATTGGGAAGTATTTAAACAGAAAGATGAATTGTCTGATAGACTCTATAACTACTACCTAGACTCAATAATTGTGAACCTTTTTTTTCAGAATTGGTTTACTAATGCTTTGTTGTATAGTAAAGCAAGTGCAAAACACTCCATTCCAGGCCTGTGTGCTTCAGTCTGCATCTCTAACATCATGGACATGATCTCACAAAAGAAGAAAGCTCATTGTAACACCCAATAAGATGATCACTAATTCCTTAGTAGCATCCAATTCCCAAGGCACAATGAAATTGATCTGCCTGTCTCCATAATGTCTTAGTCCTTAGTCATAGTTTATTTTAATATGTAATTTTGTAATGCATCCAGAAGCAGAGTGCAGTGGCACATGCCTACAATCCCAGCAGCTGGGAATGCTGAGGCAGGAAGATCTCAAGTTTGAGACCAGCCTGAGCAACTTACCAAGGCCCTAAGCAATTTAGTCAGACCCTGTCTCAAAATAGGTAGTGAGCAGGGTTGGGACAACGGATGTGTCTCAATGGTAGAGCACCCCAGCTTCAATCCCCAGTGCCCCCCCCAAAAAAAAAATCCACAAAGCCACAAAGTTAGAAAGAAATGTCTTGTCATTAAATTTGTGCTGCTAAGCCTCTTCATTTCCCCCCTTATCCCACTGATTTGTGAGAATCTTTATAAAGGTCAGTTGTCCTTTAGAATATTCTTATTCTGAGAATAATAAAACATCCCAGTTTACTTGGGAAACTCTAGATTATACATTAATTTTCTCCCTGGGAGGACAACTATTACCTTCTGTTTTCACTCGAGAAAATCCTGCTGTAGACAATACAATCTCCAGATATTCTGGAATAGACTCTTAGCCTATTTTAGGAATATTTAAAAATTTAGGAATATTAAAAAAAAATGATACTTTAAAAATTTTTAAAATTTTTTAAAGTGTTATATATGCAAGTTAGTTCTAGAGCTCTGATTACTTTGGGATTCAACTTTCTTTGGCAAGAATATCTCACGGGTGGTTGTGAACCCTTCATATGGCCACAATAATGTGATAGGTCAAGTTCAGTGTTGCTAAAATTCACAGGTGGGATCAGGTAGTAGTTCTAGATGACTTTCTTTTAAAGTTCCCCATCAACCTTTGATTCAATTATTTCATCCCATGTCAATTATTTTATCATAGTTTACAAAGACTGATTTTCTAATTATACAGTTTTATTCACATTTACTTCCCTGAAGAAATTTTTTTTGTCTTCTCAAACTATTGCCTTATGCTTCAATACAAATCCTTATGGATAGCAAAGACCACAAAAATGATTAATACTATTTTAGTCACCACATTCTTAAATAGGTGTTTGGTAACTTCTCCTAAAAGAAAAGATGCAAAGGGATTTGTTCCCCTTTTATTTGTTTGTTTGACTTCGCTTTTTATTAAGAAGGCAGCAGTGCTATTAGGTAAGCATCTTTTCATTTTTTCTTTCTTTTGTATTTAGAAATAAAGACAGTTCCTGGAAAAAGGTATTATTTACATCTTTAAAGAATCCTGTTTTATTCCTGCATTTATTCATTCATTCTAAAGCTCTCTAATGTGTTTATTACGTTAGCAACTTTATTTGCTATGGATATCCCCAAAGCAAACATGACAAAAAGTCATGCTCTTAATGACGTTATATCCTAGCAAAAGAAGACATAAATAAATAAAATATATGATCATATCATGTAGAATATTAGAAAATGGTAATTGCCATGGAATGAACAAAAATTATTTTATAAAAAGAAAAATAATGGAGTGTGTGACTTTATACAGGATGGTTATGAGAGTTTTCACCTCAAAGGGTGATATCTGGGCAGAGATTTGAAGGTGGTAAAGAGTCAGTTAATCATGTGAGAAGAGAACAGAAACGTCCAAGGCCTGGAGAGCAGAGGATGCCCGTGTGCTCCAGGATGCAGGAAAACAGTGGGAAGCTGAAAAAGAATGGATGAAGGGAGCTCAGACACTGAGCAGTGGCTAGATCACGCAGGGCCTTACACGCCAGTTCAGGAAGGTTTTTAAAGCAGAGCTCTGACAAACTCAGACTTATTTTGTAACAAGATCATTCTGACTGCTATGTTGGGAAAAGATGGTTGAAGATGAAGATGAAAACAGAAAGATTGGTTAAGAAGCTACTGTGACAACCCAAGCAAGAGTTAATGGTGGTCTGGGCCTGGTTGATGAGCTAACAGTGGTGCAAAGAAGTCCCATTCTGAGATTAGCGTCGTGAAGGAAGTGTTGGGGATTTCCAGACGAACTGGTTAGGGTATGTAGCATGAGAGAAGAGAAGGGCACCATATGACCAGGTCTACTATTTTTTTCTTTTGTTTGGAAGTCGGAAGCTCCCATTGTGCATGCCGGGTAAGACTGTCAGAGTATTGATTTGGGGCAGGGAGACCAGCAGTTCAGCTTCATGCACATTAGGTTGGAAATATACAAGGGGAGGAGGCCGGTCTGCAGTTGGACATACGAATGTAAAGGAGGATGGTTGGACTGCAGAAGTAAAACAGAGAATCTAAAACACAGATGGGATGTAACATACTGGCCTGGGTAGAACAAAACCGTGAGTAGGTGTAGACAGAAATGAGTAGAAACTGGTGACTGAGCCCTTGGATTCTCCAACACTGAGGCAGAGAATAACCCAGCAAAGAAGGATGAGAAGGAGATGCTGTTAGAAAGAGAAGAGAATCAAGGGAGTGTGATGTCCTAGGACGTAAATCAAGGAAGGCTCTCAAGGAGGAGGGAGTGATTGGTTATGGAAAATTCTGTTTCCAGGTAAATGGGAATGGAGCTCTGGGTTGAGCATGTGGAAGTCACTGAAGATGTTAGCAAGGGTTTTGGTGGAGTGTAAAAAATATCTGATTAGTATATGCTGAAGAAGTGATGGTAGGAGCAACTGGAAATAGCAAGTATATCCATCACTTTTGATAAATCTTCCTATAAAGAGAAGAAGAGGGATGTGATAGCTACAGGGAAGAAGTGGGATAAGAGGACGTTTTTTTTTCAGATGGCAGAGATAATTGTGTTTTAATGTTGTTGGTAATGTTCCAGAATGGAGGGGAAATAACGATGCAGAACAAAGAGAGGGGACTAATGGCCTGGGAGAGGCAGGAGAACATGAGATCTGGTAGCCAGGGGTGAGCTCAATCATGAATAAGAGCACAGACAGTTCACATCTAGGAATTAATGGAAGTAAAAAATAGTATTAAGCATATGCACATGGTTGCAGAATATAAAAATTTAAAATGTTTATTCATGTTTTCAGAGTGCTTATGTTTTCTCGGCAAAGTGATGCACACGATGATCAGATGAATAAGAGAGAAAGGGTAGAGATGCTGCCTGTAGGAGGAGAGAGAACTTGGGATGAATGACAGTCACTGTCTTCATTGACCTTCCCATTCCTATTCTTCAGGTGATGCATGAGTGAGCAAGTTCGCCCCATCTGATAACAGGGGGCCCTATTGGCAGTCTCTTGCCAGGTTACCTCAAGTGATTTTACTTGATATTATCTAACGTTTTCACAATCACCAGGACCAGAAAATTCCTTGCACTAACAACAGTCATGGCCAGACCAATGAGATCACAGGGTGCAAGTTTCGGGAACAGTGAATAGAAAGGAAGACCTGCACTCATGTCCTCAGACTGGTACCGTGAGCAAGACCATGGGCCATGGACCACCCACTTCTAACACAGAGCCTGGGGTCTTTCTGCTGCCCTACCCTGCCTCTCTCTTGTTAGTATCCTTCTGTTTCACCATGAAGTTAATCTGTGCAGTTCCAAATGAAGCATTGAGCTTCAGTGGCAATTACTCATGATCCATGGCTTCTTACCTGAGGTGTCAGTGTGGTGTAGTATCAGTACAGGTGGTTCAGTCCTGCTGGCATCTGAGTTCACATCAGCTGGCTAATTAGGAAAAAAATGTAATGTACTGAGAATCACAGGCGGAGCCCATGCCCAGTTTAAGCAGGTCTCGTTGGTGCTGCAGGTTGGATATTGGACTCCTAGGTTTAGAGTGTTAGTTCTCATGGTTCCAGGGCATTCTTTGATGAAGAATAACTACAAATTGCAGACCTCCAGTAATAAATAGCACCAACCTGCAACCCTGGTGATGGGAATTCCATCAATAATAACTTCAAGGCAGTGCATTTTACCTGTTATTTTCTCAGGAAAAAAAAAAAAAGAAAATGCTGCTAAAAAAACACTTTATAAAGATAAAAAATAGAAACTTCAGAAGGAAAGAGATGTGGTGGCCTCATGTGAAGAGGGTGAGGTTAGGGACCTGGGATGTGACTCCACGTGATGAATTTGTGAGCTTAGAGAGCTTTAGTTAGAGAGCTTTAGTTTCCTCGTCTTCAGATGGGGATAATAACAGAGTTTTGTGGGAACTTGCTAGAATCTGTCGAGATAGTTCATTCAATGAAAATTTTAAAATTTACAGTTTTTAAATAATCATTATAATAAGCTAAATAAGCTTGCCTCATGAACCCTACCAAAATCATAATCATCTGATATTTCTTAGGGGAAAAAAAAAGGATGGAAGGGAGAGAGGGAGAAGGGGAGAAGAGGGAAGGTGAAAGGAAAGGAGAGTTAGAAATTATCAGGTTAAATAGGAGCAAACACACAGAGAGGGAAAAGCAGAGATTTTGTGGTGGGGAAACCTGGCAAAGCCACTCTAACTTAGGAGCAAGGTGAACATCACAATGTCGTTGTGACAGCAAGCACTCTTGAAAGAGAACGGAGAAAGGGCTCTTCACCTCTAGAGTGCACGCCTTTCCCACACCAGGAAATCCAGGCCAATCATGAGGCAAACATGACAAACCTATTTGAATGAACACTGCAAAATAGCCAATCCTCCTTGAAACTGTCAAATCCATGAAAGACTCTCTTTTGGAACAGAAGTGTAGGAAATATAACAGCTAAATGAAGTATGGTATCCTGGGATGAATTCTGTATTAGAAACAGAAACAAGTGCTCACATATGAATTAAGTGTGGATGTGTCAATAGAATCAAGATGTCAGTAGTACCACGATTGGTTAGTTAGTTTTGATAAATAGAGCATAGTGAAAATATATCAAGAGTACTACTGTAAGATGTTCACAGAGGCAATTGGGGCAAGTATAGGAGAGAAGTCTTTGTAGCACCTCTGCCACTTCCATGTAAAGGTCATTCCAAAATTAAAATTTCATTTTAGAAAGTGTTTACACCCTTCAAGGGAACTGTTACAGGTGTTACCAGAGATTTTTTGTTAGGATGTAATTTATAATAGGGAAAATGTAGAAATCACTTAATGTCCAGTGCTCAGAAAAATTACAGTGAAGTATGGAACCCCATGTGATGGCATATTGTCCAGCCTCTACACATCAGCCTGGGGAACAGATCGGGAGTTGCCTGGGCTGAGTGTGCAACTTGATTGACTGCAGAGCGAGTCCAAGGTGGGAGATTTTTGGATAATGGAAGAGTTCTCCGTCCTGATTGAGGGGTTGGGTGCCTGAGTGCTCCCCACAAATGTGAAGTGGAAGTAGGTATGTTCTATTGCATCCAAATTATGCTTCAATAAATATTCATTGTTTTTAATATTCAAGGGAAAAAGACTAAAATAATCATGAAAATGGCTATGGGCATGCATATGTTTGTGTGGGTTTGTTTTGATTAATCAATAAAACACTTGTTATAGCACCAGCCTTAAAGACGTGTAGGGTTAAGGGATGTTATCAGCCATAGGATTCTAAGTGTGGTAGTGCTCTCGGAAATCCTAGAGAAGCATAAAGCAGCTGCCAATTGTAATATTGTTACCTGCACACACCTGCTCCAGAAAAAGATTTTTTCATTTTTGTGCACTTACATTTTCTCTTGCAAGTAGCTTTACCAGAAGACAGCGGCCTTCCAGGCGGTTATACAGAAAGAAGTTGGGTCCGTGCTCCTGAATTGAAATATCTGGTTCAGCTCCTGCCTCTATAGCTCCCTGGATAACCACCCAGGGAAAATTATGCAGCCTCGGATTATCTTAGCATTCTTATCTCCAGAATGTTTTTATAAGACTTCTGTGCAAATTAAATGATATGGAACTTTAATTTAAATATGTCCCAATATTAGCTCAAAGCATGTACTCAGCATACACTAGTTAGTACTGCTTCTGCTTTTGCTACATTTGTGTTAGCATTATTTCTATCACTGTTTCTGGCCACAATACACACAAAGAACTAACAGACTTTTCTCTAATTATGTATTCTTCTTAGAACAGTTCCACATTCATCCTAATGCTAGCTGAGTGTGGAAGCACAGTCTTGGGCCCTGTGAAAATCCCAATCATCCTCACTCCCTTCTTATCCACTCCCCTGTCCTTGACTTGGAGCAAGTGCTGGTCTCTGGCACCACGTCATCCATTACTTGGTAAGTTTTACTTCTTACCTTCTCAGGGCATGAGTGCCACCTATATATAACGTGATGTTTAAGCCACTTGGACTGTCACTATATCCAAACTTTTTTTAACTTTATAATTTTTGTATTTGTTTTAATTATTTATTCATGATAATATAATACATTTATGCACTTTGATATCTCATACAGAAATAAGGTATAATTTCTCATTTATCTGATTGTACATGTTGTATAATCACATGAGTCATGTGGTTATATATACACATACACACATAGTGTTGTAATAATGTCCATTTCATTCTTTTATCTTTCCAATCCCCTTATCCCCTCTTCTCCCTTTACTCCCCTCTACCTAATCTAAAGTAACTCTATTCCTCTATAGTGCTCCTGCCTCTTATTGTGAATTAGCATTTGCATATCAGAGAAAACATTCAGCCTTTGGTTTTGGGAGATTGGCTTATTTCACTTAATATTCTCCAACTCCATCCATTTACCAGCAAAAGCCAGAATTTCATTCTTCATTAAAGATGAGTAATATTTATCTAATACATATACCACATTTTGTTTATCCATTCATCTATTGAAGAGCACCTAGGTTGGTTCCATAGTTTAGCTATTGTGAATTGATCTGCACTGAAGAAGAAATACAATTGATCAACAAATACATGAATAAGTGTTCAACATCTCTAGAAATTAGAGAAATGCAAGTCAAAACTACTGTAAGATTTTATCTCACTCCAGTCAGAATGGTCATGATCAAGGCAATAATAAGTATTGTTGAGGATGGGGTGGGGAGGCACACTCACACATTGCTGGTGGGACTGCAAATTGCCACAACCACTCTGGAAAACAGTATGGAGAAAGTATCAGAAAACTTGGACTGGAACCACCATTTGACCCAGCTATCCCACTCCTCGGTTTGCACCCAATGGACTTAAAATCAGCATACTACAGTGACATGGCCATATCAACATTTCAAGCAGCTCAATTCACAATATATCCAAACTTTAAATGGAATTCAATGTGTTACATGCTACCTGCTCTTTGGAGAAACAGAAAAAGGCTTTGTAGACAAAAGGACCTTGGCTCAAGGTAAGTGACAATAGCACAGCTTTACCTCCCCAGCCTTAGTTTCTTCCCCTCAAGTGGAGTAGGGCAAACTTCCCTGAGCATGTTGGTGAGGACTGACAGAATTCATTCAAAACAGCTGCTGGGTGTTCTACACTCTACAAATGACATCACTGCTCTCCAGGGCTTGTGAGCTGGTGTTGTGGTATTTGGGGAGTATTGCAACAGGGGTCTCCGCAATCTCCCCTGACTCTTTCTAAGATTCCAGAAGGAATACCCCCCCATAAACAAGAACAGAGGATAGACAAATGCTTTAATTTTAAAAGGGGCACAAAGGTCAAGTTCTCCTCAGAACTCACCAAGTAGGGATTCACTGCTTATTCCTGAGGTTTAAGCAGTGACTTGCATTCAAAATTGAGAAACACTACCATTCTCTGTGACCACGGGGAGTCGGACGGACCATAACAAGCACTCTGAGGGTGATCCCAGGGCATCCTATTGGGTTCCCACACAGGAACAGAAGGGTGTCAGGCAAGTGCTTAGAGCACCCTGCCCATGGCAGAGCCCCCTCCTAGGACTCTCCTGCAGAGACCCTCCAAGGAGATGTAGCAGGTGGGTCATACTCAGCTGTGAACATAGACAAACCAAAGTCTAGAAGTGATTGTATGTGTTCTGGTCACTGCTTCTGGTCAATGGTCACACGGCTACCTCAGTCGAGGGGGGTAGGACTCGGTTTCAAATCAACACACGGACACCGGGAGCTGGTGAGAAAGCTGGCTGATGAGAAACCGCAGTCGACCTTCAGCAAGCTCAAGCTCATTTATTTTTGGAATGCATACAGCTGTTACAGGGTTCGGGTAGGGCGTGCCCTCCAACCACACACAAGCACCCTAACATCTGTAAGCCAATCACCTTATGCCTAATGGAACCGCACTATGAGGAAGCACTAAGTATTGCTGTCGTGATGGAAGGCAGTGTGGAAGGGTCTTGGTCCCTAAGGGAGGGGGACTTTATGAGTTGGAGAGATTCATGCCCTGAAGCACTTGACTCTCGGTTTCCTGACCTGGTAGTCTGGTAGCTTGGCAACGCTGACCACCAGTGCTGAGGATGTGGTTTCACAGATGACTCACTAGGGCAGAGCACTCCATCCTGCAGGTGTTCCTGTGGGGCCGGTACAAGCGGAGGTTTTTCCAAGCACTCTGAGCTGCTCAGAGCTGCTAGCTGTGAACCGAAAGTTATTCCAACAAGTGATGATTTGTATTAGCAAAGTTCATTGGTGTTTGTGTGTGTGTGTGTGTGTGTGTGTGTGTGTGTGTGTGTGTGTAAGAGAGAGGAGGGGAGTGAAAGTAGAAGAAGGTGGTGATATAAGAGGTGGGTGAAGGCAAGCCTGGCACACAGAACATGCTGGAAGTCCTCTTGCCTTTATCTGTATTTGGTAGCACGTTAGTCCTCCAGCCAGGCTGTGGTGGATGGTATTGCTCGTCCCCGATGTTTTGCAGGCCTACAGTGGCACTGCATTCTTCTCTCCTGCTAGTGGACCAGGTAGGAACAGAAGTGCTGCATGCTGAGCTGGGCAGGAGAATGTGATGACCAGTGTCCCATACTCTATGATTCTGAAAGCTCATGTGCTGTCGAAGAGCATTGCTCTCCACATGAAGGACAGCTGTGGAGGCACCGGGGTATGAAGCGGACATGGTCAGTTAGAAATAAGCCTTTGTTCTTCTACATCACTGAAACTTAGGGGGTCAGTGTCACAACTTGGCCAACACCAGACCTAAACCTGATCATTAGAGTCTGAGACAATGAAATGATCTTTAACCCAAGGAACATATATACTTATGAAGGAAGAGGAGCACATAGAAGATAGTTAACATCTAGCATGAACCCCAAAACCGTTGTTTTTCTGCTCCGTCCCAAGCTCCATTTACCCCTGGAACTCTGCTTCTGGTTGGAGAGAATGGATCCATTCAAGTGAGACAATTTGAGAGTGGTGGCCACTAAGTTCTCACTTGGTTTTGAATACGATAAACCAGGCTCTAGAGCAGAAATGAAGCAGCAAATAATTCCAGCAAGGGTGATGGTCGGGGAGATAGACACCAAATTTTAGACAATGTAATTAGTGTGGCATGTCAGACTTGTAGGAGCTCTCTGGGGGCCCTGAGAATGCATGGGAAGAGACAGCATGGAGGTTAGAAGACAGAGAGGAGGCTGTTATAACAAGAGCAATAAGTGCCCCGTCAAGGCACTGACAGCATTTTACAGTCCTTGTAGGAAGCACCAGAAGAACTGTAATAAATGATGGCATTTATTGAATTACCTCTCTCAGCTAGCTCTTCTCTAAGTATCTCGTATGTATTAATTTATGTAATTTGCTAGACAACTCTAGGAGCTAATACACCAACACCCTCTCTTTCTTCTTCCCATTTTACAGATAACAAATTGAAGGTCAGAAAGATGAGGCAATTTTCCCAAGGTCACGCAGTCAGTAAATTTCCATGTTGGGAAGTCTGATTTTGGATCAGCATTCTTAACAAAGACAATGTATTACACACATGCAATAATGAGCCCCATCATTCAAAAGGCCAAGAGTATCAAGTTCTCACAACTCAGGAAATAGCTCTGGTTCTCTGACTATGAAAATATTGGGTGAATATTTTAGTGAAAAATAATGGACAAGTATACATTATCCATCCCATTTATCGATTCTTGATTTTACTTGTTGCACTTTAGGGGTCTTGTTAAGGAAGTCAGATCCTAAGCTGACAGAGGAAAGATCTGGGCCTATGTTTTCTTCTAGTAGGCGTGAGGTCTCTGTTCTATTGCCTATGTCTTTGTCCACTTTGAGTTGAGTTTTGTGCAGGGTGAGAGAGAGGGGTTTCATTTCATTCTGCTACATATAGATTTCCCAGCATCATTTTTCCCAGCACCATTTGTTGAAGAGGCTGTCTTTTCTCCAATAAATGTTTTTGACACCTTTGTCTAGTATGAGATAAATATTTGAGTATTTTTAATCTCCATTTCTGCTATTCTGTACCATTGGTCTACATGTCTGTTTTAGTGCCAATACCATGCTGTTTTTGTTAGTATAACTGTGTAGTATATGCCTCTTGCTTCACTTTTCTTCATAAGGATTGCTCAATTCACAATAACTAAACTATGGAATTAATTCAGGTGCCCTTCAATAGATGAATGGATAAAGAAAATTACATATATGATGGAATATTACTCAGCCTTAAAGAAGAATAAAATTATAGCCTTTTCTGGCAAATGGATGGAGCTGGAAAATATCATAGTAAAGTGAAATAAGCCAATCCCAAGAAACCAAAGGCCAAATGTTTTCTCTGATACACAGATGCTAATTTACAATAAGGGGTGGGGAGAGCTAAAGAAGAATAGAGTTACTTTAGTTTAGGTAGAAGGGAGGTGGGGATATGGGAATAGGAAGGATAGTAGAATGTAACAGGCATTATTACCTTATGTACATATATGACTGTTTAACCAATGTGATTCTACAATATGTACAATGAGAAAAATAAGAAGTTATACCCCATTTATGTTTGATTAGCAAAGTGCATAAATGCATTCTATCATCATGCATAACTAATTAAAACAATTTTTTTTAAAAAAAGAATACATAACCCATTCTTTTTGAATAACCTCTAACTGTTTAACATTATAGTAATTTGCTAAGACTGCCAAGTACCACAGAGCAGGTATCTTAAATAGAAATGTGATTTCTCACAGTTTGAATACTGGACGTTTGAGGGCAAAATGTCAATACGTCTGGTTCCTTGTGAGGCTGTGAGAGATGGATGTATCCCAGGGTCTCTCATTGGCTTGCAAGTGGCCCTCTTTTCTTGATCCTTCACGTCAATGACCCACCTCCTCCAGCCATACCCTACCTGCCTTCAGTTACCACCAGTTAGTTCCTGTTGGGGGATGAATGCACTGGTTAATTAAGACTCTCACAACTCAATCCTTTAACCTCTAAACCTTCTTGCATTATCTCACACATGAGCTCTTGGGGGCCCCATCATAACACCTAGGGACTTTGCAGGTGCATAAGGTAAGAATCCTGAGTTAATCAAAATGTCCTTAATAGAAAAGAGTGGGAGAGTTGGAGTGAGAGGAAATGATTATGCAATCAGAGGTTCAGAGTCAGAGAGAGATTTACAGATGCTAAACTTCTGGTTTTCAGATGGAGAGGGATGGAAATAGCCCCCAGAAGTTGGTGATAAGGCTAGGGAGGGACCCTGCCTAGAGGTCTCAGTGGAAACATGCTGTGCTGACGCCTCACTAGAGATCCATTTCAGACCTCTGACGTTCACAACTGTAATGAGCAAACTAACCGAGTCTGATGTCTGTCAGCATTTTAACAAAGTCTGGAGGAGAGATGTCAAATGGTAGCTGACTGGAGGGTCTCGGTAGAGGACAACGGGACAGAACTGAAGCCCCACAGCGAGTTGGATATTCTAAAAGCTGAAAGAGGAGGTTTCAGGCTATATAACCACAGTTAGAAGAAGAGGGGATAGAGAAAAGATAAAGCTACTTGTTTTTATCTTAGTCAAATGAAGTTTGTGCTGGTAGAATTGAGGGGGGAGCAAACAGCAATGATAATCATGGCTAGGTATTGCCCCCCAACACCGTGTGTGATACGTATCCTCGCCACTGTTCAGTCTTGTGGGCTGTATCTTCAATTCCTCACAGTCCCAGTGGTGTTAAGTGCAGAGAGAATGAAACCATGAGCTACTCTACTCCAGGGATAAATGCATGATGTAAAAATGTTCAGAAGAGACCATGAGCATGAGCACAATGAATTACTCAGCAGAGAGGGGTATCTCTTTAAGGAGGTGCAGAGAAGGACCCTCTGACTATCCTGGCATCTGGGGGACACCTCCCACTCTGATGCTGGCTCACATCTTTCTTATCACCTGACCATACCTCTTTCCGAACCCTTCCACCCACGTGCCACCCTGGGTCTCAGTTTAGGCTTCTCTGCTGACTGATGCTGTGTATAACCTTCAGAAAGCTAATTAAACCCCATATCTCAATTTCCTTGATTGGCTTAAATAGCAGTTAATTGATCAGAGGTTTCTGGAGATTAAAGAAAACTACCCATTAGTCACAAGGAAAAGGCTCTGTGATTAGTCGGATGACAGGAGGCTTTCTAAATGTGAGGCACGACCGAACTCTCTGAAGTCTTCCTGGCAGGCGCCAGACCCAGCCTGTAGCCTTAGCAGACCATCTCTGTCGAGATTCACACTGACAGTCCTGAGGGAAGCAGGTGAACAGGGAGGTGTCCCTGTATGTCCTTTCACATGTCAGCTATTCCCAGGACTCACTGTTTCACCACTGGAATTCAGCTCAAGTAAAATCCATCCTTCCTCCCTGGCTAATTTATTCTTCTTCTTCTCCTTCTCCTCTTTATTTTCCTTCCCCTTCGTCTCCCCACCTGGATTATTCTGTACCCAAAGTCCCCAGGAGTCCTGACACTAAAGGGCTGTGGCAGTAGCAAGAGGATGGACCAGGGTGGGAGAGAGGTTTTCTCCTACAAAGTGGGATTAACAAAACTGTGTCAAGCAGACCTGGTTTAAGAAGCTGGCAGCAAGGGAAAAACAATCGGTACAGGCTGAAACATCTATAGTGCCCTGTCTTCCCATTGTGTAAGCTTAGCACATGGCTGAATGTGCAGGCCCTTGAGCTCCAACTCGGAGCTAGGTTTTATTTAAGTTCACTCCATTTTGATAGTGTTAGCCTCCCACTAAGCCCATGATGTATCATTATCCCTGCTTTGCATTTGTGAGAAATGTGGTTGAAAGAAGTTAAGGCCTACAGAGCCATCTCACTGATGAGAAGCAGATTTTGAAGCATTTCTGGGTCATACTGAAGTCTGGCTCCTTCCAAAACACCAATTTGCCTTCAAAACACTGTGTGAGTCTGAGACAAATGAAAAGAAGATAGTTACCCAGATCAGGAAGCCAGGATGAAGCTAAACCATTCTTCTCCAGAATCCCAGGTTATTCTCTGAACAAGCCTCTGACAAAGACTTCAGTCTCCCCTTATGAGGCCAGAGGAAGCTGAGCCTCAGAAAACCAAATCATTTGCAGGCACAGCTGGTAAGTGCTACCGCTGGAACATACCCCAAACCTGTTTTCTGCACTTCTTCAGTTGTACATCAGACTTTATCTATTGCACAGCTAAGGCAAGCATCAAAATTTGGTGCCATGATTTTAGCCTACGGAACTCAGTCATTTAAAGAGCTGGACACCAGTTTTTGGTTTGGTCAGCTGTTCCTTCTGTCCAGCTTCATCACTGAGAAAGTGAGTGAGCACTGGCATGCATCCTGCAGCTTCATCCCCAAGTTCAGCAGCTCAACACCTCATCCTACATCAAGGTGGCCCTTGATGAGATTTTAAATCTTTTTTTCCAGACCACTCTACGTCACATTCATCAGTTCTACATTTTCTACATTCAAATATATCCTCCTCAACCACGTTTACCAACACTACCATGCTCCAAGAAACTGTTCTTCCTTTTTAAAGACTTTTTGCTAATCTCCCTGATTTTCTTGCTTTCTTCTCTGGAAGTCGATGCACTTACTGATCCAGCTTCTCTCTGAACATCTTTCTTACTAACAGAATCTAATTTGTTTGGAAGCATTAACACATCCACGAGGAAAATAAATAAACAAAAACAACATGGAGCTCTTCTACCAATAAGATGAGCTGTGGTCTCATACTGATTGCTAGGAAAACTTCCTGACCAGCTATAGAGCTTTGTTTCTACCTTATTTACTCTCTCTCTCTCTTTGCTGATAGGAGTATGAAATTAATGACAAGGAACACAATCACAACCTTGTAATGGCAGGGGTAAGAATTACACACTACAGGTGCCAGAGTAGAAAGCTAGAGGAGGGTGAAAGAAAAGCTCTTTTGGTCCCTCATACTTTCTGTTACTGATCTACTGACTTGTTTAATTGGCAAGAAGCAGCAGTTGGATCTGCAGTTTCTCTACCCTCCCTAGGAGCCTTTCTTCAGCTTCTCTACCTCCCAGCACAGGCCTATGTTCAACTCAGTGCTGAGTTCTCCCAGCTTCTGCAAGACACCCTTTCCCCCACCAAGTTTGGAGGCAACAAGAATAGATGTGTGTTTCACTGCAGTCTAGTGGGTCTCCACCTCATGCTGTGGGTCCCAGACGGCTCATGATGGTCCCTTCCCAAGTCTCTCCCTGTGGACTGTAGGCTCCAGTGTCAGCTGTGGTGACAGACTTACAGACACTGCCTGACCAGCCCCATAATCATAGAAGGTCCATTCCTGTAACACATACCTTTACCCCATCTATTCATCCATCCACCTGTCCATCCATCAATTCTAAAGGTTCAGCTTCTCAGGGTAAACATTGGCTGATGCAATCACAATTAGATTGAAATTAGTCATAAACAGTGGCATTTGGAAAGCCACCTACTAAGCTCTACTCACTTTTTTGAATGTTTTATACCCATTTTCACTTTATGAAGGCCCTGCAAGTCAAGGAGTGTCATTTTCCCCTATTCATGACCAGGAAATGGAAGCACAGGGAGGTTACATGACTTCCCCAAGCCATACAGCTATTAAATAGTGGGCCAGGATCAAATCTGTACAGATGAACCCCATAGACCATATGTTAACCACTATCCAAAATCATGCTTATGTAAAGTTAATTGATAGAGCCCATTCTTCTACTGAAGGCTTGACTTATAATCTGATCAGATAAAAAAACAGTTTTCTGTGTGGAGCTTCAAGTTTATAAGAAAAAGAACAAAAGGCAAGTAGTGGGTATACTTGGAACTCTCGCTGTGTTTTAAGAATGTTGCTCCTACATGCAATAGACACCAAAGAAGTATGACATCATCTCCTGTCTCAAGAATTTAGAACCAAGAGGAGAAAGATGAACTGGAACCTTCTGATGCTTCCAACTCAGGATGACTACAACCTCAAATATAGCTTACCTCAGACTAACTCCTCCCTCAGGGTATCCCCTACCTCGTGCTAGCCCTTCTCATAACATGAAGCTGACCCCCAATATAGTAGAGCTCTTTTCCTCTGACCTTGTTCATGCTGGGGGTCTCAAACATCCTATCTTTGATTTCTCTCCTTCATATCTCCCATCCATTCTTGTGTTTACTTATCTCCTGATATTTTGCATCTATCTCATTCCTGTCCTATGAACTGGACAGTAGTCTTTTTTCAATCTGTTATGACACTTAGCAGTTTCCCACAGGCCCAGTTTTGCTATCCATCTCCAGATCCACCTGTCTCTGGCTGGCCTATGTTCAGGTCTGACCCTGGTGACCTGGGGAGGGATTGTCGCTTCCTCCACCTCCACCCCAACCAGAAAGCCTCAAGCCTGTCTGCACAGGTGTAATGCCAGCCACCAAAGCAGAAACAAGTGGATGGAGTGGGTCAGACTGACCTCACTGAGCCAAACTCCAGCCTCCATATTGAACATTCTGTCTTGGACTAAATATGAGGTAAGATTGTAGCAAATAAAACCATGACTAGATGCTCATAACAGAAGAAACTGTAGGCAAAACTCATTTATTTTGAGAGTATAAGATAATCAAGGAGCAGAGGAAAGTTAATCAGCATGACAGGTACACAGGTATGGCTTATGATCTATAAAAATACATTTTTAAATGTATAATAATGAAAACTTGAAATTTGATCAAATACCTCTGGGATAGTTTTAAGAGGTCAACTTGTACGGAGAGTCATCGTAAATGACCCAAAATGCATTGATCAATTTGTATAGGCCTCATATCGGTGAGATGGGGGAACCAAGACTCCTATCCGTGGACAGGTGGACAGATTAAAGAGGAAAAGTCCCTGAAATCCAGTCACAGTGACATGGTGGAGAATTAAACACCACACTTAAATTCAGGGAGCAGTCTAGCACAGTTTTGTTATTACCTATTCTTCCGAAACCTTATTTTTCACGTTTTTAAGGTTGTTAATCCATCCCTTTGATCAGCTTTCTGTTTCCCTAGAAAGAATGCCTGTCACACAGGGAGAGCCATGTGGCTAGGCAGATAGAGCTGGGAGCCAGGAGTCAGGGACACCGAGTCCACTCTGTCTTTCATCTCTGATTCCCAGGGTGACCTTGGGCAAATCGCTTAAATTATCTGGGCTTTCTATTCCTTCCGTCAAGAAGTGGAGGAAGCTTTGCCCATGTTATGAGCAGGGTGAAGGAAAGGCAGATAAGGCTGTAAGGATTTCAGGTTTACTGAAGGAAAAAAAAAGTACCTAAGGAAAAAAAATTACCATGCACTCACATAAAATGTAATTTATGGTTAGGTCTGGAAAAGCTGAGTGAACTTTCCCTTGATATTATACACAGAGGTGCATTCCTAACCGAACTCAGATCCCCTTTTATATCTGGATTTTCGTTTTAGTCAAAATATGATTAGGAGGTATTTTGCTCAGCCCTGTACAGTAATAACTCAGTCACGAAAATAAGAGAACTGAAATCTCTCCTGCCTTCGTTGGGAGTGAAGAAATGTAAAGGTCAGATTGTACTTTTAGATTGGTACCTTCCTACACAGATGGGAAGGCCTTATCTGGTGTTTCATCTCTTCTTGTGGATTCTCTCAGTAAGCACTTGCCCCATAACCATAGAGAGGGAAACATGCAACCCGGGCCACCAGGGGCAGTGCCAAACAGGCCTGGAGTCTGGCTACTCCAAGGGTGGTCCCTGGACCAGTAGCATTGTGCCAGGTAGGAGCCAAATAGAAATGCAGACTCTTAGGGCTTTTCTAGATCTGCTGAATTGGAAGAAGGCACATTTGAACATGCTCTTCAGGTGATTTGAGGAAGGGCTTAAAATATAGGCCTGAAGTCCAACAAATCTGAGTTTAATTTGTAGTTCAGCCACTTACTTATTACATAATCTTGAGCACGTAAGTAAGCTGAGTTTTTTGTCTGACCGACTGAGATAATAATAACGCCTGCTTCTCAGTTCCTTGTGAACATTCATGGGGCTCTTCCTCGCACAGAGCCTGGGACCTGAAATGCATGTACCTGGTGTGCTGTTC
This sequence comes from Urocitellus parryii, assembly GCF_045843805.1. Classification (NCBI taxonomy): domain Eukaryota; kingdom Metazoa; phylum Chordata; class Mammalia; order Rodentia; family Sciuridae; genus Urocitellus; species Urocitellus parryii. The sequence continues at coordinate 137,965,886 of NC_135540.1, forward strand.
CAGCACAGCAAGAAGGTCAGCATGGATAAGGGAGAGTGACCCGAGATGAAGGGTCACTCATCTTGAGGGTGACTCCCGCTTCTGAGTTACACCCTCCTGCAGGAGTCACCCCAATTATTGGTAATTGATTTATCATTATTGTTATTACTATTGCTATTACCTGTCAGACATGTGGGGACAAATGATCCTATGAACCTGCTACAGGGAGCATCAGGTATTTCGGTCTAGACACTTATCCTGGATATCTTGGGCTTTCCACCTACATCACCTTCCCCCAGACACCGGAATCAGAAAGACTCAAAGATTCAGACCACATTCCTACCTACTCAAAGCACAAAATACAGATGTTATCTGTTGGATAGGAACATGAATAGCCAGACAGTTTTTAATTATTATAGACAGTGTCTTGTTGGGATAACTTTCGGTTTACAGCTAGCAGCTACAAGCAGCTCAGAGTGCTGGGAAAACCTCTGCTCCTACAGGCCCGACAGGAACACCTGCGGGACGGGGCGCTCTGCTCTAGCGAGCCGTCAGTGAAACCACATCCTCAGTGCTGGAGGTCAGCGTTGCCAAGCTACAAGGCCAAGAAACGGAGAGTAATCGTAAGATGATTGGTTTCTAGGTGTTGTATAACCTGCTTGCTTATGTAGGATTGGAAGATGCATTCTGTATCAATTGTAACCACTTCTGCATTAAAGGGCTTGCCTGGAGGTTGACTGAGGTTGTCACCTGCCAGTTCTCACCAGCTCCCGGTGTCTGTGTGTTGACTCCACATCTCTGCCCCCGAGCGACTGAGGTAGCCGAGTGACCCATTGACCACACCAGTAACAGTGTCTTAGTTTATTTTGCTTTTTCTTCTCATTCTCTGTTTCAAAAGCCTGAGAGTCTGGTCCAGAAAATGCTTACATGTCTTAAGCTCATAGATCGCCATATTGAGCATCTAAGTAGATCCCAAGTCAGGGCAGGGCTCAGAATTTTATAGGAATACAATCAAAATGGAAACGGGCCAAAGCTAGAAAATTGGGACCTACTGAGTTGAAGTAGGTCAGGATGAGCAGGGACAAGTGGGCATGTGTCTTACAAGCCACCAAGTGGACAAATGAGAACGCAGGGTTTCAAGAGGATCAGTCAGGAAGGAAAGTGGAAAAAGAAGATAGCTCCCACTTTTCTTTCTCCTAAACCACCTTCTTAGGCTTGTATGCTGTCTCTAGATCCTTCAGTCGAGGAGGCAGGAAGGACTAATATTTTATGATACTACTCAAAAGAACATTCAAATTGAAACATGAATTATTCACTTTTGGAATTTGCTATTTAATGTTTTTGGACCATGGTTTACTGCAAATAACTGAAACTATTGGAAGTGAAACCGAATAAAGGAGGACTATCAAACTTACAATACAACTCTATATCTGACCAGCTGATTTCTTTTTACTTTTGTAAGTTCAGCCTACTATATAATCCTGTTTTACATGTGAAAGCTGCAGATCTGTGTGGTTAGCTTCAGAGATTAGTGCTTGATGGGAACGAGGAAGTACAGTACTTCCTTGAACAAGAGCTAAATGTTTTCATGAACAGTTTGAAATATAAAGACAAACTTCTGGGTACATGCCTTGGTTGCTCATTCCTTTAAAACATTAGCTATAAAATCTGTTTGTACAAAAAGATTTTTTAACCAAAAATAGATTTTAAGAAAACATCATTATGTATCCATCAAAAGAAAGAAACTGTGTGTTTCATCTTGTTTGGGTATTTAAGAATTATCTGTTCAATGACAATAGTAAGGCCAGAGGATTGGGATGAGAATTGCTCTTGGAATAGAAGCAGTGAACTGAAAATATAAAAGCATACCCTTTTTTTTTATTTTGTTTCTCAGAATTAGTGGAAAAAAACTGGCATCAGATAAAATCTGCAATGTGCAAGCCTGGGAATGGAGTGTCGGCTTCATGAAGGCAAGGGCTGTTTGACTCCAAGCTATAGTCCAGGGCTTGGGGAACAGCGGGACTGAGTCAATCTTTGTTGAATGAGTGAAAGGAGAACCCCATGATAAAAGTGCTTTGAAGTTGTTAGCGTGGACCATTTATTCTACAAACACTTAGGTGTATCAAGTACAGCACTAGTGACTTATGATAAAGAAATCAATAGAAGATTGGCATTTTATGGTGCAGAGACTCAACAGGGACTCTGTAGACCTTGCCCTTGCAGGAGACCTGCCTCCCAGTGACCTGGGGTCCTCAAAGCTTCAGCTCCTTCATATGAATAGGGAGAGGAGAGGCCTGCCTGAGTAGGGGCTACAGTTCTCCTTGGTCCAAGCTGAGTTTGGTCCCCTCCTGGCTTCTCTAAGTGTATAATTTTATGTAACCCTCACAACAGATATACAAAGCATGTGATATGTCCTTATTATCATGGAAAACTTGGTGAGGTCATGACATCTGCCCTCTGTCACAAATTCAAGGGCTCTGGACTTGGAGCCTGTCTTCCCTGACCACTAAGTCCTTGTTTCTGGGTCTGCAGCTCATGCCTCTCCACCAAGGCCCATCACCTGCTTGATGCTCTCAAAACAGCCCCTGCCCAGCTGTTCATATCCTCAGTGCCTTTTCACCACCTTGGGACTTAGTGATCCCCATCCAAGGGACTGGCTTCCTGCATGACCTACCCCCACTCCTACTTTTACCATAACCCAAGACAGGGAGCACTCAGCCCTGAAATCACTCAAGTGGGGCGTGATTGCTTGTCTTTTGTTAAAGAATCCAGGAGTCAGCTTCCTTGAAATGAGCAAATCAAATTTGTTTTCCAAACTGAGTGACACTGCTGAGTAGGTGACAATGATAGTATGGCAATGATCACATCAATAACTATAAGCACCACAATCCCTTCAGACTCAACATGGCTTCCTATCCTGGATTATGTATTCAATTAAGTGTTTGTTCATTAAGCAAATCATCTCTGAGCATTTCTGTTAGAAGCTGACCCGCTTTGTGTCTCAGCCTTTTACCTGAGTATCCTAATCACTGACCTTCATTTTCCTTTCATCCTTAAAATGGGAATAATAACCCCTGCCTTATAGAATGTGATGTGGTGATCACTCACAGAGTGATTACTTGAAGGGTCTATCCGTAGCTCAGCAAATGTTTGTCTCCAGCCCTTTAATTCTAGTATCATGAAACATTCATAAAAGTCTGGGAGTTTATGTCATTCATCATTCTTTCATTCCACAAATACTTTTAACATGCATGCTATGGGTCAGGCAGTTTTCTAGAGATAGAAATGGAGGGCCAAGCAAGGGAAGCACTCTCTAACATGGTGTGTTTCATAATCCAGGGAGAGAAGTCAGGCAAAAACCTTAGTTAATAGATGACATAAGACGATAGTAATGGGGTGGACTTTGCTACTTGAAATAGGACAATCAGAGATGACTTCCTTCAGGGGTTGAGACTGGAGCAGAGCTGGAGAAAACACAAGTGAAACAGAGGCTCTGAGAGGGTTTCCAGGCAAGTCAGAGAGCATGTGGACAGACCACGGCAGGGGTGGGAGCAGGAAGGCCTTGCAACTAGAGCTGGTGTGAAGGAAGAGGGAAGCCTCCGAGGGCAAGTTGGCAGGCCAGGGCATGTCCAGGAGAGGGGCTTTATAGACTGTAGAGTTTTCCAGTATAATGGAAACCACTGGGTTGTATCACTGAGTGTCAATAAACAGTGTTAAGCTGAAACTAGGGGCTGTGTGGATAAATGGATACCAGGCCAGCTTGAACTTGAACATGCTGTCTAAGCCACACCTGACGCAAAGTGGGTTAGGATCGGTCAGCGTGAGATCAGGATGGAATGAGAGGTTTCAAATGCCAAAGAGTACATTCGAAATTGTCTTCATGGGGCACACGTGAAGATCTAGAGGGTAGACCTGTCCACGGCCCACGAGAGGAGAGGAGCCGTGGGTGCTATGTGATGGGTCGACATGAACCAGCTGTTCCCTTGGAGATGACTTTCTAGACAGGTGCCTTGACAGAGGAGAACCCCAAATAGGGTGAATGCACTGGGCTAGGGCTTCCCAAGCATGACCTCATTTAAGTTCCACAGCAGCCCTGTTGGGTAGAGGTTCCCATTGACTTTTCAAATGAGGAGCTGAGATGGGGGAGAGTCAGGGACTTACCCAGGGTCCTTGGTGGGAAGTATCAAATTCCTGACCTGGAACCGTTTTTTCCACCTGCACAGCCCCCACTGATTGGGAACTGACATTTCCGGTTTGCCCCTCCCTTTGTTCAGTGATTAAACCTGCCAGATATGACTTCATGCCAACAGTGCCCACCCCCACCTACAGAGATGTTTGCAGTTTACCCAGCTCTTTCACACTCATCATCCTGTGCCTCCTGTAAGCTGGTTCACACCCTCCCTGGCTTTTATTTTCACAGGCATGGCAGGTACAGAATGTGATAAACACCCCGAACAAGGAAACATTTAGCCTAAGCTAACTATTATCGGCAGCATCTGTGACGAATGACTTAATATAACCCCGAAAAGCCCAATGTGATGACTAATTTGTGGTTAAAGGTAGTTGGAAATTTACTCTGTAAAAAATTACACGGAGGTAACTCGATTAACTTTGAAAGAGAGAGAGAGACAGAAAGAGAGAGAGAGAGGGTGGAGAGCGCCAACGAAAACACACACATAATAACTTACTTCCCCTTGCGGGGGTAGCAATAAAGATAAGAATTACAACCTCAAGAGCAGTTAGAGAGGGAATGAGCCTGTTTCACTTTGCATACTGGATGTGGAAAATGGATCAGCACAATCAATGCGAACGGCAAATTCTGGGGCTCCAGGGACCCAAGCAAATCCTGTGTTTTAGACAGAAAAGAAATCTTCAGCTGTTTAGCCCAAGCTCTTCAGGTAACTAGTGAGGAAACTGAGTCATTCAGAGGAGTGTCCCACTGAGAAAGGGTCTTTGTGGCACCATAGCACCAGAGAGGGACACAAGCTTTGGGGTCCTGTTGGCCAGGGCGTACTAGCTCTGATCTGAGTGAGTGTGATAAATCAACTAATCTCATTGAGACTCAAATTCTTTATATGGAAAATATGTTTGGTAATACAAACATCCTAGGGTAGCAGGAATTAAGTAGCTTCCTGTATGCAAAACCCCAGGGCGTGGCTTGAAATGTGATAGGTATGATCATTGTCACTTCCCACGGAAATTGTTCAAGTTATACGAAGTCTTTCCAAGCTCTCTCCCCAACTCCACACCTCCCAGAAAGAAAAAATCTTAAGATTGACACACTGGCCCCATAGGAAAAGAGAAAAAGCCACATGATTATCCTACTTGTGTTTGTAAACATGTACAGCCCCAGGATTCTGCCCTGAATTGTCCTAAACTGTTGAACATTGACCGTCCGTCTCATGTTCGGCTACCATGGCTGCACTCCTACCTGCTTTCCTTAAATGGGGCTGAACTTGTGGCCTGACCTAAGACATACTGCCTGTGTGAGGCTGACAGAAGGAACCCAGAAGGCCACTGTGTGCAAGGCAAGGACTGATCTCCTACATCTCTGGGAGGTGGAAATCTCGCCTGCTTGTGAGCATGTCTGTGAAGTTGCCCTTCCCATGGTTCCTGCTAGGTCCCTGAATGCTGATCTAGGAGTGCACTCTCCACACACCTAATCTCATGCCTTTCTGCTTCTCCTCTCCTCTCCAGCATGACTGGCCTGGCCCTTCAGAATGCAGTGTGGCCCTGGTCCCCTTCCTGTCCCTTAAACACATCCATCTCCTTCTTGTCTCAGGGTGTTTGCCTTCTTCTAGATTCTTTTCCCAAAACTATTCCCTTCAGGTTTCTGCTCAAATGTCACCTCCCAAGAAGCGCCTTAGGTGACCCTCTCTTTCACCGTGGTGTGTCTTCCCACTGCTTCTCTGTTTGGCCTTATTGAAGATCACCTAGTTGCCGCCTCTTCCCCTATCCATTTGCTACCTCTGTTACTAGGATGTAAACTGAGAGGGCATGCGACTTTCCTTGGGCTTCTATAGCAAACTCACACACTGGGAAACCTAAAAGAGAAAAAAAAATGCATAATCTCTCTGTTCTGTGTGCTACAAGCCTGAAATCCAGGAGTCACCAGGCTCCTTTTGGAGGTTCCAATTGATAGTGTCCCCATACCTCTTTCCCAGTTTCTGGTGCCTTTGGCAATTCTTGGTACTCTTTGACTTGGAAGAGCATCTATTCAGTTTCTGTCTGTGTCCACAGGGCTACCTCCTCTGTCTCAAAACTCCTCCTTTCTGTAATAAGTATACCAGGTACTGAATTCAGAACACATCCTAAATTCAGGATGCTCTTGTTCTGAGATATTAGATTAATTTTATCTGCAAAAATCCTATTTCTGAATAAGTTCACATGCACAGGTACCAGGGATTAGGCCATAGACACACCTTATTTGAAAGGAACAATTACAACCCAGAAGAGACAGCCAAAAAGTTTTCTCGGGGACCGACTGAGCATCCATACTGAGCATGGGGCTTATATCCTAATAAACTTTCATTGACTGTTGAATGGATAGACACTGTCACTTTAAGACTTTCCCTGTCAGATCCCAAATCCTTGCCAAATGGCCCTTCTAACCCTGCTGCAGCTTGGAAATGGCTTGAGCATCCCACTGTCTCTATCATCACGAATCTCCACAGGAATGAGTCCCCTGGCCAGAAGAATCCCAGTGGGACTGTGTGGCTGTCCCCAGAGAGACTGCAGGGCCTGGTGTCTACATGCTGTTCCAGGAGGCAGAGCAGGCCCTGTGTCTGCGGGGCCCCAAGGTGAGCAGGGTCAGCCCTCTTGCTGCCTACACAGGGAACCTTCTTTTCCTTGGGGACACTGGACACAACAGATGGAGAAGTACAAACGCTTCTTCCCATCTGCACCGGGCTTTGCCTATGAGTTTCCCTCTCTCCTGAGTCATTTCCCTGCCCCTCCTGTGGTTCCCCTGTATCCTAACCATGAGATCCACCCCTGCCCTGAGCACCCCCTCAGGAGTGACTACCTCTAAAGTCCAATCTTCTTCCTTGCCTGAACATAGACTTCCATAAAGTTTCCATTTCTCCTTTAAAAGACTTAACACAATATGAAATAATGATGTGCTGATGTGCATTTACTTGTGTGTCATATAATTTCCTGAACAATCTATAAGCTACATGAGGGCAGACCCCTGTGGGTTCTATAATAGAATGGAGCTCAGGCAACTGGAAGTGAGAAGGGGCTAAACGGGGCAACTGGTCACTTGGTCATGCTCCCATGTCCCTCATTCACGCTTCCTCTCCCTAACCTCCTGCATCATGGATACAGCCCTTCACTGGTTGGAACCTGTGCTCCTAATCCATGTTCTCATGCACACAGGCTTTGCTTCCCACATCCCATTCACCACCACCAAGTCTTATTCAGAGTGTATTAAATACCCGTCTGCGTCATTTTTCCATTCAGCTGGGTGGGTTTCCCTGAGATTAGTTTCTTGGAGCTGCCAAAGTACCACAGACTGGGGGGTTTCAGCCACATAACTCAAGTCAGTTCCGGAGGCTGCAAGTCAGAGATCAACGTATCTGCAGGTTTGGTGTCTTCTGAGGCCTCTTTCCTTGGTTTGGTGATGGCCATTCTCTCCCCGGGTCTTCAGAGTGTCTTCTCTGTGGATGTCTATGTCTTCACAAGGACATCACTCTCATTTGATTGGGGTCTATCCAATGACTTTATTTTAACTTTATTACTCTTTAGAGACACTATACCCCAATACACTCAAGGTCTGGAGTACTGGGGGCTAGAAAACCAACTATAATTGGGAGGCAGCACAATCCAGCCCTTCAGATTTTAGTTAGGACACTTCTTTGTGGAAGTTTTCCTAGCTTTCGCAAATGAACTCAGACTTTCCCATCACATCTTTTGTTGCATCCCACACTGTGATTTGAGGCATTTACCCTAGCACCAGTATGCTGCCATTCCATATGTTTCCATATGTGTCTTTCCACTGGATGGTCAACCATGAGGGCCATGGACGTGTGCCTGGGTTGGCCCACTTGTAGTCACTCCAGTGCATTTGAACTTCACCCACTCACTTTGCTCACCTTCCTCCCTCTGGTTGTGATACCACCTGCTCTTCTTTCTCTTCCTTTGCCAGGAGCTTCTTCACTTCCCCTTTCTCTTGACGCCTGTGTCCTTGAGATTATATTTTGTTCACTTTCTCTTTTGCCCAGTGGATTCTATCTTGTTATAACTTGTTAACACTTTCAAAGACTTAGGAAATGCCTCGTTCTGCCAATGACATCTGGATTTCTCTAGGGTTGATCTGCCTCCTTCATCTTTTTTTTTTTTTTTTTTTTTTTTTTTTGGTACCAGGGCACTCAACTGAGCCACATCCCCAGCCCTATTTTTGTATTTTACTTAGAGACCGGGTCTCACTGAGCTGCTTAGTGCCTCACTTTTAGTGAGGCTGGCTTTGAACTCATGATCCTCCTGCCTCAGCCCCCTGAGCTGCTGGGATTACGGGCGTGAACCACCTCATCTGGCTCCTCCTGCTTCTCTATTCCCTACTTCCTACAAATTGTATCCAGCTTCACCAGCTCCCCCAAAAACATTGTCAACAATTTCCTTTACCTTTAAATCTACTCCACCCCTATTCCTAAGCTTAATGAATAGGACCGACATTCACCGAGTTGTTTAAATAATGAAATATATCCCATGAGCCCATTATAAATTCAAGATGAAAAAAAATAAAGATTATCCCCAAATCTCCCTCACATCTCAAACCCAACTCTTCTGACTTCATCTTTTCACACACATTTTCTTTCTTTCCTTTCCTTAGAACTTAAATCTGAATGAAGCCCATTCTGTCTCAGTGGCCAAAAGAACATCTAACTAATAAAGATTCAATTCGCTCCCCTCCTAAAACCTCCTGCTGGTACCCCATTCCAGTAGGATGGGCTTTCCCACTCCTAAGCTACCTTTAGTGGAGACTGCCTCTGGGGGCTCCAGAAGTGCAGCTCAACTTCTCCCTTTGCATATTCCTCCTCCATCCCACCTTCTTCCACAAGTGTGGATCCCAGAGACACTCCAGGAAGAAACTCTAGCCCAATAATTTGCATTTCAAAGTCAGCTTTGCAGCCAGCAACCTGTAATCCTGTTTGCAAATGCCCTGCCCTCTGCATGGACAGCATTTCGGTTCCCTCTTTCCCTGGCAAACACCTGTGATTCTGCAAATCCCAAGTCACATCTCACCTAGATGCTCAGAGAAAGTGATTCACACTTCCATCCTGGTATAGAACGATTCAGTCTTTTTTCAAACCAACACATCACGCTGCATTATAATTATTACTCAGATATTTTCCCTTTTTGTTAAAATAACTCTGTGCTCTGCAAGAACGCAGCATTTGTTAACTATTGCTGTGAAAAAAATTGCCACAGACTTAGTGGCTTAAAATGACATAAATAACTCTATTTATTTCTCATAGTTCTATAGATAAGAAGTTCAGGTGAGCAGAGCTGGGTTCTCTGTGGAGGCTCTCTGCTCTGGATTAAAGCATCCCTCAAACTCCATGTGTTGCAGATGTAGTCATCCATGTAGTAGTACTGATGAGTGGGACTCTCAGGAGGTGATGGGGTTTTGAGGGCTCCACCCTCACCAGTGCATTAATGGATCAATGGGTTTCTGTGGGAGTGAGTGTATTACAGACACACACTCACTTTCTGTAGTGAGCTTGCTCTGTCTCACCTTGTGACACCTCCACCCAGCTGTGATGCAGCAGGAAGCCTTTACCACATTCCAAGGAATGCTGACATCATGGGGTTGGACTTCCCAGCCTCTGTGCCATGAGCAAGTAAACCTCCCTTCTTTATATTGCCTGGTTTTAGTATTTTTCTTTTAGCAATGGCAACATAGTAACACAGTTTTGATTGCAAGAATGAAAGTCAAGATAGAATGAATCTGAAGTTGTCACTGGAGTCCATGGGAGGGAATCCTCTTCCAACTCATTAGAGGTTTTGTTAGAATCCAGTTTATTGTGGTGGTGGGACTGAGTTTCCATTTCCTCGGGGTCTGTCAGCTGTGAGCTCCGGACTGTCCCCTGCTTTCTCACATGACTCCTTCCAGCTTTAAAGGTAGCAGCAGTAGAGCAACTCCTTCTTATTCTTTGCAACTCCAATTCTGCCTTCTTTTCCTGCCATCAATCAGAGAAAAGTTCTTTGCTTTCTTGGCTCATGTGGCATAGCACAGTTATGATAGAGTATGTCCCACAGTCATAGGTTCCAGTAAATAGAGCAGGATTATTGTGGCTGTTCCTTGGATTCTGCTGACTACCGATGGAAATGGTTTCTTTTTCTCTGATGCTGGTGCCCAGCATCCAGCAGAGCTTGTGATAAAAAGATGCTAATACTTGTCTTAATTTTCAAGTCAAATTGAATTCAGTCAAAGATCTGGCCATACTTGCATATTAGACAGACTCAAAACCAAAGATCAAGGACCAAAAGCACTCACATAGTATATCAGTACATGAAATAAAGTGGGCTGCAGATGATGAACTTCCATGATGAACAAGTAGCTAGTGGCTGCTGGATTAGACAGTGCAGATTATAGTACTTATCTAACACTGAATGATGATGTAGTCTAGAGGCACAAAAAGATTTGTAGAAAGGAGTACTTGAGCTGAGTCTTGAAGACTAACTAAAAGTTTCCAGAAAGACCAGCAAAGTCCAGAGATTCCCAGACAGAAGAAACCAGGCATGCTCTGGCTGGGAGATTGCTCATTTAAAAGTAAGCTGACGTTTAAAGTATGGCCAGGGTCTACTACACGACAGGACTCTCTTCACGGATCACCTTCTCTGCCCTCAGATGACACAGCTTAGGCTGTGTATGTCAATGGATAGAATGAGAATTTCCCCCCATGGACCAGAGGTTTTCAAGCCCTTTTGGTTACAAAACCTTAGTTACTTTACAAATGACTGTCATTCAGGATCCCTACACAAAAGTCAGGTCCAAATAGAACTGTTCTTCTCAAAGCAAGGTGCAGGGCTTTTCTTTCAGGAACACTCAGAACTCTGAGATATTTCCATTGATTCCTAGGGCTCCAAAGAGCTGGCAGAGTCTCCAGAGAGCCAGTCGTGAATTGTTAACATGAGACAGATCTGGAACTGCTTTGGGAAGATCTCCTGCTCCAACGTGGGGGCCTGGTAGATGGGGGTAAGACAGAAGCTGGGAGATAGAGTACAAAGGTGTGGAAGTAGAATAAGACATATGGTGAGGGCCAGCCAATTCCACAGAGCTAAAAGGAGAAAGGGTAATGTCAGGATCTGAAGGAATCTAGAATGTAAGGCAGAAAAGCAGATTGATTCCAGGTTTTCTTCATGGGAAATGTGGTGGCTGGTGGTACCATTTTTCATGATGTGAAATTCTAGAGGGACATTTTACTTATTGGTGATTGGTTGAAATTGTAGCAGGTTGGGAAGGACGGTGGGGTTGCATTTAAACCTTGAGCTCCTGCTCTGTCATTCTGTCAAACCCTGAGAGAATGTCACCAAGTCTCTTCTGTTCACTCCATGAATAATGGATGTCTCATTTCTTCACCCTTCCCAAAGCAAACACCAATCACAAGAATCAGAAACAAACAGACCACAGAAAACTGGAGTCAAAACTGGTATTTTTGTCAACTGATTAGATAGCAGTTAGTTTAATGCTAACATTAATCAAGGTCTGATTGCTCCATTGTGAGGAACAAGAACTCTGTGAGGAGATTAATACACAAGATCTGGCTCAGAGTGTTTCTGCAGAAACCCCCATGCAGTAATTAAAAAGAACACAAAATGAAGGTTATTGATCCGTTGTGTTATTGAGAAACAACATAATTGATATTTAGATCTTAATTGTGGGTTCCAAAGTAGAAGAGACAGTTTGCACAGATCATTAGTAACAAGATTTTGTGTTTTTGTTTTTAACATTTAAACCAAAATATTGAGTTCAAATGTTACTCTGCTTCAAATAAACATTGATTCATTTGTCAAGAAATCTTTATTTTTAAGTGTTTAAAATTATCATTCTTTAGACAAATCTGAGGCAACAGAATATAGGATTTGGAATTAGATTACACTCATGAGCTCTGTGGAATTAGGTTTGTCCTTCTATCTGTCTAGATCTCAGAACTCTCTTCTGTAAGTTACAATGATAAAGACGCACCTCACAGATTCGTTGGAAGTTTTCAGGTAGAAAGCCACACTGCCTAGCAGCAGAGACATGGAGTCAAAACTGCTGTCTCAAACCCAGCTTTGCCAGTTTTCGGCTGTGCATCCTTAGACATTTTACTTTACTTCTCTGGTTCCCAATTTACCCATCTCTGAATTAGGATAATGACAATCGGCATACCAAAAATGAAGATTAAATGAATGTGTGAAAAATGCTTAGAGCAGGATCAGGGAGGTTATAATCCCTGTCACACTGTTAATTGTTTTTTATCATTATTTGAAAGAGTTTAGGGGCATAGTTGTTTCCTAGTATGAATGGATTGTTTCCTCTTTGCAGCTTTACCAGACCCCGTTCCCCTGCTTCATATGCAGCAATGAACATGAAAGATGCAAATGGAAGGAATGGCCTCTGGGTCTGCACATCCTGTCTGACTTCACCTAGAGCTTTGGAAAGCATCCTTTGGCCTAATTCCTGAGTGAGAGTGGACAGCAAAACAGCATGAGAAATATGAGGAAAGAAGGATGCAGAAAAACAAAGGCAAATAATTGGGAAAGAGATTCTGGAAGAATTAGCCTATTCCAACCAGGATACAGGTTATTATTAGTATTCTGACAAAAGAATCCAATGACATTAAAAAAAACACATAAAATAGCAAGAAATAGTTCTTAGAAGTTAATATGACAGATACAATTAAAAGAAAAAAAATACATGAGTCATATAAATCGAAAGAAATACACAGAACCTAGAGTAAAAACAAAACAAAGAAGTTATGAGAGAATAGACAAAAGACAGTCCAGTGGGTCCGCATTGTATTAAAAGGAATTCTGCAAGGAGTAACAGGGATGAGAGAGGGAGGGGTATTGCCAAAGATATAAGACAAGAAAAGTTTCTGGAACTGAGGGAAATGTGAGTTTTCCATGAGACTCAACAGCACACCCATGAGCATAACACATTAAAAAATAAGTGGCAAAAATGGAAAATGCCGATGGAGAATGCAGACCTTCTGGAAACCTTACACTGCAGGAATACAAAATAGTCCAGCTACTTCAGAAAACAATTTTGTGAATATCATACAAAGTTAGGCATGTAATTATTACATGACTCGGCAATCATATTACTATTTACCCAAGAGAAGTGAAAATATGTGACCAAATAAAAACCTGTATATGAATATTGATAGCAGCTTTATTTATATATAAAAAAACAACACTAATGATCATCAAGTGGTGATCAAATCAACAAACTTCAGAATATCCAAGCAATGGGCCCAAGAGCAATAAAAATGAACACACAACTGTTCTATTCCACAACACAGGCAAATGCCAGAAGTACAATGCTAAGTCAGAGAAGGAAGACACTAAACCAACTATACTTCATATGGTATTCTCGAAAAGACAAAATAATAGAGCAGAAATAAGATCAGTGTCTCTGGGTCTGGAGATGAGAAGTTGAAGACAGATTGAGAGGCAGCCTGAGAGAACTATTGGTGGTGCTAGAAATAGTTTCTCTGTTGATTTGGCAAATGTATGACAGAATAAATTTATGTATTTATGATATTATGAGTCCCATCATAATTATTTATAATAATTTGATAAATGGACACTTATCAAGCTGCAGTTTGAAAGAGTGGATTCTATTGAGAATTTCTCTTTAACAAATTTGAATTCAGTAAAAATGAGAAGTGCTACAAAGTGCTAAGGAAGGAAAGATTTGTGAAAGCCTACCACAGAGTTCTGGGAATGCAGCTTCATGGTAGAGCACTTGGTTAGCACAAATAAAATCCTGGGTTTGATCCCAGGGCTGCAATAAATAAATAAGTTTGATTAAATATATCCACATTAATGTCATTAAGACCAATGAATACACAAAGGGCCTGCAGTCTTTTAGAAAGAAAAAAAAAAGAAATTATCTAAGAAGGAACCAAATGCCAGAGTATCTTCAGACATATTGGGAGCACTGGAAACTACAAAAATGGTAGGAAAAAATTTCAAATTTATGAAGCAAGAAAAATTTTCCAAACCAGAACTTTACAAATAGCCCAACTGTCAAAGCAGATGAGAACGAAGGCAGGTCAGTCCCCCCATGCCCACTTGGGAAGTTATCTAGGAATGCCTTCCAGCAAAAAGGAAAGCAGGAGTGGAAGGTCCACGCAGCCACCAAAAGGTGCCGAATTCAAAAAGGGCAGTGAAGCCATCTCCAGAAACCAAAGTCCAGACGGATCCAAAGGATGAAGGAAGGACCCCAAGTGGAAGCATTTCCTCCGAGTAGATGGAATGGGTGACCCACCGGGTGGACAGATGGCATAAGATAAAGGCATTGTTTACAGAAGAATTTCAAAGAGAAAGAGAAGCCGTGGAAAACTTTCAAGAAAACCAGATGGTCAGGCTCAGTGTTTTCAGCAGCCATGGAATGTGATTATAGAAACCCAAGGGGCTCTGGAAGAATGTTCCAATGGGTTCCAAGTACACATCCATGTATGTCCACATCAATGGGCAGGACTGAAACGGCTTCCCTTCCTACAGGTAGTAGAAGAATGAGGCAGAAACCACATAAAGCAAATCCCACAAACTCACAGGGAAATCTCACTGAGATAGGAATTGAGACATAGCAGAAATAATTACACTTGTGAAACGAAGATCCAACATGAGATTTGCTATAGGAACCTGATCTAATCTGTAGGACTCAAATGTTTTACTCTTGATATCAAAATGTAAACAAGGGCACATCAAATAAATTAAACAAGAAATGATGTGCAATTAAAGTAGGGTTTTAGTGGACATAATCTAAACACTGTGGAAAACATAAATATTTGCATCTTTTTCCACTTGCCCCATGTTCAAATGAAGTCCTTACATGGGATGATAAGTCGGATTTATTCCTGGGACTTCTACATCTTGCCTCTGGCCCTCCCTACCCCTGCACATCACAACATACCTCTTGGCCCAGCATTTGGGGACATTCATCTTGACGTGATCTTCATTCCTGTCACTATTCATTGCCAGCTGGGACCAGTTCTAGGAGTAATAGACTCTTAAAAAAAAATCCCTAACTAGGTCCTAAAGTATCCTATTGGTGTACCAGAATAAAGAATATTTTAAAACCAAAAAAAGTTTCTTGTTCTTTATTTCCTGGGACATATTTATTTTTCATAAAGTTGTTTAATGTTGTTGCTGTCTCAGACTTTAGGCCTGATATAATTACTTTGAAACCCACTGGTATCCTGTCTCCTTTGGAGTAGCTGAAACTTCCTTCCCTCTGTGACTGTGATATGTTCCATTTGTTCTTATCCCACTAACCCAAAACCCAATGCCAAGCAGCTGCTGACCACACAGTCAACCCGGGGTTAACATCATGCTCATGCAAATGAGCTCCTTTGATCAGACAGACTTTTAAAAAGTACCCAATGTGCAAGCCCCACAGGAGCACCCAGGGGAGAAGAACCTGGACAAATGCACAGTCCCCAGGTTCTGTTGACTCTGTCTGCCTCTGTCTATCTTTCTCTGGCTCTTCTAACCCGTGAATTGAACTGCCTGCGCCTCTGGACTCCCTGTCTGTCACCTTCTGCACCCCTAAGCTCCCTGGTATATAAGGGCAATCATATTTTTTCTGTTTTATGAATAGCCATTATGATTCCACTTCCTCCTTGTGTCTCACCTGAAATACACGTTTGCACCCAAATTTTCTCCCATGGGGCCCTTCTAGAGAGTCCTGAAAACCTAACTAGAAAGAAACCATAACAAGAGAAATCACAATACAATTCCATTGGAAAGCACAATCCTTAGAGAGTGACCTTTCAGAACATGGTGCAACTCATACACATTTGGGTGACATATATCATGTTTTTTGATCCACTTGAAGAATGTATATTCCAATATTCCTTTCAAGTAAGAAATATAAAAGTGATATTTGTTAAAATTCTCTGGGTTTTGTCCTCAGCAGCATGTTAGTCATGCAATGAGGAGTTATTGAACACTTAATGGGGACTGGCTGCACATTAGAGGAGAAATAGTGAGCAGAAGATTATATGATAATATTTGTGTGTGGAAAACCTCACAATTGGTTGCAAACTGATTAGAGGGTAAAATAGATAGAGAAAATATATATATATAAGGCAACTGGACATCTAATTAATGAATAACCCACAGGACTTGACATTAAGAGAGAGGAAGGAGGTAGGAAGGATGCCTCCTAAGTGTCTCACTACTGAAGAGGATGACTTTCTAAAGAGAACTTCTCACAATTGTCAAATAAGTACTGAAAAAAATTACCAGCCTCTCTTTGGGATGGGCCATTGCCAAAGGCTCTTGGCCTATCTCAAGTTTGCACGCTCGAAGACTCAATCAACTTCTAAACTCCCTAATTACACCCTCATATTTTAAGCCTATTATAGAAGAAATTCAAATCCCATGGGTATTTGTCCACAGGCCACAGCTGACTCAAGATAAGCCAGCAGGAACAAGCTACCTCCAAGCACAGTGGTTCTTGAACATATTTAAAGCTTGGTGATTTAAGAGAGAAGGTGACTAATAAACAACTCAGAGTTCTTTCCAGACGGAAAACAAAGATTTCCTTTTTCTGATTTCCCCATAAATTTGTCATTATTTGGCAGAAATGGCCAAAATAAATGCACCAGGCTTCAAAAGAACCAGCGTCGTAAGAGACCAGATAGCAGCAAGATGAATCCACTTGTCTCTGCAGAGATGCGCAGGAAGGGAAGGGCAGGCACTGGGGATAATGAATTGCATCATTTCTTTGACCTCAAGATAAAGGCAAACAAGAGAAGCAAAATGTGCCACTCACCAGGCTATAAAAATGAAACCTGACACATGGGCTCTGATCTATAGTGTGGATTCCTTCTTTGCCAGAGAGCTGGAGTATTTCCATCAGAATGCCAGCTTTCTTGTCCTGTCTACACTTATTTGAGAAAGAGGAATGAGATTAGACAATAGGAAAAAAGGGGGGATTCAGTTTAATTTAATTTAGCTAATCTATCAGGCTATGTTTGCTGACTTTCTTCAGATTTCTGAAAGGAGGAAACAAAACCAATCCCAGCCAGCCTCCACCATGATAACCTCAGATGCAGCCTTTTCCTCCTGCTCAGAACAGCCCTGGGGGATGCAATCGCTTCCTAAGATTTAGGTGAGGATTCCAGAGTTTGGCACATTTATCAAGTTATCCGGGATTGGAGAGTATTAGGATCTAACTTGCAATCTGGCAGCAGGGCTCTGATGATTATGAGTGACTTCTCTCTCCTCAGTAGGAGGTGCTGTGTGGAATGCAGAGCTGGGAACTAATAACAAAGGTTCATAAAACAAGAGGAGAATGACACAAGATGACTTGCCCTGGAACTTAAGTCCAGGTGATGCACCTTACAAAGCAAGGGCTTCATAGCTGAAAGCCCAGAGATGTGAAGCAAAAAGCATGTGTTCTTTGGAATCCTACAGACCCCAGTCTGTGTCAGCACTCACCCCTACTTGCTGTGTGACCTTGAACTAATTGAATAACCTCATAGCTGCAGATGCCTCATGTAAAAAATAAATTTCCACCTCTCAAACAGTTTTGTGAGGATAAAAATGAGATGATGTGATTAAATTACCTGACAATGTGTCTGGTACACAGCATCTGCCCCCAAAATGCCAACTTCATGCCACTTCAAGTTAGACACACTCTGCAATGGAAAAATTGAGGAGAGATTCATTAACCAAGGTACTGTCCAAGATGCAAGGTGAAAGCAACCATGATGAAAGATTTAGAATCCACATGTATGTATGCATGTGCCTACGTGTGCCCACACAGATTTGAATTTTATATTTGTTAGAAACAATTTCATTTTAAACCCTTATTATAGTTACATCTATCAGAGACATAGTTAGCTGGTGCTTTACTAATAAACTTTAAAAAAAAATTTCCAGTTAGTGTCACCAGCAGGATGGTTGAATCATTCATACAGATTTCCATCCCAGCTCCCAGGAAGAGCAAGTGCAAATGTAGCAATTAGCAGAATGCGGCACCCGGCTTCAAAACCTTACCTGTCATTCTTCTGATCACAAAGCCAAGGCTCACGCACTGTTCTGCAAAGATATGGTCTTCCTGGCAGTGGTTGCTATGCTGAGTCTTCATTGCTATAATTTAATTTAAATAGATACTGAGATTTTTACCTGTCCTTTTCCTTCAATACCACAGTCATTTTTTAGTAGTTAAATCTCTGAAGAGACTATGATATCTGGGATTCCCTATAAATGAGCTCTATTTCCATGAGCTGTTCATTCAACCCCTTGAAGACTCAAGCTTCACATACAACGTGAGGATAATCACAGCAACCATCTTATCACAGGGCTATGTAAGAATACAGTGAGGCAGTTCAGGCAAACTCTAAGGTGTGTACAGTGTGAGGATCAGGTCTCAATGAAATTATTGTTATTTATAACTGGTGGACCTTTTTTTTCAATTGCAAATGAAAAAGGCCTGAGCAAGGAGCTTCTCTCCCATAGAGCCTTCACAGTCCCAAGACTCCCTCTGATTGAAACAACCTGGGTTACTTGCTTCCCTAAAACAATGACTGATGCTAGAGGAATTTGCTGCTTTCATTGACCAGTTGTGTCAATTACTCAGCAATTGACACAATTACTCAGCAATTGTGTCAATTGCTGAGTAATAGCACCACAAAGACATATATGTCCTAATCCCTAGAATTTATGTTACCTCATGTGATTTTGCAGATGTGATTAAATTACATTTTTTTGTGAGTATGTGTGTGCGGTACGGGGGATTGAACCCAGGGCCTTGTGCACTCAAAGTCACTCCGCGGTAGTGGCATTGAAGTCTTTTGGAGCACAGAGAGCACTCTACCGACTGAGCTATATTCCCAACCCAAAATTAAGATTTTGAGATGGGAAGGTAATAATGGATTATCTGCGGGGGTCTAAGATAATCACAAGAGTCCTATAAGAAGAAAGCAGCAGCGTGCAAGGTTAGAATGCAGAAGGCAATGTGACAATGGAAACAGATTGGAGTGAGGTGACACCAGCCAAGGCCTGTCAGATCCTGTGTGCAAGGAGCTGACTCCTCACAGGATGCATTAGGAACCAGCTCCATGCCAGTGGCCACTGTGATTGTAGCACCATGAAAACCGTTTTGAACTGTCTGCCACCAGGACTGTAAGCAGCTCAGCTTGAGGCAGTGTGTCACAGTGGCATCAAGAAAACACATACACCAACCTTGGGTCAGGATCTTCATCCATTCTGGGCTCAGAACACCAGGACAAGAAAGGGGCAGGCACTATTCTCCAGATGGAAAACAGATTCTGCTCCCAGGAGTGTGTACCAGGCAGGAAAGCCCATGCTGTCCAGTACCTCAGTGTGGGTTTGTTGTTGATGTCCACTGTTGGTTTTCTTTTTGTAAATTCTCTTTCAATTCACAAAAAAAATACGATTCTTTTCTCTGAGTAGCTTTGCCACTGTATCGTAGCATGTTCCTCTGTACTTGCACACTGGATTCTTGAAAGGAGTGACTTTCTCTGTTCATCTTGGACCTGTGTGACTTCTGGATAACTATCGAGGGATAAGAGACCTGTGTGACCAAGCAGAGTGTGGTTTTCCCATTAGTGTTGACCTCACCGTGGAGAGGGGATCTGCCAGGAGTTGGGGACAAACCACACAAATGCAAAGCAGAGACAGGTCAGCTCAATCCCTGTTTTTTTTTCTTCCACTTGTTCATCCTAAAGATCCCACTCTTCTCCAAGTCATGATTTCCGAGTCTGTGGAGGAGCAGTTTAGATGAACTGAGTGAGCTCTGAGCTGTCTCCTGGTTCCACGATTCAATAAGTCACTCTATGGTAGTGGCATTGAGGTCTTTTGGGGGAAATAATATTTGAGGAAATGATATTCAAGAATTCATGAGTTGGGAATGCTAGGACCACGTTAACAAGAGCTGATCCAGAAATCAGAAGCACTGCATGCCTGAGCCACCCCTCCACCACCACCTAGTTTTCTCATCTGTAGCAATAGAATAACTGAATCCTTAGCACACACATTAGTGGAATTAGTGAGAAAATGAACTGAGGAAAAGGGTTATCTTTCTAAGAATGGTAGTGATAGTGATGTGTTAAAATCATCTGGGGAATTGTTTTTAATTGCAAACGGAATAATCTTGGAGATCCATGTCCACATTAATTCTGTCCTTCTAAATACCAGCTTTGATAATTTGATGAAGGCACCGAAAGTGATTCCTATTCATCCTTATCCCCCAAGGCACCCAAAAGCAGGGTCTGAAGGATATGCAGCTTCCTTTACACTTTTCTGTCTGGTCCTGGATACCATTCTATGCCCTGGTTTTCTGTGGGTAGGGACTCACTCAGACTGGAGGGGCACACAGAGCTGCCACCATCCCTGTTCTTGTAACTTGTGGGCTCTTTCTGGACCAGGGAGCAGACACAAATTCAAGAACACTCCCAACATGAGGTAGCATCAGCCTGATGGGCTATAGAGGTCTCACGGATCCTCAAAGCTGGAATCCCAAGTTCCCCAGAAAAGTACACTCCAGTGAGAAGTCAAAATCTGCAGGCACAACCTGCCCATGCCTCCTAGTGAGATTCTGGCCACCGCACCACGCGTGGCAGGTTCAGGAATTCAATTTCCCCTGACAAGTCAGCATCAGGCCCTGACAGGACAGGCTACTTCATCACCTGTCTGGCAAAGAGGGACAGACCACGTTGTCAAGTCATAATGGCCCATGGAGGTACGACTCCTTCCTGGAATATTTATCATCTCGTGTCCTATTGGGCCATTGACAAGTCATTTCCTGACCTTTCCAAAAATGAAGCCATCTTTACTTGTTGTGGTGTCATTGTTGCTATTTATCACCCAAACCCCACTTCCAAATCCTCAGGAGATTGAGCAAGCCAGCATAGGAGCAGAGACTAGAAAGCCAGATTAAAAAGAACAATCAGAGAAAATAAAATGTCTGCTTTATCAAATAAAGTACCCTTTTTTTGGTGGTGGTGGTGTTGAGCGCCTTGTGAATGCGAGGCAAACATTCTACCAACTGAGTTATATCCTCAGCCTCCCATCAAATAAAGTACCTTTTAAAAGGAAAGATAATACAAAAAATTAGACTATTCCATGATTCTTATAAGAAAAGGAAGGCTCAGAATAGTTACAATTAAATGACTACTTCATGATAAGATCTATTCACAACTTGATAGACAACAAAATTTAGGAACATGGTTGGTTTTATAAATGAAAAAGGAAATTGGGACAAAATCTAGAACCCACTCCGTAATATGAATTTCACCAGCTCAAGTTTATAAGTGAGAAGAAAAAGTTCTTCTTCCCTGTCTGGAACAGCCAGAGCATGGCTCTTGGCTTAAAGAGCATTTTCACCCTCCAGCAAAACACTCAGGGCCTTCTAGCAGGACACATGTTCCCAGCCCTGGAGAGGGACTGATCCACATCATTCTGGTCACGGGTTTAGAAAGTGACTCACTGTGGGGGGTGCGCACTCTTGGTCATCCCCTCAGGACAGAGAAACAACCCCCATAGGATCTTGGTGTGCCCATGTCCATGACAAAAATGAAATGGGCAAAAAGAATATTCCAGAATAAGGGGACTGTTGGGCCAGCAATGCCATGGACATACTGCAGAGGGGCACGGTGCTGGAGTAAGAGATCACATCTGGAGAGTCTAAGGTACACATTCCAAAGTCCTGGGAAGTTCATTACATTTTCAAACTCAAAATAGGTGGTTGTGAAGACCTCAGAGCAAGCACAGACTCATTGATATATTCTTCAGACATTTGCTGGTGCTAAAATAGAAGGAAAAAAATAAGAATAAGATACGATCACTACCCTCAGAGTTTACTGTCTGCCAGGGGAAACAGACAAGTGTACTAATGATGTCAGTACTCTGAGCTGAGTGCATTAACGAAGGTCCATAGAGGGCAGTGTTTTTCATGCTGCATGTTGAGTCCCATTGGCAGGTCATTAAATCAATTTACTGGGCTGCAGATGGCATTGTGTTTTTGTTTTTTTGTTTGTTTGTTTTTTTTTTTTTTAAGAATGAAACAGGCTAGACTATATTAGTGTGCCATGCACAACAATAAGAGTACGAGTTTAGAGAGACAATTCTGCTCTAGTTCTCTGGAATGTGATGCGTGCATAGGTTTGGCTTTTACTATGGCATCTGGAAAAGATATTTCATACTTAAGGGTATCATCAAAAATATTTGAAGACCACCAGCACAGTGTGAGTGGGGACACAGAGTAGTGACATCTAGATACACTTAGGAGGAGGCAGAAGAGAGAAAGATTTCCCAACAAAAGAGCTCTCTCTCTCTCTCTCTCTCTCTCTCTCTCTCTCTGGATGTTGGAGGAAGAGCAGTTATTCTAAGAAAAAGAGCAGCTCATGGGAAAGAAGTCAAGAACTGAGGAGGCAGGGCAGTTCTGCAAAGCTGGGACAGGTGGAGCCGTTGAGGGGTCCTGCCTTCAGGCTGGAGTCCCATAAACTACCATCCCAGGACCAAGATCTGAGGGTGCAGAAAGGCAAGATGAAACCAGTCCTTAAAATAGATGCTCTACAAATTCAGAGATGTCAAATATCATTTTTCTTTAGAGAACCAGAGAAAGCTTCATGAAGCGGGGAACCTCCTGGAGTTACTGTGAATGTCATAGTTTTTGTTCAGAGATGAGCCCTGTGGCATTTGTGTGTTTAAATGTGGAAAGTTGGTGAGCAGAGGAAGACATCCCAAGGAAGTTAGAGCCAGAGAAGGAGCAGAGGCGCTGAATCAGCACACACCTCCCTGGCCCGACTGTACAAGCCAGCTGAGTGAGTTCTCCCTTCCATGACAAGCAAAATATGACTCACTATTTGACACTGTCAAACATGCACAATGAGGCTGGCATCTACAGTCAGGCTGGCAGGCTTCAAACCCACTTCCTTGCTGTGTGTCTTAAGTATAGAGACCTGGTTCTTCTGTGCATCCACATCCTCTTGGGTGAAACTAGAATTTGTAATCACAGAATTGTACTGCTGGGTGTTAGGTTTAGATCAGAGGTGTCCAGCAAAAGCTCATGTGTGAGACAATGAAAGAATATTCAGAGGTGAAATGATTCGTTTATGAGAGGTGTGACCTAATTGGTGGATTAATCCACTCAAATGGATTAACTGGGCAATAAATGCAGGCAGGTAGGCTATGGCTAAAGGAAGTAGGTCACTGGTGGCAGGCCTTTGGAGTTTAGAATTTTGTCCTTGGTGAACAGAGCTCTCTTTCTGCTTCCTGTTTCAATGTCTTGAGCTGATTTCCTCCTCCATGCTCTTCTGCCATGATGTTCTGTCTCACCCAGGCCTGACTCAGAGCTAGGGAGTAGGCTGACCATGAACTAAGCCTCTGAAACAATGAGCCAAAATAAAATTTCTCTCCTCTCTGTTGTTCTTTTCAGGTCTTTGGGACACAGCGATGAAAAAGCTAACACACTCAGACTCCCCTTCATGGAATAACTTGACCTTCTACTGCATGTGGTGCTGTCTGCCCTCAACCTTCATCAGAAGGTCCTTGGGGCCCACCATGGAGCTGAAGTTCAGGCCATGCTCTTGCCTGAAGTCCCTGATCAGCAGCACAGCATGGCACTAATACCAACCTGGCCATATTCATCCAAGGTGGGCTTCTGCTGGGAGGATCTCCCCCGTGGGTCGGCCAAGATTTCATCAGATCTTCCCTGTAGTTGGAGGCTAACTCTGTCCTACCAGCTTCCTCCAGGATTCCTGTTCAGAGGTGTCAGGTCTGCTTTGTGCTCTGAGGCTTTCCCCACCCATTTCTGTTTCCTTCCCCTTTATCTTTCCTGGAAAAAAAAAATTCCCAAGAAAACTCTGTCTCTCCTAACACTGTGAGAGCCTCTGTGTCCCAGAATGGAGACAACATGGAAACGTTGGGCTGCTCCAGCTTCTCAGTCCAGAAAAGTCCAATTGGTTTCTGTGGTTTTAATATCATTTCTATGTAAGCATTCTCAAATATGTGGCTGAGCCCTTTTTAGTCTTCCAAACCACAGACACATGCATTGGACCCCTACCTTGCATCTCTATTAGATATCCAACAGGAAATTTGAAGTGTCCAAATTCAGACCTTTGTATTTTTGCACCCTAACCTATCTGTCCTCCAATCTTGTTCATCTCAATAAACAACACTGTATTCCTGAATGCTCAGAGCAAACACTTGGGTGTCATCTTTGACTTCTCTCATCCCCCTAATAACCCACATCCCATCCATCTGTACAGCTGTGGGCTCCATGTAGAGTCATACAGACCCTGTTCATTCCTTCTCATCTGCACCAGTGCTACTGGTATGAGCACCACGTCCTCGTGCCTGGAGTACCACAACAGTCTCCTGGTTAGACTCCCCTTTTCTGTCCTTTTCTCAATGCAATCTGTTCCCAACCAAGCAGCCATAATATCCTTTTAAATGTAAACCAGGTTATTTTCTGCACAAAATCCTCCAACAGCATCTCCTTGCAATCAGAATAAAACCATAATCCTCAAAATAGCTGACAAGGCCTTGCATGATAAGGCTCCTCCTTTCCGGTTTCCACTTCTGCACTCACCATTTTTATTCTAATCACACTGATTCTATTGTCATTCCCCAAATATTGCAGCACGCTGCCACCTCAGCATTTCACACATGTGCTCACGACTTTCTTTTTCCCAGATAGCTGAATGGCTCCCTCTCTGCTCAACTTAGATCACATAGTTAACCTTAACCCACAAAATGGTGGCATTAGGAGATGGTGCCCTGCAGACGGTCATGTGCATGGATCCCTCATGTGTAGATCAGTGCCCTGACAAGAGGTCCACGCAGCTAGAAGGCACCATCTATGGACCATCAAATGGGATCTCACCAGACAATGAATCTACCAGCACCAAGATCTTGAACTTCTCTTCAACTCTGAAAAAGAAATATCTGCTATTTATAAGCCACCCTAGGTTATTTTGTGACAGTAACTCAATCTGGAACACCTTGCCTGCCCTCTCAAGGCAAAATTGCATTGCCTGACACTCTTTTTCTCTTCCCCATTGAACTTATTTATAATACTTTTAACATGTGAAAATGACTGATAATTTCAGTATTGGTCTCCCTTCTCCTCTACTAGAATATCATTTCTGGGAGAATTTATACCTTTTTATTCTGTTGTATTCCTGACACCGAGGGCAATGTCTGCATGAGGCAGGGGTCCAGGGAATGACGGGTGCACAGATTAACCAGTTAGGGTAATAGCAATGCCGACCATGCACAGGGATTGTGACTCCAATTATCAGTGTAAATTACATAACACACTGGCTGGCCCATAGAAAGCACTCAACCGCCAGGAGATTGTGTTAACAATATCATCCAGTTTCAGTCATGACTCTTTTATGTAAGGTGGACTTATAAATCTCAGGATCTGTTCTGGGGACAAAGCTTGATGGCAATGATTAAGTAGGAACCACAGAGTCCAGACATCTCACTATAAGGCAATATATTTAGAGTCTTTAGCAGAAAATTTTAGGGTGTCACAACTCATGGAGGTAGAAATGATCATGATTAATCCACAGAAATGAGAACTCTAAACAGCTTAGCACACTGCTCATGAACACATTGTACTATAAACACCGCATGGTAGATTTCTAGTAGGAATGTCAATCTCTTCCTCAGTAGCGGGAGAACATTTAGCAGGTGTAACTGAGAGACAAGCCTATTTGGTTAGGCTGGATTCTCCTCTTTCATTGCTTAAGATGAGGAACTCTGTCTACTTTTCAACAAATAAATTAGGAATCTCTACAAGGTCAAAGTCATGTGCTAGACAAAGAGGAGGCAGAGCTAACAAGACAGGCCTGATGAATGTCTTCAGAGAGCTGCACTTCATCACGGAAGAGGGAAATAAAGAAGGAGTGCAGCCGGAAAATTGTCACACTCTGGATCTAAAAAGTTCTCCAAAATCTCAGGAGTTGTAGACTTGGTCCCCAGTATAGCAACGTTCAGAGGTAGAGCTTTTAGAAAGTGATTGGTCCATGAGGGCTCTGACCACGTCTGTGGACTGGTCCACTGATCAATGAATGGTTTACTGGGAAGTGGGAACCAGTTGGAGAAAGTAGGTAACTGAGGGAGATGCCAGGAGGGTGTGTCTTCTCCCCAGTTCCCCCGCACCTCCACAATCACCCCTGCTCTCTCTGCCTTTGTGCTGCCATGAACTGAGATGCTTTGCTCCACAACATCCTTCTGCCACGATGTTCTGCCACACCTCAGGCCCAGGGCAATGCATGCAGCAGCACAAAGTCCTAAAACTTTGGAGATGGTGAGTCAAAACAAATCTTTCCTCCTCTAATTTATTTATATCAGATATTTGGGTCCCAGCAAGAAAAATCTGTCTAACACACAGATGTTAGAGTTCTAGGAGTAGAGGGTACTCATGATAGAAACAACTAACTTTACTTGGAATGGGGATTGTGGAGGAAGGTCTCTCTTGGCATCTAAGCATTTGGGAATATGTGTGAAGTTATCGTGATAAAAAAAATTGTTGATTTTAAGAAAACTCCTTGCAATGGAGTCATCCAAGTAGAGACAGCAATGGTTCTGATTAGATGGGAAATAAGGAAAATGGCTTGGAGCATGGAGACAACACAAGACCTCAAGGTCTTGGAAGTTCTGAAAGTTATTCTTGGAGGCAAAAGGAGGCTTACCTGCTGTGTCACATAGGCTGCTTGACAATAATGAGCTGTTTCTCAAAGCCTTATTAGGCTGCAAAAAAATCCTTAGTTCGTCTAAAACATGCTCAAAGCTAACATTAAATATTAATGAAGAATTGTTTATTTTTCAACAATACACTCCGAAAATTTCTTCTAATCACTTTGAACCCCAGCCAGGACTTCCCTCCATCTTCATGGCCCCGAAGCTCTCTTTCTCATTCAATTCCACTCAGCTGCACAGCTGGCCTGGGCTTCGTGTCCTGACCTCATTTCTTGGCTGGGGTCTGTGCTTACTCTCCCTCCTTTTCTGGAGACGAGTAATTTGCTATTGGAGACTGAGTTGAACCCTTAAAGGGCACTCCTCCAAATACCATTACCTTGGGGAACTGAGGCTTCAGTATATGAAGACTGATAGGACACAAGCATTCAGGCCATAGCAGCATATAAACATGAAAAGAAAGTTTACAGTACAATACAAATTGCAAAGTTCCCACAATGATGAGCGAGTTACCCAAAGAGTGTTACAGGAAATCGAGAGATGAAGAGGCCATCGGAGTCTCGAGGGCATCCCAGAGCAAGAAGAACTTGGGCTAGGCTATGAAAGGTAGGTAGAATTCTGGGCAAGAGCTGGATTCTAACCCAGGGAAGATCAAGGTGGCAGAGTGAGTGAGGAGTCCGTCCGTAGGGAATAACACCAGTAATGACTGATTGAAGAACCCTGCAGTGTCCTGGGGATCCAAGAGGCTCTGGTCTGTCCCTCTCTGCATGCATACTTAGTCTCATTCATTCATTCCAATGGGGAGCTAGCTTCTCACAGGCTTTGGGGATAAGATTTTAAATCAAATCAAGGGAACAAAAAATATTTAAAGAAGAAAAGCTTGAATCATTATACTCAGCTATTTTTTATGGTTTAAATTATTTAACTCTAAAGCTCAAGAAATTGCATGTTTAAGTGCCTAAGTAGTTTTCTGCCAACTTTTAATTAACCTCTTCTGCCATTTCTCTTTGAGAGAAATTGAAAAATATTTTCATAGTCCAACCAAAGCTTATTTTATAAAAGAATTACACAAATTTGAAAGTCACTTACAGTAATCTTTCAAAACATGTGATGTTTATAGCTGAATCCAGTAAAATTGTATTTATTTCTTATCAGCCTTAGTTATCTAGGCAGAGTTGTCTTATTAATAAGATTCAGACAAAGCCTGGTCTTCCCGTGCAATGGTGGAAGCCTACAGTGATTTAAAAATGATTTTCTCTAATCAGGCTGCATCTCGTTAGTTGTGATTCCTTTCTTTTGTATTCTGATGTTTGCAGATACTCTTTTGTGGAAGCATTATTTGAATACATCTTCCCAAGTGTGCACCCACCTCTTCTTGAAAATTATTCTTCCTTTGCTCTTCTGGTTTAGAGCAGAGAATTTGTTCATTAAGCCTAAGGTTAATCTCAATAAAGAAAAGGAAGTTTCTTTTTTTCTTTCTGCCCTTCTCCCCTGTCAGCAAAATAAGACTTTGCTTATTTGCCTAAAAAAAATAGTTCTATGGCCATGTCATTCAATTTTCACTTTGATGGAGGTAGGGGAAGTCATCTACCCTCCTAGAATCCCAGAATAATTAGGCTCTTACACTCCCCAGGATATAAAGTCACCTGAAGTGATTTGTGACCTTATTAGTCAGGATGGGCAAAGTCATGCAACAGTAACAAATATTAGAATCATGTTGGCTTAGCATGACAAAGGTTACTTCCTCCCACACACAAAGTCTAATGCTGCCTGCCCGGGATCAAGCATTGCTCATCTTATAGGCACCTAAGCATGCTGATTCTGGAATTGCTTCAGCACAAGGAGGGAAAAAGGAAACAAGCAAATCAGCCTCACCAGAAGTGACATTTGTCATTTTGCTTATACTTCTTTGGCCATAATGAGACACTTGACCCCAACCTAAGGGCAAGGAAGATTGGGAAGTGAAGAGGACACTTGGAATATTTGGAAAGCAATTCTATTCCTGCCTCAGAGACATGGATGATTGCAATTGGTTCTATATTAAACCAAGTTGAGAAGCACATGGAAAATGGGAGATTTAATTCATTGAAAACATTTTCAAGAACTCCCCCGGAGCACAAAATAGACATCTTTTAGAGACAGAGAACACTTTCTGAGTAGCTTGCCACCTTCCAGCAATAAGACCTTTGGCACCTCCCATAGACACTCTGAATCTCAGTATCTTCATCTGTGAAATGGAGAGAACAGTGACAGAGCAAGGCAGTGGAGAGAGCAGAATTGATGGCTGCAAAGTAACTAGCAAAGCTAAAGGCAAACGGTCCTCAAGTATCCAAATTTAAAAGTGGTGCTTAGTATTGTTATATTTTAGTGATAGTAATAAAATAAAATATCATTATCATCATGGAAAATAATTAATTGGTTGTGTTATATTGAATTTACCAAAAATAATGAAAACAATTTTGAAATATAAGTATCTCTGAGACCTCCCAGTTGAGTTCAGAAGCAGCTTCGACCTGGCATTTAATTGACTTTTAATAGAAAATGGAATAGATTATTACCTTTAGAAGTTCTCATTTCAGATGAAAAAAAATGAAGCTTTTAGAGTAATTGCAGAAAATTTTAAAGGGGCCTCAGCAAAAACGGAGAGGTGAGTTTCCATGGTGATGTCTCCACAACACAATGCGAAGGGAAGCACAGGAAGGGGGTATTTAATGAGCACTTACTTGATGCTGAGCAGTGGCTTGGTACTTCATCTCCAATATGGTCTGAAACACAGGAAAAGGTTGTGAGATCAGTGAGATCCTTACAGTGTTCTGGACAAACAGATGCAAAGGACTTTCCTGGGCAACATTTAGAAAGTATCCCAAGTGGGACACAAGCCCCCTTTGCGGTTGCTTGTGCCAGGTTCTCCCACACCCCTAGGTTTCCTGCAGTTGCATCTTCCCTCCATGCCCCCATGCTGAAGGCCCCTCGTTTCCCTGGCTTTAGTCCAGGCTTTGTGCCCGCCTTTCTCAGGCAGCTCTGGAGTCAACCCACAAACCAGTGTCTCCAGCACAACCTCTCGCTGGCTCACGCGGCTCTGAGCTTGGACGCTAGGCTCCACCTTATAGAGGAAGCCCATGGTAAAAATGCGGGTGAGGGTTTGTGAAGGATGGGCTGGGCAAGAAGCATCAGGGGTGCCAAGGCAGGGGCAATTTGATGGGGAGCAGAATTCTTTGATGATCTGTAAGGATCTCCCCAAGATGCCTTGTTAGTTGATTAAAGAAGAATAGCAGGGCAGAGGTGAGGACAGAGACACTTTGGTTGTGTTGTCAAAATGAACATTAGCAGCAAAAAAACAGGTGGATGTCTCATGCTTCTGGGCTGACACACGAGCAGGACCCACTCCTGCTAGAGCACCCCTGCCAGGGAGAAGACCTGAGACTTCACCCAAAACCACGCTGAAGAGCATTCTACAGTGGGGCTGGATTCTTCAGCAACGTCTGGAAATGGGGCAGACTGAGCAAGCTTTCAGATTCAAGGAGACTAAACAGACTGGGTCCCTACATGAGCAGATCCGACACCAGAGGGGTAGTGCTTGCACGTTATCAGGACAATTGACAAACAGTGGGATGAAGATTAGATGAAAGCATTTTCTCAATGTAAGATTTCTTACCTGCAATAGCACTGTGGTTTTTGAAAGAATATTCCTATCCCTAGTGATTACATATGGAAATACTAACAGGTAAAAGGGCAGGATTAAGCAATCCATTTTTCAAATGGTTCAGAAGAGCAATTACAAATTTTAGTGATCTAGCTGGTAATGTAGTTCATTCGTAGAACATATGCTTAGTATGTACTATACACAAAAGGCAATTTTGGAATCTAAAATTTACATGCACATTGCTATTATGTATGTTTTTTCATGTGCCTATCTACATCTATCTATACATCTGTCTATCTTTATGTATACAGAAAGGATGATATACAGATCTAGAAAAAGATTAAATATTTATAAATTTGGAGAAAATATATAAAGAAGTTTGAGAGACAAGACAGACACCAACAAAGAGAGAGAATTTTACCAGGAATACAATGATCAATAGAAGAAGCTTAAATAAACCAAAGTTCCTATCAAAAGCTGGCAATTACTGTGTGTTCACTCTCTGTTGTGGGTTGTCCTAAGCAAGTCTCCAGTGTTCTTTCTGTAATTTTCATAGCTCTGAATATGGAAATTGTGTTTTCCTTTTCATGTTCAGATTTAAGGAATGCAGAGGCAGATGAATGGCCTGCTGGATACGGCAGGTCATGGATTTGAATTTAAACCAGGCTCACTTCCTTGCCCCACAAGAAGGTGCAGGCAGGAAGAGGTGAAGCTCCAAGCTTTAGGGATTCACAGCCCATAGGGAGGTAGAGGAGGAGGTCAGACCCACAACTGTGTACTAGGGTGCAGGGCGGCAATACAGGTGAGTTCTTCCAGCCAGTGTAACTGAACACCTGCTAGCTGGCTGTTGTGGGGCTAAGCTCTTCCCAGGTCCTGTCCCCTCAAAACTTTCACTGCAATGCATGTGATTGCTGTGCCTAACTGCGACATGCATGATAGCACATAGTGGGACCAACAGATGCAGATGAGCGGGGTAAGGATGCTCCTAGGAAGAAATAGGAATATATATATATATATTAGTTTTCAGAGAAGGAATGACACGAAATCTATCATCCCTGAGTTAGGAAGGCCCAGCACCCAGAGAACCCACTAACTGGTGAATATAGAATATACATGATCTGTGTGTTCTCTGTAGTATGGATTCCATACTACTCCTGAATGAATCTCTGCCTGAGCCCATGAGGGAACCCGTTGTCTTCCCTTCTGCAGTTCCCAGCAGCCCAGGGAGATGAGCCAGTCTAGCAGGTTAATAGCTGTGATTCTTGCAGGCCCTCAGAGCATGTGGGCAAGCTCCAGCAGGCCTTCCCTTGACCGATGTGGTGGTGAGAAGAATCTGGGGACGGCTGCCTGGTGACTATCCACAGACATGGGGGTTGCTGTGTTGGGCTCACAGATTAGAGGAAATGCCTTGTTAAGGAAGCCACTCAGAGGTCCCTCCCCAGTCCTACAGCCCACACCTTTTCAGTCTCTTTTTCCCACAGGGGACCACAAAGCCCCCTTCCCAATGCTGCACCCTAGGCTTTGCTCTTGCAAACAGATGCCTTGCAAAGCTACAAGCAGCCCAAGTAGGCAGGAGCAGGAGTCCTCTGCCTCTTCCCAAGACTGAGAACCTCACAGTAACAAAACCCTGAGCCTCCCTTTTCCTGGGGGCTTCCCCTCCACCATCTCATCAGGTGGGGGAATGTGAGAGACCCTTGAAGGTAAAATATTTAGAGTTTTCCATGTTCCATTTGGGGAAGCCTATGGAATCTGGAAGAGGCTGGAGCTGCTCCCACGGAGAGGGGCTCCCACCAGCCTAGGCCTCTGTCCCTTCCCTCCTGCTGGGTGGGGGATACCAATCCCTGCTGCTTGCTTGTGCTCACTCCACATATCATAGTCCCAGGTGGCATTTCACCTGAGAAGTAGATATCTCTGCCAGGGAAAAGTTTGAAGATCAGTTTTGATACTTTCTTTTTGTTGATTAAAGGAGCACAGGCTCAGAGAGGGAAAATCATTGCCTGCATTCACAAAGGTAATTAGCGGCAGAGGAGGAATAAAGTCCTAGCCTTGGGTAGGATTTCACTTTCCACTCTAGGGCATGCAGGTGATCTGTCTGCCTACTCTGAGCACAGTGAATGTAAAGGCCTAAAGATTTAACCCAAGAAGTGAGAAACGATGAAATAGAATCCTGAAAGCTGGGTTTCTAGCATGTTTCCACCCTCTCCTCTTGACCCCTCGGGCCTGCTACTGTCTGAACTCCAACATGGAGGTGTGATAGGAAACCTGGCATTTCCTTAGGGCTCTGCCCCCAGCTCCAGTGAGCTCCCTGAGCTGCCACCTTTGCCTGCCTGGTCCTCGCCTTCCCCTCCAGAAACTACTTTGGGGGCAGAAGTTCACCCCCATCCCTTCTGGCTCTATGATCTCCTGTAAAGAAATGTTGAGTAACATTTACTCCTGTCTCGACAAAAAGACTGAACATGAGGCTAAACCAAAGTTGTGGATGGGAGCACTTGCTTATAATGAAAAATGATAAAGAATTATAACGTTCAAGTTGCTTCCAGCTGTTGTCCTGGGGAACACAAGGGACACAAAGTCAGACCCCAGCGAAAGGGGATGAGCCATAGCGGTCAGTGTGCACCAGGAAGCAGTACTAATGGGCCAATGGGAGATAAGTGTGAGCATGTGCATGTGTGTGTACGTGTGTGGTACACACGAGTGGTATATAACTCATTTGACTCCTGAGTCCTAAACCCCAAGAACCAGAGAGCCACTGCTATAAGTCACAGAAGACAGAATATCCTCAAAGGCATGAGGGTCCTTTGAAAAGGCAAACTTAGTATTCCCTAGTCCTGAGCACTCCAGTTCTGTGTAACAAAGCTGGCCTAAAGACATGCTCCTGGAGGCCACCAGATTGACAGCCTGCGTGCCACCTGGTGGGGGCGGGGCAGGAGGAGAACCCAGAAGATGGCAGCCTCTGCCCCAGCAGCTCCAGGAGGGCACAGGAACCAGGCTGCAGAATTGCTCAGCAAGTCCAACACACTTTTAAACACTCTCTTCCTCCTGCAGAGAAAACGGATGTTGTCTTCAATAGCTCCTCCAATTTCCGTCACCTTGGAACAGTGTCATACTGTCCTTCCCTTCCTACCTTCCCTCTCCCCTCCCTTTTAGTAATAGCGCCCTTTCTCTCTCTCTTCCTCCCTCCCTCCCTCCCACCCTTTCTCTTTCTCCCAAACAATGCCACTTTTCTTGTTCAGGCCCTGCAGAAATGCCATGTACATTTATTTTTAAAATGATGACAATGGTAAAATTACCGAAAACCATAAAAAGCAGTTTAAAAACTAAAAGCTTGAAGTCTTGATGCTCTAAAGAAATTATACTAATTTGATATATTCTGCAGTTGGGTATTGCCTTTCTCTGTCATGAGAATAAAATGTTGTCTTTTTTTCTTTCTTTTAAAAGAAAAGTGGTCTATCAGCATTCTTTTATGATGTCTATGGGTTGTTTCCTTTCTATAAAGATGGAATGTTTATTTTCATAGTCATAAAGGAAATTAAGAAATGCCTACACAATTTTTACAGCTCACAGCATATATTAATATCCCAGTTTCTTATCTTCCCTGCCTGGTGGAGGAAAAGCGACATACAATCTTCCTTCAATATCTGGGCTGAAATGATTCCAGGACCTCTCAGGGTTAGCAAGACCCACGGATGTTCAGTCCCTTCTATAAAATGGCATGGGTCTGCATATAACCCATGCACCTCCCCTTCCATGCTCCCATCACCTCTAGATTGCTTATGATACCTAATGCACTGTAAATGTTATGTGATGCCAATAGCTGCTATGTTGTATTGTTTAGGGAATAATGACAATTTTTTAAAAGTCTGTATGTGATCAATGCAGAGACAAGTTCTTTTTCTGAATATTTTTGATCTTCAACTGGTTGAATCCCTGAGAGGTCCTCAGATTAGATTCAACCAATGAATCTTTAGTTTTATTATTTATCATCATTGCCAAGAGATAATATTGACTGGCTCATCAAGTGGGAAGTCCTGACATACTGTCCACAGGCGGAGTTGCCCGAATGCCTTCCCAGGGTTTTTCCTCAATGCTGTGTTTTAAAATCAGTTGGCTCCACTCTCGTGCTTGCTGGGGATCCATTCATCTCTGAGGAAGGGTGGGAGGACAGCAAGGCAGGAAGGAAGCCTGGAGCTTGAGTGTGGCAGTGAGGATCAGTGTCTCTAAGGATGGCTGTGATGTGGGCCTCTGTGGTGGCAAGTCATCATCCACCCTCCCATCTGCTGCAGAAGCATTGTCACTTCTGGGCTAGCAGAGATCTTCACCCTATAAGAGCAAAGCAGAAAGGACACAACTTGGGTGAAACTCAGCCTCTGTGAGATGAATAGAAGGGTCCTGCAGTCTGAGAAGGGTAGGGTGCAAGGTGAGGGCCCTGAGAGCATGCCACACACTGCTCTGCACTGAGAGTGCTGCCTTCCTGCTAGGCTCCTGCCCCAGACTGCCTCTGGAATCTTGGAAGGACTTCAGTTCTGAAGGAGACTGTGTGTGCATAGGAAATCAAATCTACTACTTGCTCTTTCTTTAACACTCAAAGGCATTATACTTGTAAGTATATTATGTGAAAATTCTCTATTTCGACAAAAATTACACAATTAACACATCAATATGTTGATTTTACAAATTCTCTAGCACATTTAAAGGTTAATTATAAACCTTAGTCAAAGTCTCCACACATCTCAATAAAAGCCCAAACTTAATATGCTGTGTTCTCTTAAGTGCCTCAATCACCTTAAAAACACACAAGAGGTGCACAAATTATCACAATCATTATAAAATCTGGTAAACTATGAGATAATTATGGCTTTTTATAGGTTTGCCCAATGTCTTCATTATTTATGAGTTGTCATATATTTTATTGCATCTTTCCTAGTTATGATGACCTATCAGACACCAAAGGAAAATATCATTGCCATTCAGCTGATTGTTAGCATTCGACATTGATGACTGCTCAGCACAAGGAACCCCATTGGGTCTTCCCTGTGTTTCTTACTTGGTTTCCTCTGGGAATCAAGGTCAACTCATTGTGTTAATGGAAGCATCCATAACCATGACTTTTCCTGAAAACAGATGCTGTGCTCTCTTCCTGCACTATGTCTCTTCTGTGACATAGGTTATGGTCTGAATTGTGTCTTTCCCAAAATTTATATGTTTGGAGTCTTAAGTTCTTGTGCCTCTGAATGTGATTACATTTGGAGATAAATGTTTTAAGCTAAGACATCAGGTGTTAAGGCTTCAACATACGAATTACTTGTAAAGATAATCAACGTGAGGTCACTAGAGTGGCCCCTGATCCACTATGACTGGGGTCTTTATAACAAAGGGAACCTGGGTCACACAAAGGGATGATCATATGTGGACACTGGGAGATACCCACCCATAAACCAGTGAGATGCCTGTTACAGACTGTCCCTCACAGCACTGGAATGATTCCATGCTGACAACACCTGCATCTTGGAGATCTCAGCTCCCAGAGCTATGAGGTAATGAGTGGTGGGTGGTGACAGCCCCTGTCTGGGGGCAGTCATAACCATTGAGTTGCAAGATGTTTAGCCTCAATTTCTACTCTAACACATTATACAATTTCGCATTTCAACACACTGGTTAAATATTCCAGAGGTTCTGTTTTTTAACAGATAAGAGACAGAGTTGAGATGCCAACCTATCCTTCTGAATTTTGATCAGTTTCTCATGTAGCAATACCCCACTCACACTCTCCACCCAGTTCCCATCTGCTGCCCCTTGAACTGACTGACTGACATGCTCTCCGTGCAAAAATATACTTGGAAGAGCAGAACTTCATGTATTCCCATAGCCCCTCTCTAACATTAGTTAATTTAAAAATTGCATTTACCCTTCTTTTATATTGTAATTGCCATCTTATACATTTTAATGAGCTAATTTCCTCTTTCAATGCCTGGCTTTCCTATAGACTCAATTCATTTCAATTAGTTTTAGAGCATATTCTCTTTTGATGCTCAAAATTATTACAATTTGGCCAGTGGGTCTTCTAAAGCCATCTCCTGTTTCTTTCAGAATGCTTCTAGACATTTTCAGAGCTTCTTTGCTTGTTTTCTGGCAGCCACCACAGCTCTAACTTCGCCCCAAGTTTTCTCCATCCTGAGACATGTAATCAATTGATCTGCAAGGAATCTTGATTCTCTTTAGCTCAAGAACTAACTGATATTGAAGAATAAGCCATGACTGCTTGGTGTGCATAACACCAGGGCAGGAGGCGACTACTGCTGGGCTGCTCTGGGAATAAAAATGAAAGCATCTATTTCTTTTCAAGGTCATAATGTTCACAGATGCATTTTAATAAGTTATTTTAATTCTTTCCCTTCAACAGGGCTAACACAGATTTTTTTCACCCGCAACTGCAAATGTAATTGACTCCTTTTATTTTTATTTTATTTTCATGTCCCATTGAACAATGTGGCTTTGTAATCACTTTACTGACCCTAAAGAATCCAAAGCACCTCATAAAGTGCCTCTGTTTATTCTCCCTCAACTGTCAAGTTTTTCCACAAAGCAATTTGGCCGCTTATATACATTAGATGCCAACAGCAACACAGTCAAATCCTATAAAGTTGTACTTTACAAGTTTAAGGCCTAATTTACTAAGGATGCAATTTGCAGGCTAAGTGACCTTAACCTGCTCTCTTCACCTTGCTGGATTTTGCTCAATTCATCTGTAATATATTTTTTGAAGCTAGAAAAAGAAAAGGTCAGGTCTGAAGTTCAATGATTTGAAAATGAATAAGAAGACCTGGGAGCCTAGCAATGGTAGAGTGCTTTTAGGGTGTATGAGGTCCTGGGTTTCTTTCTCAACACTTCCAAAGGGGGAGGGGGGAAGCTTTGTTAGCTAAAGATCTTCGTGGAATAGTTGTGGAAGAAAGGTCAAGGAAGCTGGAAGCTCTTCTATTCCTACAGAAAAATAACATCCTCTCTCAGCCATTCTTTTCCCTTCTGAACCTGAAGCTAGAAAGGTTAAGTGGTGTGAAAGCAGTTTATTAACTTAAACCATGGAAATTGGTTTGACGTTCTCTTATAAATCACCTACTATGACAATGGCGAGCTAACCGGGGCAGTGATCTGTAATGCAGTCACCTAGGTGGAGGCAGAGGAGCCCTCACACTGTGTGTGCACCTCAGATCTCCAAGTCAGCGCTCCAGCCTCCAGGTCACGCCTCCATTCGGATATGCAGATGAACTCCCTGGACAAGGAGCAGCCTCCGCCCATGGGCCGGGTTCTCATCTTTCTCTGCACACCTGTCCGGAAAGGATCCAAACAGAAAGGCCTCTCTTACCTGAGATAAGCCCAGCCCATGAAGGACGGTGATGCCAGGAGATGTGCCCTTCAACAGGACCCCACGTGGCTGCATGAAAGCGGTGAGTCACACAAGCCCTCCTGGACAGTGCTCTTCATTCCAGTTCCCAGGAATAACACTCCAAACTCTGAATCAGGGGTGCACCTCTGCTCCCATTCTAACATAACCACAGAAAGAAGGCAGTTTAATTACAGTATGCAAATGTTCAGGCTCCATTCCCTCCCAGGCTCCCCAGGCCATGCCTAGTCACAGTGGGGGAGCTCACAGTTCAGAAAGAGTCCATGGTCAAAAGGGGAGAATAAAAACCAAGAGCTGGGCCACAACACTGAGGTTGGGAGGGGTAAGGGAGAAGGGAGGCATGCTTGCTGTCACAGCTGCCACCTCCTGATATTGTTCATTAGATTTAGCTTTGTTTAGGCTGACTCTTCGGTAGAGCCCAAGAGTATAAAACACATGATGCAAACAATAAATCATTTTTATATATTTCCTTTGAATTTGCATACATTCAAGCATGCTTTTTGTCTCCTGTTTTAGGAGATTTTGCAAATACCTAGAGTAGGGCGGACACAGGCACACTCAGGATGCAGAGCAACTCCTACAACACATAGCAGCCATAGTCGTACTCCACCCACCCAGACCCTGAATCTCTGGCAACCACCGTGAGTCCTGCATGCCTGTACTTTTCCTTTTCCAGGATGCCCAATGAGTGGAAGTCTAACATAAGGAATGATACATTTTAAATTGATTCACATTGTTGTGTGTGTAACTGTTTGTCTGTCTTTTAGTGACCCTGTTTCATTCTATATTAAATGGCTTTTCCCATGTTTGTTTATTCTTTCATCAGTTTAAGGACATTAGGTTGTTTCCAGGTTTGGGTGATTGGCCATGGAACTACTATATACTTCTATATACGTTTTCACTTAGCTTAGGTCCAGGGACAAGACTGTTAGGATGATAACATATTATTAACTTTGTAAGAATTTGCCAAACTGTTTTCTAAACTAACTGTACCATTTTGCCTTCCTACCTGCAATGTTTAAGAGTACTAATGAGCCTGGAACCTTACTACTATCTGGTTTGGCCTTTGTGTTTATTACCATTGTTATCCTAATTGAGGGGTAGTGTCAACTCTCTGTGGCTTTGACTTGCACTAGCCTCATGACTAAAGTTGTCTTCTCATGTGCTTACTTGCTATCGTAGACTATCTTCAGTGACATATTTTTAAGCAATTTTTCTCTAATTTTAAATGAGCTAGTTTCTGTTTGCTGATTCCAGTAAATGATTTCTAAGCTTAAGATTTTTTTATTAACTAGGTCAAACCTAAATATCCAAGATAAGTATAAACAGAATTTGAATTAATAATAGCCAAAGAAAACTGTTTAAAAAAAAAAAAACAGCAGCGTTACAGTTCTAGAACAGTGCTTCTCAAAAATTAGTGCACAGATAAATCACCTGAGAATCTTGTTAAAGCTGTACATTCTGAGTAGGCAGGCCAGTGGAAGAGCCTGGGAATCTGCATTTCTAATCTGATCTTGGGTGGTGCCCAGTTGTGATCTATGCATTCATTTTGAATAAGAGTTCTGAAGACCCTGGTTTAAAACCTTTAATAACACCAAAGCTGACCAGCACTTATGTAATACGTTCTTCTTTCAGAAGAAAAAGAAACATAAATTACAAAAATACATTAACCGTTTATACCTCAACCTGAGAGCATGATGCTTGGTGCTAGAACTTGACTACATAACCAGAGAGTCCAGAAACAAATATCTGTCCATAATTATGCTTCCTTGTTTAATTTTCCTGGTAAAGAACATAAAGAATGCTTCTATTTACCACACTGTGGTGAGGGAATAGTAATATTTCCTTGGCATTAAAACAAAAAATTTTGCCTCCAAAATATTTGATGAAGTCAGCAGTCACAGTCAAATGCACTCTATTTTTTTTTTCTTATAAACAGAGTGGGTAGGCACTGTCTGGATAGCCTAAGACCCTACTTGCAAAGCCTCACAAAGAGAGGAAACAGGAAATACTGTGGGTTCAGTAATTTCAGTAATTTTTATTTAGAATATGTTCCAAAGCACCTGTGGATATTCAAAACTAAGCACAATACTAAACTCTATATATACTGTATATTTTTCCTATACAAGCCTGTCTAGGATGAAGTTTAACTTACAAATTAAGCCTTGGAAGATATTAATGACAACAATAAATAAGAGAATAATTATAGCTGTATATGACAATAATGGTTATATGAATGGTTTTTCTCTCCCTTTCAAAATATCTGACTGAACTGTACTCACCCTTCTTCTAACAGGAGACATACAATGCCTACATGATGAGATAAGCTAGGTAAATGAAGCACATTAGTACTTACGGGTTACTTGAACACAAGCACTGCAATACTGCAAGTCACCCTGAAGACTGAGAAGGCTAATACATGATTAACAGGTGGGTAGTGTATACAGCTCGGATGCACTGGAAACACCCATGATTCATACCCGTGGTGGGATGAAGCAGGACAGCTTCAGACTTCATTATGCTACTCAGAGTGGCCTGCAACTTAAAACTTATGAATAGTTTACTTCTGGACTATACTCTGTAAAGGTCACTTAAAATTGTATGGAATATTTTCAAAAGTTACATTAAAAACTCCTTTTATTTTTGAAGTCTTCTTCAGGCATACAATTTTATTGTATTTCCAATTGCAAAAGGATGAAAACATGGGGAATTCAGAGAAGGACATTGTCTGGGATTTAGGTCATGTAATTACTGGTTTTTAGAGAATTGTGTATGTTTTAAGGGTGGAGCCAGTTTACACAGAGGCTTGTGGTGATTTCAGCAAGAAATTGTCCATCTCAGTATGTCCCCAGGCAGCCTGGACACACATAAAGTCCATGACTAAGCAAAGGCATTTGGTGGGAGATAGAGGGATGTTGTTAACAGATAGTTATTTTATGTTGGTATACAGAAATCTACTCATGCCTAATGTAGAGTTTTTGGAAATTAAACAAATGCAAAAGTTTGAAAAGAAAAATATTTTTAAATCTTTCACCAAGAAGTCTCTCATTTAAAAGCAATCCCTGTAATAGCATGTCTAACTCCTGTTCTTTCTCACTCCATAGGTTTCTGTTCTTTGTACTTACTCTATATTTTATGCAACATCTAATGGACTAATTTTTTTCACTTCCCATTTTAACAAACATTTTCCAAATTTTAAATGCTTCAAAAACATGCATACTCTGAACTGAGCATACGAGGAGTTACTTATCTCATACAGATGACTTCCAATTAGAAGGCTGTTATATACAAAGCTGAAATGTATATTTTTCTGTATAAAAACTTTTGTCAATTTTCAGGGGTCATTTTCTTGCAGAGGAATATCTCTAGGAAAATTTCTGAATTAAAGGTTAAATGTTAGAAGTACCTTCAAACGCAAAAGCATTTGTTTGTTTGGTTGGTTTGTTTGTCATCTTGGGATCAGACCCAGGGCTTCAGGCAGGCTAGGC
This sequence comes from Urocitellus parryii, assembly GCF_045843805.1. Classification (NCBI taxonomy): domain Eukaryota; kingdom Metazoa; phylum Chordata; class Mammalia; order Rodentia; family Sciuridae; genus Urocitellus; species Urocitellus parryii. The sequence goes on from NC_135540.1 coordinate 138,007,296, forward strand.
ACAAGCTCTTCCACTGAGCTGCACCCCCTGGCTTGCTCTTAGGGCCTGTTTTAGTGAACACCTGGATGCTGTACGCTGGAGAGACCCCCCCAAAAAAATTGATGCTACAAACTCCTGGTAGCTTGAAATCATCAACTCTCATGAACATTCAGAACCCTACCTTCCAATGTCTTCTCTGAAGTTCATCTAACCATTTTTCCAACACTGGACAAAACATCATGGTTAGTAAAAGTAGAGAAAGAAAAGATCAGGCACAGATAGAAGAGGAAAAGGAGAGGAGAGGAGAGGAGAGGAGAGGAGAGGAGAGGAGAGGAGAGAGGAAGAGAAAGGAAAAGGAAGAAAAGAGAGTAAGGGAGGGGGAGAAAGAGGGAATGGGGGGAAAAGAGTGAGGAGGAGAGGTGAAGGGAAGGAAAGGGAGACGAGAGGAGAGAATAGAAGAAACACACAAGAGGACATTTAATACATTATATTCAAAAAAGCCCACAAATCTTGTGTAACTAATACTTTTCTCCAAATATTTGAGTTTGCAGAGGCTGGATCACTGGCTTCCCAATTGCAGGTCCTCTGACAACCAACCCTGGGTTGGTGTTGTCCCTGTCTCCTGTTGGGAAGTTCTTCTCAAGAGCCACTTCCTCTTACCAGAGAAGGAAAGCACCCGCAGTTCTTCCTGCCCTGTTCTTGGTCAAAAGAAACTGGTCCCTGGATGGGGCTCAGCAAGTTGACAATCAATTCTGGGTTTCCTCAGGGAAGAGTGACACAATCATGTGGGAGCAGGGGTCACTGTCATCATCAACATGTCAGCCCACACCTCTGCCGTGATCTCTGCTGCGCTCTTTGAGGATCAGCTCTCCTGAGTGACAGCCATTTCTGTCTGGTCCTCTTGCCCCATTGCTTCCATGGCCCTAGTGACACTTTCAACAGTCTCTCTTTTTTTAATGTAGCTTGCAGTTTGCAGGAGTCCACTTTTTATTGCTCCTAAAGAAGTTTCAGCCTGAGTCAGATAGGAAGGACTAGGTTACATTTAAAAGTTTACCCTTGATCTTTAGAGCAATGAGAAACCACTCCATGGGTAAAACTCTTCCAGCACAGGACTACTTATCTGGGGGAGAAAATAGAGACATGGAGCATGAATGAAATTAGGTAGTAAAAGAATTGTCAGTAAGATCAGGTAGACACACTTGAGATTGCGGGGAGAGTAAGAGCAGAGAGAAGGCTTCTAAGAGGGGCTGCCACACTAGGACCAAAGATGACCTCACTGAGCATCATACAGAGACCAGAGAAGGACCGGCAAGGGACAGAGACTGCACTGTGTGTGTGCAAGCCAGTGCAGGAGGAGATGGGCAGAGACAACTTATGCTACTCTTGAGTCGTACAGAGCTTTGTGTTGTCTACTTGTGGAGACAAAAATAAAAAACAGTTTGGTCATAATTTGTTCTGATGGTTTCTGAACCTGAAATACTCATCTTTAATTGTTAAGTAGAAAAAAAAGGCCACCTCGGCACAAAGCCACCTCTGTCACCATCAAGTTTCCCCACTGATAAGGTTAACTTGAAACTCTGGTTAAAAATTCATCTTCTCAAGCACTGTTCCTGGAGATTCTGACATGCAGAGTCAAGGGTCAAACATGAAAAGAATATTGATGAGTACTTTCATGTGGGTCTTGTCATCATGAAAGGTGGAGAAACACAATCACACCTTCCTTATCTCATGTGAGGGATTCCCGTAGTCTTCTGTGGTACCACCTCAGGAGAGTGGCTCAAAAGCCTGGAGGGATTGTTCTTAATATTGCACATGACAGCAGGATCTGGAAGACTTGGGAAGTACAGATTGGTAGTCCCACTACAGAGTTTGTACTTCCGTGGGTCTTGGATGGGGTCTGATAATCTATATTCCTAAAAAGTTCTTGGGTGATGCTGTAGGAGCTAGTGCAGGACCACACTTCAAGAATTGCTGACAGAGGGCTGGGGATGTGGCTCAAGCGGTAGCGCGCTCGCCTGGCATGCATGTGGCCTGGGTTCGATCCTCAGCACCACATACAAACAAAGATGTTGTGTCCGCTGAAAACTAAAAAACAAACATTAAGAAATTCTCTCTCTCTCTCTCTCTCTCTCAAAAAAAAAAAAATAATGATTAAAAAAAAAAAAAGAATTGCTGACAGAAAAGAATATAAAGTCAGTGGGTGTACAGCACATTGAAGACCAGGCCTTGGTAATTACCGTCCATGGATTCTTGCCAGAAAACGCCACCCGAGTCAAACACCTCAAAACAGCACAGGGGATCCTCTATTCAGATTTGCACAGCTTGAGCCACCAGCGATCAAGGTTGCTATCCCAGCCCTCATGGTTCTGTCAGAACATACAGTGAAGAATGTTGAGTGTTATTCTAAATCCTAACTCTCGGGGATTACATAAAGAGAAAGTTTAGAGGTTAAAGGAGAGAGATGCTCCTACAGCACTGTTGTTTCCATAGTTCAGCCTTAGAGGAACTGTGATAGAATTTAAATAAGGGAAACGCAGGCAAAAGATGTTTTGGTGTGTGTTCCTGCATTAAGTAGAGGGCAAAGGAGATGTGGGGAAATTGTGCTGGAAGTGAACTTGGGGGCAGAGACTAGGAAGTGTTGCTTGACAGAACCGAGTCTGAGCTTCTGCCATTGCGTATCAAGTAAAGACCACAGGGCCCCAGGCTCAGGGATGACCCTTAGGAGGGCTTTCCTATGCCAGTGATGGAATGTTCTAAGTGTTTTCCTGAATTAACTATCTTAATATTTACACCAACCCAATGAATAGACATTACTAACATGATGCTTTACAAATTTGAAAAGTTGGGTGCAGAAATGTCAAGCATTTTGGTAGAAGCCAGAGGGTAAGAACTTTGGGAGCCACATTCCAACCAGGCTGATTACAGAGGTCATAGCCTAACTTCTGTGTGTTGCTGCTTTTTTTTCTATCAGAATACATACTTCTTGAGCACCTGCTAACTTAAAATTAGTATTTTAACCACTTGGAATGAGGTTTAAGGAGAAGGTTTATATTAAAAAAAAAAAGATGCATTCCCTGCACTGAATGATATTATAATTATGGGAAGGACAGGCCTCTTCATAGCTAACTCTAAGACAAGGCAGACTTATGTTCAAGAGTTATGAGCCACAGAAGAGAGTGTTAGGGTAACAGATGCCAAATCCTGGAGATCTGATGATAAATGGGACCTTTACCCAAGCCCAAAATGGATTCTTAGCAAAACTTAACAACACATCCCTCCACAGTGAGCACCAAAAAGAGAATTCTCTGGAGGAATTTTAAAAAACAGCTTTGACCTCATTTTCAAATTCCACTTTGCTTTGCATCCCTCTCTGGTTCCCACTATCCCCATCCTGCTGGCCTCAGAGGGTAATAATCTTCAAATTCTCCAGCCCAGACAAAAAGACCTTTCCATTAACTCCCCACCGTATAGCTGAGGCGAGGCTGGAATTAAAAATAATGAAAATCAATAGGCCTTTTACTAAATGCTGAAGAGCAGAAACAAGGAAATAAACAGTCCCATAATATCAAAATTTCATCTGAGAGGCTGGCCGTATCCACATGGGACTGCAGAGAGAAGAGATCGTGCCTGACTCTGTGTCCTCCAGATCCTGGTATCCCTTAACTTGCAGATGCTATTTTTACCCCACACCTATTATCTGGACTCCTCCTGGGCTAGACAAGGAGATGGAGAATGATTCTCCTTGGATCCGGTGACTGCTCCCTTGGATCTATCCTCCTGTGTAAGAACTCACCCCTTCTCCAAGTAATTGAAAGTGATTGACTTTCCCCTCTGGGCTTCAATTTCTTTACAGCCTTTCCAAGCACACCATTGCTCCCCTGTTTGAAGTCAAGTCTGAAAGCTGCCATTAATTAACCACATAAATTTGGTCCAAACGTTAAACCTTTCTGAGTTTCCATTTCTCTGTCAGTAAAATTAAGGGTTTGTATTAACATTCTCTCAGTCCCATTTCTGATTTTTCCATAATTCTGGGACTGTCCACTGGTCTGAGTCAAATTGTTCATACCATATGTTTTGCCTCTACTGTAATAGATTAAGGAATTGCATGTCCCCAAAAGGTCGAAGCTAAGAGAAGTGCTCATATTCTGAGGCTCAAAGATCCCTTTGTTTCTGAAGAACAAGTCTTAGTGTACAGCACCTGGATTCTTTTCCTCTCCATGCATGACATTTAAAGTACATTAGGACCATTGGAATCCAGGAAACTTTTCTCTGGCAATCTCAGTACATGTAAAAATAGCAGAGAGGTATAAACAAAAGCCAAGTCATCAGCTCCTTGCTCAGATCCCAGTGTCCATCTCTGAACCATCACAAATGTCAAGAAGAATTTGAACTAGCCTCATGACTGAAGCACATTCTCAGAATCCACAAATTATGGCCTGGGATCATTCACCAAAGAGCCATTAGCACATGCATGGAAGTGACTCTTGGCCAATGCTGGTGCTCATGAGTTTCATTTTATACGTAATATATGCATAGAATTTCAATATGATGATGATGATGATGATGATGATGATGAAGAAAAAGCTCAGATTCAAAGAGGAAAGGGACCCTAATGGAAGGAACAAAACAGCTTCAGGTGACTTTGCTGATATGGACAGTATCTGTCATTGAGCTGAAGTTTGCAGCATTAGCTGGAGGCTTTCACAATTCCAGAAGCCATTAGATATTTCTCCTTTGGCAGAAGATCTGAGAAGTTGGAACCAGAAGAAATATGTCAATGTTTCTCAGTGACTGCGGGAGGGATCAAATTCAGAAATGTATTGCAAAGGAGAATCAATGTTAGGATCCCAGGAGGACAGGTAGCAAGCATTTAGACCTGGGTACAAAACCAAGCGACCCAAAAGGCAGAGAAAGATGATACCCAGAATCATAGAGGAAAAGGGTGAGCAGAAAGCCGGCCTAGGGAAATGGCAGACAGCATCTCTAATAATGGTATTTACTGGTGCCCCTTTAACATCTTGGTAATGTGGGGCATGGGCATCATCAAGCTTCAGTAAGCCAATATGACCCACCAAAAGGAGAAAGTAGGTTTGGGTCTCTTGGCTTCATGATGTCATGGGCCTATCACTGAATTTTGTTTTCCACCACCTGATTACATGATATATTAGAGACGTCTTGAAAGATAATGTTTTACAACAAACTTAAAAGCTTAAAATACCACACACTTAGTGTATCAGTTGTTGTGTGTCACGAGCTAAGCCCTGGTTTTGTCAAATCCTTGCTTCCAAGTCTCATCTGAAAGCTGCCAAAAGGTGGCAGCCAGGGCCACACTCAAGTCAAGGCCTGGCTGCAAAAGCATCCTCCTTGTGGCACTTGGCAGCACCCTGCTTCCTGAAAGCCACCAGACCCAAGATCTCAGCTTCATTGCTATCTGTCAGTGTCAGGTTCCTCAGTTCCCGCAAGTGGCCTCCTTACAGGGCAGCTCACAGCCTGGGGCCCTCGCATTCTAATAGCCCACAAGGTGAATCTCCAAACAAGACCATGTCACAATCTCCCATCACCTAATCATGTACGTGGAAGCACATATATCCTAGTGCCTTTGCTCTATTCCATGGGTTAGAAGCAAATTATAGGACATGGCCCTATTTAGAAGAGATGATTGATTCAAGGGCATGATTGCAAAGAGACCGGGGTCAGGAGCTGCCTAGAGATAGAGTGGCTCTATCACGTTCCTCAATGATATCAATGCCACTCTTCTACCTTCCTTGAAAAATTAAGCAAAGACTTCCCAGTACTGGCAATGAGCTACATCACAAAGTTAAGTACAGGTAGTTGGGTCAGACAATGGGCCTCTCATATCCTGCTAGGTTAGTGGGACAAGGTTGGTTTTTCTTTCTCTTTGGTCCTGGCTATATTTCTTTCCCAGAAACCAAAGCCTTCCTTTTCCCAAATAGGCAAGATTCATGAACTAGAAGAAATCAGATGAGTAATCCAGAAGGGAAAAGTGTAAGGCTCAACAGTTTGGGTCCCCTAACTATACTGCACAAGTTGAGGCAGGCTTGGTAATAAAGGCTTGTGAATAAGACTAAGAGATTTGGTTGACTCCGTGAGTCAGCAGCGTGACGTGGCTGCCCAGAATAGCAAAGGCGAGAGTGGGCTGTGACACACTGTGGAAATTATCTGGAAGGGAGGAGGAGATGACCCTTCCTCACTTTGTGCTACTGTGACGACCTGTGGAGGCTGGAGCTCCTGGCAGGTCCTTTCTTCCAAGGGGGACTGCCATGGGCGCATTTGAGGTCCTGCAAAGGAGAATCCTAGAGAAGATGAAGAGGGTCAAGCCATGGGGATTATAGAACGAAGAGGCCTGAGAATATTTAATCTGCAAAGACAAAATCATAAAGTGGATAGACATATCCTTTAACCCTGGAGGGCTCTCAGAGGGACAAGCAATTAGATGGTTTTATGTGAGCCCAAGGGGCAGAACTAAAACCCACAGAGGAAGGAATAAAGGATCCGATTTCTGCTCAGGCTGAAAAACAGCTTCAGAGGCACAGCTGCCACAGCAGAGAATCAGTGCTTCTCGTCAGGGTCTTCATGGAGTCCTTTCCTTATTCTCACTGACCCCAAGCACCAAATATGCAGAAACCCAGCAAAGGAGATGCTGTCCCCTTGTGCAAGGAATGTACCTTGAACAAGACAAGCCAGCAAATGACTTCTAAAGAACAGGGGAAGTGTCAAGGGCTGGAGGAACCACCAGCCCCCATCCTCACAAGTTTATTTCTTGTCAATGTCACATGTAGGAGACCATAGCTCAGCTCCTGTGACTCTGTGTGCTTTCTTGATTTGGGGACCACACTGAAGGAACTTGGGGCAGAAGAGCAAGAGAGATGGTGAGAATTTGCTGCAGGTTTGAAATTTTCCTCTGGGAAGTTTTCCCTGGTTCAGCTGCTCACTGCACAGCGGACGTCACAAAGCAAGTCTGCTAACCCTTCACAGGAACAGGTCCTCTGAAATGACTATGGGAATGCAGAGGACAGAATATTCCTTTCCCCCGGGGGAAACCAGAGATGATTTCATGGCAGAGGTAACTCTTGGAAGGACCTTTGAAGATGGAGGGGATCATCCTCAACAGCCTGAGACTAATCATTCTCTTGAAAAATCTCTATTACACTATTACATCATCGATTATGTAGAATAATGCATTCTAATGTGAACATTTATAAATAAGTTAGCTCTGGTCTAAGAGGGATCGTTGTCTTGCCCAGAAGAGAGGGGAAAGGAATAAACAATCAGCCTTCTACTAGGGGGAGAAATCTACACAAATTTAAATGATGTAAATGAAATTTAACAGTTGAGAAATTACAACTTTGAAGAGCTAGGTTAATCTGGGAAGGAATGGGAGTGAATCAAGAGAAAAATAGAAGAAGCTGAATTTAATTAAGGGACCTAGAAGGAAGATATTAGTAGCTGTTCTCCGTGAGGAATAATAAATGAAAGATTGTCTGTCATTTTGGGTTGCAAAGGCATAAATTATGGTTCTCTCATGTTTCCCTCCCCAAAACAGAATATATTTAATCTAGTTGTGAACATTCCACAGATGGAGGGAGAAAAATCATGCTGATTAAAGTTTGTTTGTTTGTTTAAAAGAAATTTTTATTTTCTGAACACCAGGAGCAAAGCAATTCCCAGTAGTGTAGAAGAGGAAAATTGTTCCTTTTCTCTTGAGAGAGGCCAGAGCATAGGGGAAGTTGGATGAGGCAAGGATGGGCACATAGCCCAGAGCACCTGAAGGCCCCTGTCGCGCATGCTTTAATTTTTAATACATTTCATTTCTGTTTTTGGGGAGTGGTTTTGTTTTGTTTCCTTTTTATCCTGGTGAAAAATCACTCTTGTAAAGCTTTTGGAAGGAACAAACCAAATGCCAATTGCACCAAGCCAAGCCGGTGAGAAGGAGGTTTCCCTGGGAATAATCAATGTGAAAACCACTGTCCTTGCTCGTGAGGAGCAGCATGATTTCCCTGCATTAAAAAGTGCTGTGATGTAATAAAATGACAACAGTAATCGCCTCGAATGCTGGTGTGGGGAGGAATACGATGCGTACCCATGGGCGAAGCTGCTGCTACACAAGGCTCAGTCTGGAGAATGGGATTTGAAAGGCCCCGATGGGGGCAGCTCTGTGTCTGCAAGGCCAACCATGTGATCCCTGCGAGTGGTCATAACATTGGGTCCTGAGTATGTGCCACACTTGCTTCTCGGACATTCCAGGCATTTTCTCATGTAATTCTCCTACGAATATCATATTTGAACATACAAGTCAATAAAAATAAGTGAAAGTTACAAATAGGCTCTTCTTAAAAGAAGATCTGCAGATAGCTATTAAGCATAGGAAAAGTAACCAACCTCCTACGCCATCAAAAAGAAAAGAAAAAAAAATCAAGTTAAAACCCACATGACACCCTTGCTGCAGTGAGCAGAGTGGCTAGAGTTGAACAGACTGGAACCTACAGGTTCTGGAGAAGAAATGCAGGGACATCACTGGTAGAGTCTGAGTTGGCCCAACCCATCTGGAAAATAGTCCCGCCTCAACAACTGGGATGGGGTGCTGGCGAGTCCAGTAATGCAGCGATCCCATGCACAGGGGTGCACCAGACAGACATAAATATTTGCACAAAAAATACACACTAGAGTATTCATAGAAGCATGATTTGTGAAAGTCCTAAACCTGAAACAAATATCATCCACAGAAGGATTGCTAAGAATAGTCACTGTTCACCAAGAGAAATGAACTTCATCCAAATACAGCATTATGGACGAATTTACAAACAAAGTTGAGCCAGAGGACACCACAGGACACGGTGTTATGGCATCAAAATAAAGTTCCAAAGTTTGCAAAATTAAACTCTAGTTTTAAATCTCAAGATGCTGGTGGCTCAGGAAGAGAGAATCTTGATGAGGGAGAGAATCTTGATGAGGGAGAGTATAGCAGCCTCCTGGAGTGGCCCAGTGTCCCTCATCTTGCCCTGGGTGGTCAGGGAAACCTGTCAGTGTCTCCTGAGCCCACTTTAATCCTGATCCAGAAGAGGGGAAAAGCCAGGTTTGATCTGCTGTTTGCCTTCCCTCTAATCTCCATGCATAAATGAATTTTCAATTTATTTTCTTCCTAAAGAGAACATTGAAGTCCTACACTAATTGATTAAAAAAAAAAAAAAAAACTCTATCACTAAGCTACTCCTAATAAATGGGAAATCTAGCCAGACATAGTGGCGCATGCCTGCCATTCTAGCTGCATGGGCAGCTGAAGCAAGAGAATCACAAGTTTAAGACTAGCCTCAGCAACTTGGCAAGGTCCTAAGCAACTTAGCGAATCCCCATCTCAAAAAAGAAAAAAAAAAAAGATTCTTAAAAAGGCAGGGGATGTGGCTCAGTGATACAGTGCTTGCCTAGCATGTGCAAGGTTTTGGATTCAATCTCAGAGAGAGAGAGAGAGACAGAGACAGAGAAAGAGACAGAGACAGAGAAAGTAAGGAGGAGGGGGAGGGAGGGAGGGAAGGAAGGAAAAAAGGAGACAGAGAAAGTAAGGAGGAGGGAGGAAGGAGGGAGGGGAGAGAGAGAGGAGAGGGAAGGAGGGAGGGAAGAAAGGAAGGGAGGGAGAGAGAAATTAGGAGTCTAAATATATAATAAATGCTTCATTTAATAAAGATATGCATAAACAACTTTAAATGTTAAAGACTTACAAGTACATAGTACACAAACTAATAATTTCGTTTTCCTTTTTCATTTTAACTTGTTATTTACTCAGTCTCAATCTTTGAATTGCCTTTAGGTAATGAAATTATTAGTATTATTTTTCTTCTTTCTAATTTTCTGTAACTTTCCCAATTAGCTGAAATAAATAATTAGTACTTCTCAACAGAATTAATGCAAAAATAAACTTTAAAAATTCAGCTTAACTCTTCAACACATGTGCAGCCCTTCTTCAGGATCAGGGGAGAATTCTGCCATTTGAAGTTGCTCCTCTGGAACTCAGGCTACCTTCCCTGGCTGCTATGGTCTGGCCTCCTCAGTGAGGCTCCCATTCCCTGTCCATCCATCTGGAACCTGAGCTCCCAAGCCTTTGCACTAAAGCCATCTTATTTCTTTCAGTATGACCAACATTTTAAGGGTTGTTAATCATTCCTAGAAAACAATAGTATCCATCTCTTGACTGATTAGATGATTTATTGATTGATAAATGCCCCAACATTTGATTTAGGGTTGCTGTTTCTTGCTTTTGCTATTATAATACCATTCCCTCTTATATAATACACAAAATCTAATGTTAAAGTCCAAAGGAAAAAATGTCATAAAATATGATTTTGGAGTGTGGTTTCAAAGATTTTTAGAAATAACATATTGCATCTCATTGACCTTAAGATTTTTTTTTCATTTTAATGTTTATAAAATTGGGAACATCTTGTGATTGACGGCATCACAGTGTTGTTCTCACTGCCTGCTACTTCCTGGATATAGCCTAGTGATCTAGTGGCCAGGAGTCTCTGGACTAGCCAGCCACAAGTGACCTCAGCTCCTAATATTCACACTCTTTGGTTGGACCTAGTGACTTGCTTCCAACAACTGTAAAATGGTAAATGTGACAAGACATCACTGCTGAGGCTAGTTTCCAAGAATGCTATTGTATTTGTCTTGGATGCCCTCATTTGCTATCACCTGCTTACTCAGTGAAGCAAATTGCCGTGTTGTGATATGCTCTACAAAGAAGACACTTCAGGACGAGTTGAGGCAGTTTGCTGGGATAGACAGCCAAGAACTCTGGCTCCCAGTCCAACCACCTTCACCCAAGTTCGTCCTCTCAGCAGCCACATGAGTGAACTTGGAAGCAGATCCTTCCCTATCCAGGGTTTGCAGTCCTGGTTAACACCTTGAACACAGCTTAAGTTGGAAGACACAGCCAAACCAAATTTCTGACGCATAGCAACCATGATTAAAAAAGACAAAAATGTGTGTGTGTTGCTTTAAGCATGAACTTTTGGGTCCTTTGTTATACAGCAATAGGTAACTGATACACTCACACTGGCTTCACTTCAACTGAAATATTTACATGATTTGAGGACATGTATTAAGTGGAATTGCCATTTGTAAGATCTTTAAAATACATTAGATTTGAATTCAGTTTTTTTTTCCTTGTAGGCAAAAAGGGCAAAAATGCAGTTTATGAAGTCAATATGCTTAGTTGTAGGAATGATCAGAAATTCTATATTATTTTACTAAGCAACAACCAAGTTCTTTATGGGGTTGTAGAAGTTTGCTAGGATTGCTGAAACACAGTGCCACAGACTAGGTGACTCAAAACAACAGAAATTTATCATTTCCATTCTGGAGGCCTAAAGTACAAGATCAAGGATTAGCCCAGTTGATTTCTTCCAAGGTCCATTAGGGACAATCTGTTCTATGCCCTTTTCCTTGGCTGAAATATTGCCAACTTTTCCCTGTGTCTTCTCTGTCCTTGTCACCATGCCCAAAGTTCCCCGTTTTTCAGGGATCTGTGTGTCTAGGGCCAACTCTAATGTCCTTACCTACCTTGACTACTTCTGCCAAGCCTCCATCTCTCAATCACATTCTATGGTCCTGGGGTTGTGACTTCAAATGAATTTGGGAGACATATGGTTCAAGCTATAATACCAGGCAAAGTGACATACTCACAGATTCTGGGCATTAGGATGTGCACATCTTCAGAGGCCACCATTATGCCCCAAATCACAGATTTTGTTGTGCTCCAGTGTGAGTTGTGTGTTGCCACTGAGAGAGGAGAGATGGCAAACTTAGAAGAAAATGATGTTCTCTGCACTAGAATGTCTCTCTGTAATATTTTTCCAGTGGAAATGGGCTGGTTGTCTGTTTTTTCCATCGAGGGTCCCTTCTCCCTGCTCTGCCTTTTCAGAGTCACTTGCTTTGGAGGTGAACACAGGTAAACTCACAAGTTAATTCTGGTAAAAGGCACTATTCAACCTCAGTGGCAGAAGGAATTCTACCTATATCCAGTCATTCAAAGTATACACACGAACTGTGTGCTATGCACTGTTCTGATGAACCATCTAAACTAAATCTAAAAATATGGTTTTATACATAAATACCACTGTATCCATTTTATTTTTTTTATTATTTTTAAAAATTTTTTTATTGGTTGTTCACAACATTACAAAGCTCTTGACATATCATATTTCATACATTAGAATCAAGTGGGTAATGAACTCCGATTTTTACCCCAAATACAGATTGCAGAATCACATCGGTTACACATTGTATACATTTTATAAAAGAAGAAGTGAGGTTCAAAGAGAATCTGTGAATGGATTTGGAAGACAGAAATTCAAACTTAGGACTCCGATGTCTTGCTCTTTGAGAATTTTCTTTGCACCCTGTGATCTCCAACCATTAACGATGTCCAGAGCAGTTACTGTCTGTTCACAGTAATAGTCCCTCAGAGGATCTGTATGTACCACAAAGCTCCTTAGGATGCTGAGGAGAGTATCAGAGACGTATTTAGACTTTATCTACCTAAGGAAGAAGGGATCATCTCATTTAATTACTTGTTATAACAACAATGCACATTTATTTCCTGTATACCGTGTGCCAGGCACTTACTGGGTAATAACATAAGAAATCTATCCTTAATGTTTTTTCTCATTTTATAGAGTAAAGAACTGAGATTATGTGATGTGAGTGAAATCAGAGGGCCAACAGTGCAGAGCTCGGATCTGACCCCCAGCCACCTCGTGGTGGAGCCTGCATCTTGGGGTTTGTGGTATCTGTTGACTGTCTATCCTGGGGGAGCTCAACTCCTGTCCTCTTTCTAAGTATAATTAGAGCCTGAATGACATAGGCCGTGAGCACAGGGAACTCTTGCAAAGGCCAGGAAAGAGCAAAGGCCATGGTCAGAATTTGAGACGAGGCCAGAGCCTGTGAGTGCTGACTGTGGGAGTGGGGGTAGCCAAGAGGAGCCAGGAAGACAGGAATGAAGGAGCTTGTCAGTCTGTGGGTTTGAAGCAACCTCAGTAAATGGCACCCTCTTCCTGGTTGATGCAGCAAACACTAAGGCAATCAAGAGGGAAGCATTCCTTGTATCAGTGCCAGCTTTTGTATTGGATTACAAGAGGGCATCCTGCCCTCCAGAGAATCCACCAAAATTTCCCTGACACTTAGCTCCACAGGGAGAGGGGTGTTCTCACTATCTTACTTATCTCCAGGGTCTACCCCAGTCTTGGGCAGAGCTGGAGAGCTGGGAGAAAGGAGTGACCAAGGGCACAGCTGAGTACTGAAGCACCCGCGAAGTCAAGGACCCCCGCGTGAGAATAATTGTGTCAGGAAAAGCCATCCTGACAGCTTTCAGAGTTAAAGGCTGATCATAATGTGTAGAGCCAATTACACTGAGAACTGAGCTTTTAAGCCTAGCATTTTCTTTTGGCAATTATTTTATGCAATACAATTATAACAATATCATGAATATCATATTTAAATACCTTAAAGATAGTTACATTCCTAGAATGTAAGTACAGGGCTCAAATCCCTCTCCTTCACTTAAGGAACTAATAATATATTGTGTATTCCTCTATTTTTTATGGTGTGCACAGGTGAAGGTAAGAAAGGTATAAGCATTAGACTTCGACCTACTTCTAAGTCCAGACCTGCTAGGTGCACACTGGAACACACAACCTTCAACTTGAACTTCTTATGTTTGTATATAAGATGGGGTAAGTTGAGAATATATCCAGGTCTTAACTCTCAGTGGCTCAGTTAATGCCATGATTTATAATATGTCTATATATCTTTGTCTTATTTCACATGGACTCTCCTGATTTGTACAAGACAGTCATATTTATTAGTTTACAAAAAAACTCTATTATACATGTATTGTGAGATGCTAACTTGATCACTTTATGAAATTTCTTCCAATTATGAACTAATTGCTTAAACTTCAAAGCTTGCTATGAAATGGTTATTACTACTACAAAGGGGAAAATATAAGTATTAGATCTTCTAAGTGTCAATGCAATTATTTCAAAAGGGTTCCGACAGTCTGTGCAAAGAGAATTCTAGTTTGCATGGCTTTGGTTCTATTTAGAATCTGGAATTCAAACGAAGCCATGCAGGGAGGAAGTAACATTATCACTGTATCAGGATAATAGGGCCACATCTAGAGGACATCTCTGGGGACTCCAGGCTGGAGAGAGAAGCTAGAAGTGTTCAGGGTAAGATGCAAGCTCAATGCAGAAAAGTCCCCTAAAAAGTACTTCTATGCTGTAGTTTCTGTATTATTTAGCTTTATATATATATATATATATATATATATATATATATATATATATATTTTTTTTTTACGTCTCCAATATTGGCACCTTAACATGTAAGAAATATTTTTTACATTGGTAAGAATAAAGGTTTAACTTACAGTGAAAAAAAAAATGATGCAAGCTCAGAGACCCACACGCCAAAGACTCCTTCAGCCTTCCTAGCATACAGAGGCAGAGATGATTTGTTATTTTTCAGTCCATGCTTATCTGTGAGCTCCTTAAGGGGGGACTGTTTTCCCTTCTTCCCCACAAATCACCCAGGTACTCAGCACAGGTGCTGCTATCAAGCTGGTACCAGGTAAATGTTAGTTCAATGAACTGATGGGGCTGCAAGGAGAGGAAAAGATTTTTGGTCTTGGTTTTTTTTTTCCCTGTAGAGAGTGAGTATCTTCGAATAAGGTCTAAAAGAAAATCAAGACTTGCTCATCAGAAGATCAGCCAGCTTTGGTCCCAGGAAACCAAAATCTAAAAGAGTGCCACAATTGTCCACTGCCCTGAAGGCATTCCAGCACTCAACAGGATCTAATAATCTTACAAAGGGAACAACTTCAGGCCTGCAATATTGCCGTTTTTATTGCACTAATGTGTGTAATTCCAGGCGAAGTTTGACAGAAGATCAGAAATAAAAGCAATATGTTGTCTGTAGTTCTTTATCCAACACAACAAATGGACTATAAGCTATTTATATGAAATTGTATTTAACAGACTTCCTCTACCTGAATCAACTAAGCATTCCTGCTCTGCAATGTCATTATCTATACAGAGCCAAGCTTGCCATTAAAAGTCACAGGCTCAGTGCCTCGGGCCCAAGTTGCTTTCGGGCCCTCTAAAAATATTATAATTTCATTTAAAATGAGAAGAAAAAAGTAATATTTGAAGTTAAATAAAACATTTAAACAAAAATTCATCTTTCTGCCAATATGATTATTAAATGTGATGTTTATTTGTGTATGTATGTGCGTTACTCAGTTTTTTGTTAGTATAACAAAATACTAGAGGCAGGCCAACGTATAGGTAAAGAGGCTTTCTGAATGGCAGGTTCTGGCAAGGTCTCTGCCTAAGGAGCATCTCCCCATGGTGGATGGCAGTGTCAGGATGGCAATCAGGAGCAAGCCATCACATCTAGAGCCAGGAAGCAAAGTGGGAGGTAGGCCAGGCTTGCACCTTTCACAGCCACCCTTTCTGGAGATTTACCAAGGGTTCACAGAGAACCACATAAACCCCTCTGTTGGGCATGCTTCCTATGGTTCAAGGACATCCCACTAAGCCTACTTCCTAAAGGCTCTACCACCTCCCACTACTGTCACCCTGAGAATTGAGTGGTTGACAAATGGGCCCTTGGGGGACATTCAAACCATATCTAAATCGTAGCATTATGTAAAGATGCGACCCACAGAGGGGTAAGGGCTACAAGTCATAACTCAACCCTGTAACCACACACAACAACAGGAAACCTGCTATCGTACAAAGAACAGAAACCATGTTTCAAAAAAGAAAAACACCAAATAATCCATTGATGATAGATAGGGGGACTGTTTATAGGTAAACTGGGATCTGGGATGATTGCTTTGAGGGGCAGGTGAAGGGTGAGCTGAATTGGAAGGACAGACAATCCTCCATGTTTTGTGGCTCTGACCCTCATTTCCTCTCTCACAGGCAGACTGCTCTGGCTAATTAGCAAATCAAAAGAAATAGAAACAATTCTAGACCTCAGCACAATCAAATTAGTGGAGTTATTTGAGGATACCATTTTCACACAGCATAATCATGCTCTCTTTGTTTTGGTCAAAACGTGTGGAAATTATCTTGCAAACCCAATGCCTTCCCTTCTACCCAACCAGTTCTATGGATAGCTGCATTTCCTATCAGCTCTCTTCAGTTTTACAGATGATCTTTTTCTATGAAGACAGGAATGCACAATGTGCAATTAAGCAATATCCATCAAGCTTCCCATACAAGAAGGACCTTTTAAAAATACATTTGACTTTTAAGGTGATTCAGCAGTAAGAGCCATTAGCACAACCAGCTAAATCAAGACTTGGAAAGTTTATTAAAATTGGATTTTTAACCTGATCCCAATTTCCTCTGCTTGTAAAGAATCCCATTGGACTCCTCAATATTCATGCTATTAACCTGAAAGATTCCAATGGCCATTATGAAAGGAGAAGTATATAGGGCAACCCAGTAGACAGGGCTTGCAGGTAAAATCCCCTTGAGTCTGGGCAGGTAGAGTGAAGTGGGTCCTATATAGACAGCTTCAGGAGAAGTAAGCTCACTCTTTTCCTCTCCCCCTGCCTCTCCTTCTCTTGACCTCACCAGTCATTGCACAGGAGAGGAAAAACACCAAATAACAAAACCAACAACAGCAAACCACTCAATTATAAGGAGCACTGGGTTGGGAGTCTATTTTTTTAGTGGAAGGAAGATATGGACGCTCTTAGTTACAAAACTGAGGAAGTCTGGACTAATGTTCTTTAAGATTGGTTAAGGGAGACCCTTTCTTGCTGTGTCATGCTGAATCAATTGCTTCACTTTTGTCAACCTGAGTTTCCATTTGTCAAGTGGATACATCCTAGTTCTCTCTAACAAGGCTGCTTTAAGAACATGAGGTGCAGCTTACATAACACATTTTCCCCAGTTCCCTGCACATGAGCCTTGGTTGTATCTTAGTTGCTGGTACTGTCCATGATTGACCAAACTCATAGGTCACTTCCTTTGGTTTCTACTTCACTCTTGAAACTTCCCTTCTGCTAATCCAGCTTTCAACTTAACCAATGTCAAGGGGTTTTTGCAAAGATGGCCTGTGAGTCTATATTGTCTCTGTTTCAAACAAGATTTTATTATTCTCCCTCAGGGCAGTGGTAGCATGTCAGCTTTCCATTTCTCCCCCAGTACCTGCAGTACTGTTGGATACATATGTGTTCTCAGTCAGCATTTTTAAATTTTTTTTTTTTTTAGTTATAGATGGATATAATACCTTTATTTTGTTTGTTTATTTGTATGTGGTTTTAAGGATTGAACCCAGTGTCTCACACATGCCAGGCAGGTGCTCTACCACTGAGTCACAACCCCAGTCCCTCAATCAACATTTTAATAGCTTAAAAGAAAGCAATGCAGAGATCAATAACCACACTCCCCCATTTTTCAGTTGATGACACTTTCTTGGGTCATACAACTAAGAAGGACCGTTGATCTTCCATGGATATCCATTCTCACATCATGGCTGTGGAGTGGGAATATATCTACCCTAAGTCATCACACCATAAAGGAAATTAAATCTATAGACTGATTTTTTCTTTAGAGCAAGGTATGTTTCAGATACCATACAAGGGTCTGGGGGGAGAGAATGATGTCATGGTGCCCATGCTGAAGCACTTCTCATCTTCTGGGGAGCACCAGCCCCTAGACAGATATTTTCCACAGAATGTTGGTGTTGTTACAGCAGAGCTAGACCCTTGTGCCTAGATTCCTGGATAGGAAGTGTAATTCTGGCCCAGACCCTTCAGAGAGGACTGATTAGGGGAGGTGGTAAATGTCTGCACAGAGACATGATGCTAAATAAGAACAAAATAAGGCATTTGTATTTTCACTTATCTAAACATAAGAACAGTATTGATTAATGAATGCGTGCTATTTTTTTTTTAACAAGAATATCTAAAGTGCCTGTTCTCAAATTCTTGTCACTTGTCAGATGGGCCTGGAGTCACTTTTGCAAATGGAAACAACTAACAGACACAGAACTGGAGCCTGGGATTCTAGTTTCTTTCAAGTTTTGGGGGTAGATAATGAAGTAGATCAGTTAATCTACCTTTGACTTCTATGGTGCAAATAGAAGCATTGTTATCCTTCTTTGTGTCTCACAAATGAGTTGTGAAATTCACATTATGGGTGGCATAACACTTTGAAACCTTTAGAAAAAGGCATCATAACAATTTTGACTATCAAAACCTCTGCCTCTTTTGGAGAACTCATGATTTGCACTGTGCTTGGCTGCAGGTAGAAACACAAGGATACCATGATTGACAGGGCTTTATCTTAGACTGGCATTTGACCAGAACACCTCATACATGACTTTACACAGCTTCATAGAGTGGAAGAGAAAAACAGTCCCCTACATCTAAATTAAATTTAAATGCTAAGGCTTTTCAAAGTGCAGCTTTAAAGTGACTTTTTAAAAGTTCATATAGCCAGGGTCATTAAAACTTCTAAAAATTTATTTTTCGAAAGGAAGTATTTACCAACCAGAAAATACTGCGCTGGGTGTAGCTTTGCCTTCTAAAATGGCAGAGACTTATCTTTGTAGAAATTAAGGGGTTTATTCCCTGTAGACATCCCCTATAAAAACTTTCCCTTAGTTGGAAGACTATCAATTAAGAAAGAAAAAAAAAGTAAATGGCAAGTTTGAATCCTTCCAAATATTTATCTTCGAGGAGTATTTAAGATATGGAAGAGGTATTGAAATCTCATGCAAAGAAGATTGTTTTGATGTGCATTTGATTAAAAAAAAATTACCACTTTTGCTGAGCCGCCTTTGAGAACGACTTGCTTAGGCTTAGGTAGCCAGGCAGCCCAGTTTCTCCAAGATTCCAAACCCATGCTCTCCAATTCTTAAATTGAACTACTGTGTGCGGGTCGGTTCTCAGAGAAAACCCCTCAGCTTCAGAACTAGGGGGTGGAGGAGGGGACCTTGCTTAATTTCAGCGCTGACATTTGCCATCCTAGCACACTAGCAAAAGCAGAACGGAATTCTCCATTCCCTCTTCACAAGTCCTCATCTACGTTCTGACGCGAAACCAAAGGGAGGGTGTGTTCAGTGGCTACACTGTGCACTCTGAAGTGGGTTCCTCAAGCGGTTCCTGGCCCAGGCGGTCGCTGCTGTCCCAGGTCCGCTGCAGCGCGAATTGGAGAGAATGGCTCCCCCTGCTTCCTGGGCGGCGCAGCAATCACCCGTGCTTAAGGTGGGTCACCTGCCTGTAAGGAAACACGTGGTCGAACACAGTGGGAGGAGCGCATGTTTGGGGGACCGTGCAGAGCTGGAAAGTGGGGGAACACATGGGTTCCAAGCTCGGGGTCAGAGAGTAGACAGGACGTTCCAAGTTTGCAGCCACAGCGAAGTCTGCCAATCCACTCGCCCCACTCTCTTGTAAGCGCTGGTCCCTCACCTTGGATAGAAACCCGAGGAGCTGCCACACAGGGTAGGCGGGACCAACTACTCCAGGACCCGCGGCTGACGCTTCTGCCAGGTAGGGTCCTGCTGAGCCGCCCAGCGCTGAGTGGCTCCCGGCTTCCAGCGAGCTTGACTCGGGGCCGCACCGGAACCGGCAGGGCAGCAGTGGGCGCTCGCGATCCTCCTCTGCCCAACGCGCTCTCCCTCAGGGCTCGGCCTCCTTCGTCCCTCCTCCTGCTCCTGCTCCTCCTCCTGCTCCTCCCCTCTTCAGGATAGAGCACCAAAACGCCCGCCTGCAAGGTCCTCCGCGGGCTGGCAGCCTTGAGCCGCCGCCACCGCCGGTTCTCTGTGGGTGTCGGAGCCCCTTCCCCGCCCTGGTCTGGGCGTCCCGGAATTCACTCCACTCGCCGCGGGTGCTCGGCGGTGCTGCACATGGCCCAGCCTTGGAGCCGATTTAGGGAGCCCGACGGGCTGGACCACACCGCGGCTCAGGTGAGTGCAGCGCTCGTGGGGCGGGGGCCTCCAGTCTGGGAAGCGGCACCCAGGTGCCCTCGCCTGGCGCCCGGACTCGGGGCAAGTGCAGAACCCAAGGTGAGTCGAGGCTGAAGCAGGTGGAGTGGAAAGGGAGGAGACAAGGAGAGACAGGGTCTTCTCATCGTCCTCACCTCCTTCTCTAGCACCTCAGCTCTGGAAGTCTCGAGGACTGATCTACAAGGGCAGAAATTGGAGTTTCTGACTCTTAATGAATTGGATTTTTTCCCCCTAGCAGATTCGGAGGTTCTCTCCAGTCCGCCGCTACGCGCCGGCGGCTTCCCATTAGGACCCTGTGCGGCGGCTGGAGCACAGCGCTCAGCCAAGCCTGGGTACCACCTGGGGCGGAGAACTAGCGGGCTGACAGTCGGCAAGTCACTCAGCCGACCGGGCATCCTGGGTGGGGACGATTTGGTCCAGCTGACCTTTGCGGTCGGTTGGAGTAAGGAGGCGATGGGGCATCTCCCGAGGGATGGGGTGCTCGCGAGAAAAGAGATTGAAGCGACAGCCCGGACTGTAAGTAGCCTATCATACGGAAACCAATTACAACCGGATCTTGATATTTCAGATTACTTTTTACTTTTTTTTTTTTTCCGCCTTGGTTTCTATTTCGGGTACCGTGGATAGTGGAGGAGGTTGGGGGCAGGGGGATAAGGGGAGCGAACCCGCCGTGGGAGCGCTTAGCCCACTCCTCGGGAACCAGGGACTTACTCGCCCAGCCTGACTTCTCCAGGTGTGCTTTCCCAGCTGGGCGGCTGACCTGGCGCTGCTCCCCCTTCTGGCACCCGCTGTCCAGGAACCCGAGGGCTGGCTTCAAGGGCCGAACCTGGAGCGCAGGCGGATGGTGAGATGGAGAAGCTGGAACCAAAGCCAGGATACCCGCACCACAGTCAAAGGGCTGTGCTGGGCTCAGCAGTTATTTTCCAGCGCTATAGGTCTTACTCTTACTACTTCCACCAAGATGGCATGAGAGCCTCCTTGCACGCCCAGGGCCAAGAGTTGCACCCCTCCCTCCCTAACCCGCTCTTTGCAGAACCAGTGGTATCCTTGACTTGCCTTGCCTTGTGCAAGACTCGCTCCTCCCCTTCCCTCAGCGTTATCCCAGGCTATTTTTATCCGCAACTTGAGCCAAGACGATTTTGGGGGATCCTGGGGACGCAACTCCAAATGCGCTGTGTTCAGACTGCGCTCCCAGAAGCAATTTCTTGCTACCTAGTGTAGCCCAAGGAGTATCAGGGAGAGCGGCCAGTAGGAGAAGGAGGGAGTGCAGGGCTCCGCTCCTTCTTTAGCAAACCAAGCTCTCCTCCTGCGCCGCTCGAGGGCTGGATTGCTCCTCCAGACACTGGTCCAGCAGGGAGGGCAGGGAGTTGGTCCTTAGCTGAGTTCCAAGGAGCTCGGGCACTCAGTGTTTGGCCAGCTGCTGCAGCGGCTACAGCCAGAATACAGGCAAATTCCTTCAGTTTTAGCTGTTCGTTCTCGCTTTGTAATCAAATATCACCTCATTTTGTTAAGATACAATTACCAGATTCCACTGGAAGATTAATTGCAGGAATTTTATATTTCTTTTTTTAAGGAAGGGATATAACCCAACTTTTGCCTCCCTGCATTTCAAAGCTCTCCCTTTGGTTTTCAGAATTATTTTTGCTTTCTGCTTTCCCAGCAAAAGTGGGTGCAGTTAGAATAAGCCTGACCTACTGAAATTCCAGGAGATGAATGTTTCAGCTGCAAATCCCTGCACTAGCCTTCCCTTTGTATTTCCAGTGCTTAGATAGCCCCACCACAGGATTGCAGAAAATACAATATTGAAATGGACCACTATGTTATATAAGGTTTTTTCCTGCCCTAGTCAGGAAAAGATCCATTCTAAACAGAGACTTTCCAGGCTTCAGCTACCTATCTAACTCTTCCAGCAGACTTTGACAGGGATGGACAACTTCATGACTAAGCACTCCTAAATCAGCGGTTAATTAGGACAGCAGCATAGAGCGAAGCTTGTTGAGCTGTTTCTGGGCTGCAGGTCCACTGTGAAGCTGCTGCTATAATAAGATGCACTGTAGCTTGAAGATGGAAAGTATTTACTGGGGAAGCTGATGACAAAATGATGCCTTGAACTAGCAAATAGGAGTTTCCACAGGCCAGGGGGACTTGACTCTGCTGGTGATAGGATTAGCAGGGAGCCTACAGTCCTTTGCAGGGTGCATCCACTTTGTAACCTTGTTAAAGGAGAGGGATTTGCATTACTGGGATTCCACAATGTAGTTGGGGCTTTTGCTTTTATTGTCAAAAGAAGAAACTTTCTTATTAGAAAAAAAAAAAAAAAAATCCCAGGCATTCTCTAAAAGGACAAGCCATGTGGAAGCTTTTCTTGTTTTGAATTGAAATTTGGTGGTTACTAGAAAGAGGCCAGAAGGTGGAATGGCTGGTAGAAATTGCTTGATAGTGCACGCTGCCTTTCTGGGACTGTGGCATCTTAACTTGGTGACACATAACCACCATGTGGATGGAGTCCTGTTCTCTCTGTGGAGGCTAGGGTTTGGAAGGAGGGACAGATAGTGGATGTTCTGAATGGAGCCTATGCCAAGGTTGTGCTCAAGTGTTGGGTATTGGGCCAGCACCTAAACCAAGGTCCCCATGTGAGACACTTGTGGCAGGAGAATAGTAGCTTTCCCGCTGCTCAGCAGGAAATCCAGTAACTTTCCAGTCATTACAGAAGGCAGGAACTTCCCAGCTGAGTTGGAAAAACCAGGGTAGTTCCTTATCTACTGGGGGTAATTTTCTTCCTTCAACCTGGTTACATGATCTGGTGCTTTCTATTGAGACTGCCTTTTTCTGGTAGGGGAAAGAGAGAGACCTCCAGGCACTGTAGAGCCGACTTGACTTCTTGCCCCATGACCTTGGCTAAATGTTTTTCCTTCCAGGAACTTCGGGTTTTTTTTTTTTTTTCTTTTTCTTTACTGCAAAATAGAGACTAATGGAATATTTGGGAGAAATAAAGAAAAAAAAATATATGAACAGCATTTTGACAATCATAAAACCCTTATGAAACTCTTTACTAAATTGCCCTCCCCCCATTTTTATTTTATGTCTATTTTAATTTTCAGGTTAATTGTAGTTTGGGTATCTCTGAGTTAGTTATGTATGCTAAATATTAAATGAGAGTGAGGATTTCATATAATTTGACATTTTCTTCTTCTGATCACTCTATGTGAATTCTACCAGCACAAGGCTTTGATGCTTCTCAGAATTATGATTGTCTTATTTTAGTATTATAGTTAATTTTTAGAGTATTTCTTTTTGTTTGTTTGGTTGTTTGTTTGTTTATTCTGCTTTTTTTTTTTACCTTTTAGATAACATATATCTTAAGAAAATCTATTTATAGGCAGGGACTTGACATTGAATAATCTAAAAATGTAAGTTGCAGATAGGGGAGTCAGTTAAACATGACTACTTTCATGGGATTACCTGAGTTTCTCTTGTCTAAATCTGTTCTCAGAACAGAGCTCTGGCTGTTCTAGGTGTTTTTCATATTTTTGTCCCCCAAATTATCCTGGTACTTACTAGATGTTTGATAAATGTGTTTGCAAAAGTGAATGAATGATTGAATTGAATTTTCACAACAACCCTAGAGAGCAGATGGCATTATTTCTATTTAAAGATTGGGAATCGGCAGATTAGGAAACTTCATTAATTTTCTAAAAGTACAAAAGATTCCAGATTGGAACGCAGATCTGTCTGTTCTTATTTCACTCCAAGGTACTGCTTGTCTTGCCCTTTCCCTCCATCTCTACTTGAACTCCTACAAAGTGTTCAGAAGATACCCAGCCACTGAAGGTCTTCTTATTTAGGGGGAACTACACTCTTGTTCTAGGGAGATGGTTTTGGTGGACAAGGTGAGGCTCTTTCTCCTTGTCCATATCTCCTAGCTCTGAACTCAGTTAAATGACCCACCTGGGGCTTGGAATCTTGGGGGAGTAGTTAAAGGACACAAGGACAAAGGAGTGTTTATTTAGCACTGTGGGTCATGGATCAGGCGGCTGGCGTCAGCAGCAGCATCAATGTACCAAGATGTGGTCCCAGTGGAACCATTCCTTTGGCACCATCTTGACATGATTCTTAGAGCTTGGTTCCCTTCATTTCTTTTCAGTTTCCAATCCTGGATTTTTGGCTTCTCACCCTTCCTAGAGGCCATCCACAATCTCCAAGCAGACTCCTTTTCCGAGTCGGGAGACATTGTAACCCACGGATGCACACAGCCTCTGCAATTCCTCTCCAGGCCTGCCTCCAACAGGAGGCATTCTGAGTTCCTCTAACCCATAGGGAATTAAGCCCCTAGCTGTTTCAGGCCATTAGAATAATATTTACTGGGCCATAGTTTATCAATAGTTATGTGCTACCACATGAGGTCCAGAAAAATGAATACATCATTCTTCCCAGGAATAGCTTGAACATAATGGAAATGGATCCCAGTGGGCATCTTTTATTTTTTTTTTTTCTCCATATTGCACGCTTTTTGTTAGTTTTCCAGCAGGGGTCGCAAGCTAAAATGCTTTCAGCAACCAAGCAAGAATCAGCCCTGACAGATTAGGCCATGCCTAGGCATGAGGCCTTAAGCTCAGACCCAAAACAGGGCTGCCAGTGGGCCTTAGGCCTAGCTGTGGTGCATTGTATTTATTTAGTTTTCAAGATAGAATTCCCTAAGTTCGTACTTTTATGGGGAATCTACTGATTTCTGGGTAGTGGCAGATTGAGTATTTCTAAATAGCACTATGTGGATCCAATAGAATATTTCTGTAATTAGACCTCATGTCTGCCTCAAAGCCTTCATTTTATGGCCTCCAGTTCCTGGGATAGGAAGGAAATTTGTCTGGGAAAGGGGGATTCAGGATAATTAGTTATCTAGAATATTCTGGATGGAGTGTGAGGGTTATGGGGTACACAGTGTTAGAATCACCTGTGATTCACGTTTACACAGTTTTTGTTTTAACTCACTTGGGATGCGTCTTGTCACTGTCCCAGTAAGCATTTAGAGAGATCACACTTATTCCTTGACCACGTGTTTATTGAATTACCGCCTTGTGCCAAGTATTGTTCCCTTACTAGTGACACAGTAAG
This sequence comes from Urocitellus parryii, assembly GCF_045843805.1. Taxonomy (NCBI): domain Eukaryota; kingdom Metazoa; phylum Chordata; class Mammalia; order Rodentia; family Sciuridae; genus Urocitellus; species Urocitellus parryii. The sequence goes on from NC_135540.1 coordinate 138,032,433, forward strand.
GAATGAAGCAGATGGAAATCCTCACCCTTGTGCGAGGTGGAGGAGACAGACAAAAAGCCAGAGAGATAAATAAAATCTCTCTAAGTGAGATAGTGATATGCTAAGGATTCAAAATAAATCAGGTGATGTGAAATGCCTGGGTGCTGGATGGGAGACCTGTGACAGGTGGCCAGTGAGACTGCAGTCTGGTCTGTGGCTCCATGGAACCAAATTCCAGGTCACAGCCCAACATGAACAGGGAGTCTGGAGCCTTTATAGTTTTCTGGAAGTTGCAGTTGTGAGTTAATCCCACATAGTGGCCTCTGCTCCCCATTTTCACAAAAGTGACTCTGGAGCACATCTATTGTCAGGCTGTGTAATGTTAGAGTAGGTTACTGGGAAAAAAACACCGAGGGCCAGCCCTCAAGGAAATCTCAGACCAGCGTGAAAGGCGCTCATGCATGATCCCAGGTCGTTAGCTAACTGCAATGACTGAGGAGCTCACTGAGGACATCTGAACCATGGAGTGTCTCAGTTCAAAACTCCACGCTTGGCCTTGTTTTCACGGATCCTTATTATGTGAGAGGGTTAGTTCCCCTCAGTGTCTCTCACTTGCTTTATATCTGTACTCCATTATCAGTGATTTTTTTAAAGCTTTTATTGACATTTTTTAAAAATTTTTGTTGTTGTTTTTTTTAATTGCAGCATTTCATTTTATCCTATAAAAACAAACCAAGTATTTAGAAAATGCCTTCCAAGTGTGAAACCTACATGTGCCTTGGGAAACTCTGATACACCTTTTTCCAAATCCAGTCCAGCCTTGGGTGTTGCCTGTTGCTGGCAGGAGAGCTGTCCAAGAGATTAAGAAATAGTTGGTGTTCTTAAAATTGCAGTTTAGTGAAAAGTTAGATAAACTGGCAAACTTTCCCGTAAGAGATGAAAAATGCATCATGTACATTACTAGGCCATCCCAATATGCCCCTCCTGTGGTCCTATTTCCTTCTTTCATAGCCATACTTTCTTAACATAATTGTGCAGCTAGTGTGTTTATCTCTAGTCATCTTGTTACTTGATCAACTCACTTGCATACTATGTCTTACTCTTCCCCAGAATACATGCTCCATGAGAGCAGAGAGCTGGAGGTGGATGTTTGCTTCAGTTTCTAGAACAGTATGTCCACTTCCCAGTAGTTGCTCAAAAAAGGCATTTTCTGTTTGGAGGAATTAGGGAGGACTTCATGGGGGAAGAAATATTTAAGAAAAAAGAGAGGCATGGGAAGAATAGCCAAAAAAAAAAAAAAAAAAAAAAAAGATCCAACATAGCTGAAGTCCGTATTCTCCCAAATTCTTGTTGAGAACTCACTAAACTGTTTTTTGGATCTCCAAAAGGGTGACTCCTGCTGAGTAACGGCACTTTCACAGGAACCCTTTGCACAACAGATCTCAACCTTGCAAAGTGCTCTGGCATGAAGAGAATGTAGCCATGATAATGCCTCACTTTCATATAGTGTGATAACCCCATCCCCACTCTCTCATACCCAGTCCCTGCCAGGGACTAGAGGAGTTCTTAGCTTCTCTATTTTATATTTAAGGAAATTGAGTCTCAAAATGAAACAACTTTTCTTGCATGCCCAGAGGGAAGGTGGCAGGCTCTGAATCTGCACCCAGGATCCTCTACCTGCGTTGAGCAGATGGTTCAAGGTAGAGATTTTTGAATCCCTGGAGGACTAAGAAGCTCACATTTCCTATAAGTGAAGAGATGCATTTAGATTTAAAACATCCCTATCTCCTTTTATAGCCATCAAGAACTTCCATTTCAGCATTTTAAGTCTTGTAGAACTTCCCTGAGAGTTCCTGCAGATTAGGTGCCTGTACATCCAGCAGTAGGTTGTTTTATGTAAATATCTTCATTTTTTAGGAGGGTAAATCAAAGTCCTAGATCAGCAGTTAAAATACAGTGAGAGAAAGGTGTTTGCAGATGCAAGTGAAATGAAAAGACATCCTTGCCTGGCTGTGCTCAGAAAAATAAATACTTCAGTGGCACGGAGTGAGGGTAGGCTGGGAGTTTCCTCTGAAATACTGGCTTGTGCTTAACTCCAATTACTTCTCAACCCAGATCTTCCCCAGCATCCTGGATAGAAAGGAGAGACAAGGTGTCAATGACAGATTTCTGAGATTGGATTTTGGAATTACTCTTATCATAGGAAGAGTATTCCTCTGCATTCCACTTCTGTTTGAATTTTTGGCCTATTCCTCCTGGTTGTGTCACCTTAATAGATGGATGGTTTTTCTGGGCCTTAGTTTTCTTAGCATTCTAATGAGTGTAAAAGAGATTGCCAATATGAAAGAGCAGAGCTCACTGCTTTATAAAAGGGATCTTCTTGTGTAAAGTTACTAAACTTAGCAAATAAAAATATAACTCATCCAATTCAACTCAAATTTCAGATAAACAACAGATAATCTGGTTAGATCCCAGATACTAAATACTAGGAAATTATTTCCTGTTGGCTGGGCTGTAGAAGGCTTGCTTAGCATGGAAGAGCACCCTGTGTTCAATCCCCAGCACCTTCCTTTCCCAATTATTTATCTGTAACTTAAGTTTAACTGGACATCCTGCTTTTTACTATCCTTGTTCTTCTCATAACTGTTCTGAGAGATTACTTTTCTGAAAATTCTAGAACCCTAGCAAGTTACAGCAAAGGTAGCACTGTAATCTCAAAGGTAAAGTGAGTGAGCCTGGGGGGAATGGTCCAAGATGAAAGAGAAGGGTTGTTTTCCCTGGTGAGCTAAGCAACAGAATAATCAAACCAAGGAGAGCTTATTTATTTGCTAAAAGAGCAAAACAGGAGGACTCTCTGTGCATTTAATATGTGAGTCACACTCTCTCCCGGGCTAGGAAATCACCAGCCAGATTATTCTCAACACTTTTTGGGAGGAAGGTATTTCAAGGCCTGAGGCCATGGAGTAGTGTTGGGTCCACGAAGGCAGGGCCTTATTAAATACCAGTATTGCTCCAAGCTCGTTACCAGAGACCTGGAATTGGAAAAGCTGGGCTCACACAAGAGCTCCGCTGAGGACACTGAAGGGGATATTTTGTGCTTTGAAAACTCACACCTGAAATTGCTCCTGCATCAGAGGAATCCAGAGCTAATAAAACTGTTAGAGGGCCTTTCAGAGCCGCTCCCCCCAGTGGATGACCTCAGGTTATAAATGATCCGTGGTCTTCCTACGACTGCTGGAGCATGTTCTGAGGATGACTGTGAAAATATTGTGTTTCCATTTCAGGTAATAACCTGGCAGGGAATTAACAAGAATTCTGTGGCATGTGTAGTTTCCAAAGCAAGAGTTTTATGGTTTCTTCAATCGTGAGTTATCCCTTGCGCCAAAACAACCAGTTTCTGTTGCATATAATATTAATAACTCCTCATTTACCCTGAGCTGCTTCCTAGCAGTGCGTTTATATGGAATATAGACCAGAAAAATAAAAAAGGCACAACAGTATTTGGTTAGCAGGAGGTATATCCAACCAGAGGGATCAGGTTAGAATACACTTCACCTCTTCTTAGCCACGCCCCAGGAGGTGAGTTAAGCCTCAGTCACCACATCTGGGAAATGGGCATAATTAAAATCATAGGAGAGGGTTGTTTAATGTTCAATTATCCAAGTAAATGATATCAAGCATATACACAGTGACTGACCTCTATATAGGCAGCATTAAAGAGGGGCAGGGAAGGTTGCTGCTAGGACTAGGTGATAAGAGAAAGCAAGGCCAGCCTCTGGATAGCAAACTCTACATCATGTCCAGGGACCGCCAGCTGCATCTCGTGCATCACAGTTACAGGAGCGTGTCTCAGTCTTTCACCTTGTTTCCTTAGTCTCAATTCATATAATTCAATATACATTTATTTTAGGGGCCAATAGACTAGAAGCAGCAATGCAGAGAGAGCACGGAAGGAATGTGAGAAGACACGTGTATAGGGAGAAGGAGGGAAGGAGGGAGCAAGAAGGGAGAGAGAGAATAAGAGAAGAGAGGAGAGGAGAGAGACGACAGAAACCCATTAAGAGCAGACAAAAGGACGTGAAGGGCATCCAGGGACATTTGTGACAAAGCAGTTCTCAGCCATCCTGTTTGAATCCCCCCTGCACACACTTAGGTAAGTCTCAGAGCTTCTCAGGACCCCACATAATGCCTGTGATCTTGATGGAAAGGCACAAAAGTCACAATTGTCAAACTGGAAAGATGACGAATGATATAAACAGGGACACGTGTGTGCTCTTTCCTCCTGTTCTGTGACAGCATAAAATCACAGATAAAAGCAAAAGACAAGGGAACTGAGTGCCATCTTGTGGAAGGACTGACCACCATATCATAGTGGTCCTAGGACTGTGTGGGGGCTGTATTCAGCTTGGTTTTAATTTTCCATTAGAGAAGCTTCAGTTCTTTCAGGGTGGCATCTCTGCTCTCTGGACTCCTCCCTGTGAGATGCTTTGCAGGGAGCACCCTGGCTTATGCCTCTCTAAGCTCTCTCTGAACACTCCATGAGGACTATCACTTCTGGAGTGAAATTCATACCTGTCAATCATTCTGTAAAGCAGGACCATCTTTGCAGATAGAACCCTGTTCCCTGAGCAGTTTGTAGTTCACCATGACTCTGGGCACAAGATAATGTGAAGTATTTTATTCGATGCACTTGACATTGGGGAAGTGATTTTGCTTCTGTGAATCTTGGTTGCCTAATGTGCAAAATGGAATTATACTTTATTGTGGACTTTTGCTGTGAGAATCATATTTTGTAATGCATTTAAAGCACCCGTTAGGGAGTGATACTTAGTAAATGTCTATGCTGCAGCCCTTCAACACGATGATTAATGGTTCTTGCTGGAAAGCTTGATTTTGATTGGAAACCAGATTGAGAATGTCATCCTGGGTATGACTGCTCATTGCCATCCTACCCACCTGCTCTTTTTGGCGGATCCTTCCCACCAGGTGGTGAAAGGCCACAGTGTCTCCAAGCAGCTGATCTCATCACTCGGCTCTAAAAAAGGAAAAGAATAAGGTTCAGGCCTCTCTTCTGTTAACCCGGGAAGGCAATCTTTCTCAAAACTCTCCAGAAGATTTCTCCCTTATATTGTATTAGCTAAAAACTAGGACACATGTCCACAGATTTATATATATATATATATATATATATATATATATATATATATATAATAAAGAATAGGAAACTGAGGCACCAAGACATTTGAAACAGTTAGAGAATAATTAATCAAACCTGGTAACCCTGAATTGATCGCTCTTGCCTTTGAGAAATGGTTGCACTTAAGTTTGTACATTTCAGTTGGTGATTGATCCTGCTTAGCTTCATAATTTCTTTTTTATTGCTATCTTCAGCTCAAATACAAATCTTCTGTTTTTCTGCCCTCCCCAGCTCTGTGACTTCTGCAAGGGTTTGCAAACTGCCATACTTCTCCACTATGACCTGAGCAATCTTTGCAAACCCCAAAGATAATCAGGTCCCTGCTCTGACCTCGGATACAGAATGTTCCCTGGATTTCCATTATCTGGAATGGGAATGTGCAAATGGAATTATACTTTAATGGTGAAGTGCAGGGCACTTAGACACAAGAAGAGATCTCATCCCTGCTACGTGGCTGAATTGTAGTGTCACCTTGGATGAGTTAATAACTCTCTAAACCTCAGGTATTCTTTTGTAGTTTTTAATTAAATATTCATCATATACTCATTTATTTATTGTTTAATCTGTTCTAGGAGCTTAAATTGTAGGAGGGTGGGGAATTTTTCTAGAGTCCCTAAACTTGGATCCAACTTGAACCAATGCCTGGCAGACAATTGGCACCCAGTGAAAAACCAGAAACCCTAATGCCTTCCATTTTCACTGAGTCATCATGGTTAAATGCACGAGTGCCTTTAATGAGGAGTTTAATAATGATGCATTTCATTCACTCAGAGTGTTCCATGCACATAGTGGGTGCATACCAGCCAGCTCCTTTGGCTGTGTTGTTTGTGGAGTCAGAGTCTCTTTGGACTGCAGGTTGTGACAGTGGCACTCACATTCTAATCCTCAGGCCTCACCCCACACCATTCTGTCTTTCACACATACACCTCAGAAGCTGACCATGATGTCCCCGTTGATCCCCTAGAGAAGTCAGAAATGTGGACATTTCCACACCCTGAACCTACTGTTTTCTCTACTTGGACACCATCCCCCGGCATCTTCTCCCTTTTCTCATCAGACTCAGACTGCATCATTCTGTCAGGTCTGTTGGATGGTCTCCCTACTCACTGCCACACCATTCAATGGAAGTCATAGTAGATGTGATCGTCACCACGGATCTCTCTTCCAAGCACATAATAGGACTGTATTATTTTTCTTAGTTGAAGTTCAGCATGGCCGTGTAGAGGACAGATAGACAGGTATGTCATCTGGCCTGACCTTTAGGATCCAGAAGTTGCCTGGAGCACAGGTGTATGCCCTCCCAGCTCTAGGCTTGGGACTGGTCCTGCACAAGGCACCAATTGCTATGTCTGTCGGGTCCCTGAGAGACGTGAGTGAGCAGAAGCCAGCACCCACCTGCATGGAACAAACAGCTCAACGGTGTGTGTGTGTGTAGGTGTGTGTGTGTGTGTGTGTGTGTGTGTGTGTGTGTGCGCACGCGGTGTGCACTCGCTGAAGTGGAGGTGCTTCTTTTAGGGTAAACCAGTCTTTCCTGAGTGAGGCCCACCTGTGCAGTGCCACTGGTGTGCCACTAGTTTTGCAGGTAACATGGTTATATTTGCTGTTGACTTGGTTGCTTCCCTCAGGAAATGGCTTCTGGAGAGCTGGGAACACCCTGCACCTGCTGCCTGCCTGGTGCCTGTCTGGGTGTTGGAACACAGTCACCGGTGAACTGGGGCCTGAGGAGCTGAGGGGTGAAAGGAAGGGCCTGCAGCCCTCAGAGTTGGGAAGTGAGAGTACCACAGTTAGAAACTGAAAGTTCCACCATTATAAATAGAAAGATCTCTTTTTGAGGGGAGGCTGATGTTTCAGTTCAGATGGGCAGCTGCGTTCTGTTGGCTCATGAGGAATTTAAGGTGACCCAGGGAAACGTCTTGTGGCTGAGGGCAGTGCCACTTGCACTGTCCTTTCCTGACCTGGCTCTTATCTGCATCATCCTATGCACTGTCCTCTCCCTGGCCTGAAGCCACCTGCTTCAGGGGCATCTCTACTCTTCCCAGTCTTGGAGGAGCAGCCTGCCCTGTCCCGTCCTGGTCACCAGCCGTGGTTCTTTAGCTGCACAAATTCCAACAGAGGCTGCAGCGAGACTCTGTGTGGCCATCAGTAGATTCTGCTGACCTGGGCTACCAGGCCCCACTCCTGTCCACCATCCTGTGTTGAAAATTGTCCTCCGGCAGCCTTTTCTTTCTTGAATAGTTCTGTAAGATTCCCTGATAAGCACTAATTGTGTCATAATGACATTCTTTAAAGACAGTAGATTAAGAGCCGCTTTGTGCTTGGGATTCTGCTCTTTCTCTGTGCTTGGCTCTGTGAAGCTATCAGCTCGGCAACAGTTCTGCACTTTCCCTGAATAATTTTTCAAAGGCGTCAGTTCTTGGAATGTTGTAGTTCCTTTTATTTTTTTTCCAACAATTATTTAAGCAGAGAAAAACTAGTTGTTATCAAATCTGAATTATTCCCATTGTTGTCCTTTCATTTTTCTCCTCAATGTAGTATCACTCAGCTGCGATGGATGGAGCATATAATCCCTGAACTCTTCCCTATGGGGAGTCTACCTCGTGTGGGTGCACTAGCTAGCATGCTGTATGTAATAGCTCTTCTAGTTCTCATGGCTGCCCATGAAGGTCAGCAGTGTTCCCCTTCTTGAGGAAAACTGAGGCTCAGACAGAAAAGTAGCATTTCCAATGGCATTTGGATTTAACCCCAAGAAGATTAAACCCACACCACTTTATTTATTGGCTTCTTTAGTTATGCACTTCAGCTTGGACTTTGTTTGAAAGTGTTGAACCTTGTTCTTGCCCTTGCCTGACCTCTGCATGTCTCTCAGGTGTCTTCTTATTCTTCTAATCTCCACATTTATTCTTCCTGGCCGCCTGTGAGTTGCCAATATCACATCTATTCCATAGTCTGTTTTATATTTGCACTGGACATGATTTTTCCACACCAAGTTTTCTTCTTACACCTGGGCTTCTTGGGGTGGGGCCCCATTTTCATCCTATATTCTTGGACTGGGCCCAGTAGAAACTGATCAAGGGAGTCTGCTTCTTGAGCAAACGTCAGCTATCCCCAGGCTGTGATGAATCTGCTACTTCTACAGTATAGAAAGGGAGGTAGGAGGATAGTAATTGTCATAAGATATCTTAGAATCCAAATTGGTGATGCACAATATTAGTAGTCTCCTTGTACAAAAAGAGATTCTGGAAAGAAAAATGTGGAAAGCCAATCCAGGAATCTCAGCACAATGGTCACAGCCTCATGTAGCTTGAATCATTGTATTTTGGACAAATCTAGTACATTTAGTTAGCTTTTCATCACTGCAACAATATATCAGGGACAGTCAATTTAAAAAGATGAAAATATTATTTGGGTTCACATTTTGGAGGTTTCAGTCTATGTTCAGTCGCTCAGTTATTTTTCTGCCTGTGGCAGGACATTACATCATGGTGGCAGCACATGACAGAGCAAGCTATGACAATGGAAAGCACAAACAGAGCGGAAGAGACTGGCATCCCACCATCCCCTGTGAAGGTCTATCCCTAGTGACTGTAATCTCCCATGAGGCCCCACGGGCTGGGGATCAAAACTTTCACAGACAGGCCTTGGGGGACACTTAACCAAAGATAGAAGCGTTTCATTTTCTGTGGCGTGTCGAACAGTAATGAATCCGATGGTGTAGTACCAATGTAGACTACAAAGCCAAACCTGAGGATCATACCAGCTTCTGGGACACAAATGTAGTTGTCACAGCTGAACTGCAATGTGACTCGGGGACCAAGGTGATGGAGGTCAGTTGTATTCTACAGACACCTATGAAAACTTGTTCTCATAGAATCAGTGTTAGGGTTGAAGAGTTGCAGGGCTTTGAGGCGTATGTCAGCTTTGTAATTGTGTGGATGGCCTTAGAGGGTGGCAGGGGTCTTGAAGCCCTAGCTCGTTGGTGGTTAGTACTTACACCCGCACCGTGGATTATTATGGCAGGTTCCTCTGGGAACCTCTGGAATTGGGTGCTTCCTGAGTGAGCCTTTACAATAGCCTGTCAGACCCGTGGACGTCACAAAAGTAGTGTCTCGGAGCCTATGGTAGGAAGGCCCCTTTTCTGCCCCCCTTATTCCCAGCCCCTTTGCTTTCCCTTCTTGTTCATGAAGAGGAGGTGGGAGAATACAACTGTTTAGAGGTGATAATTCATTTCTGCACCATCATTTTGTGATTTATAACACAGAACAAAACATTTCTAAATGTAATCTTAAATATTGTTTTCTTATTTCATAACACATTTATAAGGCAAAACTGGTTTCTATGGGTGAGAGAGTCTGCTATAAACTTCTGAGCATTGCTAACTGCAGTCTGTCCCTGTTCCTCTCCCAACCCAACCCTAATGTCATCTCCATTATTTTTTTTCCTATACCCTCTGTGGGCCTGAGCTAACTGGGGGAAGAGATGGCATGGATGTTGACTTTGTCTCCAATTCACTTCTCTATGATACTCAGCATGCCTATTCAAGTCTTGACTAAATTATAGCTACCATGGCCTGTTGATTTGGGCACATATCCTGTTTTCCTTCCCATTTTGCTTTCCTGTTTACATAGGAAGATGTTGAGTGCTGTATGTGGCAAGAACTAGGATGCTGGACATCTGGGACAGTTCTCCGGCCCCCTACTGTACCAGACAATTCTGTGTACTCCTGAATGTTGTGTGTATGGAGTGAGAAGCTGGGACTTAATCCCTGACCTCATGCATGCTAAGCACATGCTCTGCCTCTGAGCTAAACCCCAACAGTCACTCCCAAGCTGACATAACTCTTGTAAGCAGGCAAATTCTCTGGAGTAAACCTGTTTTCTCCAGCCCAGAAGGTCATTAAGTGACCCCCTTGGAGCCAGGAGAATGGAAATATTTTTCCACTACAAGCAAAGTTTCTTTGCCCCTGCCTCAGGCAGAAGATCTTTTTCCAATGGTATATTCTATTGTCCTTGAGAAACTTTTTATACAATACTTGTCTCATTTTATTCAGACCACTATATCCTATGATGACAACATAAATTGGAATTTTATTTTTTCCTTTCGAGGTGCTAGGGATTGAAACCATGGGTTGCTTATAGACAGGAAATTTATTTCTCACAGTTCTGGAGGCTGGAAAGTCAGAAATCAGAGTGCTATCATAGAAGAGAGTTCTGGTGAGATGCTCTTATAAGTTGCAAACTGTCACATTCCCATCATATTCCACATGGTGGAAAGAGCTTGAACTAGCTCGGGGACCTTTTCATTTCACAACAATCACATTAACAAGGGCTAATCACTTCCTAGAGGCCCTCGCCTCCAAAACCATTACAATGGGAAGTATATTTCAACATATGAATTTTGGAGCTGCACAAACATTCAATTCCATCATTGTCCATCTTCTGCTGCTATAACAGAATACCTGAGGCTAGGTAATTTGCATAAAGAGAAATATATTTGATTTATGGTTTCTGAATCTGAAAGCATGGAAGCTGGCATCAGGTGTGGGCTGTCATGCTGCATCATTTCATGACAGAGGGAGGAAGGACAAGAGAGGTTCTCAAGCAAGAAATTGTAGCCTCGAGTCCCTTTATAATCCAACCATGTGTGTGGATCCATCATGGTCTAAGCACCTCCCATTAGGCCCTGCCTACCAAGACTGCTGCATCTGGAATTAAGTCTCCAGTTCTTGCATTTTGGAGAACATATTCAAACAAAAGCAGGTTCATAGCAGACAGTATTTTTCTCTTCATCTGATTCTGTCCCCATAATGACTGAACTTTTTTATAGCTTGCCCCATCTCACTATCCACCTCTCCACCAGGTCCAAGCTTCAGTTCTTATCCACTGAATGTGTGCTAAGTCGGATCTGATCACAATGAGCCTCGATTTGAGAGACCTTCCCCCAGGAGGGTCTTCTTTCCTACTAAAGGTGGTTTAACTGCCTTTATCAATGAGACCTTAGCAGCTTAGAAATGGAATGCATGTGGCTACCCTTTCCTGTGTAGTGTTTGATAAGTGACCAGCCTGGTGGAAGTGACAAGACTTTGGGGTTAACTTTTAGCAGTGACCGTTTCATTTGGAATTTAGGATAATTGTTAAGAAAAGTAGATGTTTTTTTTTTAATTCCATTTTAAGGTGGATATGAAAAGATTTTTGAATTGGTGCCCCAGTTGTTTCCCTTTGTCAGTGAGGCCTGGAGTATTTCATGTCTTGTTCAAGGTCATAGGAAACATGGGCAGAACTCAGGCATAAACCCCAGCTCCTCACCTCCAGCTCAGCACCCCAACCACTCTCAAGCATTGACCCCTCCAAGTCAAGAACTGTGTGGAGATGAATTTCACAATATTATCTGAGTTAGTGACATTGATTGCCTGGATAGAACCCTATTAGCCACCCCAATTGGAGACAGAGTCTGATAGTGACAGTGACTGACACTTCTTTTGGTGTTTTCATCTGCTGGGCCCTTTCTTTAACCCTTCCTGCAGTAGTATCTTGTTCGATGCTCTTGATGTCCCATGAAGCTGGTACTATTGCCAGGCCCATATGTCAGATGAGGAAATGAGGTGCATGCTGGGCTCTTTGGCTCACAAAGCTAATCCTAGCAGCTAGAGAGGCTCAGACAGGAGGATTATAAGTTCAAATCAGCCTCAGCAACTTAGTGAGACCCTGTCTAAATAAAATATAAAAAGGACTGGGGATGTGGCTTAGTGGTTAACTGCCCCTTGGTTCAATCCCCTGTACAATTAGAAAAAGAAGAAGGGAAGAAAAAAAAAATTGAGGCACATGAGTCACATGGCACATGGCAGCCTCTTGGTCACATAGAGGGAGCCCAAGCAGGATCAGGATTGAAACCCACATTTTAACCATCTGCATCCCATTCTGAGCTCCAATAATTTTTCCAGATGATTCCAGAATCTCTTCTCCCCCTTCCTGGTCTCAAATGCTTTATTAAGTAATAACAAATAATATTTTAAAGGCATAAATTATAAATCAATCATTTTGTGTCAATATTCAGAAGCAATGAATGACAAGGCCCGTGACGACTTACTTGACATGTGCCATTGCATGTGAGCTGGAGACGTTGGATTTACAATAAGAGATTGCTGAGAGGGTGGTGTCGAGGGCAAGATCTGGGTGGTATTGTAACTCAGGGTAGATTACATGACATTTAAATATTTTAAGATGAACAAGATAATAAAACAGGTATGCCCTGTTTAAAGTAAATCATTGTGGATAAATTCAGCTTGAATGAGAGGCACATGAGGCAATAATTCATTTTGTGAAACCCAAAGCATCAGAATAAAGGGAATAGAACTTGAATAGCATTTTACATGTTTTTCAAGTAAGGGACAAATGGAAGTCACAGCAGTGGCGGGCGGAGGAGGAACTAGGCACAGTGCTTTACTCGGTGCTATCACATTGACAGCAGCAGATTTATTTAAAAAAAGGAAAAATATGGCCAACATAAACTCAAAACATGCTTCCCGGCCCCTCTTTCTTTGTTCCCATTCCAGGTTCCTGGAGCTCCGTGCAGGCTGGCTGATACCACAGTCACCGGTCTCTCCGTGGCTCATTTTGTGGTGCCTGGCAATACAAATGGTCCCTGACTTATAATGGTTCAACTTTCAGTATTTCAACTCTAGGATGGTATGAAAGAGAAAGGCATATTTTGAATTTTGAATTTTGAGCTGTTCCTAGGCTAGTGATACCTGGTACAATCCTGTCCTTCCATGCTCCACAGCAGCAGTGAGAGGTGGCTCCCAGTTACCCAAGGTGTGACCAGGGGAACAACGGATACTCTACACTGTGCCATGCAGCTAGGCTGGGCTGTTCGGTGGGTCACATGTGCTCAATGCATTTTCGACTTAATGATATTTTCAGCTTATGGGGGACATAACCCCATGGTGTGTGATCAGGACATAACCCATATGAGTCAAGGAGCACGTGCACTCAGTACCTACTTCAATATTTGTTTTTAAATGATTGTGATAAACCAAGCATGAATGTGCCAAAATATCCTGAGTAAAAGTTTTCAAAAATTTCCATTAACTGTCCCTAAGTCAGAACCTGTCTGCGCTGAAGTGGCATTGCTGGAATTTGTGCTCAGGACCCATTTCTCGTTCCTCTACTGTGTTTCTAAGTTCCTCAGGAGACACTGCAGCCTCTGAAAGTTCCTACTGCCTTGTGTCCACCATCCCCTGCCTTAACCTGAGTGCCCAGCCTGGGTGCATCACTGTTCCACTCTCCATGTGGGACTTTCCTTTATTTTACTTTTATGTGGTGCTGAGGATCGAACCCAGTGCCTCAAGCATGCTAGGCAAGCACTCTACCACTGGGCCACAGCCCCAGTCCCCCTACTTGTGGGACTTTCTACAGAGCAAACTCCAGGTCTCCTTCAAGACTATGTCCACACACCACCTTTCCTGTGGCCTCCTACCAGGCGCTGCCTGCTCCTCTAGGTCCATCTCTCCCCTTGGGCTCTGGTTGGCCTAGCTCCATCCGTGTCTACTCTGAAACCCAGGGCTTGGCTCCTTCCAGGTCTGTCTTCCAATTACAGGGCTCTCACTTAGGACAGTGAATGGACAACTCTGTGTCTCCAGGAACTCAGGACAGTCTTTGAAACCATGTATATGCCTCGTTCGTAACAATGAGTGATCCCCCTATGTGTGATGAGGAGTAGCTTAGTCTCATGTCTTTGTTTTTCCACTTATTACATTAATAAAAACCAGGTCATATTGCAAAGATATCCCTAGTTGAATCTTGAAAAATCCAGAGATCAGACCACCCTGGCCTCTGGCCTCTGGTCTCCAGCAAGTTCTGCCAGAGTTGGCAGCAGCTCCTTGCCATAGTCCCCACCTGCCAACTGGCTCCACACATGGATGTCATCTGCCTGAATCCAGGAGGCAGTTCTGTAGTTCTGTGTTTACACAGCTGAAGGGGACCCACACAAGCTCTTTCCTCCCCTGCTATTTAGCTCCTGGTGATGTGTCAGTCAGCCGGGGCCACTGTCAGCGAACAGGACAGATTGGCTCAACAGCTGCCATTTATTCCTCTCACTCTGGGTGCTGGAAGCCCAAGATCAAGGTGTTGGCATTCTCAGTTCCTGGAGGTCCCCTCCTTGGTTTGCACATGGCCACCTTCTCCCTGTCTTCACACGGTAGAGAAAGAGAACGATGGTCCTGTCCTGTCCTTTCCAGGGCCCCACCTTCATGACCTCGTGTCAACCTCACCATCTCCCAAAGTTCTCCCCTTCAGATCCCCTCACACGGTGGGGTCAAGGTTTTAATGCCTGAGGATTGGCAGGACCCAAGCTTTCAGTGTGTCATAGACTGAAGAAATGAAACAAATCCTCACTGTGCCTCTGACCATCCCAGAGAAAGAATTCCCTTTGGTTCTGACCTATCTGATTCTCATCTTCCCCGGGGCCAGCTCACAGGAAGAGCAGATCCCCATGTGTCCGGAGTTCAATGGCGAGGGAAGGAGACCTTGGTTTCCTTCAGCTCAGCCCCCACAGGCCCGACTTTGAGGTTCCTATTCTTTGCCAAACTCAGTTTCCTTTTCTGCAAAATCATAAGACAGAACAAGATGAAGGCACATGACCCTTTGGCCTCCCATGCCGCTAGGATCTTTTATGTCACTTTCTGGAGAAACCCACAGGGTTTGTGGGTGCTCACTACCTGTGGAGTGATGAGTGACCCAGGGGGGCTTCCGCAGCCGAGATGGCACCTGGCAGAGGGTGCAGGGTGAACCCTACCTGGGCCAGCGCTGAAGCCACCCATTCCAGAGTGAGCCGAGGCAGCCCAGCCTCCCCTCTGCTCGCAGAGCCCTGTTTCCACTCAGCTGCACTGAGTAATAGGAGAGGCCCTGTCCGCCCTCCTGTCACAGAGCTCTGCCACGCACTGCCTGTGCCAGTGTGTTTCTGCGTCTGATGAAGGATTTATTTAGGTCACTGCTGCCTTCTCTCCCCAGCAATGCAGATGAAGCACTCAGAGAGCCAGCCTCCTCCTCCTCCACCCGTGGGGGCCTGCCACTGCACACACCTGGCTGGCGGCATTCATTCGGGAGGCATTTATAAAGGACCTGCTTCGTGCCCTTCCACAAGCAGGGAGCCTGGATAATTTCTATTGTCGCTGTCCTTTCTTCCTTGAGCCTCTGTCTGGTTGAGTCACTGCAGTACTTTGGATCGTGAACAAATGCGTTTGACTAATTATCATCCCTGAATCCCATTTAGACCATGCAGCATTTTTCTTTTTTAGAGACAAAAATAGCTACCATCATGTGAAGGCTTGCCACGGGCCAGGCAATATGGCAATATCTGAAGTACCCTGTATATACTGTTTATTTTAATCCTCACCATAAATATATAAGACCAATGTGTTTGATCTCAGGCTTCTAGTTCCAGGGCTTTCTTGGGGATTTTAAATTATGGGACTGAGATTCAAGCCTGGGGTTTGGGGCTCTAAATCCTCTGCTAATTCCAGTAAACCCCCCCTGTAACCCAGTCCTCCCATAATACTACCTCTGTAATCAGCCAGGTCCCTGTGTGTGTTGTCTACCACAGTGGTTTTTAATCCTGGAATCAAAAAAACAAACCATCTCAATCACAGTAAGAAATCAAGAAAAGGCAGAGAACACCCTTCCACAAGCACCCACTTTCCAAGCCTATTCTAGGGATTCCAGCTACCCTGTGAAGGTCTTAGGAATGCAGAGTCTCAAACCTCTCCCCAGTCCTTCTGGAATAAAGTCTGCCTTTTTAAATGGACCTCCAAGTTGCTCTGTGCCTCCTGCTGTTGGGAAGGATCTATGCCAGGTTATTGTATCCTGCATGCAGAGCTGTGGTCACCTCCCTCTGCACCGTTCATCCCAACCCTGGGGCTCTAGTCTTCTCTAAAGTGAAGTATAGTGTTTGTGAGGTGACATCAGGTCACACTGTGGAGCATTTTATACTTACCATTTACCATGGAGCATTCAGAGGCTCCCAGACAACATTGAGATTAAATCTTTGCCTCCAAATTCCTGATTCTGGAAGGATACCATGCTACCTCCCTTGGGGGTCTCCAAGGCATCTCCATCCTTGCATGCTAGAAAGTTATGTTCATTATCCAGTTAACCTTTTACAAATGTGGTACCCCCAGCATTACCCAGGACTCATGGGGGCATAGAATGCCTGGAAGTGTTGCATCTCAAGAGGCTCAATCTTTCTCAAGGGGAAAGTGGGGCCAATTACACTTCATTTCCCCCAGCCATTAAATGTGGTCCAAGGAAAGGTATTAACAGGTGTGGTGGGTCTTTGCTCTCCTACCCTGAACTCTTTGCACTCCACCCCACCACACAGCGATTACCATAAGTCCAAACCACAGTGAATGTCAACATCTGTTGATGAGTGTCATGTATAGGCAATTTCAAGAAAATAAATATTTATGCAGGTCTCGAAATATCAGTGTCCTTTCGCAGACTGACAGGCACACGCTCAACTCTTCCCTGTCTCTAAGTTTCCGAGATGACCTGCCAAGGATGAAAATTTGACACCATGGCAACAGGCTATTAAGTAATTGTACGAAAGATGAAAGTGAAGACATTTTTGACTCTTCAAGATGAACAAACAACCTTACACTTTTGATTGCCTGGAAGTTTAGTTGCATAAAAAATGACAGTTCTGTTGTTGAAGCTGTCTTTATTCAGGTTTCAGTACATTCCAGAAATTAAATCACTCGACACTATGGGATGCTTGGAGGAAGCAGCTTTTCACGGCAGTACTTTAGGTCCCCTAATTTCTGCTATCTTATGCTTATGTGTAAGCTCCATGTGGAATGCACTCCCCCACTGCCCACAGGGATGCAGCCCCACTGAGGGGGGTGGGCAAGCATGGCAAGGCCTTTGGAGATGATGGCTCATGGAATCTGTTTTTGATCCTCCCTGATTCTGTGACCTTGAGGAGGTCATGCAACCTTAGTAGCATGCTTCCCTATCTACCAGGGTTCCAGGCAGGCTATTGATGTTTGTTGAATGCCTACTATGTGCCAGGCCTAAGCTACCTACTGGGCATGAGTAGCCTTATTTAATCATGATGACACCCTGATGAAGTAGGCGTAAGTCCCTTCTATAGTGGGGCACACTGAGGTCCCCAGAGGAAGGACACTTACCTGATCTTTCTTGTTTTTCCCTACTCCTCACCATCTTTTCACCACTTAACCACATAAAATAAAGCCACCTCTCCATAGTGTGGCAAGTCTTAGAAGAGAGAATTTATATGCAAATGATCACCTTACCTCCAGGCACACAGTGATACTCAGCAAGTGATCATTCCCTTTCCACCTCTTGTTAAATCCCATAAACTACTTGGGCTGAGTGTTTTGATCACTGTGTACCATAGACAGTTCTTCGCCCATGCCAGCCAAGTCACCTTCCTGTCGGGGTCTGAGAAGCTGGCCTGCAGACAGGGGGATGGCAGGTGTCTCTGTTCCTAGTGCATTCAATTTACCTCTCGTGAAATATTCTACATACTTCATTTGATCCACGAATCTTTTCCAGTGGTGGGACTAAGAGAATATATTATAGTTAATTACATTTGAAATCTAGGTCATGATGTGAATTATGTAATAAGGAGACTTAAGGAGAAAATTAAAATATTTTCGAAGGGTTATTTCATAGCTTTCCCTCCTTTTTAATTAAAATGTTTTCTAGACTCTCAGGTGATTGAGTCCAATCACCAGTAGGAGTGGGGAGTCCTCCTTTCAACATCTGGTTTCCACTTGACTCTCTAGGGAGGGAAGAGTTGCTAATACTTGATGAAGTAGTTTGCATAAACTGTCAAGTTTCTCTTTCTGCTAAATTAAAACCCTTCCCTAGTAACTTCTAGTCATTGGCCTAAGTGTCCACGGTATTGGAAGACTTCAGGCAGCAAGTAGGGCCTCTGGCATGTACTAAGTACCAGAAATCACACCAGACCCTGGGCTATGCAGCAGAGGCAGACGAAACACCAACAGAGTGACAGTGTGTGGTGCTAAGTGCAGGCAGTCCCCAAGCAATGTGTATATGAGGACTAGAATGTGGGATGATGTGCCAGGAAGTGATTAAAAGAGAGAGGCTCATGCTGCAGGGAGAGCTGGTGTTTGAAATAAAATCCAAATGACAAGAAAGAGTCAGCCTTAGAAAGCCACGGGAGCAGAAAATTCCATGGCCACAGTTGGTGGGCTCATAGGGACAGAAAGGTGCGCTAGGCTAGAGCTTGGCTGTAGGACCACGTTGAGGCCTGTGGGGCAGTCCGGTAGGTCCCATTTTAGCCATCTCCAACCTAGGAAAGAAGTTGGAACGAATTCCAAGGGCAAGGGAAGCCTCCATCTGGAAACTGCTGTGGTCCTCTGCCTAGTGTGTGGTCAATATCTTCACAGTCAAGATCTTGTGCTGCTCATGGAGAGGACTTGGGTCCTTTGAAGTCTTGAAACTCAGGGACTGGCTTGTCACTGCAACACCCAGAAAGCAACCTCTCTGATAAGGGAAGTAAACAGAGAGGTGGCCAGACCTCCCTTTGGGACCTATTGTCCCTCTGCAAAAGGAAGGAGGGTTCCCTTTGCCTGTGCTAGCCAGGCTGGCTCTTCAAAGAAACCCTGCCCTTCAGCCAAGAATTGGTGCCAGGTGTGGATGTTCAAGAGGACTGAAGGAAAACCAAGAGGCCCAGTGACCAGAAAGCAGATGCCCTGATTCTTGGTGGAGAATCAAACCCAGGGGTGACTAACCCCAGGCCTTGCCAAGGAGCAAGGCTCCATCGTGCCTTCTCATGCTGAGTTTGATCCCTAGTTCTGCCTATTGCTTCCTCCACAGACCACTTCATTCCTCTGAGCCTTGGTTTTGACCCTAAGATTGTTTCCTTGAGGGATCATGGTGAAGTGAGCAGAAAGATAGTGGTATGCTGAGCTGCCAGCCCAGGGCCTGCCGAATGCAGATGCCTCAGATGGGAGATGTGGTCCTTGCAGTTGCCAAGGGACATGGCCCCTACTCCAGGTGCCGTGGAGCACTCTGTCTCCAAGCCCTTAGCAGCTATGGTCTCCCAAATTTCAGGAAGTGGCTGGTGTTCAGTATTACCTGGCTCATTCCTTGTGGGGGAATAGTACATGGATCTCTGCTCTTTGCAAGTGCACACTCACTTTCTTGGTCCTTGTTCTGCTCAAGAGCTCCTCCTCTGTGAGAGGGGAGAGCATCTCACTATGATGAGAGAGCTTTCAGATGAAGAGCACGGCTGTGCCCACTGCCCTCTGTGCCCTGCACCTCAGTTGCTGCATGTCACGTGGACCTGGGGTGAGCAGTGAGGGGAGAGATACACACACTTGGTGTTCAAGGCTTAGTACCAAAGGATGCATAACAGCTTCTTCATTGTTTATAGAGCTTGTATGTCAGAGCAATGGCATTTGGATATCTTGGGTTACCAAAAATACATTAGTTGGCTTTTGATGTGGCTCTTTGAAAATTTACAAGTGCAGATGTAGCTCACACTATATTTTTGTTGGACAGCCCTGGTACATTTTATCTTATTTCACCCTTAGATAGAGTAATAATTGGAGGGTGGTGGAAACGTTATCATTTAAAAGATGAAGAAACTGAGAGAGGCTAAGTTGCTTTCACTAAAATCAAAACTAGAGCCAGGACTCTGATGGCACAGCCCGTGTGCTTCCCTCAGACCCCTCTACTGAAAAGAACAAATGGATGTGTTCAACACCTGATGCATGTACCCAGTGTGTTGGTGGCTGAGGCATTGTCACTGCTGGGTACGTTGTTGGGCTTTTCTTCTTTGGGACCCCCAAAACGCTGTCATCATTTTACCTTAAGACCATTTTCTTGGGAGACAGTGGCCTCCAAACTATAGGGTTAGAGTCCAGGACCCAAAAGTTCTAGGCCCAGAGAGTCTCCATGACTGTGGGCAAGTCACCTCGGGGCCTCCTCAACAATGAAATGAAAAGCAAGGACTAAGGACTGTTTTCTGCTTTGAGGTTTGAAATCCCATGTCAAGGTCCAAGTGGCCTAGATATGGGCTGATGGCTCACCTGAACTTGAAGATCTTTCCTGGCCTGAGAATGTCATGAAAAGGCCCGGAAATTCTGTGTGTGTCACTAGGAAGTCCAACTATCAAACCACGACAAGAAATTAACTCCCAGTGGCTACTGTTTATGCATATTTACTCCATTACATATGTTAATATGTCACATGTGTTAATGAATATATGTTATATTTAGACGTGCTGCATACATATATAGTTTTATACACACATCAAAGACTTATTAAACATGTATCTATAGCTGTGTCGAGAGCCCTGCGTATGTGTGTGTACATGTTTATATTTATTTCATGTACATATATAGGACATTAGCTGAATTTTTTCCCACACACCTCAAATATTTTTGGAATGAAAAACAACTAGACATAAGTAAATTCATTTTTGGAAAGCGTTAAAGCAGAAACCAGGAGATTTTGAACTACTAACTGCCCAGTTTTTTTTGTTTTTTTTTTTAATAAAGGACAAACTATATTTAGTTTCTTCTCTGCTGTCTGCTGGCAATTCCCCTTTAGGGAGAAATCCCAGATGCACACTCTGCTGACGAGAATGCCTGGTGTTAGCGTGGAAAGAGCACCAATATAAAGAGTCAGATAATATAAATTTCAGCTCTGGCCGCTGCCTCTGTCCCATAGGTGTTGAATAATTCGCATCCCATTGCTTCCTGAGTCTGGATGCAGAACTAAGAGAGGGGCCAACAGGGCCTACTACACAGAGGCTGCTCTCTAGCGCATAGGAGCTACTGCCTCCCTCACTTTGCCCTCTCCCACCAATTGCCAGTGTGCGCGCGCCCACAGACACAGGTATACGTACACACCCCCAAACATGTAAAGAGCAAACACAACTGGTCCCGTTTGGTTGACCCACATGAACACTGAGAAGGAAGTGAAATTTGAAACAGTCTGAGACTTTCAGCTGAGTAAAGCAAAGGACCCATTGCATGCAGCTCATCCCAGTAGCTGAACCAAACTAGAAACACCTGCTGCTTTGTCGTCCCTCCCTAGAGACTATTTCCCCTAAAGAATTTTGTGGCTGATGGTCCCTTCTCCCATGTTCTGTGTGTGGTTCTCTGTGTCCAACTAGTCACTGCTCACTTTCAATATGTTTTCCAAAGCCTATAACCCTGTACCTGAGACAGATACATCAACTGGCTTGATCATCCAAAGGGAAGCCCGGGATTTGTTCTTTGTTTATACAGTCTGATAATGTTTTAAACCAATGAAGTGAGTTTTAAACCTGAGGGATCCTCTTGGTGCAGAAGAGTTTTACTGGCTTTCTGAACCCTATAGTCCCCTTGCTGGGCCTGCCTCCAACTCTTCCCTTAACGTGTTTAAACAGGAGTAACTTATATGAAAGCTTCCAATCTCCCTTTGGGGAGAGTTCACACAGGTTGTTGTATAGAAAGCATCATCCCTTGACGCTTGTCCACATTTGGGACCCTTAGCTTCTAGCCCCACAGTCTCTGTGACCTTAAGGGACTTTATTGTCTGAATGTGATAAATCCCAACATAGGAGACATTTGGCAGAGGAGAGGCAGTTGGTGGAAAGAGAACCCTGCATTAGAGTTTTGAATTTAGGCTCTGAATTTTGAAAAAGATGAAATATTTGTGTCCTTAGACAGGCCTTGTATCTACGCAGTGGTGGTGACAGTTTTCCTGGTTTCCTCTCTTACGCTGGAGTGTTGTGATGACAATCATCTGAGACAACCGTGAGCCACTTTATGTATTGTAAAGCCTGGTACACAAGAAGGCCGTTTGCTCTTTCTGGTAGCCTCACCTTTTTAATCCCTCTGGGCCTACTTCAAACATTTCCTTTTCTCTGCAGACTTTCCCAGTTGTTTCAGGCAAATGAAAGAACAGGTGTCCTCACAGAACCCCACAGAACTCCCATCATAACATACAGCACCCTGCTGCCTGGAGTCAGGTTGCACCTGTTATCATTTGACAGATTCATCCGCAAAGCACACCAGCCCAGACTCCGTGATTCAAAACCACAATCACATATTCTCTCTCAGGAACCAGGACATTTGTGCTGTACACAGTGGACTTGCGGGGCCACTCTGCTGCACGAATCTCTCACCTTCCCTTGAGATCAGCAGTTGGCCAGATCACTTTCTTCTCATGGTGATGTCACAAATGCTGGATGCAAAGCTCTTGAGAAAGGGTTTGGTCTGGATGTTGTCATGTCTGTTCACATGGTACCACGGTCCAAGCCAGAATCAAGTTGCTGAGAAGCACCCTGCTCCACAAAGAGGCCATGGCAAGGACCGGGTGCTGGGGGAAGAGCTGGGACTCAGTCTTGGACATGGGTTCATCTGCCCTATTAAATTAGGAGCCCCTTACTGGGGAGGTGGGATGCAGAAACAAAGACTGCTTCTGCACCATCTGCCCCTGTGCCAGGAGGGGCTGCCAGGTGCTAGATATTTCACTGACGTTTGCTGAAGTCCAAAGGATTTTTCCAACTCTTTTCTTTATAGCAGAGGTTGGCAAATTATGGCTGGTGGGGGCAAGTCTGGTCCTGTTTGGGTGGGGCTAGCAAGCCAAACATGTAAGTGGTTGCAAAAAGAAAACAAATAAAAGAGAATAATAGTAATATGAATAATATTTAATATTGGAATTTCAGCATCCATAGAGAAAGTTTGGTTGGAGTCCATCCACACCCATTCCTTTGTCTATTCTTTTGTTGCTTTAGATGGGTAACAGCACAGTTGGAACTGGAGTTGCCTTAGAGACCATATGTCCCCCAGAGCCGAAAATATTTACTCTCTAGGCTTTTACTGAGAATGTCTGCCACCCCCTGCTTTACAGGATACAGAAAGAGAGAGAGTCCTGGGGAGGTGGATATAGCACCCAGGTCTACAGTTGTCACCTGGATTATCCCTGTGTTTATTGGGGGTTAATATTTTCCCTTTCCTCTTTAGTAATTGGCAGCCTGGGACGCTCATGCACCACTGACTAGGAGGCATTCCCTGCTGAGAGCTTCATGACCCAGCGGTGCGGGGCCCAGTGAAGCCACCGTGGTGTCCAGCATGGCCGCGCTACTACTGGGCGCGGTGCTGCTGGTGACACAGCCGCAGCTGGTGCCTTCCCGCCCTGCGGCCTCCGGGATGGAGCCCAATCAGCAGGAGCTCCTGCGGAAAGCAGGCACCCTCCGGGATGACATGCAAGACAGCGGGGCCACCAACGGCTCTGCCCAGCAGCTGCCGCAGACCATCATCATCGGAGTGCGCAAGGGCGGCACCCGCGCACTGCTGGAGATGCTCAGCCTGCACCCCGACGTGGCAGCCGCAGAGAACGAGGTGCACTTCTTCGACTGGGAGGAGCATTACAGCCACGGCCTGGGCTGGTACCTCAGCCAGATGCCCTTCTCCTCCCCGCACCAGCTCACGGTGGAAAAGACCCCCGCCTACTTCACGTCGCCCAAAGTGCCTGAGAGAGTCCACAGCATGAACCCTTCCATCCGGCTGCTGCTCATCCTGCGAGACCCGTCGGAGCGCGTGCTGTCAGACTACACCCAAGTGTTCTACAACCACATGCAGAAGCGCAAGCCCTACCCGTCCATCGAGGAGTTCCTGCTGCGGGACGGCCGGCTCAACGTGGACTACAAGGCGCTCAACCGCAGCCTCTACCACGTGCACATGCAGAACTGGCTGCGCTTCTTCCCGCTGCGCCACATCCACATCGTGGACGGCGACCGCCTCATCAGGAACCCCTTCCCCGAGATCCAGAAGGTCGAGAGGTTCCTGAAGCTGTCGCCCCAGATCAACGCCTCGAACTTCTACTTTAACAAAACCAAGGGCTTTTACTGTCTGAGGGACAGTGGCCGGGACCGCTGCTTACATGAGTCCAAAGGCCGGGCTCACCCCCAGGTCGACCCCAAACTACTCAACAAACTGCACGAATATTTCCACGAGCCAAATAAGAAATTCTTCGAGCTGGTGGGCAGGACATTTGACTGGCACTGATTGGCAGTAAGCTAGGCTCAGAGCCTTTCCAATTGTAACTTCTGGTTGTACATCTAGAGGGAAAAAGAGTTTTAAAAGGGCATTTAAGCTATAATTTATTTGTAAAAATCCATAAATTACTTCTGTACAGTATTAGATTCACAATTGCCATATATACTAGTTATATTTTTCTACTTGTTAAATGGAGGGCATTTTGTATTGTTTTTCATGGTTGTTAACATTGTGTAATATGTCTCTATATGAAGGAACTAAACTATTTCACTGAAAAAAAAAATAGATTTTTCTGGAAATGATGTCTTTTCTTGAATATAATTAACTTGCCCCCAACTCAGAAGAGTTATCTGTGTTGCATTCATTGCAGAATCTATATTCTTCTGTTACTTGGGAAAAAAAAAATGTCTTCATGGCTATTATGGTCCTCTTTCCCTCCTCTCCTTTCTGTTTGGTTCTTTTAATTTTTAATGTTTCACTGTGGTCATCAGCTTTATTTTTTTTTCCTACTTGCATTGTAAGATGTATCTTCATTGAGATTCCCTATTATTTTTGGAGTTGGCACTTTTACCCACTCCCAACATCAGCCTGAATGTGAATTTTAACCCTATGTACAAAGTGGATAAGGTGATATTAAGGATGGAGAAGCAGGGAATAACTGGCAAGAAGATCCCTATCATCCAGCTTTGCCTCAAAGGGTGTTTGCACATATTTCTGATCTCATCATTGGGCAAAACCTACAATAAACAGGATTAAATCCTTGGCTTTCAAAATGGTCTTGGGGCTGTGTACTTGGCCCCGGGTGACAACTGACCTCCAGAAAGCTACTTGGAATAGAAAACAAAATTGTCAAATCTGTGTCTGTCTCCATTCTGTAGATTCTGTGAAAATCTGACTAAAGGTATAGTCTTTGCCTTATCTATTTCCTAAAATATCAATTTGCAGTTATGAACATGTATCCCACACTCACTGAGACCTAAATATGGGTATGTTCTAAAATCACCTCCAGATATGGAGTTCTGAATGTGAAAGAAATTTTAAACCACCATGGGTTGAAGTTGAGAAGTGAAAGAGTACATTTTGGGGGACAGACATGAGGAAGCCCCTGCACCTGCTTCCAGAGTGAGTTTCACTTCTGTCCCCTGAATAGGCATGCTGCTGGGGTGGGGAGCCTGCTAAGACCCTTAGATTTCTCATGCCCTCCTCAATCAGCCAGATTTTTACAATTAAATAGGTTGAATAATTTTTTTATGAATTTGGAAACATATTCATTAGATGAAGAGAGAAAAGACAAGCAAAATAAATCCCTTTCTGGGACATGGTTTATTCTTAAGGAAAAGAAGAAAAATAGGCATTATTAATCAATCACTATACCCAAAACTCAGAGAATCTTCCCAAAGTACCTTCAATATGAGGGAATTATTATGGCAAGTTCAAAAGGAGGGAATAGTCTCAAGAACATGAGGAATGTGGCCAGGGTCACATTGATTATAAGCCAGGGCTTGGAGTTCAGTTACAGCTAAAGTATAGGTTGTTTATTTATGTATGTATTTATTAATACCTACTGTTTATAAGCTCAAGAGGAAAAGCTCAGATTCAGAGGTGGTTAGCTCTTCCTGACTTGACCTGACATTTTTTTTTTTTTTCTGGTGCCAAAAGCCTTCCGCCCTGAGAGGTGTGCCCCTGCTAGAGGAAGGGCAAGAAGGAGCCTGCATTTTTCTCAGCAGCCTTATCGGGGAAGTGAGTCATCCTGGTTGTGTTTCAGCAGCTCCTGCCTGACCTGACCTTAGCATGGCCCATGCTCCACCCCAGGCCGTGCACAGGCTGCAGAAAGAGAGCCTTCCTCTTCAGAACCCATTAAGGCTGCCATTAAAATACCATCTCCCCAGAGGGAATAATAGGAATATTTGTAGCAGAACTTCCCATGGACTTGTATGAGGCAATACCCAGAGTACTTTCCTCTGTAACACATTGATGGATTTTGCTTTGATCACATTCATTTAAGAACTAAAGAAATGAGTGGGCCAAAAAAGGTGAAATCAAGCTCCCAAGGCTATCCAGGACAGTAGTGACTGGGAGAAAACTCTCCCCTGAGAATCTCTGATTCTGAAGAGGATGGTCTTTGCACACCACCCACAGATACCCATTTCCTAGGGAGGATGGTGTGATTGAAGCCTGGACTGTCACAGCCAGGAATAGAAGAAGACAGAACCACAACTAGGGACATGAACAAGCTGCTGGACCTGGCGTAGTGGAAAGCAGGAGTGACCCAGTGTAAAGTGGTGAAACTTCTGGCCTGGAGGTAGAGTCTTAACTAAGAGACTGTTCGAGCATGTCTATCTATCATGAGCAAAGGGTGGAGGTTCCCAGTAGCAGTTCTATCCACTTTTGATTCAACCTGCTAATCATGGGGAAGGAACAGGAATAAGAAACTCAAACTTCAGACCCCAGGTGTTTCGATCTCATATGAGCACTGTCACATTCAGAGGATACCACAGTAGACCCAGGCCTATTCTGGTAGGTCCAAAATGCAAAGTCTCAGAAGCCAAATGACATTTGGTTCCTCCTGAGCCTGCCTAATATCAATTCTGTTAACAGAGCCAGTTGCCAACTGGAGGGAGTGAGGTTCCTGCCTCTACCAAAGCCCATGGGCAGTCTGGAGGCTTTCATGAAAGCTCCTTCCAGAGACCAGCTTAACAAAGGCTTAGCTCGGGATTGGAAAGATACATGGCACTTGTGCTCCTGGCTCAGGACAGTGCTTGCCCCATCCTTCCTCCAGGAATCAGAGACTGCTGCAATTCTGTTAGCACCGCTCTCAGGCTGCAAATTGGCTAGTTTGGGGAAAAGAGATGTGGCATTGCGCACAGCTGCCTCCGCTATCCTGTAGACTGTTGTCCGCTGAAAGGAGGTGAGGGCAGCACAGGCCTGTTGCCTCTGGGGTGGGGTCAGAGGTCACCACCACTCATTAAAATTTTATTTTTCTTTTGAGCCCCTATTATGAACCAAGCGTGGATATAAAAAAGAAGCATAACAGAATTAATTGTCACTAACTATTTAGGGTTTTATCAAGAGGAAAAGGAAGCCAGGAGGGCAAGAAAAATGTCACTGAGCTGTGTACAGACAGGGCAGTGCAATGCGCACATGATAATTCAGCCACATCCCTGGAAGGAATCAACGAGCCCCATTAAAACAGGGGAGTAAGCAGAGCTATAAGAAAAGGTCCTGCCTGCAAATCATGTTTCTAGAAGGAAAGGAATATTGCCTGCTCCAAGGAAAGACGGGTCCAGTGATGGGACATGTGGGCGTGGAGGATCACAGAGGTGAGACATGGCAGGTACTGCTCCACCAGTGCTTCTCAGAAATAGTAAGAAATGAAGAATGTCCCCAAAGGGCACATGGTAGAGCTATGACCTAGAGTTACTCGTGGGCCTCGAAGCCCCTGCCCTTTTATAGGAAGGTTTTGGGGAGGAATGTCTGTGGGGTCAGAAAGATGGAAAGCAATGTTGTCATCTGAACTGGATTTGGGGATAAGGACAGCTTGAGGAATCAACAGTGGGGAGAGGAAAAGGTGGGAGGGTGCAGGGAGAGGCTTATCCAGCGGGCATGCCAAGTGGGAATGCGTTGTATCCCCTGAGCAGCCACTACCTATCAGGCACTTGTGGCCTCAACAGCTGCTTTCCAAAGGCTGAGGTGTTGGAAGATTATTTATCATGCACCCGTGTATCTTTGGCTCCTGTGCAGGTGTGTTGCATAAAAATAACTATCATTTATTACACACCTGCTATGTACTTGGTATTTTAAATGTGTTGCTCCTAACTCACATAACACCTCTGATGAGTAGGATATGGTGCACTAATTTTACAGAGGAGAAAAGTCAAATTCAGACATGGAAGTGTTATGGCGAGATTGCAATAAATCACCAAGTCAATCTTAGAGCAGGAGACGGAAACTTTATTCACCAGCCGGGGGTCTGGATCCACCAACTGACAGCCAAGTCTACACCCTTTGACCCCCCTCCTGGGGTCAGAGTATACCTTTTATAGTCCCAAACCATATTAATCATAAGTGGCTGTCGCTATGATTCAAAACCATAAACAAATCTCATGAGATCTAAAACCATAAGCAGAAGAGCGAGTGGGTCAAAACGTCCCTAGTTGAGGCCAAGTTAAAGAATGGTTACCAACATCTAGGCAAACCAGTCTCTGACAGGGTACACTGTCCAAGAAAAATGGGAACCAAAGAGAGAACTATTTTACATTGTATAAGAATTGCCATTTTGTGTTGCCAAACACGCTAAGCTAAGCGACTGTTGATGGGTAGAGAGGCAGGGCTTTCCCAGGGAAGAAGCAGTTTTACGTGATGTGGGGTCTCAGGGTAAGATGGAGTCTGTTTGGTAATGACCAAATCTAGGCCCATGTAGCCTGGCCCACAACAGAAGGGTTTACAGGTGATGACAGGGTCCTTTCTTGTTACCTCTGGAATCTTCTCCAGGGTCCTGGGTCTGTCCGCAGGGCAGGGTTGTCAAGGGAACTGTGGGAATCTGGTATGTGAGACAGACAGATGGGGGTGCCAGGGTTCCCTTTGAGCAAACACTGGCTGTGATTCAGTGCCACAGGGAGCTGATAGAACATGTTCCTGCTAGCAGAAGTTCACTTAGGAGACCTGAGTTTGAGAGAAAGGCCAGAGCAGGCTCCCCAGTGAGCCACAGGAGACAGGAGTCAGACTTAAGGTATCATTCAGTTGAGTGGCTTGACTGAGTAGTTTGATAAACGAAGTAGCCTGGGCTCCTCAGATATCAAGGTCTTGGCTCCATTTCCCCCAATTCCTCGTTTGACAAAGGAAGAGAAAAATAATCAGAGCCAAAAAGCCAGGTCTTGGTCCTGTGGCCTTAAGCTAATTCTCCATTTTTGTAAAAATGGGTTGATGTTTCATTCTGTTTGGGGAAAAATTCAATGAGAAAAAGATCTGATAAACCATACCTTTGCCACATATGTGATGTGGCTGAGTGGTTAAGAGAATTTAGGGACTTTGGGAGACAGATCAAAACTAATTTTGAAGCTGGGTGTGGTGGTGCACGCCTATAATCCTGGTGGCTTTGGAGGCTGAGGCAGGAGAATGGCGAATTCAAAGCCAGTCTCAGCAAAAGCGAGGAAGGGGAAGCAAGTCTGTGAGATCCTGTCTCTAAATAAAATACAAAATAAGGCTGGGGGTGTAGCTCAGCGACCTAGTGCCCCTGAATTCAACCCCTGGTACCCTCCCCCCTACAAAAAAGCTGGTTATGAACAAGTCAGCAGAGATCCCTTTTGCTTTTGTGACCTCCCCGACACTTCACTCTATGACTATAGCTGATCCTGCCCCATTCAGATCCGACTTGCAGGGTAGTGCTCCTATCCTATGTGTAACAGGTTTGGCTACTAATGGCTCATCCCAAGCTATTTTTTAAGGCTGTCCTTTAGTAGGAGCAGCCTTACTTGGAGATGTCTGGAAAATGATGACCCCTCTTCTGGGGGTGGTTTGAGAGTAGGGTCTAACTGGGAGTGTGGGGAGTGCGGTTGGTGCATGAACAGTCTAATCTTGCTTCTGCACAGAAAAACCTGTGCTGAGGATTACAACCCTTTCAATTCAATGAGACAGCATAAAATAAGGCTGTTTTATTGGCTGGCATATAGAAGTATTAAATATAATAGTAGAGGAAATTGTTAACCAATAAGCTGACTATTAAAATAGTATCAATGCATCAATGTCCAATATTGACTTCAACTTCATGAAATATTTCTGATCCCACAAATACAGATGCCTTGCTCCATCTTGTAATATAGGGTATGGCATCTCTCTCTTCTGGCTATGTACTTCACCTGGAACTAGCACAAGGACTTGTCTTCCTTGGATCGCTACCTCCTGGCACCTCGCATAGTGTCTGGCTAGATGGAAAGTAGCTTCAAGAGTAAGTAGAAAGTACTTATTTGTGGATTGAATGATACTCTAGTCTAGCTGTCAATCTAATGTGAAAATCCTGTCTACCTCCTCCCAGTCTCAGGACCTCGCCTCTTCCTGGGAATACTTTTTCTGACCCAGGTACTGGTAGGTACTTTCCAACATGCTCTCTTATTCAGTACTCACAAAACCCCTGGGGAAATAATCCATCCAAATTCCACATGGTTGCTTATCATACTGCTAGCAAATAGTGCAACACTTGGCATAGAGTTACAAATATTTATTTACTAAGTAAATCATCCAAATGACCAATTTCTTTCCACCATGCCATACTTTGCAGTCTCCCCTTAAATGTATAGCTAATGGATAGTTCAGTGTTTTCTAAGACAACCCATTTATCACCAACGTGGGCTACTGAAATTCAGACTTCCTGTACCGAAGCCTACATCCCCCTCACTTCCTTCCATGGATCTCAGCTCTACAACCTGGTGTCTTGAGAAATACATCTATTATCACTTTCTTATGTTGGTTTCTCACTGACCTTGGATTAAGAAGACCTGGATTTAGAAATTTAGCTTGTTATGGTTTGGATGTGAAGTGTCCCCCATAAGCTCTGGGTGAGACAATGCAAGAAGGTTTAGAGGAGAAATGACTGGATTATGAGTCTTGTCCCAGTCCTTGAAATAATCCCACTGACTGGATTAACTGAGTGGTAACTGAAGGTGGGTCGGGTGAAGCTGGAGAAAGTAGAAACTGGGGGCCTGGATTTGGGGTGTATATTTTATGTCTGGAGAGTGGAGTCTCTCTGCTTCTGATCATCATGTGAGCTATCTCCCTCTACCACATTTTTCTGCCATGTTGTTCTGCCTCACCTCCAGCCCCAAGGAATGGGGCCAGCTATCTATAGACTGTGACCTCTGAAACTGAGCCCCTGAATAAACTTTTCCTCCTCTACAATTGTCCTAGTTGGGTGTTTTAGTCACAGCAGTGGAAAAGCTTATTGAAATGGAGTTCAACCTTTTTCATGGCCACATGAACTTGGACAGTTTATGAACTTCTCTGAACTTTTAGTACCTTTCTGGAAAACTGGAATAATAACTCCTTTTTAACAAAAATCCTTTGAGTCCAAATATGGATCATGGACAAGGTTCAAGTATAAGAGATCATCATTTTATAAACTCTCTTCTGCTGCGCTGTAACTGTCTGTGGTTCCTGGTAAGCTCTTCTTCATGTGTCATCTTCTACAGAGGGTAAAGGGGTAAAGAGCTGAATACTGACTAGGAGGCAGATGAGTGAGGTGGATACCACCAGCTTATGCAATCTCATATTCACCACTGAGACTATTACTACCTTAGCCTTCTTGTATGGATGAGAAAACCAAAGCACAAACCTATGTCCAGAGTCATAGCTAGTAAATGACAGAGCTAGAAATGTTCCCCGAGTAGTCTCCTGGTAGCTAGCATACTTAACCTCCAGGCTGCCCTGCCTTTCAATGAAGAAGAGAAACTCTTTTTTAACATATCTATCCATGGAAAGAGTAAGAACACAAAGAGGTAAAGATGGAAATCAGCAACCCAGGCTAAGTATCAGCCAAAGACTGTGGTAGGCAGAATTCGTGGATGGTCCCCAAAATACCTGCCTCCTGTTATATACATCTTGTTGAGTGAGCTTCCTCCCCTTGAATGTGGAGGCATATGAGATGAAGGTGGGATAGCCACTCTCTTGGTTAGGATTTAATATGGCAAAGGCAATGGGATGTGGCTACATTAATGTGTAAACAGACTTCATGTTAGCAGATTAGAGAGAGAGATGCCCTACTGGCTTTGGAGGTATCACTTGCCGTGTGAAAGAGGCCTGGGAGAGGGTGACATGGCAAAGGACTAAATTTTTCCAACAACCTGCAAGCATGGACAGAACCCAGAGTTCCTGATGAGGAATAATTTGGCTGAAGCCTTGATTGGTCCTTGGAGAAATGAAAAACAGAGCTGGGGCATACCTGGACCCCCAATCCATGGAAACTGAGGAGATAGATGCATGCTAGTTTAAACTGTTAAATTTGATGTAATTTGTTTAGAAAATATGCTAGTAATATAGAGACTTAAGTCTATTTACTAGCCCATCCCTCTTGGCTGATGCTCAGAGTCTATAAATCTTACTTCAAAAAGAACAGAATTAAAGGCTTTTGTTATCCAGGAATACATTTCCATTGTATAATAACCAGTCTTCCCTTAAGATTATTCAGGGATAACAATTGTCAATATTTTGTCTTATATACTTCTAGATTTTTCCAACTTGGAAATCACATGACCACACTGCATAGCTATGTATTTGTGGTCTATTTACTGGCTTCCCAAGGGAAGACCCGTGCTGACTGCACAAACCCGTGCCTCACATGCTTCTCTGCTGGGAGTTGCTGACTACACTTATGATCCCTATTTAGCAGTGTTTTGGGTGTGGGAGGAAAACCAATAAAACTTTAGCAGACCTGTTGTACCAGTTACATATGCCTGTGTACCAAACCATTCCAAAGCGTGATGGTTTAAAGAAAGAATTTATTATCTCCTAAGTTTCTGAGAATTAGTAGGCACAGATGGCAGGAATACTTGGGGTTCGTCCAGTTATGGTCAGATGGTGGCTAAGGTGGAAGTCATCAGAAGGTTGAACTGGGAAGATGCCCAAGGTGTCTTCTTTAATCCCATTTGGTGCCCACATTGAGATGACTGCAATGCCTGGGTAGAGACCAGGCACCATTCTCTCTCTCTCCCTCTCTCTTGCTATGTGGCCAACTTGAAGTTGTGGCCAACGTCACAGTGTGGCAGACTTGTGGTTTATATGGTAGCTGGCTGGGGCCGGAGTGTTCTAAAAGGCCCAAACAAAAGTGTAAAGTGTTGCTTAGGGAAAGGATTGTCATATTATATTGCTTCAACAATGCCAACCCAGGAAAATGGACATAACACCTCTTTGATAGATCTTTGGTCATATTTAAAATGGGAGATTAATATAGGTATAAGCTTTCATAATATGAAGGTTCATTATGCAAATATAAGACATCGTTACCATAATTCCTTGGGCCTACTTTGACCTAAGGTGATAAATTATTTGCAATCCCATCTTTTGATTATATGTGATGGTGATGAAATGATTTTGCATAGATCTATTTGATCCATAAATAGGATGCAAGTATATATTCCAGTGCTGCTTCCTCTGAATTTTATTATAGCTCAACCAAACCATGTGAGGAAAGATACCCTTTGAACAGATTGTGGGTTGGGGTCAACTTCATGTTAGGAAAGCACAAACCCTGGCAGACCCATCACGCCTCTTAGACAATTTGTCAAGCATCAAAGAATGCTACTGAGGCATTTAACACTGGATATTAAAAGCTGTATACAGAATTCAAAAGAGAATGCATGGCAGATTCTATTTCCACTGTCTTTAATTTGGAAGTTCTATCTTTAGTAGCAATTTACATTTTCCACACAATTAAAGACTGTACCTAGTTCTGATTTGCACTTCAAGTATCCAATTCAGCTGTGATTTACATTTCTTTTCTCTATTTATCTGTTTATTTTCTACTCAGTAAGAAAACTGGGTTTTAAATGTTGGCATCTTCACTTAAAATCTGGGTAATATTAGGCAACTCTGATTAACCCTTTCAGAAGGTCAGTTTGCTGGTGTGCTAAATGGAAATGACATTTTATTGAAGGAATGGTTGTGGGAACAGCCTTAATGTATGTATATTTGTTCCAATTATTTCTCTTTTAACGTACTTTGTGTGCACCCATGCAAAGGGTCTATACGTAGAAATCCACTGCCAACGACTAAACATTTCTTCAGATATCATTGTGTTGCCCTGAACATTAAGGCCAGTACATCTGAAACCAAATTTATGCCTCTAAACCTAAATCAGAGCCATGGGCAAATGGGAAGTGATATAGTCAGAGGTATATACTCTATTTGGACCTTTATCCCTATTCCTGGTTCAGAGCTCCTAAAACCCTAGGATTTTTCTACATGTTAAGACCAATAAATGTGAGAAGAGAATTTGGGGTAATTTATAAGAAGCCACACCTGAGTTTACCTGAAGGGAGAGACCTTTGCAAAGCTTCTGAACAACCATAGGGTGGGAGCTGGCTGCCCTGGGAACCCCCCTTGTTCTAAGGATCTAAGTTTTCCTTTGCCTCTTTTCCACTCTCCCTCTGCTGATGTCCTGGGGGCAGAGAGATGTACAGAGAGTAAAGTTGGTGAACAGTGACCAGCTATTTAATCAGCCAGTGTAGAAGGAAGCGTTGATGTCCAATGTCCATTGGTTTTTATCAAGCAATCCTCCTGAACCAAGCATCCACTAAAACCCAGAAGGGCATAGTCAAGAGCTTCTGGTGGACCTGCCAGGCAACTCTGCAAGGCTGTGACCAAAACACCCAACAATAACAATGCAGAAAAGGGAAAGTCTGTTTGGCTCACAGTTTCAGAGATTTCATGCATGGTCTGACCACTCCATTGCTCTAGGCCCAAGGGAGGCAGAACATCAATGTGGAAGAGTGTGGTAGTGGGGCACTGCTCCGTTCCTGGTGACAAGGAATCAGAGAGAGAGGAAAGACATTGGACAGGCAAAAAGTGAACCAGGGCATGTCCCCAGTGACCCACCTCCTCAAGCCACGCCTCCTACAGTTATCACCCAATCAATCCATCCCCTCTAGGATCCACTGACTAGGTCACACACCTCTCACCATCCAATCGTCTCACCTCTGAACATTGCTGCATTAACACAGGAGCTTTGGCCATAAAAGTTGGAGAACATGTGTAGTTCCTGGGAGGGCAGCGTGCTTGGAGAGGACAGGGAAGCTTCTTGACCCTCCCCTGTACCATGAGCTATGCACTCTCTCATTTGGCAGTTCCTGAGTGTATCCTTCAATCATAAACCAGGAATTGAGTACATAAGCTGTTTTCTGACTTCTGTGAGTTGTGGTAGCTTTTGTTGACCCCAAGGAAGAGTTTGCAAGGAACTTAATTTGTAACCGCTGGGCCAGAAGCGAAGGTGGCAGCCTTGACCTGCAAGTGGCTTCTGAAGTGGGGTTAATCATGGGACCAAGACCCTACGCCACAGAATCTGATGCTGCCTTAGGAAACTCAAATAAATTGGAGGACACCCAGTTGGTGTCTCCTGAGGAGAACTGCTTGGAGTTGGGAAAGACCCACATAGTGGTGACCAGAGGGTGAGTTGAGTAAAGAGAAATAGTTTGCTTTTTCTGAACTAAAAAAAAAAAAAAAAATTCAGTTTTTGAGACAATAAAGGTCATTTTATTTTCCTGAAATATTCAAATAGTGGAAAAGAAAAGGTTGAGTGTTATCTCTGTTTCTTCTTCTCATACATAGGGAGATACAGATGAAAGATAATTTTAAAAGAAAACTGCTTCTACTAAATAGTTTGGGAATTTACCTTTTCAAGTAGAGAAGTCTATTAACTATTTTCCCAAAACATAAAAAGACTATGTTTTTTTTTCCTATTAGCTGTCATTTTTTTTTCATTTGTACCAGTCCTTTAAAATTCAATTTCTCCTCTCCCAAAATGTACAGTTTACTTATTTCTTCATTCTGGGGAGAGGGAATAACAACTTTGAAAAAAGAACACTTAAAGATATTTTTGTTTTGTTTTGTTTTGTACCCAGAGTTAAACACAAGGGCACTTAACCACTGAGCCATATCCCAGCACACTTTTGGCTTATTTTTAAATTTTGAGACAGGGTCTTGATAAATTGCTTAGGTCCTCATTAAATTTCTGAGGCTAAGTTTGAAATTGTCATCCTCCTGCTTCAGCTTCCCAAGTCACCGGAATTACAGTTGTGTGCCACCATACATGACTACCAGAAAAAATTTTTAAAGTTCTTACCTATTTCTATTTATATGTTAAAATTCAGTCTCACCTTTTATAATTGTCAAGAGGTAAAAGCAACTCAAGTATCCATAACAGTTGTCTGGATAAACAAAACATGATCTATCCATACAATGGAATATTGTTCAGGTATGAAAAGTAATAAGTTTTGATATATGGTACAGCATGAATAGCACAAAAGAACAAATATTTTATGATTCCACTTATGTAAAATACTTAGAATGGCAAATTACTGAGGGAGAAAGTTGATTACAGGTTTCCAGGGGAGAGGGGGGGGGAGTGACAAGGAGCTACTGGTTAATAAGTACAAAGTTTCTGTTTTGGGTAATGACATGTTTTGAAAATATTGATGAAGCATGCACAATATGTTGATTATAATTAATGCCTCTGAATCATGTATTTGAAATAATTAACATGACACAGCATATGTATTTTACCATAATTTTATATTTATGTACTATATATATGTGCACATGTATATGCATATATATGTATGTACAGTGCACATTTTCATATTATATATACATATGTGTATGTGCATATGTGTGCATATGTATGTGTGTGTCTGTGTGTGTACTCAAAAAGGAGAAATGTCCAACCTCAGTCTGTTCATTAACTTTGTATTTAATTCCAAGCAAGTCGACTTTGTTCTTGATTCCTTTTGCAGAATATGCAAAAAGACTTCCATAAGAGCTCTGAATCTAGGGTCATTTTTGCATGACAATTTCAGTTTACAATTGATGCATTATTTATCAGCTTGTAGAAAGGAAATAGACATGATGCCTAATGTGAAGCAAACCTCATTAGATCCACTTTCATGTGCCTAACTTGTGACTTCGCTTCAAACCAAATAAGTCATTTACACTTAAAATTTAAACCACTGTACACAGAGTTTTTAATTTCACCCATGCCAAGAAGTACATATTTCTTATCTAAGTCACGTTGTTCCCAGTCTACCTGTAAAATATCCAAAAATCACAACTTCAAGGTAATTGCGTGATCGGCCAGTCCTTCCCAGGATGGAAATGAACCCATAACCTTGTCAGTTCCATAAATTTGTTTGTAAAATATATTTTGTAGTTGTAGTTAGACACAATATCTTTATTTTATTTATTTTTATGTGGTGCTGAGGATCAAACCCAGTGCCTTTCAGGAGCTAGGTGAGCACTCTACCACTGAACCTTGACCCCAGCCCCACCCCCAAATTTTTGATCCTGACTTGAGCATAGCTGAGAACATTGCTTAAAATAATTACCAAAACAATGAAGTTTATAATGGGTAAAAGCAGATGATATACTTGATCTCTATGAAAAAAAAAAAAAACAGAGTAGAATAACAAGAAGGGGCATCTTAAAATCTCTCCTTTCTGTTCTGTCTGTTCTTTCATACCTGTCTGTCACATAGACTAACTGATTGACAAGGTTTTACTGTGTTGCATATGTAGCTTCTTCTTAGACACTAAGGGAAAAGACGTGACACCATTGAAATGGGACTGGCTCTACTGAACTCATACCTAGATACAAAGTTTACAATAAACTTAGTCTTAGAAAGAGTGAAATTGATGCCTACTGTGGTTTTAATGTGTCTCCAAAATGTCCATTTGCTGGAAACTTTATCCCCAAATTAATATGCTGATGGTATTTAGAGGTGGGCTCTTTGTGGGTAATTTGGACTAGATGAAGCCCTGAGGTGAGGCCTCATGATGGCATTAGAGGCTGTATAAGAAGCAAAGGAGGCCGGAGCCACCAAGCCCACTTTCTCCACATGCTGCCTCCCACCGTGACAAGATGCTGCAAAGACCCTTGCCCGATGCCAGGGTCCCTTCTTGAACTCCACGTCCTCTAGAATTGTAAGCCAAACAGTTAGGTGGTTTTTTTTCCTGCCCAGATTACCCTGTCCTGTCTTTCCTTTCCATGGTTTGGGTGTCTGTCTGCACTCCAACATCCAAATGAATGAAACGTGGCTGACGGACAGTCCTTGCCTTGGAGGAGCCCACGGCCTGGTAGAGGAGGTGGGAACGTGGACACAAACCGAACTTCCTGACCACCCCGCTGAACCGTCGGCTCTCTGACCTGTGGAATGGCATGTAATTACAGTGTGGCCATTTCTCCTGCCAGTCAAAGTGCACAGCCAGGTTCTTGCCTCTGGGAGGATATGCCTTTTCCACTGTCCCCAGGAATGCGCTGGAATGGGGCTACAGTGCTCAGCCGACCACTTCCTTGTGTTGCCTGAACCTTCTTCATGACCATCTGGAAACCAGGCCTGATTCTTCTCTTCTGCCGTCTGATCACAGAGGACCTCCCAGAAGGCCACAGGTATGGGTCAGGGGGAGAAGGGAGTGCAGTGGGGGTAGGGACATGGGCCCCTTTTCCATGTAACTTGCTTGTTTGATAATAATGGGACCTCTTTGCTGCTTGTATGAGATCTAAATAATCCGAATCTGCTTTTAGTGGATAAATGATTAATAAATATCCACTGATGGCTATCTCACATGTATTTAACTCTCAACTCAAATATCACCTCCATTAGTAAAGTTTGTGAAATACCGCTTACCACCATGTAACTTGTAACGACTTATTTAAAATTGCTGTTTATGTTTCTTCATCAAACTGATTATTAGATATGTTATATATTCATATATTGAATAATATTGGGAAATTTTCTCCCTGTTTCACTTTTCTTATGCCATCATTCCCTAGGTATTAACTGAGTGTTTATTATGTGCCAGGCACCATGCAGCTTCCCTAGAAGAAGCCTGTCTCCATAAGGATAGGGAATTTATATTTTCAGTTTCCTCTTGGACCCTCAGAACCTAGAACAGTGCCTCGCCCATAAAGTCAATGCATGGTAAATGAATGAAAAAATGATTTGTATCTGATACAGACATTGCCACCAGACAGATCTGTGTGATAGAATGCATCTCAGAATTTGCCTCATGATTTCATGTGCCAAAATCATTTCTCACTGTGGAAGGTGAGGCTCAGCAACATCAAGTAATTTCCTCATGGACATACAGCTAGAGAGGGACAGAGAATTTGAATCCACCATAGCTCCATACTCTACCCACTGTTGCGTGTGCAGAAGTGCATGGACTTACTGCTCAGTGGCAGGAAATAGTGGTGGATCTGCAAAGATTGCAGGTACTTGAGGACATCATCATGCCTGGACGTCACCACTAACTCCGTCTGAAATAGATGTACAGGGTTTCTAAATAGCCAAGGTTTGGATATGTGAAAAAAATAAATCACCTTAGTGGTTTATGAAAAAAGAAAAAGAGGAGGAGGAGAGAAGGGGGGAAAGTAGCAGGGAGACATTTAATCAGATTTTATTTGCATGAGTAGTTTATCCTTGGCCACCCACTGAACAGTGGAAGTTGTTTACTGTCTTGGAGAGGTTTCCCAATCGTTTCTTGTGAAGCATTCCTACACAGTCTTCAGTGGAGAGCCAGGAGGCCCCTCCCAGCCAGAAGCCTCCCTCCCATTCAGGGCTGTCTCCTGGACACTTCCCCAGCTCTGCTTGCTGCTCTGGCCAGGGACCAGGGGCTCAATCAAGCCCTGCCCTCCCAGCACAGAGACAAGTGCCTGGGTGCCAACACAGGACTGGATTCTCCAGACACAGAGAGGGTTGCCCAGGGAGGTGCCCCAGTCCTCAGAGCTGCTGTTCATGTGTGTATGTAGATGACATACTGCAGGAGAAAGTGCTGCAGGAAGATTCAGTTCATCTGTTCACTAGGTCTGTGATTGCGGAAGAGGCTCTTTACCTCTCTGAGCCTCAGATTTTCTTCTGTAAAAAGCATTATTGAACTAGATAACTGATCTTTGCACGTCCTAAAATGTTGTAAATTCTCCTAGGTAAGAAAAAGAGAGGGATTATTTTCTTTCATTTGTCTTTCCTTCCTTCTCTTCCTCCTTCCTTCTTCATAGGCAGAGTCTCTCTCTCTCTCTCTCTCTCTCTCTCTCTCTCTCTCTCTCTCTCTCTCTCTCTCTCTCTCTCCCCTCTCCAGCTCTCCCTCCCTCTTCTCTCTCCCTCATAAGTGGACCAAAATTTTTACTTTTGAGTAAGTTGAAGTTCCTCTGGCTGAAATCAGTACCTTAGATGTTGAAAATTGTACCACTTAGAAGTCAGAAAATAACTTATTAGAGCTGTAAATATTTTGTTGTGTTCCTTAGATGGATTTGAGGACTCCCTTGTAGCCATCTTTTCCTTTATTCTAAGAATTATCAACACACAATCCCCATTTATTGGAAAGTCACCTCTTGCATCCTGATCTTTTAGATACGGGGGTCTGGCTGTGGACTTGGACGTGTGTACCTATTTTCCCGGTCTCCAGTTTTGTTGGCCAGCTCTTTCTGGGGAAGGAGTGGTTAGGTCAGCAGGTCCATATTGTCTAGAGCTGGGGCCTGGCAAAGACAGGAGAAAGGACATTGACTAGGAGTGCTCTGCCAACTGAGATAATGACATCTTATCATTACACAGATAGAGGTGGGTTCTGGAGGGTGTTTCTTGGCATACAGGAGAGAGGACAGAGAGGAGGGACTGAAGAATCTGCTTTCCCTAAGATATTGTGCCATTCCAGATAATGACTTCTTTGGGGTCCGGTAAGAAAGTAACACTCACATCCCAATCCCTTTCCTCCTGAGTCACACAAATGGCAGAGAGGACAACTGTGCTGAAGCCACCTGGACTCTCAGTGGACTTAAAGTGAGCTAGAATTATGCTTTAGAGTATAAACCCTGTGAGATTTAGGGGTGCTGCTACTGTAAGGCAACCAAAGCTTAAGCAGACTAGTACTGCCCATAGGGCTAGAATGACCCCCTCGCTGTGAGCACGTCTGCACTGCTTTGGGGCTGGAAGAAAACATGGGAAGACATGGAATGGGAGGAGCTGGGAGGGTTCAGTGGCATCCCCTTGGGGATAACTGTAAACATGAACTTGCTTGGAGACAGTGAACGTCTTTTGTGTGTTTTACCACCTTGAACCTTGACAATGACTCCTTAGGACAGGAAGCTGGGGTGGCTTCGCCTGACTGTCTCAAACCAAAGTCGGGTTCAGCCCCACAGGCAACACGGAGCCCACACTGCCTTTTCTCTGCTCTGCTCTCTGCTGGCACGAGCGTCACTGTCACCTAGGTATTCTCACACCATGGCGCACGCATATTTTATTGTATTATCATTGCACTGGAGACAATGGACTTTTCCTATTAAAGTCCTTGACATATTAATAGCTGAGAAAAAAACAACAAAAAACTAATGTTTGAAATACTTTGTGATTGGCTCCCCTTCCTGTGACAAATACTTTGGAGTTTGAACCCCCGTGAGCTCTTGTTCCACAGCTGTGGAAGCTGGTAGGATTAAAAGGGTTTCAAATGTGGAGGGATTTTTGTTTCCTTGGCAATCTCCTAATTCAAACAACTTCAAGTTTTTAAATGTCACACTTGCAATGTGCTATAGATAGTCATTAATAAACATGAATGGATTTTTGAGGTTCAGGGAAATGGCAGTAAATAAAGGGATGAGAACATGGATGCAGAAAGCAGGTGCACAGTGTGGGGATCTCCCTTCCTCTCCTGGCAGACATTTATAAAGTTAAGGTCGGCCATGGGGGCTGTGACGTTCAAGGGCAGCAGGGGAGGTTTTTGAAACATGGGACAAATGCTATCTTTTTCCACTCAGATACCTTGATGGCTGCCCATCAAAAGAAGATGATTTTGTTTCTTTTTTCCTCCTACAACACAGCATTCAAGGTCAAGTCCTGGCCCGACTTCACCTTTCAATCTTCTTTCTCTGCTACTTGATGTGCGTGACTACTTAAGCCACAAAAGTACCAGACATGTTAGCCTGAATTTCCAGACAGGCCCTGTGTTTCCATGTCTCCATGCCTTCTCAAAACATCTTCTTCCCATTTCCACCTGGCAGTGGCCTCTGTGACTTTCAGAGTCCCGCTGACTCATTAGCTCTTGGAAGTAATTTACCCAGTGTTCATGGGTAAAAGGACTCAGCACCTCTGTGGCAACCCCCGCCCCCCCAAAATGGAAAAAGATTTGCATTCAGTGAAATGTTCCCCCAAGACCTAGTTCAACACAGACCTGTGTCCCCAACCAGCCCCAAGTCCCAGAGCTTGCCTTTGTTACTCATGTGATACTGTCTCATAGTAGATATTCAATAAAAGCTTCTGGAATAATATTTAAATAGTTGGTAAAAAGCTACAGAAGCCCCTTTACCTCCCTTAATTAATTACTTCCTCTCTCCACATTGAGAAGAGTATTAGCATCAGTCAGGGCAGTAGGAACAGGCAGCCCTGGGTGCAGGCAACGAAGGACATAATTGTCTGTATAGAGTTTAAAATGAGCAATGAACACAATTTAAAATAGGCCTATTTCCTGTTACTACCGTGCACTAGCAATTCCAAACAATGCCAGTGAGGAGATACGCCCTCCCTCCGGCCATTCTTGCTTTTCACCCCTCCTTGACAGGCCACGGTCAGGGTCAGGATGGGTCAGGATTTCCTGCCTGGTGCAGAGTTCTATCCAGTGCCCTGTTCTTATTGCGCTCTCTCCTAGGGTTCATGTACCTTCACGTGTTTGACAACTATTCATAGAGTAACTAATACAGGCATTATATCCAGTGACTAACAGGATCATCCCGAGATCTTGGAGCTCAGATTCTACTTGGGAGAGATGGAAAATGCAATGAATATGTGCACACAACATTTACACACACACGTCACAGGATGGTTTCCCCCAGGATGCTAGCATCATGATGGAGGAGGGAGGCCTTCACATGGGTGTAATGACAGTGACAACTTGGCATAATAAGGTGATCTGAGGTCCCCATAATGAGAGGTCAAAGGCAAAGCAAGAAGGTGCTCAGCAGAGAGAGGGCGTGGGTGAGGCTCGAGGTGGGAAGATGCAGGAGGACAGCCATGTGAAGTGCCCAGTGAGGGTCACCAGCCTCCGCTTCTGCCGTCTTTTCAATTGCATGCACAGGCCTATCTCTTCAGTACAGCTGTGCTCTGCACACACTCCAGATTTGATATCCAGACACAGGGCAGAGGTTGGCAAAGACACAGAGTGCTCTCTGTCCCCAAGCCATTGTTCCGTGGCTGACTCTCAAGGTGGCAGCACTGCACATTTGAACAGAGCCTCAGCGTCTCCCTCTCCGCCCTCATCTCTCGCTCCCCATCACACCATCCAGCTGTGCGTGGATGTGGCTTCACTCCCTTTCCTTCTCCCTCTTCTGTATTGAGTCCCTGGAGTTGTCTGCAACGATCTGAATACGTTTTGTGTCTTTGAACTGAGGAAGGAGTTAGTCTCCCCCGTCAGATGTTAATGGTATTAAGAGGCTAACAATTTGGAAGTGGGGACTTTGGAAAGAGATTAGTAAATTCATCCAGGTGGAGCCCCTGGATTGAATCCTGGTGGCTCTGTAAGAAGCGGGAGCAATATCAGACAGGGGCGTCTCATAGATGTGTAAGCTCTGTGTCTGATGTCTCTCTTAGGACTATCCTACCAAGAAGGTCATTCTACCAGAGCTGAGCCAATGCCAGTTCTATACCCTTGAAGATCCAAAACTGTAAGCTAAATAAACTTGTTTATAAAGTTAGCCTGCCTCAGCTATTTCATTACAGCAATGGAGAGCTGACTCATACACGGCTCATCTCATCCAGCACATTAATTCAACAAATAAAGCAACTGAATCTCAGAGAGGCTGAATTACTTACTTGTGTCACACAGCTATTCAATGGCAGTGCCTGAGCTATTAATATGGCTTACCCTTCTTTCAACATGCTGAAGGTGTGGAGACATTTCATATAGAGAAAAGAAATTGAGGTGGACAAGCCTAATGAAGAGGTTCTTAGTAGAGGTTTTCAAGAGGAGGATCTCTTTTTCCTTTTTGCAACTCACTTTCTCTCTAGATGCTTCTGTCTTTCAAAATATACAGTCCCATTTATGTAGGCACCAATAGATTACAAGGACCCCAATAGATTACATGCTAGTTTGTTTGATATTTTGCAAGCATCAAGCCTATTTGCATATCTGACACATGAACTATGCTTCACAGCCATTGCTACCCTGAGCCTCTGGGTCACTGGTCATTTGTGTAACTAATTCAGCCCAAGCCAAGCCAGAGAGGTGGATTTGGAAAGCTGGTGGAATGCACTTTAATAACCACCATTCTGAGTCTCTGGAATGTAATTTGATAAGCAGC
The DNA here is from genome assembly GCF_045843805.1 of Urocitellus parryii. Classification (NCBI taxonomy): domain Eukaryota; kingdom Metazoa; phylum Chordata; class Mammalia; order Rodentia; family Sciuridae; genus Urocitellus; species Urocitellus parryii. The sequence goes on from NC_135540.1 coordinate 138,076,679, forward strand.
AGCAAGCTGCTATCTCCCCAGTGTCTCTTATGCTGTTTACTCTTTTCAGTTTGGGAAGTGGAAAACCAAGGAGCCATCTAGTCTCTTTAAGAAATGTATGAGGAGAGTGAGCAGACTTCCCCTCAGGCCTGTTGTGTGAGGATCAGAGGGGGAAATGTGCACTTTCCAATGGTAAAATAAGCAGAAACAGAGACAATTGATCAAACATTCCAACAATATATTAAAGGCAATTGTAATAAAAGTAAATATGTCCCACCTATCAAAATGTTAAATATATATAAATAATTTATAAATATGTAACATTAAACATTGATAAAGTGCTACTAATTAAAACATGCTACTACAACAATCTCAAGCTCAGATGTCAAAAGCATTCCAGAAAGCAACTGGGCATGTGTAGCAACTTAACAACAATGTGATTAATTGTGCTTCAGGAAACTTCTTGTAAAGAAATAACAATATCTAAAATAAAGACACATGAACAAAGTCTTCATAAGTGATACTGTAATCATGATAGAGTTGTAAAACTGATACATATACACATATATAATGTTTTTTAATAGACACATCATATGCTTTCAATATCACTCATATATCTATATGAGAGACACGGCTTGCTTGAATATCTTATATGCACCAGGCCCATCTGACATAATGTCTAGGGTTAATATTCTGAGTCTCTGGAATAAAACTTCCTCAATCATTCATGTGACTGACTGAGCATTGGCCAGACAATGCCAGAAAGATTGGAAGTGTAACATTCACAAGGCTTGTATTGGTGACAACATCTTATATATTTCTTGTCATTTCATATCCATTGTCTTGCATTTCATGGTGTTAGAGGCTGTTAATCTCATGATTTGGCACCTAGGGTTAATTCTGAGAACTGTGCCTAGAGGAGAAAAATAAAAACAAAGAGGAACAACAGGAAGCCTTACTTCCAAAGACATCCATTAGAACATTTATAATCATGACAGCTTATAAACAAATCAAGCAGCAAAACCTACATGTCAAACAGTAAGACAAGGTTAAGTTATTTGCAGCCTGGAGACACAGTGGTGTATTATGGAGTCTTTATGTCACAATTTTTAGAAGGTTACATGAAAATATAGGAAAATGTTTCTAATGTTAGATGGAAATGCAAGTTAAAAATGAGCAGAGCCTTTTAATATGCAAACATACTCGTCTCTGCAGGAAGAAGACAAAAAATTTACTCAGAAAACAAGGTGGGTTTGTGTGGTGTGACTGTGGACTCGTCATCATTCTCTGTCTCTCTCCCTCCTTTTCTTCCTTTCTTCCTCTTGCTTTCTCCTTTTCCCCCTACAACTTTTTGTCAGTCATTTAAAATGAAAACATAATAACATTAAGATGCACGGTGCCTCTTAGGAGAAAACAAGCCATCAGTTGAGGACAAAGTAAGGGTTATCAGTGTTTTATCCACACTTTATTCAACTAAGCCACAGGGAATATCCACCATCATCACAGGGGGTGTTCTCCGAAGAGATGCTAAGGACTGATGTTTAAGTCAATTATTAAAAGACTTGAAAACATTTTTAAATGGAAGATTTACAAAATATTTCGGGGCTTAGTGGAATATTTAGGGAAAACACATTTTATACCTAGCTTTTGAATTCATTTTTTAATAAAATGCTTCTCAAAATCTGTCACAGAGCGTTAGACTTGACAGTGGCAGTGTCCAGATTTTTAGGTTTCTATTAAATTAAGCCACCGTGTGAACTTGGAACTTTTCTTTGTGCAGATGGCTGAGACAGATCCTGTTTGATTTCAAGGGGCTCTGTCACTTCTCTGAGGAAAAACTTATTATTAGTTTCAAATAACCTGTGGCAATGAGGATGTCCATAAGAAAAAAAAGAAAAGAGATAATCTGAGATGAGTTTATCAATGGGGTTAATTATAAAAGGATGAGAGGGCTGTGGGGGGAACCACAGAAGTTAATGGGAAAACCTTCCTAATAAGAGGAAGAAGGTGGGAGAGACAGTTAGGGCAACATTGGCTGCAGAGGAGAGTGACTTCAATCCCTGATCCACCTGGGACCCACAGAAATAAGTAACCGATGGCTCTCCTCCCAGATGTCGATGGCCTGCTGGCTGCTGCTTAAATCCATTGGTCCATCCAAACGGAAGCAAGGATGGAGTCCATAGCAACCCGGCCAGTGGAAAAAATATTGGACTCAGAGGGACAGACAGAGGACAGCCTGAACACAGTTCACAAGCAGAAGAGTCAACCTTATCAAACAGTGTTCTTTTCATTCTTGGTGTTGATGTAGAGAGACTGAGCACCATGGGAAAGCTAAGAAGAAAGTGTTCAAGCAGATGACTTGGAATCTTGCATTTAATCCTGAGGCTTTATGGCTCCAAGGAACCTCACCTGAATGACAGAGAAACAAATAACGGCTGTGCTTTATGGTCGCCTCCTTCAAGTCGGGAAACAGAACTCTTTGTCCCTCTAATACAGCAGTAACATTTTCTGGCACCCACACTGATTATCTCTGGAAGACTTTTACAGAGCAATAAAACCAATGGTATATTTAATTGAGGTATGAGTGTTGACGACCAACCAGCACAGTCTGGGATGAATATGGAATGAGAGCGCTTTTCTTCTGTCCCCTGGAGATGCGGGTGTAGGAGAGGCACATTTTAACAATGAGAGCCGACCCATATTATGTTCTCCCCAGGGGCCAGGCACTGAGCTGTCCTTTGATCTAACTCCTTTAATCCTTCCAGGAGCAGTGTGAACCTTGCCCTTTGTAGCCGCGTCCTACTTCTCTGTGAAGGGGACAGAGAGAGGGAGCTGTGCCGCTCAGGTTTCTGCTGCAGAAATCATAATTGGCCCCTGATTCTAGCTTGGGCCCTCTGAATCCATACCCCTGCCTACTGACTCTGCATTCCCAAGAGCTGCCCACCCTGCTCAATGACTGACTGCAGCAGGGCCCTCCACTCCATACCAGTGAGAAACACGAGTCCTCTAAGCGGTGACACTGGCTCAAGAACACCTACAGGCCTGCCCAGAACTTTCTTGAAATCCTGCTGCAAAAATCCTTCCTAATCCTCAAGCCCTCTTTTCTTTCTTAGCTCTCCCATCTTCTCCTGCCCACTCCTTGCTATAGACTGAACGGTGTCCCCTGTTCACCAGATTCATCCCCCTTGTGAAAATGTCTGGAGGTAGAGTCTTAAGCAGTTCTAGAGCTTGAAGGTGTAATTCAAAGTTCCTTTGTTATAAAATCAATTCCCAATTCATATTCGGAGATAGGGGCTCAAGAAGGTAATTAGGGGCTAGGTGAGGTCATGATGTGGGGCCACCGTGATGGCATTGACACCTGAATAAGAGGAGGAAGAGCCATCAGAGCCAGCACACTTGCTCTGCCTCACTATGTGATAGCCTCCAGAACCATGAGCTAAGTTAACTTCTGCTCTTCATAAATTACTCCATCTCAAGTGTTTTATTAGAGCAACAGAACTAAGACCAGGAGGTAATTAAACTAGGTCATAAGAATAAGGTTTTGATCCTATAGTACTGTGACCTTATGTAACAGAAAGTGTGTGTGTGTGTGTGTGTGTGTGAGAGTGTGTGTGTGTGTGTGTGTGTGTGTGTGCGTGCGTGTGTATGAAAGATTTGCCTCTCTTCCTTCCACAAGAGGACACAGTGAGAAGGCACTGCAAGCCCAGAAGAGTCCTTATTATCTACTGAATTGAATGGGATTTTGATCTTGGATTTCCCAGACTCCAGAACTGTGAGAAAATAAATAGCTGTTATTTAAGCCAACCTGTCTAGGGATATTGTTACATTTGCCTGAGTTGACTAACACACCACCCAGTCATCATCTCACACGTCTGACCCCATCTTAGCACAGGTTCTCAGTGGGCCCAGACTAGTGCCATCAGAAGTTCTGGGTGCTCCTTAAGTTTGTGGACCTAGGAAGGACCAAGGCTCAGGGGCAAAGCCAGGCAGTCAGGCACAGGAGTCTCCTTGCTTGCCCACAGAGCTGTATGGATGACCTCCTGCATTTCTGAGCAGCTTAGCTTGCTAGAAACATGATCTGGAGCACATGCTATCCTCGTTTAACCAAAAAATGTTTGCTACTATCTTGTTTGGCTGCCTTTTTGTTGTTTTGAAAACTTCACTATTGCAGCAAAAAACATCTCATATTTTGTTGTTATTATCATTATCATTATTATTATTGTTGTTGTTGTTAGTGTTATTATTACTCTCTTGGACTGGTAAGTTATACAGAATGAAAGTAAATGGGTTCCAGCGATAACTAGCTATGAGGCTTCAGACACATAGACGGCCGTGAGTCCTCCTTGAATTATATGAAAAAGTGAGAATAGCCATTCCTGACTCCCGGGTCACTTAGAGGACAAATTGAGCTAATATTTATAAACTAAGGCCGTCAGCTGCTACATCAAGACACACAAATAACACATGCCGTCCCTGGTTGGATGATCTTCTGATGTATTTGAACTGGTTAGTCATAAATCTGTTGCTCGGAAGTCAACAAAGTATTCTCCCTTGTGATCATGGCCTTTACTCCTCTGCCCATGTCTACTGTGCCATATCCAATGGACAGATTTTGGAAAATTCCATTCAGAAACTTTGCCTGGCTTTGACATTTCCCCATATGTTCCTGTGGACCAGGAGGAAACATCTTTGTTTTCTAGCCTGGTGATTTCATTCCCAGAATGTCCCATGAACTCCATCATCAAGTACTGAAGAGACTGAGTTACTGTCACAGCCCATGTCAGAAGCAGCTTTTTCTAAGGGGAAAGAAATAGGGGAGGTCATTCTTTCTCACTAAAATGTGGTCTTCAATGAAACATGCTGCTTTCCCCTGCTTTGAAAGGGTTTTCATCTCAGAAAGTTGAAGTGTGTATGTGTGTGTGTGTGTGTGTGTGTGTGTGTGTGTGTGTGTGTGTAACCATCTCTCCAGTAGTGCTAGATATGGGGTGCTATATTCAAAGGATAATGGCATTAGGTTAAAATGGGTATTAATGTGGATCTGCTGCTAATGAGCTGTTACCTAGATGGTTTTTAACATCTTTGTGTTTAATCTCTCTGCAGTAGGAAAATGAGAATTATTTTATCTATCTCAGGATTTCTTTTGAGAATTAAATGCTGATGTGCATAATTACCTAAATAAATCAGCACTGATATTGTACATATATAAGCCTGATATTTTAATTAAGTTGGTACCCACAACACCTTTACTCTCCTACAAATGATAAGTCTTCAAGGCTCTTCAGGGTTTTCAAAATCTTCTAGAAGAGAACTCCCATTATTTATTTCCAAGAATGTGTAGGATGGCCTGCTGGGGTTTGGCCGTCCCACTCACAATTCATATTTTGTTTTGCTTTGTTTTCTCTTTGGTTTTGTTTTAACTGGAGTGTTTTAATTTTCTACATCAAATATACTTTTTGTAAAAATAAAATTTCAGGCCACATATAATGCTCCTTTGGCCAGGCATGTTTTATTGCCTATCTGGTATTTAAATGGCCTTCTTGGCCTATACTGTGCATGTGGACAGTCCCATTGAATTGTTCGTTGGGTAATACCTGAATTTGAGGAATATGCAGCAGGTAGCATTTGCAGTTGCTCTAAGTTCTGGAAGAACTAGTCCATTCTGTTAAGAACAATGAGTCTTATTTAGTTGCCTTCTTGAAGTGGTTTTTATTGAGTTATTAGGTCATTTCTAAAAAGTCTTTCTTCGTTTTTGTTCTCCAGATCATTTCTTAATATGTCTCTGGGAATCACAAGTCCTGATATTGACATAGACGGAATATAATGGACCATGATTCCTCAATAATATTAAGCTCCCAGGTTTGTGTGGCCCTGGATGAGGTGACTGTGTCAACGCTGAGTTGGTCTCTTGCTGTTGCAGTTGATGAACCACAAGTCCGTGAGTGAGGCTTGTCTACATGTTATCATATGCCATTTTATGTTGCCTTTCCATACGTGTCTTCACTGAAAAATAAACTAAGACATTAAATTTAGGATCCTGAGAAGAATCCATAACCCTGTGACATTCTGACACCACACTCTGATTGGACCTCAGAGTGTCCTCTTTAGAACAAGACATGGCCTTGACGTGGAGCTGATTCTGCTCAGAGCAGGGACCATGCCTGAAGCCTCAGCAGCAACTCCAGGGGGAAGCCAGGCAAGCAGAAGTGATCCAAATTCCTGCTCCTCACTTGTGACCCTCTGAATGTGGGCAAGTTACTTAACTCTACTGCAGAGGTTTCCTCCCCAAATGCACGCTGAAAGGTAGTCCTCAGTGCGGTGGGTCTGGAATGGGAGGAAGGCGATTGGGTCATGAGGGTGGAGCCCTCCTGGTGGTGGTTAGTGTTTTCATAAAGGAGACCCCAGAGAGCTGCCTCACCCCTTTTGCCATGTGAGGATGCAAGAAGGCAGCCGTTCTCTCTGGATGAATGCAAGCTCTCCCCAGACACCTGCTGACACCTTGATCTTGAACTTCCCAGCCTCCAGAACAACAAGAATACATTTCTGTTGTATGAGCTACCCAGTCTATGGCATTTTGTTATAGGAGCCAGAAAAGACGAAGATGACTTGTAGGTCTGTGCTTCCTCATCCTTAAAATAAGGTTCATGGAATCCGCTTTGATAGTCTTTTGTGAGGACTAACTGGAGTCTCATACCTAGTGCCCATGCCTAGCAAGCCCTCCATAACTTAATCTATTATGATTCCTGAGTAGAAGCTCACTGCTTTGGCTCAAGGCTGCTCCTAATCTCACAGTGAGCTTTCAACAGATCCTGGTCAGGCGGCACATGGTCCTGCTGTAGCCCCACAACTTCTCAGTGGCTACAGAAACTTATTTCATTTGCAGCCTTCTTCTCCTATCTGTAAAAGGAGGATGCAAGCATCATTGGGGGTGTTGAAAGGATGACATGAGTTAATCTATAGTATATATTTAATAAAATCTCTGAGCATCTATCAAAATGTATACAAAACTGAGGACATAAACGAAAACGTTTTGAAACACAGCACACGGAGCCTGCTCAGTTAAGAATCCCAACATTGTGTCCACCTGCTGATGCTCATCCCTTCATTCCTTTAGCAGTCAACTTACATTCATTGTAAGTTTATTCATTCATAATACACAACTTTCATTCTCCTTTTGGCTTGAGCTGAAATGTTTCCCTAAAATTAGGGATACTGTATTAGGCAATTCTGTAATGTTCAGGGATGAAATAATTAGATCATTATGTGGGTTCTGACCTCACCAATGGATTAATCCACTTGATGGATTAATAATTTGAGTATACTTCCTGGGAGGTGATGAAAACTATTGGCAGGTGGGGTGTAGTTAGGGGATGTAGGCCACTGGGGTTGTGGCCTTTGGGCTTACATCTACCCCTGTCCCTTCCTGTCTCTCCCTGCTCCAAGGCTGACATAACTGAGCAGCTTTCCTCCACCATCCCCTTCTGCTATAATATTCTGCCTCACCCCAACCCAGATCAATGGAGGCAGCCAAGCACAGACTGGGACCATGAGCCAAAATAAACTTCTTCTCCTTGTTCTTATTGGGTAATTTGTTCACAGAAACAAAAGGCTGACTGGCAGTTCTTTCTCTAACACTGCTTTTTGTTTCGTTTTGTAGTGTACAATCCATTGTGGGTTCTTCTTGTTCTGTTTTGAGGTCGGAGGACGGTTTCCTTTAAAGACAGGCCTCAGGCAGGCAGCCCCACCTCTGTTCTTCTGATTGTCACAGGAAGTCAAAATTCACTTAACTAAATATATTAAGAGGTGGAAAAGTGAAACTCTGCTAAGTAAATATTCATAAAGTGCAATTTACTAAATGAAAAGCAGTGCTAAATGAATATGCATAAAATAAAGCATCATTGGACAGGTACAAATTTAACAAAGTTATAAAATTCATTAACCAATGAACACAATCACCCATTAACAAATTAGTCATTTTTATCTGCTTCAAAAATGAAACCATGACTCCAGGGCCTACGAGACTGATCTTTTCCTACTGAAGACTATTAATATAGGAACATTGAACATGGAGGAAAGGAAGGAGGTTGCTATTTGGGGGGACTTTTTTTATTCTTTTTCTTAACTGCTTTAATGATAACCGGAGTCTTTGGTCAGTGGAGATCCCTGTAAACCATGCACCAGGGAAGGACACAACTTTATTGTTTTGTTTTTCATTCACCTTTAACAATTAATAAATGTCAATGGACGTAGGTAATTTTCGCAAGGGTCTCAGAGAGAAAAGCTGGGGATGTAGCTCTGTGGTAGGTGTGAGGCAGTGGGTTCAATCCCCAGCTCCTCAAAAGTAGCAATCATATCACAGAAAACATTCAGCTTTTGGTTTGGGGTGGATTGGCTTACTTCGCTTAGCATGATATTCTCCAGCTCCATCCATTTACCAGCAAATGCCATAATTTCATTCTTCTTTAAGGCTTAGTGATATATATATATATATATATATATATATATATATATATATATATATATAATTTTTATCCATTCATCTGTTGAAGGGCACCTAGATTGGTTCCATAGTTTAGCTACTGTGAATTAAGCTGCTATTGATGTGGCTGCATCAGTACCTTAAAAAAAAAAAAAGTAGTGATCATTATCCTATTGTACAGGTGACCCCAGGGCATTTCAGAGAGGTTTCATGGGCTTGAGCAGGTTGCTTACCACAGCTTGATCTCAGAGCAGGAACTTAATTGATGGAAGCAAGACGGTCTCATTCATAAGTCTGTTTTCTTCCCTTGCACCCTGCCCAGCAGCAATGTTAACCTGGGTAACAATGGCAACTGCTAGATGATAACTGAGTTTTAAAGACAAATTCTTCCTTCGGTGCTGGCTAAGTTTACACACTTGCTGCCCAACCTGCTCCGTGTGGTGTCCTTCTCAGCAAGTTTACTGTCCTCATTTCAAAAGCAAAACTACTGTTCATGGCCCTCAGCAAAGCACTGATAAGAACAGGGCTTTATCACACTGGAATGCCTTTCAGTTAAATTTAAGGGAAGCCCCGAGGCCGTTTTCCTTAACACCAGCTGGAATCAGTCAAGTTCATTTTCTTGAAGAAAAGAATGTGCACATTTAAGGGAGGTAGAGGACACAGGCTCATAGACATTCAGAGCTGGGCGCTTCACAGATGTGCTCCTCTCTCTTCCTCAGAAGTGAGAAAACTGACCTTATGATTTCTATTGGCCACTGGCAGAGCTCAAGAAAAAAAAAATAACAATATTTAGGCTGAAATGAAAGTGTTATGAGTTGAATCATGCCTCCCCCAAATAAATGTTTAAAGCTTTCACTTCCAGTGCCTTAGAGTGTGAACTTATGTGGGGACAAGGTCTATACAGATACCCAAGTTAAAATGAGGTTATCAGGGTAGGTCATGACCCCATATGATTTCTTATAAAAGGGGACTTTTGACACAGGGACACGTATGAACGTGGAGAGACACTGGGAGGGTACATCTGTCTACAGGCCAAGGAGAGAGACGGGGCACAGCCACTTCCTTGATGCCCTCAGAATGAACCAACTGCACTCCACCCTTCACCTTGGACTTCCAACTGCAGAACTGTTGGAGGACACACTTCTGCTGCTTCAGCCACTCAGCTTGCTGGGGTCTTGTCAAAGACCACCCATACTGTTCTACCCCATCTCTTTCTCCTCTGCTGCAGAACACCAGCTTCGTCCCACTGTCCTCCTTGTCTTCCACCTCCTCCTGACAGTCACCCAGCCCTGCGACGGCCCTGAAGCAAGCTCTTCATAAATAGATGTGGAATGGATCTGACCTTATGAAGCTCAGACCGGAGCTAGACATTTTCCAGAAACCCACTGAAATACCTACTGATCCCACCTAGGTCGCACTTCAAAGGATGCCTTTGCTGAGCCAGGCATAAAAGAGGTCACTCTGCACCCTAAATCAATATTGAGAATCAACTCTGGGAAAATGTTTAGCACAGACTTTACTGTCTTAATTGTCATTGACTTTGGTTCCTGAAGACTCATCAAGTAGGACAGTTGCATAAAAGATGATTACAGGATATGTAACCACATTAGTTCCCAGCAGGAGGGTGGACTGCATCAGATACCTTTCTGGGATCCCAAGACCTGGGAGGATGAGACCTTTCTGGGGCACTGCTTAAATCCCTGTGACTTGTGTCCTCTTCCCCATTCTCTAGTGGCTGTGCCTGGTGTAACAGCGTAGGAGAGAACTTGTTAGGATTCACTCAGACAACTTAGCTCCCTGAGTCTCAGCAAATTACATTTTCTAGAGTGACTACATTTTTGGTAATTGGTACAAGTTGGCTCATTAAAAAATCTTTATATTTTGAATTACAAATATACTTGCTGGAATTCTTTTCATAATGACAAAGCACATTTTCTTGTGTTCTAAGACAGGGCATTTAGAAAATCACTTTCATTTTCATAATGTCTTGGGGATGCTGTGCTACAATGAAGTGGTTCCCTGAGCATGATTTTAGGTGATTAAGACCTTACCTTTGATTAATACCCAGCATATAAAGAACTCAAAAGGCTTAACATTAAAAACAACAAATAACCTAATCAATAAATGGGCAAATAAACCACACAGGCATTTCTCAAAGAAAAAGTGGCCAACAAATATATATATATATATATATATATATATATATATATATATATATATATAACAACCATATGACCCAGCTATATCACCCCTTGGTATATATCCAAAATAATTTATATAAATATATATATTTGTTGGCCACTTTTTTTGAGAAATGTCTGTGTGGTTTATTTGCCCATTTATATATAAAGTCAACATCTTTAGCAATCAGGGAAACACGAATCAAAACTACACATATTTCATCTTACTCCAGTTAGAATGACAATCATGAGGCAAATAATAATAAACACTGGTAAGGGTGTGGGAAAAAAGGATCACTTTGAACTGTTGTGGGATGGTAAATTAGTACAATTACTATGGAAATCAATATGGAGTTTCCTCAAAAGACTATAAATGGAACAACCATATGACCCAGCTATATCACTCCTTGGTATTTATCCAAAATAACTGAAGTCAGCATACCATAGAGATACATGCATACCCATGTTTATAACAGCACAATTCACAAATAGCCAGATTTTAGAACAAGCCTAGGTGTCTGTCAGTGGATGAATGAATAAAGATCATATAGATCCCCAGTGGAGTTTACTTAGTCATAAAGAAGAGTAAAATTATGTTATTTACAAGGAAATGGATGGACCTGGAGACTATTATGTTATATAAAATAATTTGAACTCAGAAAGTTTAGGGTCCTATGTTTTCTTTCATATATGAAAGGTGGGGATAAACATGGAAAAGAGCCCTCATGAAAACAGACGGGAAACAGTAGAGTAGAGGAGGGGAACTGTGAAAGGAAGGAGAGAAGGGAAAGGGGGGTACTGGGAAATGAAATTGGCCTGATTTTATTACGTGCATATGCAACAGATATGTCACAATGAATTCCACTATTATATATAATTATATTCCAATTAAAAATGAAGTGAAATCTTATTAAAAATAAATTGCACTGACAGCTGAAAGGGAAGGGGTGTAAAACCTTACCTTCGAATGATGAGAACTACCATTCTTTTGAAATTTCAATTTCTTTTTGGTAGAACTTACATTAGTTGAGAGATCATGCATGTTCTAATAAGAATTTATAAGTTAGTAGGATTTGTTAGAAAGAAATGATCTATTGTGAGTGAAAGTGATAAATACGATACCTGGCACATGCTACTTTATCTACCCTTAAATCTCTTTTCTACCTGATTTTAAAATACAATGCCCAACTCCTGAGAACTGTAAATACTATAAATCTTAATGGATGCCACAGGATGGCCTGAGGACTGTGCTTTGAGAACTGTACCTGAGTTTTAGTTTCCGGTATTTTCTGGTAACATAAAGCATGTGCATATGAACCCATGTGTGGGAACCTGTGTGCCCTTTCTGATCCTCATTCGCTTGGTGATGAGTCAGCACTTCAAGACAAACATGGCGTCCAATCATGTTGTGTGCATCTGCTAGGACTGTTGTGACTGTTGTGTTGTCTCATGGTTCTGGAGTCCAGAAGTCCAGGATAAAGTTGCCATCAGGGCTACTACTTTGAGAGGGCTGTGAGAGAAGTCCATGTAATGCCTCTTTTTAAGCTTCAGATGGTTGCTGGCAATCCTTAGTGTTTCTTGGTTTGTTGAAACATCATTCTAAACTTGGTCTTCCTCTTCAAATGGGCACTTGTCAATGGGCACCATTTCCAAACTTCCTCTTTTTGTAAGAGCACCATATATATTGAATTAGGGCCCACTCTGGTGACTTCATTTTAAGTTCTGTAAGGTACTCAGGGTTAGGACTTTGACATTTATTTGGAAGATGACAACTTAACCCATGGCACCTGGCATTCTCCTAGCTCTGCCACTGGAGAAGCCACTTGATATCCTTTGGTCTCAGTTGCCTCATCTTGGAGAGAAACAATGCTGCTGTGGACATTTCTAAGGACAAGTAGGGCAGTACTTCCAGACTATCCAGGTGCTATTCAGTGCTATTTGGCCAGTGAGCTGCAAATGCCACCATAAAACATGATATTGGAGCATCTCTGTCCTAATCCATAATAGGGGAAGTGAACGATGTTTAATCAGCACCTTCTCTGCGCCAGCACAACTCTAGCTGAGATTGGGAACTGAGGTTTGCCAAGCTCTACCTCACAGGGCTGTGTTGGTTGGTGTACCAACATTTACTTGCTCATCTTAAGCATCTTCCTTGTTCTTCACTGAAACATTATGAGAGGAATTTGCCTTGTGGGGAAGTCAGGAGATGGCCCAGCTAGTGGATGTGCCCTCAGGGATGGAGGCTATCTAAGCAGAGGCTGAAGAGCTCTTCTCTGGGAGCGCATTTGAGGTCCTGAAGCCTGCACCTGTCCACCAGTGTCCCTGAGCCTTGGGAGGTTTGAGATGCCCTGGCAGGTGTCCTAGCAGGACAGCATCCATGCAGAAGGAACTGGTTCCATAGAGCACATGCGGGCAGGTGGGGGCTGGGCACCATTGATCCCTGAGGCACTCAGCTTGGACAGCTTCACTGATACAGGAAGCTGATCAAAAGCCCCTGAAATATTGCTGGGATGGAGAACACATTGTACAGGTGTCTGAGGTCAGATGATTATAGTGGAAATTTAGGTCAATGATACTTACAGGGTTCCATCTGTGTCCATGAATAGAGATCACTAGAGGATATCCAGGTTCCACAATCATCATTTAATTTTAGCCTTATAAAAACCTGTGGGGAAGTTATTATTTCCTTAGGAGGAAACTGAGTGTCTTCAGTTAAACCATCTGGCTGTCAGTGTGTTTCCCAAGCCACTGTTATATTGCCTGCACAATTTGGGCTGCATGAACCCACTACTTCTTCTTTTGTACTCACTATTTCTTTGTAATTTATTTCCACGTGGGGCTGTCCTCAGAAACAGTACACTTGAAATCAAGGGCTTTCTATGATATATGTATCTCACACACATATATTCCATGTCAAATACACAGGAAAATAAATATATAATTATTAAAAATTAGAATCATTACTCAATAATTACATATTTTATAATATATATGCATAAATCTATGTCCTAGGAAAATGATAGCATTTATGCATATAGAAAATAGTATAAGAGTATTCAGAGAACATTATTTAAGATAGTTAAAAATAGAAATAACTCAAGTGTCCATAAACAGGTCAGTAGATAAAGAAGATATATCTGTGAAATGGAATATTATTAAAACACAAAAGAAAATGAAGCTCTGCTACATGCTAAATAGGTGGACCCAAGCACCATGCTGGTAAAAGAAGCCAGACATAATAGTCCAGTGTTATATAATCTATTTTATATGAAATACCCAGAGTAGGCACATGCCTATAGACAGAAGACAGGTTAATTGGGGGAGGCTGGTGGAGGAGAATGGAGAGTGATGCTACTGTAGGATGAAGAAAAAGTTTGAGATTAAACAAGTTGGTGTTTATGCAACAGTATGAAGATACTAAAGTCTATTGAATCTTTCACTTTAATATGGGCAATTGTACGTTACATGAATTTCACCTTGATTAAAAAAATAATCTTATTTTAGTCACATAAAATTGTCATGTGTGTTAACAGAGGCACAAAGTATCTGCTTTAGGAAACAAATGGAGGATCCTCAGCTCACAAAATAGTGCTATTGAATTTCAAACGCTTTATTATGGCTCCAACCTTCTGCCCCACTTTGCCTTATCCTGCAACAAGCCTTGAAATGGAAATCCCCAGCTTTGATTTTAGCAGAATGATCACAGACAAAGGGCTCTGCAATTGCGTAAGAGGAGGGTGTCATGACCGAGAGAAAAAGAAAGAAAGAGAATCATTGATCTAAATGTAGGGGTCACAACCACACACCACACTCAGAGTGAGCACATGGGGCTTCCCCTCAGTGGGCACAGCCTTGGCTGATTGCCAAGCACAGGTCTTGCCAGGGACTGTTAGGTTGACAGGAAATGGGGAGGAATGTCTGAGGCCATCGGCTTTGTGTATACCTGTTGCACCTGGCTAGCCTTGAATGCTGAATTGCACCTGACAGCCACTGGCAAACCTTCTGAATTCCACAGGATGTTGGCCATGGGTGATGGGACATATAACCCTATGAAAAGGGAGATGTGTGTGAACAGCACCTCCTCCAGGAGGCATAGGATGTCAGGAAAGAACCCCCCAGGGACCTGGCTGCACCAGCCATCACCTCCCGCCCTCTCTGACGTCAGTCTCCTTCTCTTTCTCTTTGAAATGTACAGAGGATCCTTTTCCTTGTTTTAACAAAGCATCAGATCTCATGATTTCAGGTCCTTCTGTACACTTGTCTGCCAGAACTGCCCACTTCTGTTTCTCCACATCTTGCTCACTCCTCGAGCCAAGGAAGTCTGGACTCCACCATCCCGCTGACAGCTCCAGGTGCTTTCATGCCGACCTCATTGTTCTCCAGGTGATTTTTGGCAGGCCTGCCACACCCTGGGGTTTGGAACACTCGCATTCCTTGGTGCTCCCAGCCCAGGTGTTGGCTCCTCCTCTGTCCCCTCCACTGATTGTAAACAGAGTAGAGCAGGAGGATGTTTGTTTTGTTCATCCCTCTTCCCCAAGCACTCCCCTGTGCCTGAATCAAAATGCAACCCTTAGGGGGAAGGAATTAATAAATACCTGGAATTTCTAGGTGGAAGACCTCAATTCCATCTTCAAGCTGCTCTGAGCTTTTAAACAGAAGCAGTAGGCTGCAGCACACTGTAAATCCCCCTGAATAGCAGCCAAACTATGAAAATGATGGTTGGAAGTCTTCAAGTGCTCAGTGAAAATTTGTTCTTGACTCTGTGAATCCCCTGAGTATTAAGGAAGTAGATTTCTTCCATTCTCAAAATACCATGGCTAACAGCTCTACCTGGGAATGAGACTAAACTGAGTTTTAATTTCAGTTCTACCATGTGAGAGAAGGTGACCCAGATCAAACCCAAGCTTTGGACTCTGCGTCTGTAAATTGGGAAAAATCACTCCCGTGTAGTAAATACTGACACAATACCCATCTGTTTTAATTAAGCTGAATTAAATGAGATTGCACACAATCAATTTTGCTATAATGTGACATAAAAGTTTCTGAAAGATCATTGCACTGTGCAGAATCATGCAGTAGAGATCACAGGGCTAACAGTAAAAAACAGTTTAGAGGCATCAGAAAAATTTCATCACTGACATTTTGTAAGAAAAAAGTGTAGAAACCTAATGAGAAATGGCAGCACAGTTTCACCCATGTGAAAGGAGGGGATTCTTTGAGAAATGTGGTCCTTGACCTTGAAGAAGACCTGAGTTCACAGCTTGTGAGCAATGGTGAGGTGGTAGATGAGGGTAACAAGTAACTAAATGGGAAGCTGTCATTTCCAGATGTGATGCATGTGTGTGGCTCACCACCCAGGCCAGGGACTGGAGGAACTGGTGAACGTTGGTGGTGCTGAAGGTGTGTGTTATATGTACACAGGTTGTTTCAGGTGGGTGTGATTTTATTTGTTTGTTGGTGTCTCTGGTGGAGGAAATCCTGCTGAGCCATATTAAATTTGAATGATACAATTTTCCCTGATAGAACAGTCTTGTAATTGTTTTATAAAAATAAGAATTGTATCAGCTCAGGTTGCAAGTACCAGCCGAATCCCTGACCAGCAGTAGACATCCAATAAGTGCTCATTCTTTGTCCCTCCTATTTCCCTCCACTACGCTGATCTTCCTGAGGGCAGGTGCTATGTTTTGTTCACTTTGGGCTTTGGGGGACTAGCACCCATTAGCTAATACAGTCAAAGAGTGACCCTGGGATGGTGGTAGCAAGGCAGGGCTGCAGTCTCTGGGGAAGAAGCTCTAAGACAGAGGCATACACACAGGGGAAGATACCCAAATCTTGAATTCAGCTGACCCAATGCTGTCCCCGAGAGTACTGACCCATCCTGGATCCTCCTCCAGGTAAAGGGACAAATGCTTCTCACAGTGAGAAGTAGAGGGCTTCACAGGAAGGAAATGGCCTCAAAGAAGTTAGAACATAAACTTGGTAAGTGGCAGAGTCAGGATTTGACTCCTGGCTTCTAGCACTTGCCTTTCCCATTGTGCCACTGTCCACCAGTCCCTGCGACAACATAGGCACGTCTGTGGAGTACCACCATCAGAGAGCACAGAGTGGCCCTGGCGTTTTGCCAGGCATCCTACTCAACCTCCTCAACCATCATGTTATGATAGATTGTTATTCATATTTTACAAATGAGGGGAGTGACCTCGAGAAGAAAAGTGACTTGTCGAAGACACCCACAAGGCTGTGGGATAGCAGGAGAGGTGACTCAAAATCATTAACTCCTCCTCTGAGATGGGGCAAGCATGCTTTGTGAGGGGTGGGGAGGATGGGCAAGGGGGTGAGTAATGGACATCCATGCAGCCTGCTCTCTGCAAAGGGCACTAACTCTATCAGTGCAGAACATCATTCTGCTGTTTCCCTAATAGAAGCATAAATATGGCCCTTCCCTGCAATGAGCAATTTTCTTGGCTCTGCTGACACAATGGGAAATATCCTCAGTGAGAAAATTAAATATGGGTGTCACAGGACTATTAGAGGAACAAATGGCTTCACACACCCTCCTCCTTCCCTCTGCTGCACTGTCGTCTTTCCTCAGGCTGGCATGAAGCCCTGCATCAGGGCCAGTGTCCTGGCAGAGTAGAGAGGTTTGGGATGCCTGGGCCATGGCCTTGTAAGATCATTCATTCACTCACTGACTTGACTCACTTTTAGGGGAAAATAATGTGAGGTTCCACATAGCATCTGGGATTCAAATTTGTGAGCAACTCTCTGGGCTTTGTCTCTGTGTAGCTGTGAACTTGGGCAAGTGATGTGATATTTCTGAGCTCCAGGTTATCCTGGGCAGGTTTCTTTATCTATAAAGTGGAGATCATCATTATCATTATAGGCATCATTATGAAAGTGCCTCCCTCATTGGCTTGTTCCAGAATGGCTGGGGTCAAGAAAAGAGGTTGCATGGAGAAAGAACACACCCTACTCAGAGAGTGGCTCTCTTTTCCTTATATAGGGGAAACTAGGGCTTGTGCTCAATAATGTGGAGGTCTCAGACAGCATTGAACGGAGCCTTGTCCTCATGGAGCTCACTGTCCTGCACACCATGTGCCAGGGAACCTACGTGCCTGGCCCCCAGCCTGGATTTCAGAGAATACTCCCCTCTCTTGCAGTGTGAAGAGCCTCTTCTATATTCTAACCATTTTGCAGCTACCTCAGAAAAGTGCTTATGGATGTAGCCTGTAAGTATTGAGAAAAATACAATGACAAAGGACTGCCATGAATTAATAAAGATTTAAAGTGCCTTTGTACTTTATTCTACAAAACATTATTAATATGCACTGGAAGAAATATTGGAGCATAGAGAGGAAAGGCATTTTGTTTGGTCTGGGGACAAAGCCTGCTGTACATAGAGGTTCAAGAGCTCTTATAATCACTCCAGGCTCCCATTCCCATGGCCTCCCATTTGAACAAACAAGACTCACAGGAACATCCACCTCCTGGGCCTCTTAATAAAAAGCAAGGGTGACTGGTGTGTTTTGTGAAGAGATGAAACCCAGAGAGGCAATGATGTGTTGAAAGCTAGGCAGGGCTACCCAGAGAGAAGGTAATAAATTTAGTGCCTCAATAGCACATACAGTGTCAGTGGGGACTTATGGAATAGAGGGTGGAGCTGCTCCCCAAATGTATCATTAAGAGTCAACCCCAGTAAAGGAAAGAGATAAATATAGTAGCTAATGCGACTTGGCAAGATCACAAAACATTAACCATGTCTCTCCAAAGTATGGGCCTTGCTCGGCTGGGGGAGGGGAAAGGCGTTGGTGCAACACATCTGCTCTCTACCGTTCATCTTTTCTTCTGCTTTTCCTCAAAATATACACAGCTGGCAAAGACTAGCATCTAAAAGTCTGTTGATGTAGGGAGCATAGTCTTTGAAGGTGCAGTTTTAATTACCATGCTTGACTAATACTCAAAAGCTCATAATAGCAGAAAAAAAGTATATGACATTTTTTTTTCAGATGATAAAGATCAACAGTCCAGGTGGAGATTTATACCACCCAGTAAGAGATCACTAACAGAGGTTGGACCCCTGTGTTGAAGGCATCCCTGCCACTCCTGGCCTAAGCTAAAGCCATCTCCCAGGAGAATCTAGAGTAGCCTCTGAACTGGTCTCACTACTCCTTCTCCACTCTCCTCCAACATCACCCTCCACCTGTGTGACAGCCAGAGGGAGCCTCAGCTTTGCCTCTGACCATGCCATCTTGGATAAAATCCTTCCAAAATCTCTGTTACTCTTGGAATCAAACAAACACTCCTGACCTGGCCTGCAAAATTCTCCTTCTTCTTTGACATTGACTGAAACTCCATTTCCCTGTTCCCATCTGTGCCTCAAGCACTGTGGCTTTGTGTATCCTTCTCAGGCCCTGGACATGAGTTCCATGGACACTTTTGAAAGACCTCTACTTTCCCCTGCCTCTAGTATGTGGATACCTCCCAAAAAAATCGCATTCCTTATTTTACTATCTTTTTAAGAAATTGCCTCTATCTGAACTTATTTTGATCCTTTACTTGCTAATTTATTTATTGTCTATGGACACACTACTAAGTCATAGATTCCAGGGGAAGCAGGATCTCATCTGTCTTGGTAACACCAAGTGCCTAGGACTTTGGGGATGAGCAACAAAACTTTGTTGAGTGAATTAATAAAATAACTTGGTAGATCTGCAAGGTTTTGGAATGGCCTAGAGAAATCTAGGAAGCCTTTATAGAAGAAGAAAAATTAGAAGTCTGGCAGAAAGGTAAATGGTTACCTGTGTTAAAATAAGATGTTAGTTCCTACACTGGTGTCACTCAACATTTGTGTTCTCACTTGAATATCTCATATCCATACTGGGAGGTAGGAAGGTCTTCTATAACATCACGATATTTATGCCCTTAAAATAATAAAATATTTGGGATGAATAAAGCCACTTAAGGTCATATGATGAGCAAGCGGTGGATCCAGGATTCATACTCAGATCTGCCCAACTCTAAAGCCAGTTTGGCCACTGAGCCATGGCGCTGCTTTGCTCCAAGCACATCCATCCATAGTCAATTCCATGTAATAAAAGTGTGTAACTTATACGATTTGACCATTTCTTGACATTTTCATGTGTGCATATTCATTGTCTAAATCCCTCTACACTCTTATTGTCCCAATGATTGTGAAGGCCATCATGTCCTTGGTCATCTTGTCTGGTCCAGGTATGAGCTCAAGGTTTTTGTCTCCATATGAAAACACATGGTAAATCATACAGGTCCCTAACATCATCAAGGCCATTAACTGAGAGTGCTGCTGCAGTTTTACTTGTAGAATTGCAGCTCTGGTACACAGAGTGTGTAGAATAAGCCCATAACTCTGCCTTAAGAATATTTATCACTACAAACTTGAATGGGGCTTTCACTTGTATACCAAGCATTGGGCACTTCATATGGAAAGATGGCACTGTCCGTAAGAACATAATAAAATAACTTGGCATTCCACTGAAGAAATTGAGATATAGAAGATGATTGTGAGACTATGTTGGAGTCTCACAATAAAAGGAAGAACTGAGCTCTGAGGAGCCAGGTTAGGGAAGAGGGAACCCCATAAGAGATGGCTTTCTGTAAAAGGCAAATGTCGGGACTGCATTTTGTAGAATTAATCGTTATTGCACCATTTATACAGGTGGGAAGATTATTCAGGTGTAGAGGAGGGAGTGATCTGCACAGAAGCACGAGGCCTGCGACACAAGAGGACAGGCAGCCCCATAATCAATGATCACTGGCTGGACCAGGAAACTCAAGACATCACGTCATGAGGGCCTCTGGTCAACCAACTTTCCTGCTGTTCTGGGAAGCTGGGGTCCTTCTGTGCAGGCGCAGGGGACTTGGTGTATAATACTGAGTCAGAGCCGAAGCAATGAGCACAGCTGCACCCATTCTTTCTTTACTCTGTGGCAAGCACTCTCTTAAGTCCTCTACAAAGAGTCTGTCACCTTGACACAACCATATGGGAGCTTGTTGACAGAATAACACCCCCCAGAAGATGTCCATAGTCTAATCCCCCAAGTTTATAAATATGTTAACTTACATGAGAAAAGGGACTTTGTGGCTGTGACGAAGTTAGAGACCTTGGGTTTTCTCTGTAGATCCAATATCATGACAGAGTTCCTTACAGGACAAGGGGAGGGTTGGAGTAAGAGAAGAAGTCACTGAGGAAGCAAATTGGAGGGATGTGTGGTCATCAGCCAAGTGACACAGCTTCTCGAAGCTGGAAAGGGCTGGGAAAAGGATGTGTCTCCAGGAAGAACCAGCTGTGTCCACTCTTTGCACAATTCATACATTCAGAACTGTACATTATGTTGGTTCAGGTTATGAGGTGTCTGGAGACTTCATATAGCAGCAATGGGAAACCCATACCTCAATTTAGGTATAAAAATCATCTTCATTTTAACAATAAATAAAGCAAGAGCCCTAAGAGGGGTCTATTTGTCAAGGATCAAAAAATGGCTGTAGTGTCGTAATCAAATGAAATCACTGCGCAGTGTTGCTACCTCTGCACAAGCCCAGAATTCCCCTGGCTGAATTAAAGGAGGATTCTTGTCAATTTCTTCCACTCCCCATTCCTGCAACACCCTTGGTGCAATAAGTCACCAACCAATATGTCACTTCTTACAAAATAGATGAGAACGAAGGGATCTTTTACTCCTGCCAAAAAGACTCAAGAAGAGGGGAAAAAAAACACAGGTTATTAACATCTCTTTGAGATTAGTGAATCTGAATTTAAAAATTAGATTGGATGATAAAAAGCACATTCTTCATAAATATTTAATCTCCGTCAGTATGACAGTAATTAGAGAGCTGAGTGGAGCACACTGCTGGTGGTGGTGGGCTGCCCCCGATTCCAAAACGGAAGGCCTCATTTTGAAGCTTTATATTCTTTCCATGAGAAGTAAATGACTGGCATCCAAGAAAATGAGATACTGCCTCAGCCAGCAACATTTTATTTCAAATGCCCCAAAATGATGCTTTTTAAACTCATAGTAAATCTGCCTTCTATTTTCAGGCCATAATGGACCTGAAAGTTATATATTGTCATCTTGAACAGCTAGCCTTTTCTTTTTTCCTCTTCTCTCTGCCTCTTGGGGTGAATCAGGCTCCTCCCTGAGTGCACAGGCCTTGGTCATGCCCTTCCACATCAACTCGGATGCCAGATTTGGCCCTGTGGTATGCCTGGGTTAAGACGTCATGATAAATGTGAAGCAGGACTAGAAGGTGCTTGCCCACTGGAGCTTGCCCTTATGTTTGTCTCAGAACTCCAAATGAGAATGAGAGGGGGCGAGCTGCTTAGCTGGTCAAAGGCAGGTGACCCAGCCGCCTCCTTCCCAAGGTGGCCGTAAGCCAACTGCCACACATGAAGTTTTCCCATCTGACATTATCTAGAAAACCACCAGCTGACCAGCTACTGACACTTGATACAGACTGAGAACAGCACAGACCAGCAGAATTATGTGGCTGAACCTGGCCCAAATCGCCCATCTACAGAATCTAGAGGGAAAAAAAAAAATACTATTGAGTCATCCAGTTTCAGGCTGATATGTTATGCAGCAAAGCTTAACTGATATATTTTCCTATGTGTTCAAACATATTTTTGTGTTATCACTATTAAAACTACCAAAATAATATCTTGAAGCAAAATAAAAGAAGCCACAGCTCATCCTTGCAAGCAGAGACTCTGCGGGAACAAATCTCCACCCTTGAAGGGACTAAGGGACTAACCTGGTAGTTACCTGCCGCCTCCCTCACACTCTACATACTGCCTCCTCCTTGGCTTCACTGTGTGGCCAGATTTATTGGAAAGGTAGCCTGCCACTCAATTTGACCTTTGCAGAGCATGGTCCTTCCTGGCTTACTCTGGCCTGGTTTCCGCTTTCATCAGTTCACATCCCTGTTCATATTGAGGTGTTTCTTAGGATTCTATTATTTGGTGACAAGCTGTAGAAACCCAGATTGAATAAGCTCGTAAACTAAAAAGTGAGATCAGATGAGGGGATGGAGGAGCTCTCGGAACCCGAGTAGAACTCAACACCACATCAGCCGTCACTTGTTCTCTTTGTCTTTTGCCTTTGGGTCTTTCCCCATGTTTGTTTCTCTCCTCTCATTTGCTGCAGACTGTCTCTATTTTTAAGCATATAAAACAGAGAAAGGAATGAGGTCAGCTAATAACCTCTGGGTTGCACGGCTCCAGCACAGGGTGCAGCCGGGCCTTTCGTCCTCAGATGGACTCTGCAGTCCTGGAGGGCCCTTGGATTGGCCCAACTTGACTGAGGCCCCCACCTCTGTACTCACCAGTTGTGACCAGAGTCTGGGGTTGTAGTGTAATCACTGAGAATCTCCCATGGTAACCAGGCAGGTAGAACTGGTAAAGGAAGGGACAGGTCTCAGCTAATGAGAAAGTCAAAGGAGTGAAGTGGATACCAGGAAGGCAGAGCGATAGGGATCCCCCCCCCCCCACTCCACTCTTGATGCTCAGACACTTTCTCTGTTCATACATCGCAGCTGCTTAATTTTCCATCCTAAGTGACTAAAGCTTCCTACCATAGGTTTTACAAGCAGCTCTGAGAGATGTAACTTTACTCTTTCCTGATTATATGCTAATTGTCTATAACGGTAGCTTATATTTGCATGAAGACAGGAGCAGTTTTCTGCGTGGCTCAGATTCTGGCCTATCATAAAACCCCAATAAATGTGAATTATTGAGTAAATAAAGGTAATTTTAAGGTCTGGAAGCAAGAAATAAACTCACAGACTTCTGTGTTCTGGATCTACTATTCACTGTCCCTGTTATGAAATGAGGAAAAAATGAGACATCAGAATGTTAGATAATCTGCCCAAGTTGATCCAAGTAATACACAGGAAAGCTTGGACTTCAATCTCTAGATTTTCACTTCAAAATCCTTGCTTCTGCCTGTTCTGTTCTATGGATTCTTCAGACTCCCTCACATGCAGCGGTGGGGAAAAGCAGACCAAGGCAACCTTAACCAGGAAAAAGTAAGAAAGAAGTTTGATGCAGCACAGGCTGGCCATCGATCCAGAGGATAAATCACATTTTGTTGGACAAATACAGTAAAGATAATGATGGCCTAAATGGAACTCATTGAGATCAATTTTCTAGATTACCTCTTCAATCACAAAGTGAAATTCATGGTCAGCCATGTGGCTGCACCCAATGTCCTCCCTGGAAAGATTTCTTTCATGTGTACATCTTCAGAATCTGGTGCTAGAAGTCTATTTTCTACTGTAAGAAGTTCCCCGTTGAGGACCTCATTACAAATGAGTGATTCCCAGGATAGGAGATTTGGTAAGAAAGACAATTTGAGGGTTTTTTTAACAGGAATCCTTTGGAAATACATGCTGGTTCCAATTCTTTAAGTGATCTGACTTCTCCCAGACATTCTTTATCCACATTTCCCTATTCTCACACAGTTACCTGGGACCTCAGATCTCTAAATAGGAGTTGGAAATTGTTTCCCAAACAGATGCATGTTCCTGATATTCTGTTCTCTCTTAGCACACTATTGACATTCGAAAGGGACTCTGAACGCAGTACAGTGATCTGATGAAGTGCCTCTGAACAGTAGTTGCAATGCATACATCCAAGACCAAGATTCAGCAGTGAATAGATTAGCCAATGAGTTCTCTACAGCGCAAGAATTCCCAGGGACATCGTCATTGCTCTCACTGAATGCTGGCTACTTACACTCCTACCTGTGGTGACTGCATGATGTGGGGGTTAAGAGTGTACAGTGTGTAATGTGCATGAGTTAAAGTGCCAGCTCTGCTCCCCACAGCTATGTGACTGTGTGACTTTAGACATGTTGGCACAGTCAAGACCTTCTTGGTCAACTTCTCCTTGCACAAAGTCTAAATTAATTCACAAGTTAGACTTTCCCCGAATACTAATTGGATTCCAAATAGATGGCTCAGTTCCCTTTTCCACATGGCTTGGGCCAGGTGCTTGTCCTTGTCTTGTGCATCTGTGGTCAGGAAGTGGGCTGTGGTCATAGTGATGGCATTTCCCAGAATCACCTTATCAAGTAAGTAGGAAAGAAAGGAAGGTTTCCACAAGGGGCAGAGAGAAAGTGGACAAATGCCCATAAAAAGGAGCAATGTGTGAGGAAAGGAAGAGCAGCTTTCTACCCCAGAGTTTGATAATACTGTTATGGTGGAATCTAAGAAACCGTTTTCAGCCTTCATTTTACTTGACTTCCTAACAATAGTTGGCACAACTCACCAAACCACCTTGCAAATGGCCTTTCTTTGGTGGCCAAGGCATCTATTTCTTTTACACTTTTTCAGCTCTTTCTTGTGTCTTTGCCCGACACCAGATTCCCACACAGCCCACAGGCCGAGGACCAAAGCGTGACACTGAGAGTTCCACACTGTCCTCTCAACCACTCTCCTGGTATTTTCTCATGAGAATTCTCTTTTGGACTCGCTGCCGACCCACGATTCTCCCATTCGGTGATCTGTGCACGCTGTCTGCAGGAGCAGGCACAGTGAACAGGGGCGACTTCACCAGGGCTTCTAGGCTCAGAACTTCATTAATAATTCTAGAAAGACACACAGGGATTCCTCGTGCTCACAGTCACAGCTTAATGGAAAGGTCCTATGAAATGCCAAAAAGATACTTCATTTAAAGTCTTCAAAGTGCACTTGTTTCTTCAAGGCTGAGTTGTTGGCTGGTAGTTTAAGTAAACAGGAGTGACGGGAAGTCTGGTTGGTCACACATTGCCTGGACATTTTCATGGAAAATTCTTATGCAAATAAACATTGTACTGTGATGTCCAGTGGTGCTGAGGGACATCAGAGTTAAAACTAAGAAAATGAAAATAAGACAGGATGGTGACGACAATGATCATGAGGAGGGGGAATGGTAAGTCACCCCCAGTCCCATCATTCAAAGGCTGTCAGGATTATGGGTGAGATCTTTTTCTAGAAGCATAGATCCAAAAATGTAAGTTAAGAGTGTGGAGATATATTTAATGAGCTGAATTTCTGATTCCAGCCCCATACGTAGCAGCGATCCATCCTTGCTCGTGTGTTCTGATGTCTCCATCGGTCAGTTCCTTGTCTGTGAGGTCATTGTGTCAATACCACCTGTTGGACAGGATGGTGAGAATTTAACCATGACGCTTTAGTTGAGTCTGGGGTCAAGCCATCCAGAGACCTTAGCTCTTCTTATTTTAATATAAACTTTATAATCTAAATATGTCACATAGACCATTAATACTTATAATATAAAATGTTAGTAGACATGTTTCTAATACTACAGGCAACTCTGCTCTAATTTGAGTTGTCATTTTATGATAAGAAATTTTCATGATGTAACATTCACATTCACCTATCATTTTTTTTGTAGCTAAAAATAAAAAGATATGTGTAATCAACCCTTTTCATTGACATTTAAGCTCTTTCAAAAATTTTGCAATTACAAATAATGTTGTGATGAGTCTGTTTATATATACTCTCTTTTTAAGGACACATTTCAGAAATGAAATGATTGAATTAAATATTTTGGATATTTATAAAACTTTTGATACACATTGCTGCATTGCTCTCACAAGGGATTGTAACAATTTACACAAAATTGCAATCCATGAGATTTTGTGTCTTTATTTAAAACCATTCCATACTGACTTTTCAAAAAGAGATCTTTGCAAATTTGATATTTAAGTAACAAGACTTCATTGTGATGATTTAAGTCTTGGGTGACTTTAAATACAGAGGAGTTAGATCATTTTCTCATTTCTTTATAAACAAATGCATTTCCACTATGAAAAAAAGTATTCTTTTCTCATTTATGCAAAGACATCTAAGTACTTTTCCTATTGATTTATTTGAACTGTCTCTTCATTATTCATGGTGATACTCTCACAAATCTACTACAAATAGGATTTCTCAGTAATAAATATTCATGGTCTTTTTATATACCATTGGCTTTTCTGCTCATTGCTTTGTTTTAACTTGCAAGCCATCTAATCTTTTGTTTCATCTACACCTTCTACCATTAGAAAGGACTTCTGCCAGCAGAGCAATAATTTTCAAAATTTGGTCTACAGCATCAAAATGACCAGGCATTCTTGTTAAAATTAACTGTACCAATTCAAATCCTCTTGGGGAGAACCTGAAAATCTGTACTTTGTATTTTTTTGTGATTCTTATTTTTTTAAAAATTGGAGAAACACTGCTTTGGTGATATGAGTTGCTATTTTCTTCTAGGCTTAGGGTATCCAATGGCTCATATTGTAGTACTTTATTTTGATGAGAGGTATATGAACATTTTTTATTCAAAAGGAGAGGCATTAACTCACCCATATGTATAACTTTATAAATTTATCACTTAAAAGCACAGTTGTTAAGATTTAGGGATGCATTTCTGCTTTATATTTTTGTTCTTTCCTCTTTCTGTTTAGGTGTGGGTCAATCACATTCTTTGGATTTTTTTGTAGCTTTATAGTGTTTTAATAGCTGATAAGATTAGTTCTCCCACATTAGACTTCTGTTTTAAAACAATTCTTTGCTATTTTTACATTCTTATATTTTACAAGATAAATTTGGATAAATCCTTCCTAGTTAAGTAGTCATTTTGTCATGATGTTGATAGAAATTGCTTTATACTTAAAAGCTATTTGAAAAGAAATAATAGTCTTTAGTCTTCTCATCCAGAAGTATGATCTACATTCTGATTATTCAAGTATTATTTTATGTTTCTCAGTGATATTTGTAGTTTTCAATAAATAACCCTGCACATTTCTTCTTGAAAATGCTTCTGTTTTTTTTTAAATTCTATTTAGTTTATTTTGATATGTATAATTGGATATTTTTGATTAGTTCTATTTTAATCCTGTTTTTGCTGAATATATGTATACTGTTTATTCAGTTTGTTGAATTCTCCTTGATCTCAATGGTTCTTTGGGTGATTTCTTTGTGTAAAAGTTCCTTAACTGATTATCTATTGGTACATAGCTTTCTTTTTTTTCCAAACATTGTTGCTTTGTACAATATTTTTTTCTGTTTTTATCTGTGCAGTATAGTTACACATAGTAGCAGGGTTTATTTGACATATTCATAGATGTATGTAACATAATCCGTCCATTTCAAACCCCATTTCCTTCCCTCTAGCCTCCGCCATCCCTATCCTCTGGGGACAATATTTATCTCACAGTTTTTGTGTGTCCAGAATTGATCTGCAGCTCACTGGCTCTTCTGGTTCAGAAGGTCACAGACTGTGAGCAAGTGTCACACAGGGCCACCTGGTCACCTCAAGGCTCCCCTGTGGGATGAACCTTTCCAGGCTCACTCACATGACTTTGGGTGGGATTCGTTTCTTCCTGGGCTATTGGGTTGAAGGCCTTGGCTTCTTCCTGGCTACTGACCAGTGGCCACTTGATGTCCTGCCACATGAAATCTCTACTGGCAGCTGTGTAAGAGTGAGAAGAACAAGAGAGGGGAGAGAGAAAGGTCAAAATTTTCACAACTTGATTTTGGAAATGGCTTTCCATCATCTTTGCTGCATTCCATTGGTTAGAACTGAGTCCCTGGGTAGGTCCAGCCCGCCCTCAAGGGAAGGACTGTGCACAAGGAATGAGGACTAAGAGGGTGGGGATCATGGGTGTCAGCTTGAAATCTGCCTACTTCAGGAACATTTTTACAGATTTAATGAATAATTCCAACCATAATTTTAAAATTAAGTTACTCTTTCTACTGCCAAGTAATCCCCAAAGCACTCACTTTCAACAAACTAGAAAGACTGGAGATTTCTGTATAAGAATTCCACAGCTGGATGTCTGAACTTTTGGTTGCTTTTGCAGAGCTCCTGGATTGGACACAATGTGCTCTAACCACACCTGACCCAGAGCATATTTAGCCAGAACGTGATCACATCAGCCCAGGCACCTACTCTTCTATATGCATAACTTTTTCTTCTCATGCAATCCCCGATAGGCAAATGGTGTTCAGGGTACAGTGTTGGATGATGTATAAAATTTCAGGGTATATAAAGTGGAGAATGGTTCTTCTCTTGCCTAATCTCCAAACCAGAGTGGGACTGTACTTTATTAGTGAAGAATTAAGTTGACGTCTCTTTCATTTCTTTTGAAATAGAGAATCGAAAGTTCAAGGGGCTTCTGCAGTGTTCAGAAGTTTGCAATCCAGGACTCTACAAGCACTACAGAAAATGACACTAATCGCTTAAGGGAGCTGGAAACTGAGTGCTTTATTCCATCTTCAAGGAGAAAGAAACAGTCAATGATTCCTTCTTGCAACAAAAGATGCTTTCGTCTGCACCTAGTTAAAAGGAGGAAATAAAAGAGGTGTTAAGTGGGAATTGACGAGTAAGCCTGGACTGCCAAAGCCAAGTGATAATGAGCTTCCACATTTTCAGATCTCTCCTCCATTATCATAGTGTTTTCTCAACCAAACCCAGGTATTGGACCAAAGATTTTACTTGAAAACCAGGTAGTTGAATTTAACAATAATGAAAACAACTCTGATTGTGTAAGTAAATCCCTGTGATGAAAAAGATACAACATGGAGTTTGGAATTCCAACCTGGGTTTGAATTTGGCCACTCCACTCCAAGTTCATGGTTCATGCAGCCTTGGAAAACCGCCTCTCTGAGTCTGTTGCATATCTGGCAAAGATAACCCCTTGCTCATGTATCTGTGTTCATTCAACACATGTTTATTGAGCACCTATTTATGTAGCAGACATTGGTTTTTATTCTAGAGGTATGATAGTAAACCAAGTGGTGTCTTAGTAAGAAGACAGAAGTAATCAGATGTACGAGTGAATTCAATAATGATATGTGATGAATAGGGTTGATTTGGTAGCCCCTGAGGTCAGGGAAGTCTTCCTGGAGGAGTTGGTCAATTCTTAAACTTTATGGATGGGAAGACTGAGGTCAGGAGAAGACACAGGATTGCGCCCTACAATGCCATACTTTGGTTTAGTCCAGGGTATTCTGCCTGCAGTTAATTGGGTTGCTCTGTACGGAAGCTTCACCCTCTGGCCTGTGCAGCTGAAGATATTAAAGTCCTGGAAATTGTGAGTTTAGTTTTTTTCCACTTCTGGAATCTGGTCTGGAACTCTCTTGACTCCCAGCTGAGTGGTCCTTGTCCTGAGAGTGCTGACAACTCCCTGTCCTACGTAGCTACAGACAAGGACATGCAGAGAACATTCAGGAGGGTGAGTGCAGCAGAGAAATAAGCTGGGAACAGTGGACACAGACAGAAAAGTTCTGCACCTACTAAAGTCCTGTCCCCTCACATCTGTGCTCCTCATTCTTCATCCTAACACTCTGCTCTGATGCACTTGCTGCATGCCTGACACCCCACTATCATCAGAATAAGCCAGATCCCAGCCAGGAAGGGGTGACTTCATGGTCTGGCACCCACTCACCACTACGTCTTTCGCACTCGCCACTCCTCTTATCACGATCTGGAAACACTGAGCTCATTGCCATTTCAAAAAAATGTGCTCTGCTCCCTGGTGTCTCTGGATTTTGCATGTGTTTTTCTGTCTAGCTGCAATTGTCTCTTTGTTCCCTTGATTTACCCCAAACAAGCTATTCATCCTTTGAGCTGTGGTTTTGACATCAACGTCTCTGGTCAACCACCAAGAACTCCCATGGTGCAGGGAAGGCGCTAGGCACAGTGCTGTACTAAGCTCCATTACCACACCTGACACCCTTCACCCCTGCACCCCTGAGCTGACTATCGTCTCTCCTCTTGTCCCCAGTCCATTGGACCATATTCATTTTCACTTAACTGAGCCATGATAGAAAGACAACAAAAAAAGTGGTTGAATAAATTGACGAGAGGTGTTTATATGGAAAACCACAGACATAAACAGGTCTGACTAAGAATTTGGAACTTTCTTTTGAGCTTTATTGGTATGTAATTGGTATACACAATAGCATATATTTTAAGCATACAGCATAGATATCTCGTAAACATAAACACGGTTAAATGATTATCACAATGAAGCTAATTAACACCTCACAAAGTTTGTTACCTTTGTGTATGTCCATGTAGGGTAATAGCATGTCAGATCAACTCTAGCAAATTTCAAGTTCATGACACAGTATTGTCAACTCTAGTCACCATGTTGTACATTGGATCTCTAACTTGCTCATCCTCTGTCACTGAATCATGCACTTTTGACCAATCTTTCCCTATTTTGCTTTGCCTTTCTATTCCTGGTTTATTTCAGTTGGTAAAATATCTTCCAGTTTCATCTGCAAAGTTGCAAATGGCAGAACTCCTACTTTGTAAAAAGCTCGATAGTGCCCTATGGTGTGTGAGGATGCGCTTACATGCCCACGTGTACAGGTTTGCTGTTATTGCTTTGTCATATTTTCTATTTCCTCATCATGCAGCCTTAGTAGGCTGCATGCATCTAGAAATATAATTCTTTCTTCTGGGTAGGTAGCTTTGTTGGAATATCATGGCTCGTAGTAGTCTCAATGGTCCTATGTATAACTGTGGTACCAGTTGTAATGTTTTCTCTTTTATTTCTAATTTAGTTTTTGAGTCCTCTTGCTTTGTTTTCTTAGTTAACTCAGATAAAGGCTTATCAATTTCATCATCCTTTCAATAGAAACGACTCTTAGTTCCACTGATTTTTGTTCTCTCTCGCCTTTCTTGCTGCTAGGAATCTGAGGACTCAGGAGAGAACAGGGCCGTGGAATAGGTATTAGTCTTCTCTAGGACTAGATCATACTGTGAGTTTGTGCTGAAAACTGTGTTGGACTTCTCAGATCTAAAAGGAGGCCTGTGTGAGACACTGCTACAGCAAAGTGCCACAAATGGGGTGTGTTAGTCAGCTTTTCATCCCTGTAACCAAAATTCCCCACAAGAACAGCCAAGAGGAGGAACAGTTTGGCTTGGCTTATGATTTTAGACATTCAGTCCGTGATCCACTGCCTCCAAGGCAGAAACGTCATGGTGGAAGGATGTGCAGAGGAAAGCTGTTCTGCTCATGGCAGCTGGGAAGCAAAGAGAGGGAGGAAGGGGCAGGGACAGATGTAGTCCAGGCCACGTCCCCAGTGACCTGCTCCCAGTGACCAGCCACACCCAACCTTCCTAGAGCTGGCACCCAGTAGATGTCAATGGATTAATCCAGCCAATGCATTGATGGGCCGAGCTCTGTACCTTGCTGCACTGGGGTCATGCTTTCAACCTGGGAGGTTTTCAGAGGAAATTCCAGGTCCAAACCATAATAGCAATGTGTATGTATCAGAAACTGTCTCCCAGTTCTGGTGGCAGAAGTCCCAGGCCAAGGTGTCAGTAAGGCTGGTGTCTTCTGAGGATGTGAGGGGAGAATTATTTCAAGCTCTCTCTTTGGCTTGTTGATAGATGTATTTTGCTCTGTCTCCGCATTCTCTTCCCTCTCTGTATGTCCATGTCCAAATTTCCTTTTTATAAAGATATCACTCATGTTCGACCCTATTCCAGAATTACACATGAAATCTCCCTACTTCCAAATGACCTCACACCCTGAGGTACTACAAATTAGGATTTGAACCTGTGAATTTTGGGGTGCATACAACTTAATCCACAACAAGTCTGTGGTGGGTTGAGGAGTGACCTTTATAATTCGTGTCTACAGGAAACCTTAGATTCTAAACATATTTAGAAATAGGTTCTTTGTAGGAACAATTACTTAAGATTTGTGAGACAATAAATATCCATCTCTTAAATTCTCAGGTTTTGGTCCTTCGACATAACAGCTCCAGGAAATGAACACAGGGTCTAAAATGTGTCTGTATTTAAGATTAGAGATGTCCTAACCAGTTTTGCTAAGGTGTACAAGGCAAATCCTAATTCAAGAGAAAGGAGTTATAGGAATTTACTAGGTACTCAGGGCTCAAATCTGTCAAACCCAAGAGAACAGAGAGATTGTTTATTAAAAAGATAGCTTTGGGGTTAGAGCAATCTGGGTTCATATCCTGAGTCTACCACTTACAAACTGGATGAACCGAATACCTAGGAAAAGTTCATTCAGATATCAAAGACTTGATCTAGCTAATGCATTAATGGTCAGAGTCCTAATCATTCCCAATGCCTTGACTCCTTGGTACTGTGGCTTCCTCCTGTTACAAATGAAGATAAGAGCTCCCTCCCCCCTAGGACTGAGAATGGAATATAAGGTTGATTGTGTATAAAGTGTTTTGAAATGCCTGGCAGCTCAAAGTAAATGAGACAGATAGGGAAGCCATAACTCACAGAAAGTGGCCCAATCACAGGTGAAGGTGTGTATAGGGGTCTGCAGCATGATGTGCATTGGGCTTGTTCACTCCTGCCCTAGGAGAAGAAAGACCCCAGCCTCTCCCTCTGAGGAGGAAGAGCTTTTCGTAACAGTGGCCACATGGAGCTCTTTACATTGTTTTAAGAAGATAGAGGTGGGACTGGGAGTGATCCTGCATCCTCAGGAGGCTGCCACATCTTATTTGGGGGAAGTCAGGTAAGGTACAGACACTGCTCTTCCTGAGTTCCCACAGTCATCCAAGCAACAGGAATGAAAACAACTCAATCCCCCAAACCAAAAGCAATCTGCTTGTCAAATGCATCATTCAAAACTCCCAGGACTCTCTATTTCCATGCTCATCGTTAACAAGCGTAAGCACAGCCTCAGTGGTCATGTTAGTCCAGGCTGATGTTTGTGGCTTGAGCTGCTTTATCAAAGAGCACTCTGTCTTGGACAGGATGAGGTTGGTCTTTCCATGCTTATGAACCCTGCTTCTGAGCCCTGGGATTTGCAACTATGCATCTGTTTATAAGAAAAAATGATTATTTGTTTTATTTCTTATTCATTTCTTGTTGCATTTCCCTGGAATTTTCTTTAAGCACTTACACCCAATAAAAATACTTTAGGGAACAGTGAATTTCCAGAGAGGGTAAACATACCAAGTTTTACTTTTTGTGAACTTTAACCAGAAATTCTCTACCCAATTGGAAGGTGAAGTTCAAATTCTTTCCATATTCAACAGCCCTCATGGTGACAGCAAACAAGATCTTCAAGACAAGATGGCAGGAAGTGTCATGAGGCATCTCACTCACCCCTGGAAAAAATTACTCCAATGAGACACTCATCCCAGAGAAGCCACGTGACTCTTTCCAGGTCCTTGAAGTCAGAGTCAAAACAACCTCCCCGCCATGCCTCATTCTTGTGAACCTGCCATTCTGAACCAGGGACAGAGAATAAAAATCAGTGAGTGAGGTCAGCATCCATGCAGAAGCTGGTCTCTGTCTTTAAAAGCAGAACAATAAACCCAGGCACTGGGTGCACCTGAGACCCATGTGTTTCAATCCAGGTGGGGGACAGCAGAAACATTTCCCACATAGTGATCTCAACCACCATGATGGTATTATAAGAGTTTACACATCCACTTTGGGAAGATCCAGGGGGCGGGCAGAGAAGGTGCAGATTGCTTTGCTGGTGTTTATTAAGTGTCATGCAGTCTCAGCAGATTTGATATTCTTATAGCTATTGTATAGATAGGTCACACAAAAATATTAATTATAGGTCAGACCTAAGCTGCCTGATGTAAAGTCCTAGGATGCAAAACACCATCATTTTACTGGAAGGCACTGGAGGAGAGTGATTACATAACTCAGATCTGGGGCCAGGTGTCTGACTGCCTTTGAATAGGTAGTCTTCTAGTCACTTGCTACGTGACTTTGAGCAAGCCTTTGACTTGTTTCTCAGTGTTCTCATCTACATTATGGAGATCAGTTTGTTCAAATATGTATGAAGTGCCTACTCCATGCCAGGTGCTGAGAACAGAAGAGAGAGAAGAAGAGACAATTCCTGTACTTCTGGATTTAACCTTCTGGTGGAAAATGAATAAGTACATATGCAAATGATACTGCGTATTACATAGCTGTTAGTGTTATGGGGGAGAAAATAAAGCCGAGGAAAAGATTGGGATTACAGGAGTGAGAAGAAAGGAATGTCTGGGGAAGCCCTGACCCCAGGAGAGTAACATTTGAACAGAGATCTGAGGGGTACAGAGGTAACTCATGGAGAGATTTGCAGGAACAGCATTTTAGTAGAGGGAACAATGGGTGCACTGGATCATGCCTGGCACATTTGAGGAGAGAAGCTGGGACAATGTAGCTGAAGCTGTGTGAGCAAGGGATAAGAGAGCTTAGAAGGAGAATCAGGCTGGGGCAAGACATGCCCTGACCTGCTCAGCCCTGGAATATTGGGTTTCCTCTAAGATGGGGACCACTGGAGGGCTTGAAAGGCTCACTGACATGATGTGGCATATTTTCCAAGGAGCTTCCTGGTTCTTATGTGGATAACACAATGGGCATAATATTGTATGTATGTATGCAGATTCTGTTTACAAAGTTCCAGCTCTCTAATAGCTCCGGGTTAGAGGGCCATGGAGACAGCACAGAGCTGCAATGGCGAGGTGAGGAGGACCAGCGGAGCAGAGGAAGTCAGAGAGTGCTGTCAGGGCATTAGTCAATGGGCCCAAAAGTTGGGCTGTGTCCAGGGGAATACGTTCAGAAGCATGAGGACTATAGCCATGCCCCAAGCAAGATGACTGTGGCTTGTATGAGGACAATGGATGGGATGAGATATGTAGGGTCAGATTCCAGATATAACTGGATAATAACTGAATGCCCTTCGTGGGTGGTTGTTTGGGGAGTAAATGAGCTACCTTATGTAAAACACTCCCCTAATATCTCCAGCGTTGTGTGCCATGGCATGGGTGGGCACATCATTATGGGAGGTAACATAGCAGGAAATTTGTCTCTTATAAAATCAACAGTCTGTCCTTCCTCCCTCTCTTCCTCCCTTCCTTTCTACTTTTGCCCATTTTCCCTCCCTCCCTCCCTCTGTTCAAGCATCATGGATCCACTCAAGAACTGATTATTATAATGGCCAGGCACACAGGGTCTGGAGTCAGACTTGGATTAAACCCTGGCCATACCATCAACTAACTGTGATGCTTTGAGCAAGATTAAAATTCCCAACTTCTTATAACTTCTGTCTCTTCATCCCTTAAGTGGGCACACTAATGGTATCATCTACTGCCATTTGAAGTCTGAGCTAATTTGTGTAAAACCATTAGTCTAATTCCCAAGGTGAGAAATTCTTCATAAACTTGGTTATTATTATTTATTATGTTATCAAATCTGCATTGTCACCAATAAACATTATATGATATGTAGAAGGTACAAATTATATGTACATGGGCCCAGCTCTCTAATAGCTCATGGTCTAGAAGGGCCATGGGAGCAGCACAGAGCTGTTAAGAGGTAAGTGGTGCAGAGCAGCAGAGCAGAGGCACATACCCTGTCCTCTCAGGGCCGTTTCAGTGGAACCTCATGCAGCCTTGGATTCAAACAAGGCTTCCTGGAGCAGGGAAGGATCCTCACTGAACTTCCTATGTGCATGCATAGATGTGGCCTGGTGGGTCCCGGGATCAGGTGTATCCACCAGACACTCATTTTAAAAAGTAAAATGTAAATGGATTGAAAAGGGGATTGGTGGAGTCAAGGGGGGGGGAAGTGCTGGGGACTGCATTGGAGAGGGTGGTGTTCCATGCTTTAGGATAATGTCAGGGTATATCCTGGTGTTCTATGCAACTAAAAAGAATAAATAAATAAATAAATAGATGGATAAATAAATAAAGTGGATTCCTGGAGGAAGAGATATTGAAACTCAGCCCTAAGGGATTAGTGGAAGTGAGCCAGGCAAGTCGGAGTCGGAGTCAGAGTTTCCCAGCAGCCTTCAGGTATGGGAGGAAAGGAATGTGGACAAAGATCCTGAGACAAGGTAGATCCAGTCATCGAGTGTCAGCTGTTTCAAGAGATGATAGGAGAGAAATCTCTGAACAACCAGGTGGCTGTGAAACTGGTAAAATTGAGTAAATATTAAAACTCATGACACTGACTTATTGGTTTCATCAACCTTCTGGGTCACCTCAGAAGGGACGTGTGACTACATGGCACCTGCCTCAGCTAATGTTCTTGTGACAATGTCAATGGGGGGGGGGGAACAAGCTCACCACTCCCCACAGCAGCCTCTCCTCTTATGACCCTGCCCCCTCTGTTTTTTCTTAAAATCCTCAGGATCACTGAGCAGTGAACATCTGACAACACTTTCTCCAGCTTCTCCTCCTGCAAGTGCACACACTCACGAACACACACACAGAGATAAGCACACACACATGCACACACACAGATGAGCACATAGACCTTCACTCTGCTCAACTCAGATTGATGCTAATTCACCCGCCATTATCTCTCCTCTTTCCCAGTCCTTTCCAATGTCATTGCTATGATGTCACGCCGCTTGTTGCCACAGCCCCACCACTCACCCACATGGCGCTTCTGCTCCTAGGACAGTCAGTGGTGGGAGCACCATGGCTGCCAGATCATTCTCTAAAAGCAAGGGCCAGCAAACATTTTGTAGTAAATACGTTGGGTCCTGCAGGCCCCAGGATCTATGCTGCAATTAACTCTGCCACCCAAACAGTGTGGCTCCGTTTCAAAAACACTTCATTCACTCGGAGAGGTGGAGGCCAGAGTTGGCCCTGTTCTTCAGCAAAAGTCACTGTCACCCACAACCGTTGTGCACACATTCCCGGTTGTTTTCAGCTGAGGGTTAAACCTACTAAACACCTCTTCTTATCTGGGGTTTGACAGTTTTTCCTCTGGGCGCCCCTCCCTCTCACTACAGGTCTCAGCTTCCTGCCTCACCAAATCGTCCTTCTTCTGAGCATGCCCAAAATTGGTTTGTTAAAAATCTTCCTGATCTTCCAGATCCATCTCTACAATAGCTCTGTACCCACAACTCTTTTCAGAGCAAATTCATCTCAGAGAGTCAGGAAGAAGTCATCGGCGATTAATGATCCTACTGATAGGCTTCAGTAGAGAAGATGCTTCTGTCACCTTGACTAAGACAGTTAGACCACTGCTCTTCTCTATAAACTCCTCTCCTTGTGGAGTGAAGTGCCCACATCCTCTCAAATCTGAGCAGGCTCTGTGATTCCTCCAACCACAAAATATGGCAAAAGAAACTCAGCTTTCAGTCTCATGGGTGAGTCTGGCATTGCCACTTTCTCTGCCTGGAACTCCCTCTGGGAGCAACACCACGGGAAGAATATGACTAATTTGAGACCAGCTGCCATGTCCTGGATGCCAGATGTTGGGGCTCAGGCCAATGGTCTTAGGCGAGCCAGCCTCCTGTGCCCAGCAAGGTCCAGACGTGTGAGCTCAGTGGTTTTGGGTCATCCCCATTAGCCCATCCACGGCACCACACATCTGAATGGCATCCACCTGCAGCACAGGAACCCAAGGAATCATCCAGCTCAACCCTGCCCAAGTTCCCCACCTACAGAATCAAAGACAAAACACAGTGGTTGCAATTTCTAAAGTCATTACCTTTGGGGCTTTTTCATAACAGGTCAGTAAATGAACACAACAGAGGCTTCCAGGCCTGCACACCCACTCTCCCTGGTGGATAGGAATGTTACACTCCCATTCATTCTGTTAGTTGCATTCCCCTGTGCCTAGAATGATCCTCTGCTGTTAATTATCCCTTGCATTCTTCCTTTTATTGCCTTTTAACAACCTTATTTTACTTTTTCAGTATCATGTGAAATTATTGCCTCCCCTGGAACCCTGTTCTGAGTTATTCACCGATTCTTTGATCTCCAGGCACATGGTTTAGAGGTTCATCATGGTGGTTGAGTTGTTTGGAGGAGTTTCTTTTACTGCGTTTGCCTTCTCCAGTGGGTAGCGATTTTTTCAGAGGAAACAACGATGCCTTCCTCATGTGTGCAGCTCTGCTCTTGGAGTGGTCATTGGCCATTAGCAGTCCCTTAGCAAGCATTTTTTGAGTTAATCAATGCATATAAGATGTGGGATTTGCACTCTGGAAGTTGACCTGCTGGGTTTAAGTTGATGAAGAAAATCTGCTGTGTTCCTGACAAATCAAATCCAAACTCTCCCCTTCCTCATTAAAAAAGGAACAGCTAAATAAGTTTTGCTCATTTCCAACATCTAATGTATTTCAGGGAAAAAAATGGAAGGTATGTTTTGCTCTGATAATAAGTAATCTTTAGTTCACAGTGATTTAACGTGGCAAAGGTTTATTTCTCACATGTCACAGTCCAGTGCAGATTAGGGAGCTTCCAGGCCAGCTTTCCTCCAAAGGTGGCCAGGCATTCAGTCTTCTGTCCGAGGCCTCTACCAGTACTGGAGTCCTCTCCATCTAGGCAAAGAGAGAGCAGGAGGTAGGCTGGGTGCACAGACCACTATGGATCGCATGAGACAGAGGGATATATCATTTCTCATGTTCCACTCGGCAAGCACTAAACTACATGGTCTCCACCCCAAAGCAGAGACAACTGCAAATGTAGCCTTTCCGTGCATCCAGGAAGAGGAAAGGATATGGAAATATACACTGTCTCTGTTACAGAGGTGACAAAGAACCAACTCCAACACCTCATGGCTTAAATCACCCATTTTATCTATTTATTTTCTTTAACAAAGGATCCCTCAGCCGAGTGGTCCTTGAGGCTCATTTCCTTACCTGCAGCTGAGAGTCTAGCACAGTGATTCTCCAGTGGGATCACTTAACACCCCTCCCCACCATCAGGGGAATTCTGGCAGTGTCTGGACACAAATCTCGATTGTCATAACCCAGGGATTTTACCAGCCTTTAGGGGATGAAGGTCAGGGATGCTGAAAATCATCACCTACACCAGGGCCTCCAGCAAAGAACCACTTGGTCCAAAATGTTAGTAACGGGGAGGTGGAAGATGAGCTGCCTGAGGCTGTAGCTGCTCAGTCCAGGGAGAAGCTGCAAGGATGCAATCCTGCTCCACGCCATATTCCACCCTCCAGCAAGGACACGAGTGTGTCTCTACAAGGCAGCCCCACAATTCTCAAGGGCAACAATGGGGACCAAGCTCTGTGTGAGCATTGTTAAGCCTCTGTTTGGGTCTGTTTGTCAATGTCCCACTGGAAAGCAATTTAGCTCTTAGGGGAAGAGCTGAAAATTGGCTGTTTTTCAAGCTAAAAGAAAAATGTTATGTGATATTTGGATGGAAGCCCTATTTTGTAGCCTCAAGCTCTATTTAATAAATAGGTATAAAAATTCAATGCATTACAATAATGTGTTCCTTTTTACACAGAACATTCACAGTGATTTGTAATGTTCAAACTGTGAGATATGGTGTCAATTGCCCAGGTTCAAATCCCAGCATCGTCACTTTCCAAGGACCATAGAATAAGTAGCACAACCTTTCTGTACTTCTACTTCTCATCTGTAAACTAGGAATAATGATAATAATATCTCCTAATAGGTTTTGGGAAAAGATACAAATGGAATAATACATGTAAAACAACTGCATACGCCCTAGAATACAGTAATTGTTCAATAGTGTTGGTATTACTGATAGGCAGTACTGTTTCTATGATATTTGGAAGGAAACACAGCTGGGTTCCAAGTCCTCTGTTAGGGTAGCAGGAATTTGTTGGGTCTTTTCTTCCATTCAGCCTGAAAGAGTAAGTGTAGAAGTGACAATATGTCTTCATGTGTAGCTTTGGAAGAGATGCGTATGCAACCAGGATTGTCACTCAAGCCCTTTGTGTCTTGGAGAAAAGAAGACTGGTAGGCATCTGCAGGTGCCATCAACAACCTGAGAGTTGTCAGGTAAATGGGGATTGAATGTGTGCTCTGTCACATTGGATCACTTGAGTGAGATTCATAGGGTGTTGCTGCTTTACTAAAAGGAAGATGTGAACAATCATGGTCTCAAGCAAGAGATGGGCTGTTCTTGCATCTTAAGCTCGTTTCCTAGAAGCAGCCTTTGATATGATGACGCACTATTAGTGAAAGACAGAGAAATGGCAAGTAGGATGATTGAGAAAAGGCTGAGGAGGTGTATCAGGTGGAGCACAAGAGGCCAATCCTTGGACAATGATCTTGGTTTAATCCCACCACGGGGGCCTTGGACAAAGTAATGGTCGTACTCAGGATCTGAGTCAGGGAAAGGCAGCTGCAGTGCCTCTATCCCTGTGCTCCTCACTGGGTAAGCCTTGGGGAGGCCATGGCATACTTCCTCATGCACTTGTGGCTCTTTTGCTCTTGGTCCTGCAGGCAGTGAGGCTGGGAGCCATGCAGCAGCTCTCCACTTGCTGCTATTTGTGAACGACACAATGGAAATGGGTGGGGAGATAATATAAAAGGGTTTGTGAAAAATTGTCAGTGACACTCCAACATCAGCAGATCTGCCTCGTCTGTTGTGATATTTCATTTCCTGGTAAAGCTAAGCAGAGGCTGTCACCAAGATATAGTGAGTCTCAGAGTGGTTTAACACAGACTTTCTTTAGAGAGGTGCATTACTAATGCTTCATTTACATCAAAGTTGTGAAACATTTAAAAACAAATTGCCTGTTATTCAAACAGGAAAGGAGGAGGTTAAATCATTGCTGTTTGCAGACAACATGATTTTATATATAGAAAAGCCTAAAACCTCTTTCAAATAATTGTTATAACTGATAAATTAATTCAGCAAGATTGCAGGATAGAAATCAAAATACAAAATCAGTTGCTTTTTTATACACTATTAATGAAGTTGCTGAGAAAGAAATTTTAAAAAAAGTCTCATTCACAATAGCTACTCAAAATGAAAATATCTAGGAATAAATTAAACCAAAGAAGAGAAAGATTTCTACAATGAAAATTGTAGAAGCAAAAAAGTACACACACACAAATGAAAAGATACCCTATATTTATCTATTGAAAAAAATAATATTGTTAAAATGTTCATACTATTCAGCATGACCTACAGATTCAACTCAATTACTAGCAAAATACCAATTAAAATTATCCACAAAAATTGAAAAAATACTCCTAAAATGTATGTTAAAAACCCAAAGACCCCAAATAGCCAAAGCGATTCAAAGGAGAAAGAAGGAAGCTGTGGACATCACCTTGCCTCACTTCAAAACACACCACAAATCTATGGGAACCAGATAACACATGATTGGCATCCAGAAACACAGACCTATGGACTAGAGAAGAGAACCAAAACCGAATCCCATATTCCCTCCAACTGATGTCCAACAAATTCAGCAAGAACATACATTGGAGAAAGGAACGTCTCATCAATAAATGGTGCTGAGTAAATTGCATATCGAAATACAGAAGAAAGAAAATAGGCCTTCCTCTGGAACCCTATATGAAACTAACCCCAAATGGATCAAAGATTTAAGTGTAAGATGAAAGACTATGAAACTACTAGAAGAAAATATAGGAGAAATGACCCAGGACCTTAGTCTCAGCCAGAATTTTTTGAATACAGCCTTAATAGCACAGCCAACAAAAGCAAAAATTAGCAAATGAGATTATATCAGACTAAAAGGCTTCTGTATTACAAAGGAAATAACCCACAGAGCAAAGAGATAGCCTACAGAAAATATTTGCAAACTATTCATCTGAGAACAAATTAATTTCCAGAATGCCCAAGGAGCTTTAACAACTCCACAGAGGAAAAGAAAAAAGAAAGAAAAGAAAAAAAAAATAACGACAACCCAAACAAACAGAACAATGAAATACTCTGATTTAAAATAGCAAATGACCTGAATAGACATTTCTCAAAAGAGGATACACAAATGAACAACAAATATAGAAAAACATGCTCAAATTACTAATTATCAGTAAAATGCAAATCAAAATCATAATGAGATGTCATCACCCCAGTTAGAATGACTCTTGTCATAAAACCAAAAACCAAAAACCAAAAAAAAATAACTATTTTTATGGAGGATTTCAAGAAAGGGAGCACTCCTACACAGTTGGTGGGCATGTATATTAGTGCAGTCATTATGGAAAATAGTGTGGAAAATCTTCACAAGACAGGAAATAGAACTATCATATGATCCAGTGCTCTCACTGCTGGGGATATAGTAAAAGGAAAAGAAATCAGTCTGCGAAGACACATTTGCCTTCCCACGTTTGTTGGAGCACTATTCATAAGAGCCAAGACATGTAATCAACTCAGTTGTTCATGGATGGATGAATGGATAAAGAAAATGTGAACTGGAATATTGTTCAGCTATTAAAAGAATAAAATTCTGGCATTTGTAACAACATAATTGAGTTTGGAGAAAACTATGTTAAGTGAAAGAAGCCAGGCACAGAAAGAGAAATGTTGCATATTCTCAGTTACGTGAAAGCTAGAAAGTGTTCCCCAAGGAAGTAGAGAAAAAAAAAATAGTGGTTAGCAGAGCGGGGGAGGGGTGAGAGAAGGGAGGATATGGGAGGAAGGTTCATGGGTACAGAGGTGCATTTGTGTAGGAGGAATAACTTCGAAAGTTCTGTAGCACAGTAGGATAACTACGGTTCACAGCATTTAATTGAATATTTCAAACTAGCTAGGTGAGAGAATATTGATTGCTCATAAACAGAAAGAAAGGATAAATGTCTGAGGTGATGGATGGGCCAATTACCTTGATCTCATCATTGCACATTATATACATGACTGAACTGCCACGCTGTACCCCATACGTATATAAAAGTACTATGTAAACTAAAGTAAAAGAAACATCATGCTTAGAGAAAACTCCCCCCCAGTACATAAGCATGGTCTCCAGGTGACCTGTGTTCACCTGGCCCCTCCCTGGCAGCTCATCAGGCTCTGGCTTCTTATCCTTGCTCTGTACTCTCTCGGCTGAAGAATCTTGAACAAATCACCCCAAACGCTTTTTCTTCAGTTACTTCATCTGTAAAAATACAGCCAACTGTGCTTACCTCTTGACTCCAATCAGATTTATATATCTGGATCACAGCCATGTTTATGTGCACACTGCATGCACTCTACGTAGAAACAGAGGAAATTAAGGCAGGGAGATTAAACTCTTTCTTGAGTCACTTGGGAAGAACAGGAATCTTTCCTGTCCCACAGACTCTTTCTCGGACACAATTTCTAATCCACCATTTTGCATGGAAAGTAAAATAACGCCAGATAGACTATAGGAAAACAATAGCTCCACACCCAGCAGCACTGCCATCGCCGGGGTGGTGGCCCTC
Source organism: Urocitellus parryii (assembly GCF_045843805.1). Classification (NCBI taxonomy): domain Eukaryota; kingdom Metazoa; phylum Chordata; class Mammalia; order Rodentia; family Sciuridae; genus Urocitellus; species Urocitellus parryii. The sequence goes on from NC_135540.1 coordinate 138,120,448, forward strand.
CATCCATTCTACCTGGCACGTGACCTCAGGAGTTACCTGTGCTCACGAGGCCTCAGCGCTCTCTGCTGCACGCTGGGCTCTGTGGCCCCAGAGCTCCTTCCAGCTCTACCTGCCTTTGATGGCAGGAAGCATTCAGATGTGAATGGAGCAGGGCTCAGTGGGGAGGTAGGAGCCTCCATGGCCCACAAGTGGAAATGAGAAGACAGCCAGCTGCCCGGGGAACTTGTATCCTCTGCTGGTCTGGGTCCACATAGAAGTTTTTATTTGTTTCTTTTCAAAGTTATTTCCAACCCTGAAGTTTGGAATTTGGTATTGATTAACAAAATCATAAATCTAAAGAAGGTTCCCTAAGGAGTACTTAAAGTTTGAGGAGGAGGAAGAGCAGTCACATGCAGTGGCCACTCCTACCCTGAGCACTGGAGGTTACAAGGCACCCCGAAGAGCTCTTTGAAACACTTCACCAAATGACTCTGTTGGGTCCCCCTATTAAGCAATCTGCTTCAGAAAGTTCCTTATTCTCCTGAACTGGAAAAGTCCCACAATTTCATTATTCTGGGGGGCTTGGTGCTGCCTCTTTTGAGAGATTTATCTGCCTGGCAAGAGGCCTGTATTACCTTGCTTGCTGGGCCTTGATAAGTGTCCCCGAATGAAGAGAAAACAATTTGTACAACTCTTCCAGTCAATTGGAGGCTCGGCTGTGGGATGAACAAAGCCCTGTTCCATCCCCCGGTGCCAATTTGCCCTTATCAAGTGCAACAGAGAAAATGTGGGACGTGTTACCATCAGTATGGGAAAGCACTCCCAAAAAAACAAGAAAACAGTGATTGGACTTGTTTTATCAACCCAGAGCTAGCTCCACAGCAATTCTCACACAATTATGCCATGTTAGAATAGCCTCACCATATGGCTGGGCATTGATCATTTTGCTGTGATGTTAATTTAATATGTAGTGTGGATGTTTGCTTGTTTTGTTAATAATTTTTTTTGGCATTCTGATTGTATCTCATAATGTGTGCACATTGACAGATTTTTTTAATAAAAAAATATTGACATTTGTAGAAAAAAGATCTCCTGCACAAACACCAGGCTAAGGCAGGTGTGGTGGTGCAAGCCTGTAGTTCTGGCAACTCACATGCATGAAGCAAGAGGATCACAAGTTCTAGACCAGCCTTGCAATTTAAGGAGACCCTGTCTCAATATAAAATAAAAATAAATAAAATAAAAAGTGCTGGGGCTGGTTCAGAGGAAGAGTGCCTGCTAGCAAGTGCAAAGTTCTGGGTTCAATTAATTCTCAGTACCACACTAATAATAATAATAATAATAATAATAAGCTATTTGAACTTTCATAGGAAACTGGGAGAGGCTCAGTTGTCATTACTGGCCCAAGAACACAGGGCTCACTGAGGCTGAGTGGTAACTAACTTAGGTCAGAGTTCAGTCCAGGACAGTTTTATAGGGAGATATCTTTTCTATGCCAAAACCCTAGCATTTCTTTAATAAAATATTTTACAAGGATTGGGTTGTGATGTGGTCACAATGAACACGTCTCTCAGACTACTGGGGAAAAGAAGATGCAATCGGAACCGAAAGATGTCCTGCCTGTGTTCTGAGATCTTGGGGACAAATCACATTACCTGGGGGGCAGAAACGAGCCCACGCAGACATAAGAAAGCCACTGATGAGACAGAAAACTGTCCTACACAGGCTGCCTTGCACTATCAAGATGCTTTATTTTCTAACTTACGTTTCCCAGAACCTGTAGGATTCTGGCAGATCCCCAAGTCTGCTGCAGGGCTGAGAAAGAGAGTTTGGGACTTTCTACCCTCTGCCTCAGCCATGCCCTTCGATGGTCACCCATTTTCTAATCTAGGACCTTCATGAACAGTTTCCTTTGGGAAGAAGGTCTACCGTGGGATAAAATGTTTGAAACAACTGGTCTCATCCCACCTACTCTCTTCTAAAAGTGGAAGAACCTCGCACTGCGGAGACCATGGGACCTTACCATGGGCAGAGCCTCATCCTGAAGGAACATCCCATTTCATGACTCCCAGTTCCAATAACAGGGTTGACTGGACAATAGGGAACCACATACTCAGATGCCAGAACGTTTAGGCTGACCTTAGCTTTGGAGGCTGGAGGTAGGGCTGCTGGGAGATGCATCGTTTATTGTAAAGCAAAGAAGCTGGAATTTGGGGACTGGGAGCAGTAATACTAGGATGTCAGTGACAACTCTAAGGACATTGTCTTCACAAAAAAATTATTATTTGTTAAATTTAAATGGTTATTGATGAGTAATTTCTAACTTTCATGGCCATTCCAACTGCCCTGCTGTCAGCAGGTATCTCTGACTTCTGTCTCGACCACAGGAAATTCATCTTGTATACAATCACCAGAGCGTCTTTCTAACAGACAAAAGTGGACCCTGTTACTCTTTGGCTGGGAACATCTTGGTGGCCCTTCTTCCCTATGTCCACTGATTTCTTCTCTGGATTCATCTCTTATATAGTTACCTTGTTCTACACATTCTAAGCACAATTACTTATGTTCTTCCTTCACATATCTGTCCCTGCTTTACAAATAAGCACCCTGGCACAAATAAGCCCTTTTGTTTGAAACACATTTACATCTTCACCTGGGAAATTCAAGGTTCAAGACTTATCCTAAGAATTGCCTGAATCAGGAACTTGGTTTTATATATCCATCCTGTGTTAGATAAATGTCATATAATACACATTTATCAAGCAGTTTCCAGATTCTAGTTGAATCTGCTCCTGTGACTCTCTCTGCCATTAGTGAACACCTTAGGGTGGGACTAATGTTACTCTTTCTCAAGCCTTATAATGCTCAGCCAAGGTCTTGGCATATAAAAGTTGTACAATAAATGCCCGTTGAACTTAACTGTCTCTATTTTATATTCCATCTATTGGTTAAAACTCTTTGATTGAAGGAAACATAAACCAACCCAGATAAACTGAAGCAAAAAAAAATGGATTCAGTGGGGGTGTGCAGGAGTATTTAATATTTTAAAGTGGGGAACTGTTTTAGTCAGATTTTCCACTGCTGAGACTGAAAGAGCTGCCAAGAAAAACTTAGGGGAGGAAAATTTTATTTGGGGATCACAGTTTCAGAAGTCAAAGTCCATAGGTGGATGACTGTATGGCTCTGTTCCTGAGATGAGGCAGAAGGGCATGATAAAGGAAAGAAGCTCAGCAACCAGGAAGCAAAGAGAGAGCTCCCTTCATCAGGGACAAAATCAGTGACCCACCTCCTTCAGCCACAACCTACGTGCTTATGGTTACCACAGCTTAATCCACATCAGTGGATGAATCCATCAATGAGGTCAAAGCTCACATACTCTAATCTCCGCACCTCTGAATATTCTCGCATTGTCTTACACATGAGTTTTGGGGGACACCTCATATCTAAACCGTAATAGGAGATCAGAGGGACATCATGCGGGCTGATGTCAGGAGGAAGAAGTCCCTTGTTGAAGAAGGAAACTCAGATTCTCTCATGCTTGAGGGTCTGATGAATTCTCTTCTTAATTTCTCTCTGAGGATCTCCTTCCTCTGCCTCCAAGTCCACAGGAAGAGAAGCCATCCTTTTACACTAGCTCAACCTAAAACCTGCAAAGCTTGATTGGAAGACAATCTGACTCTCTCTACTTGACAACCAACCATTGCCAGGGGCAGCACTAAATGTAACGTGAAAGCTGCATTCACCCATTTATTTGGATATTCAACTTTTGAGATGCTACACAGGCATCTCAAAAAGTGTCAGTCCCCAAATGTGCACCATTTTGCCAGGCTGGAATTCCCCAAGTTTCTCCACAGAGATTGAGTTCCTCAGGGCCATCAAGCTTGAGAGGAGACAAGCACAATGCTGTGGTCTCATAAGTGTGGGAAATTCTCAGTCAAACACACTTAAATACGCGTCTTTATTACAACATTTCTCAACGAATTTAACGTGCAAATATGATTTATGAAATGGAAACAAAGAGGGACTCAAGAGTTGCATTCTCTAAACTTGTTTTTTTCAGAGAAAAAGTTTTTCCCAAGAAATATCTCACAGCAGCAGAATTCTGTGGAATACACTTGGAGAACCCTGAAGTAGTCCAATGCTAATTGTTTCACCCTGTGAGTGGAAATACCTTCCAGTCAATGTGTTGCACTCCACCGATTTATAGTACTGGCATTTCCTGGACTGTACTTAGGAATCATCGAAGGGCTGTAAATTCCTCCTTCTCTCTTCCCTGTTCCCACTAGGTATGAATCATGATTTCCCCTGGGAACATTACTCAAGTAGAATTTTCTTCTCCATTCAGCTTTAGACCCAATTAAAAGTCTTCTATGGTTTAGCAGATTCGACTTAGGATGTGGCCACTAGTTCCTCTTAAATAGTTGTTTCAGCAAATAGAAATGGGCTGGTAAAACAAAATAATTGTTGTTCACAGGGTGCAGAACAATATACTTGCATGTTTCCATGTTGCTGATGGAGCCAGGTCCTCTCGTCAAGTTCTTACTAAGCACGTTCTCGATTCCTGGTTCTTGGCGGGGCATTGTTGATACCAAGATAAATAAGACCAGGCACCAACCTGAAGGTGCTCACATTTTAGTGGAAAAGACAGTCTTGACACATCAGCAGGTAACTTCAAATGTGATAAATGCCTTGCTGTAGGAAACAAGTGGTAAAGAAAGAGCATAGAGCCAGGTGAGCTATTCTGGAGGAGGTGGCAGAAAATATTCCCAGAGAAGGTGACACCTATTCTGTTTTGTTGAAAGGTTAGTGTTCTTGACCAAAACTGGAAACCATTTTATGCAAGAGTAAGAAAAAAAATGAGGTTGAGGTCAAGGTCAAAACCCTGGGTCCTGCTAATAGTTATGTATCTGGCAGAGGAAATGAACTCAGGGCAGAGGAGAAGTGTCTAGACGGCTGGGAGGAGGACAAAGGAGAAGAATGTTCAGGTGGACAAGGGAAGAGAGGGCTTCAGGAAAAGAAGACAAAGAAAGAAAAAACAACAAGGGGAAAAAAGCCTCAAATAGGCTGCAGAAAACCCAACAGAAAGCTGAAGTCACTGGTTCAAGGCTACTAGTCCACATCTGGAGCTTGAGAATATTAGGGGCCTCCAAAATAGCAAATGGGGTTCCCACGAACTCTTTCCATTTTTTGTCAATGTAAATCTTAAATTTGCTGATGATATTACAAGTATAGATGGTTTTAGTCAATAAATGCCACCTTTAACAGAAACATCTCAAAACCTGAGGCTGAAGGAAAGGAATGCAAAGAAGAGTCAGGTGGGCTAAAGGTTGATAGATATTTCTATCTGACTGTCCTGCAAACAACAGCCAAAAACTCACCCTGCAATCAGGAGGCATCTGGTTTATATTGGATACCATGAATCAGCAACCATGTGAGTTTATATTTATGAAAGCTACTTCACCCTGAGGACATAAGTCACCTTTTTAGAGTGGGAATTTGACCAGAAGGTCCCTATGAGTTCCTCCAGGGAAGCTGAGCTCCCTGCAAGGCCAGAGACTCTGTGCTCTGGAGCCATACCCCAACTGGAAATGCACTCTTTCCCCTCCAACTTCAGAGAGGATGCAGACTTTCACACAGAGGTTGGAGATACTCTTGGACAAGACGGAACTTCCTTGGATGTAATAATAGCTAGAGAAAGGAGAAGAACAAGAAAAGTTTTTCTTCCTAGCTGTTCCAGAGGCAGCCATGACTTGCTCATGACCTTGGCAGGACACTTCAGCTCTGTGTGTTATTTATTGGTGCATGGCAGGTGGCCCCCACACTGGAGTAAGGTGTCAGCGGAAGGTCAGAGGGCTGGGGGTCCCCGTCCAGGAACGCTCTCTCCCACCCTGGCAGGTTGGTGCTGCTGTTGGAGGGAGGCTTCCGCTCTCTTCAGGGTGGTTGGAGTGTGTCTCAAAACTCAGTGGCTGACTTTCCCCAGAGTGAGCAATTTGTAAGATGACTGAGTCCCAGAAGTCACACAGTATTGCTTCTTCTGTATCCTATTGGTCAGATAGGTCGGCCTGAATTCTGTGTGGGAGGGAACACAGGGCGGCATAGTGTCTCCAGAGGGCCTCCCTCAGGGGTCATCTCAGGACTGTCTGCCACGCTCTGTAAACTTCACTTTCTCACAGTCAAATACAAATACAGGTGCTGGTACTTCGTTCTTGTCACCCGTGTGGAGCAGGATATGTCAACTTGGGAAGTTCAGCATTTTCTGCTTCTTGTTGTCTCTTCCAAGTCAGAACTGACTAAATAGAATTTGTAGCGAGCCCAAGGAACTGGTCTGGGAATGTGGAGGAAAATTCCCTTTTGGTTGGGGACTGGTTCTTCGTGGAAGGTAGAACGGGACTTGGGCCTTTGAAGATATGCAGAGTTTCGACAGTCAGAGGAGAGGGGTGCAGTAGAGCAGCAGGGCTAAGTCATTGGCAAGACAGGGACCGAGAGGCACAGAAATGTAAGGACTAAGGTGGGGAGTAGGGCTTTGCCGGATGGAGCTCATGTGTGCACTTGAGGATACCAAGCAGGTTGAGTCAGACAGAAGAGGAACCAGAGAGGGAGCCTAGAAGTCACCACACAGTCAACTTCCCAAATGCCAAAGTCAGGCTTGAAGACAGACCTCATTTTCTGAGCAAATGTTCCTTTTTGGAGAAAGCATATTTAGCAAAAGGATTCCCACATGCTGGTCATTTGCATATAAATTTCATAACTTTCGTCACATGGATGTATGCAGCCCCTAAAATGTCATATTAGTCAGCTCTTCATGACTGTGACCAAGACACCTGAAAAGAACAACTTAGAGGAGGAAAGTTTTTTTGGCTTAGGGCTTCAAAGGGCTGGTCCATGGTTGGCCGACTGCACTGCTTTGGACCTGAGGCAAGACACAACATCATCGTGGAAGGATGAGGCACGGGAAAAGGACTTACCTCATAGTAGCTGAGAGAGAGAGAGAGAGAGAGAGAGAATCCCCAAGTTCACACCTGCAGGACCAGCCATGCCCCACCTGCCTACCTTACTGCCCACCACAATAGTCATTTCAAATAATCCACTGATGAGGTTCCAGCTCTAGCAATTTAATCATTCCACCTGTATTAACAGAGGAGCTTTGGGGGAGACCTCTTAGCCGAGCCAGAACAGATGTCAGTCATGACTCTCACCTTCAGTAACTCCCTCCTTCTTGGGGGTCTCTGGATTTAAGGACTGACTTCCTGGGAGTAGAACATGCCCCCTGTCATGAACTGCCTGATGAAGAGGCCCATGGAGCAGGGAGGTCTTCAGCCCATCTTGAAACTTGCAGACTTCTGGGTAAGAGACATGGGATGCTGTGCTGGGCCTAGAGGAGCTGTGAGGACAAGAGTCCCTCACAGTGGACACCTGGTTCTAGTCCTCTGTGGGACAGTCAATAGGATGCCCAGTCAAGCCCCACAAAGTTTGCAAAGTTCCCACTCTTCACCCTTAGAGATTATTGACCACACACCTGAAAAAAAAATCAGTCAGTGTTGTTTTTTTTTTCTCTTGCATAAAAATACTTCCCAGTTTTCCTGCAGCCTACTTTAAAGTTCATTCAAATGCCTATTTTGCTCAGCCAGGATCAACTTCGTCTCTGGGATCAATCACCGTGTACCAAAAGAGACACGGTCAGGACCTCATTTTTCTAAGTTCAGAGCGGCTCATCAAACATCACTCCAGGTCAATTGGGGCTGCCTGTTATAATGACAAAATCCATGCCTTCAATTTCTTAATTAACTAAATACAATGAAGTCTGTAAATTGATCAAAGCAGGGTCTCCAATGGAATTAATTAGAATATTGTGGGGAACGACTTGACGATTAATCCAGACTTTATAAACCTATGGAGATTTTTATGAGAGCCCAAAATAAAACATGTTTCTATTTTAAAAATTAATTTAGAAAGTGATATTTACTCCAGCAGATTTTTTTTTTTATTGGAGGGGGAAGTCATAAAGCATGTCAGCTTACTTCCCAGGGTGCCATCTAAAAAGGGCTCTCCTTGACATTCTGGACAAACAATGAGCTTTGAAAACTGTCCAGGGCAATGCCATAGGTGGGCAGGTGAGGATGTGTTATAAACTTCATCAGCCTCCTTTTCCCCAATGATACATGCAAATCATTGCTGATAGAATCATATTTTCTACCTTACATTAAGTATAGATAAAAAATTATTAGAAGATTTTGCAATGAACCATTGTGCAAAATTAGAATGCTCAATATATAGCAACAAGTCAAGTCCCAGAGCTTTGTGGCCCCATACTGGGAGAACTCATGGACATCTATTCTCTACAGTGCAATGCTCTGGACCTTCTTGGGGGTTAGGATAAGGCACCTGCCTTTGCCTTCAAGGATAACACAGGTGTGCAGAGAGCTTGAATGTTCAGAAGTCTAGGAAAGTGAGTGTTATGTAGGACCAGCGACTATGCATGGGGACATGGTAGTAAACAGAATAACATGATTTTTTCCATCCAGGGGCCTGAAAAATCTTCATTCAGAGTCAGAGGCTTAAGCTAAGCTGGGAAAGAGAAGAAGTATCACCTGTCATGGGCCGAGAGGCCTAGAGAACATGTTCAGCCCCTTAAGGAGCATTGTGCAGGGTCCAGCATGGCTGCTGCACTGAGTTTTTCTGAGTCTCCTTATAGTCGAGGTGATAGTGGTTGGATAATAGCAGTTGCATTGACTAAGCCAGAGTCTTAGTGATAGTGAATTAAAAATGCAATTAGTAAAACAACAAAAACAAAACAAAACAAAAACAATCAACAATAAAAGAAATGCAATTAGCTATTTTACATTGCTTTCACAAATGCAAATTAGAAAGGATATTTGATAAATTATGTAGAAAACAGAGGTTAATAGATACCAGCCTGGGCTGTAATTATCATTCCATTTCTGGAGGAAGGTGGTTTACAGTCTGCATTAACAGGGTAAGGGAAGAAAAGAACCGTATGTCAGTTATTGGGCCCTATGCTTTATGCCCAATTTCTAGTTGACTCTTCTGACCTCCATTCAAGAAAGGTCATATGATCCCCAGTGGATAAATGAGAAATCAAGACCCAGAAACAGAAGTCATGAGTCAAAATTCACACACTGACTGAAAAGCCTGATTGCATCTGGCATGCTGTTTCCCCAAACTTCACGCTCTGTTTCATTAGTAGTTGAGGTTTTTTGTTTGTTTGTTTTAATTCCATGATGTAGTGATACTTGACTTCAAATGATGATATTGGAAAATTTGTTGTGACTATTTTTGCTTTAAGAAACTTAGCTAACCATGTACTTCACCAATACAATTGTGAATTAACAAAACCAGGGCATGTGCATATTAGAAGAATATCTGAAATTCACAATTTAGTTTAAAAATATATACCCATTAATTCAGAACATGAAACTGTAAGTTCACTAGTATTTACCCTTCAAACTACCCCAATTAACATTAGGAAAGTTTGATTAAATTATACTAATTTACAGCAGCAAGGTATTGAGTGACCAATGAGAACAGCTTTCAAGAGTAAAAAAGCATACCCAGAAAAAAAGAATTTCCAACTAACACATTCTTAAAATTTTATATATAACAAACAGTTTAACAGAAAACATATTTTTTATTCCTTCTGAGCAGATGTAAAGGTAAGACTTCAGATAGATTTTGTAATCCTCCATTTTTGAAATAGGGTCCTCTGCTTTAGGAACAATGTACAATAAATATCTTCAAATAATAATGTTAGCATGTGATAAATTAGCCCTGTGATTTATACAGAAAAGGTGAATAAACCTGACGGTATTTGTAGTAAGATCAAAAAAGCAGACATGGCACTGAATTCCAAAGCCAGCGATTACTCCAAGATGTCTCCTATTTCCAGCCAGGGTCCTGGTATCTTCTGTCACTTTCTCCATACCCTTTGTGGCTCATCTTCTTTTGTGTGAACTTGTGCAATGCCCCATCTGCTGTGATTCACCCTGTTCTAATTATGCATCCACATCTTGTCTCTATAAACCAAAATTCTATCAGGTTTTGTAATTAATCAGCGCCTCCCAGGTAAAAGATGCAAATGCAACATTTTAAAAAGATGTTATTGCTGAAAGTAACTTGCACAGGCCTGAACACGTTCCGTGCAAATGGTGATTTGGGACAGGGAAAACTCACACATCTTAATTCCTTCAGTGTCCTAGGAGGCTGCTAGGTCCAAGGCAAGAAAGGCCTGAGAACCTGGCCTCCTCCGGGCATCTCACCACAGCTCTGCCTTTTGCTAATTGGGAGACCTGGCAAATCATTCAACCTTCCTGACCCACAATGTTCTCTTCTTCAGGATGAGAAATAATCCCTGGCTTTTCTTTCAGGTCTGGGAGCCTTGCCCCCTGTTTGCTGAGTCATTTTTTCCTCTAACTCAAATGAACCATCACTATCTGCAACAGACAGTATTGAGCATCTCTTCATATAAGACACAAGATTTGGAGGTTTGGAGTTCCCTTTTAGGTCTGCTATTCAACAAGACAGGCCCAGAAATCATTTCTCTATATCCTTACCTATTAATTATCAAATATTTGTGTGATAGCTCTACCGTATCACCTTACAAGCATTAACTTTTCATCTCAGTGAGGCACAGGGGGTTCAGGAACCTGTTCAAAGTCCAGCAAGTCAGAGTCCAGGCGCTGTGCTATGACCCAACACTGTCTCTCAATGAAAGAAAACCTTTCCTTAGTACTTCAGTATGGAACAGTGGAAAGAACACCCTTCTCAGAATGGAATATACCCAGGTCCTAGGGGATTCCCACCTGGACAGTCCTTCGCCACATGGCTTTAGGCAGCAAACAAATGGTCACCTATAAGTTGAGATTGTGATACCTACCTCATTGGGTTGAATTTCTAAATAAGTTAGAAGATAAAATATTGGTGTAAAATTCTTAATCAGCATGTGAAACATACAAGAGTTTCTAATGTCACTTCCAACAAATAATGGAATAGAGATATGAAAAGTTCAAGGACAGGTCTATAAAAGTCACTGATAATAAAAACGGCTTTATATCATTCACCTCTGTTATGATTTGGATATGAGGTGGTGTCCCCCAAAAGCTCATGTGTGAGACAGTGCAAGGTTCAGAGGACAAATGATTGGGTTGTGAGAGTCCTAACCCAATCAGTGATTTAATAACCTGATAGGGATTAACTGAGTGCGGTGACTGAAGTGGTGGGGGTGTCTAGAGGAGGGGGGAATCACGGTGTGGCTTTGAGATATATATGTGTGTCTGGCAAGTGGAGAACTCACTCTGCTTCTTGACACCATGATGTGAACTGCTCCCCCCGCCACCCTCTCCTGTCTTGATGTTTATTTAGCCTCACCTCAAGCTGAGGAATGGAGCAGGCATTCTACGGACTAAGACCTCTGACACAGTGAGCCCTCAAAAAAAATTCTTCCTCCTCTACGTTGTGCTGGTCTTGTGCTTTAGTCGCAGCAGTGAAAGAGCTGACTAAGGCAACCTCTGAGCCAGGCATCCCATGCACCTTCTCTAGTTCCCTTGGTACAGCCCAATAAGATTTATGAAGTCTTCCCTTCATCCATTTCTAGTTAGCTTTTGTGTGGTCATGGCCAACTTAACAGATAAGAACAACTTACAAAAAGGAAAGTTTATTTAGGGCTCACAGTTTCATGGGTCTCAATCCATAGATGGCCGACTCCATTGCCTTGGGCCCACCATGAAGTAGCACATCATGGGGAAAGGGTCTAGAGGAGGAAAGCTGCTCAGCTCATGGTGAGGCCACAAAGCAAGGGACAGGGAGGAGCCATAGGACAGATGCACCTTTCCAGGCCATGTACCCTGTGACCCACCTACTCCAGCTGCGTCCCACCTTGCAGGTATCACCCAGTCAATCCTTTCAAACTATGATAGAACTGATTAGGTCACAGCTCTCACAATCCAATCATCTTACCTCCACATATTCCTGTGGCAATACAAGAGCCTTGGCACCACTTCACATCCAAATCATAACCCCTTCACAAAGATCAAATGGCGAATGCTCAGAAAAAGTTGATAACTCACCGAGGACATAGAAGGTACCTGACAGAGGCTTTGTATGTGGTAGTTCATAGGCCAAAGCCTCAACTCTTGCTCTTTAATTTCCTGATAGACTTGTTACTAACTGTTGCCCGATAAATCCATAGTTCTCTGGAGGCTAGGAACTGTCTTTTAAGTTATTGTATGTGGGTCTCATTCTAGCCAGCATTACAAATGACATAGGAACAAATTAACATTTGACTGGAAGAGTGAATAAGTACATCCAAGATGCTGAGCTTACCAGCCCCCTATTCTGTTTGGCTCCTTGGTTGGAAAGGGCTAAGGCTCTGGGCTGACAGTGGACTTCTATCTGATCATCCAGAATGGGTGAGGCCTCAACACCAATAATAATGGGGCCCGCCAGCTCCAACCAGAAGATGATGATATAGCAGACAAGGGCTTCTTCTGTGGCCCCATAGAGCTGAAATCCCAACACATTCATGAGCCCCCTGGGCTCGCTGGATGACAGGTCCTCCAGTGGAATGATAAAATGGGAACCTCCTTCAACATCACCCCAACATCCCCACACTGACTTTTTAACATGCAGGGCCTCTGGCCTCTCACTGGATCGATACAGCATGATCTCTCCCGGAAAATCACTTCAAAATGATGCCCACTGGCAAGGTGAGCCGCTGATCAGATTCTTGGCAGATCAATGACTTGACCCTGGGGAGTGCAGGATGCGTTGTTTCCTTCCCACAATGTATGAATGGTACTTAACCTTACAAGGAGGCCACCCTTGAATACTTAAGTAGGTGGCTTTTCATCTGAGTGTTGAAGAGTAGGTCAGAACTTTCTGAGGGGAGATAAGACCGACTGGGGATTGCAAGAAGGAACATCATGGGCAAACATGTGAAGAGGAGAGCCTAAGAACGGAGACCAAGCTGAGTGTACTGAGCATCTACTTTGTGCCGGGTTCTGAGCAGGAAGTTTTACATCCTTGCTATCATGCTGGATGTGATTACTTTGGTCTTCCTTGTATGGATGGAAAATCTGAGGCACAGAGGAATGTTCAGCTACTTGCATGCCAGGTCAGCTGACCTAAGCACACTTTTTCTAGAAGGACGAAAGGTAGAAGGTGATCCAAATATGGCTAATGCCAGATGCTTGTGGGAGATTTGTTGTTTGGGATTTAAGTGATGGATTTATAACTTGGTGAGCAGGATTGCCAGAAGTTACAGGTAGGAACTGGAAAGATTTCATCTCAGGAGTTATGGCACCTGTGTTTGGGCAGTCTGTGGGTAAGATGACTGCTTTTATGAAGACAGGACAGGAGAGTTTCAAATCTGCAGGTGGCATCTGCATAACCACATGATATCGTCCCCTGAGCATGGACGATGTCCCCACCCTATTAGGCATTGTTCTTTCATCCATTCATTCTTCACTTCTCAAATGAGCACGTGAGACTTCCTTGGAGCCAGACATGGCCAGTCCCTGGGCACCAAGCTGATCAACTGCTCTGCAGCTCAGCCTTCACAGGACCACTCTCAAGAGCTCATACAAGCAGATGAGTCTGCAAAAGGAAGTGTGAATGTGAGAGAGGGCCAGAGAAAGGAGAAAGCCCTGCCCCTTGGGTACAGCTGACGAGGAAAGAGTTCAGAAGGATCCTCGAGAAAGTAGAGCTAATTGACATCTGCCTTCATAGCTGGGGCAAGGGTTGAGCAGCCGCCTGAGACCAGGGCATATGCTGGAAGCTAGAGAAAGTTCTTCCAGCCTCTGTACTTGAAATCTGAAAAGTCACCAAAGCGTGTCACAGGTCCACCTTGGGCTTTCTGTCTTTGAGGAAATTGGCTTCTTATGAACCGTAAACTGCAAAATTCCAGAGTTGGGATCCATCATCTAAGGAATTGCTTCTGATTATCACTCAAGGACACACTCAATTCTACATGATGTGGCTCCTAAAAATTATTTCCAGTTCCTCTTGCAAATATATGCAAACATGCTTGTCCAGAGGAGGCCTCTGCATTGTATATACTGCACTGTATCAATGTGACAGTCACACACACATACACACACACACACACACACACACTCTTTTCCTCAAATCTAATTTTTGCTTACCACTTGTCTTTCTCTCATGCTTTTTGTCCTTCTCACTTGTCATCATCCTAGGATCAATTTGGTGCAACTGTGAGACTTCTGAGCCAGGTAGTGATCCCATGGAGTTTCAAAACATGACATAGTAAGAACAATCCTTCCTGCATGCACAGGGCTTGATAGTGTATGGGGTAATTCTTACTTTTTCATTCATTTCCTCTGTCAATTCTTGCCTCCACTCTGGAGCAGAGGGATTCAACGGCCCAGCCACGGGTTTGTTGAGGACCTTCTAGCTGCATATGTACCTAGTGAGTCAGAGGTGGCCGCCTTCCTTCAGTATGCACCAAGAACCACCTGGAAACCTGAAATAAGTCTGGACTCCCTTGAGGATTCTCCTTCACCAGCTGTAAGGAATCTGCACTTTCACCAACTCCTTTGGTGGTTCTGACGGAGCTGGCCTACACTTAGAGAAAAGAGGTCTGATTCAAGACTGTTCCAAACTTGGGGTGCACCAGGGTCACCTGGGATCTTGATAAGATGAAGTTCTGAGTTGGCAGGTTTAGGGTAAGGACTGAGACTCGACTTTCTAACAAGCTCCCTGGGGTGATGATGCTCCTGGTCTAAAGACCACACTGGGTAGAGCAGGGTCAGTGGTCATGGTTCTCCTGCAGTTCACAAGTCTGGAAAACACAGAGGTCAGAGGAGCTCTTCAAAAACCACAGAATCAATAAGCAGTAGAGCTGGACTCATGGCCAAGTTGTTTCACTGTTAAGCTGGGAATTCCCAAAGGAAGGAATGGTAGCAATCTGGGCCTATTGCATTTAGATTTTATGGGAGTCCTGAGATGCTAACAGGATCTAACATGCTGCAACCTCTAAAGAATCCTGCCGTTCGTTCATCTCTGCCAGCAGGCTGCTCCTGAGCTTGCTCCACCACCTTCCTTTCCCCAGGACTGTCACTACCTCCCCCAGGGAGTCCAGGGCCATCAAAAGCTTATGCCCTACAGAATCTCATGTATTTGAGTTAAAATTTCAGTTCTGGCAATTATAATGATGTTAATATAATATTGATATTACTTCCTAATTAGTAAGATTTTTTCCATTTCCCTGAACCTCAGCTTCTATTTCCATGCTGTGGGGATTGTCTCTGTCTTCCAGAATAGCACAGACACGGACTCAGAGGCCAGAAATGGCAGGTAGGATTAAGGAGATGCTTAGCAGTGATCTCCGACTGATATGGGAGAGGTGAAGTGGGTTGGCACAGAACCCAGGCCAAGATGGGGGCAGACGGAGTCAGGACTTGAACTCTGAACCCTCTGCTCTTGGTTTTTCTTGTCCATCCCCTGGTACTTTGAGCTTTTGAAGAGCAGTAATGGAGACTTTTAATATATGTAAAGACACTCAGAGAGGAGGCGCAGGGCAAGTGAGGGACAAAGGCAGCATCCCTGGGTCCTCATCCCTGGTGGACTCAATTATTCCTTATTCTTGGTGCCTGGTACTCACTCCATGGATGCCTGCTCCTGGGGTTGCCCAGTAGCTACAGAGCCAGCTCAAAAGGCATTGAATATCTTTAGGGCCTATTCTGATTCAATTTCTGGGCAAGGAATGAATAGCTCTTGGAGCCATTTGTTACCAATTACATCTATTGGAATCCCAGCAGCGTCCCTCCATACACCCAGGAGACATGTTTCTCTCCCTTCCTGTCTACTCTGTGGTCTCAGTTTGCATGGCCAGCTAGAAGCCAGAAGCCCTGTCCCAAGACTGCACTTTGCCTCTTTCCACTGTGTGGATTCCTTTCTCCAGGCCCTGCCTAGGAGATCCTCTAGTCCAGGCAGAGCCCCGGCCCCACTCTCCATCCCACCTGAAACACACCTTAAAGCCTCCTCTTTAGACAGGCTAGACAGAAAGCTGAAGAGGGGCTTCCTGTGCAGGTTCCTGTCGTGTGGTGTCATGCTCTTCTCCTTAACTGCAGAATATGGGAATCACACCAAGCTAAAAGGGAGATCGCTAAGAAAGCGCAGTGCAGGAGCAGTCTCCTGAGAATCTGAAGGGGCTCAGATCCCTGCTCTGCCGTGCCATAACTGGGTGGTCTTAGACATGTTACTCTTTGTGCCTCAGCTTCTACTTTTGAAAATAATGCTCAAAACAGTTGTATTTACTTCCTGTGAGTGTTATGAAAATGCAAGGCCTAGTTATTAAGATGACACATGCAGGCACATGCAGGAAACACAGAGAGTCGTGCCACTGTGGGACACACAGCAGATGCTGATGATCATTAGGGTAGGAAAAGGGCTCTGGACCACTTCAGACCAAGGCCTGGCCACACAGACTCTTGGATGGCCTAACTGGGACTCTTCATGAATGGCTTCACCACTTCAGGCATCAGATCAAGAGAAGTCACATCATTTTCTACCAGACACCCTTCATCTGTGAGCCCAGGAGACGAGATGGGACAGATGTGCTCTCTGTGAGACACAGACCCTGAATGAGTCACAGTACGTGGCCATCAGTGAGGGGACCAGTTTGCTATTTTCTTTGTGACTATTATTGCTATTTCTGCTTCTAACTCAGTGAGAGTGGCAATGTGCACAGAGGAACCCCTTGTGGATCTTGGAAGATTGGCCATGTGGAGTGGGTGATGCGGGCCAGGGAGGAACATGCCTCCAAATTGCTTCCTCTGAGATGCTCAGTTGGACGCCTGGATCAGAACCAGATGCACAGAGACCCCAGGAGGTCCTGAATGCCCATCAATTTTCCCAGCATGCTTCATCTTCTTGGGAGCCTTATTTGTGTGTCCATGGGGTCCCAGTTTGATTCATCAGCAGATGTTTATGGGTTATGGCTACATGCTAGGCACAGGCTGCTGTGCAGCACACAGGGAGAGTCCCGATACTTATCAGCCTCGTGACATTCACAACCTGGAGGGCAGACAATTTCAGAGCAGGGCAGGAAGGATAATTTCCACTCCTGGAGGGAGGGCCAGGGCATAAGGATGGGGTATAGAGACTCAGGCTGGGGACTGACTGGGAAAGGCTTCCTGGAAAAGCCCATTCTGATGGAATGGGATTAGGTGTCACTACCCACTCAAGACACGGGGTGGCATCTTAATCAGGGATGGGAGGCCTGCACCTTGCCTACCTCAGTGCCTTCATCTATTGATGGAGACAGAAAAGGACAGCATAGAGTGTGAGTGCTGAGCTGCCACTTGGGATAAGACTCTTGCCATTTAGAGATCTAGAAACCACAATATGAATTTATCTCAAGTGACCTCCAATGTCAGTGGCAACTAGAAATGTGTGTTGACTATGATGTAAATTCTGTTCACACATGTTGGGGGGTTTCTAAGCAGAAGTGAAGCACCGAGTGGAAAGGTGAGCTTGTGAGATGAGCAAGAAACCGGGGAATTTGAAGAACAAAAGGGGAAACAGTAACTATCAAGAGACAACAGGCAGCAAATGAGGTGTGTGCTGGCACAGGATGCGTGGCCATCTGTCTAGTGGTTAGCCACATGAGTGCGGAGCCAGGCAAGCTTGGGCCCCAAAATACACTTCCCCTGCTCTGGATATGACCTCAGAGGATTGGACATGGATTCTCAGGAGGAATGAAATGCCTAATCAGGAACACTATTGTCAACTCTTGTCCTGGGCTAAGGACTGCCAGATTGAGTGAGAAAAACACAGGGGCCTCGGTTAAATCTCAATTTCAGATAAACAATGATTATTTTAGTACAAGCCCATCTAAATATTATACAGGATATAAATGTACTAAAACTGCTTTTTAATTTGAAATTCCAATTTAATTTGATTTTCCTGTATGTTATCTGAGGGTCTTTCCTGGGTGCAAATCCTAATTTATCCATTTCTTTATTATCTACACCCCAAGACTAGAAATGAGAGGGAATGATCCCAAAATAACTTATTTTATAATTTAAAATAATGGGACTCTCTTAAGATAGCTCATCCTTTGACACCCACTTCAAATATCTCCTTTCCCATGAGGTCTTCTAGACACCCACCTGCTTAGGGTGACATTTGCCTTCTCTACAATCTGAATTCACTAACAGGCTATAATTGCAGACTTAATTAGTGTTATCTTCTGTACTTTCACTCATTTTTTTTCATCAGTTCCATATCACTAATGGGATCTTTAGCATGTCAAGAGTCAATCCCACATCTCATCCTTCAACCACAGTCTCTTTGATCCCAACTGCAAATCCTAAGTTTAGCCACAGGGTGGAGGGCTCAAGTATTGAAGGGTCCCCTCTCATTCAATGTCTTCAGCTTACAAATGTGGAACCTGAGATCCAGGTGGTTTAAATAATTCACACAAGACTATCCCACGAGTACATCTATTCAAACATGTTGTTTATTGAGCATCTTTTAAATACCAGGGACAAGGGAGAGGAATAAACAAAATGGAAATTAACTGTGAATAGACAATATAATTTCCAGGAGTGAGAGACTCAGCCAGAGACAGATGTGACGTAGGGTAATAAGAAAGACCATTTGGAAAGAAGTAACAGTGGCACAGGAACCTGAATGAGTTCAGACAACTGATCATTTAGAGATAATCTAAGAGAAAATTGAGATTTCCCAATTTAAAATCCAAACAGCGTATATACAAGTGGTTTTAAACTATGGGTCTAAGAAATCCAAGAAAAAAAAAAAAAGGCCATGCTATACCTGGAAAAATCCTGGACTAGGGTGATATGATTCTAAGGAGGAATTCTTCAAAAACTCAGAGGACAGGAAGCAATATGTGCTGTAGGAATCCAGACACCCACCCCAGAGGAGACTAAGTAAAAACTATGCCTTAAAAACTAAGTAGGATTGGGCTCTGGGAAGCCCAGAGAAAGCTTTAAAAAGTTAATGCCTGCCTCTCCCCACTCTGTTAATTGCTCTTCAGAATATAAAAGAAATTAAATAACAACAGCTCCAATTAAATCATAGCAGCTACCACTTCCTGCGGTAATGAGCAAGATAGATCTCATGTAATTAATCCTGAGCCCCAGAAGCTACTTTCACCCCTCGGAAATCGCTCTCAGCCATTCTCTTTTCAGTGGAACGCTGAGGATTTCTAGTTGCCTTTTATATTTGGTGTGTTATTAATACTCAAAATACCTCTGTGTAAAACATTAATTGCCTGCCTGCCAGCTCGCACTGAATATGAATAGTTGGTCTGTTGAAAATAAATCCATCCTTATGCCTTGCTGGGGAGCTGACCTCACGGGGGCAGCTCTGCAGAATCCTTGATGAATCTGATGTGCACCCTTCATCCCACATGGAAGATCTGTCAATGCCGCCAGGCCCCCAAGAAAAAAAAAATCACATTAACGATCAGAAGCAGACAGAAGCAGGACGCTACCAGTTGTGGGTGCTACTTGTTGTGGGCAAGCATCCTGGGAGCAAATTAAAGAGATGATGGCTTTGGTACAACTGTGCTTGAAAGGGAAGTCAGAAAGGGAGCATTGCTAGCTCCTCTCTGCCTTTGCTGGAGGAAGCAGAGGGAGGAGGGAGGAGGGAGCTGGCAGCCTGCTCATTGCCTCGCAGGGAAAAGCCCTGCTCTTTATGAAGCATGGCTCTGGAGGGCTCAGGGGACTTCTCCTGGATTCCTTAACTGAGTATCACAACCTGCATCAGCATTTATAAGCCAATGACCTTCAAACCTTGACCTCCAGCCTTGGCCGTCACTGTAGTTTCCTGTGCTCCATCGGAACCCCCAGTGTGACTCCATCTTGTCTGGCTCAGGAGCCTGGCAGCAGACAGATACAAATGGTCATCAGACGGCTGACAATGTAAGTGATTGGAACACATTTTTTTTTTTTTTTAATAAAAGGACAACTAACAAAGTTGTAGACAAAGTTCAGGAAACCAACAAGGGAAGCAGTGCCCCAAACTGGGAGTAAAGGGGGCATGGACATCCTTAGGCCTGAAAGGGCAAAGGATGAGAAGGGGCCACAGCATCTGGAAAGGGCAGCCATGGAGAGGACCCCCAGCCAGGACACACGGCCTGTGACGGAGGGATGCCGCGGCCACTCAGGAAGGAGGCAGGGAGCTACATGCCTGCTTCCTCTCACCGTCCACTCCCTGGTGATTCTGCACTTTCTGTTGGTTTTCCACCTGGATGTCAGAAGGTGAGGATGCCCAGTTATACCAGGGTTCACCTCCCAGGATGAAGGACCTGATGGAAAAAGAGGTGAGTCACTGAGTCAGAAGTCCAATAGTTTGCAGTCACCCTCCATATCTGTGGCTCCTACAACCATGGATTATGTCTGAACCAGCATATAAAGACATTTTTCCCTTGTTGTCACTCCCTAAACAGCACAGTATAACAACGAATTACATAGCATTCACATTGTGTTAGGCATTCCAAGTAATCTAGAGATGATATAAATATACAGAAGGATTTGTGTCATTTTTATGCAAATACTACACCCTTGCTACAAGGGCATCGAGAGCCTACAGATTGTTGTGCCTGCAGAAGCCACAGAAGCACTCTCCCAAGGATACCAGGAGATTAATGGGCTAGTGCATACCTCAAAGCAACCAAGCCCACCCCAAACCTTAGCCTACCCCAGTCCTCCTCATCAGGAGAAGGATGCCATCTGCTGCCCACGGTGTCCAAAGCAATGTTATATGCTGTTCCTCAGTCTCCCCCAAACCCCGCCCTTTCCTTCAGCCCCAACTTAAATCCTCAGCAACTCCTGGAGATCAACTTACTAAACATCCTGCCCCCATCTTTCCCCCATCCTGCCCCCATCTCTACTGTCTCCATTTTGAACTAAGACACACATGGGGAAAATTACCATGTTACTATGCCTCTGCTTTTTTATCTATTAAATGATTATAATGCTACACATTTCATAGGATTTGAGAGGATTAAATTAGAAAATGCATATAATATACTCAGCAAATTGCAAATCAAGGAGGTTATACCTTACAAATATTAAAATTGTAATTTTATAGGAAATAAAATTATGGATGGTATTAGGGTAGGGAACCAAAGCAAGGTAACTTATACCCTGTCGTACAGATGATCACAGTGGTCTCCAAGTTGGTCTCCTCCTTCTATTTCTCCTCTGAAATCCATCACTCAGACTTAGAACAAAATCCAGGTTCTTCATTTGTTTTTCCAAAGATGCATGTCATGCATGGGTCCCTGCCATTATTTCTTACTACTAACTGCCTTAGCCACCCATGTCCAGCCATATGGCCTTCGTCCTGCCCTTTAAGTAAACCAAATTCATCCCTGAATTGGGATCTTTGCACCAGATATAACTTGCTGGACCCAAAAGGTACCCTTTCCATTTTTATATATGAAGTTACACGTCACCCTCTCGGTGACGCTTTCCAGACCACCTAATCTAAAGTGGGCACTGGGTCACTCTTTGTCATCTCACCTTGTTTTAGGTCATTCTTTTGGGTTTTGTTTTGGTTTTAGTTCAACTTTCACTGAAATCCAAAGCCTAAGAGGTCAATAGCCTTGTTTTATTTATGCAAAAAACAACTGGGGATCAGATATTTCTGATGGAATATTTGAAGTAGTTGATATATATATATATATATATATATACACACACACACACACACATACACACATGTACATATATATGTGTATAGATATACACATACATATGTAATTAACATTTATATATGATTTGTATATGTTATACTTTATATATAATTAACATTTATATGTAATAGAAATGTGCACATGTGCATATTCATATTATGCATATATACACATATATATTTAAATAACCCTAATACAAGGGAAGAAAGGATAAATGACACATTTTTATATTTGGATAGACATTAAATGAATTTAAATCAGGACTCTATTACTTATAAACTCTGAAAGACTATGGGGAAAATTATCATGTTTCTATGCCTCTGCTTTTTTATCTATTAAATGATTATAATGCTACACATTTCATAGGATTTGAGAGGATTAAATTAGAAAATGCATATAATATACTCAGCAAATTGCAAAGCAAGGAGGTTATACCTTACAAATATTAAAATTGTAATTTTATAGGAAATAAAATTATGGGTGGTGTTAGGGTAGGGAACCAAAGCATTTACGCAGAGCCACTAAGAATGCCCTAGGTGTTTCACTTCACTTACTCCATTTGGAACTGGAACAGTTTCATTTTCCCCTGTAGAGCCAACGTCTCAGATACAGAGTAGACACTTGCTCTGTGCAAATTAATGAATGAGTAATGATCAGCAATGTAATCAAATGTAAAGGTTTGCAATCCAAATCAAATTAATCTCTTTGCTCATGAAGACATTTACTGAGTGCTATCCGTGTGCCAGTCATGTTCTAGGCAATGGGAAAGCAGCAATGAATAAAACAAAAATGCCCATATGAAGCTTATATTAAGAAAAATAAATCAGGGAAAGAAAATAGGGCATGCTGGAGGATTGTGATTTTAAATAGACATCTCACAAATGGCCTCATTGAGAAAGTGACTCTTTAGGGAAAGAGGAATAGGAAATGAAGAAGTAGGACAGGCAGTTATCTGGAGAACAATGATCCAGATCCAAGAAAGCAGGTACAAAGGCCCTGAGGTGACAGTGTCCCTGATGTTCAAGGGCAGATGAGAATCCAGCTTGCTGATATGGAAAAGCAGACAGTACAGTAGTGTAGGTGGGGGGCAGAGATGTCACAGTGGCCAGAAAGCATAGCACATGTTTCAGTCAGCTTTGTGTCACTTTGACCAAGAATTCTGACAAGAACAACTTAGAGGAGGAAAAGTTTATTTTGGCTCATGGTTTCAGAGGTTGAGCCCATGGTCAGCCAAGTGCCCAGTTCCGAGGTGAGGTAGAGCACCAGTGAACGGGAGTGGAGGAGAAGAGCAGCTCAGGCTAAGGCAACGGGAAACAGCGAGACTGAGCTCCACTCACCAGGGAGAAAATATAAACCCCAAAGCTACCCCCCAGTGACCTACTTCCTCCAGCCACATCCTCTCTACAGTTACCACCCAGTGAATTCACATCAGTGGATGAATCCACTGGGTAGGTAACACCTACCATTATCCAATCACTTCACCTCTGAACATTCTTGCATTGTCTCATCCTCGAGCTTTCTGGGGCACCTTGTATCAAACCATCAGAGACCAGAAGGACACTGTAAGCAACTGAATTCATGTAGCAAGTAAGCAATGGAGCAGTAGGATTTGATTGACAACAGGAGAGGCTGCCATTGCTTGGCTGCCACCGACTGACGTGGCAGAAGTGTGCAAGCAGAGACTCCGGTTGGGATCACATGAACCAGTATGGGAACAAAGGCTGGGGTCAAAAAGTGGTCAGATTCAGAAGTTGCTGGCCAGTGAACTGAGTGTGAAACAAAGGAGAAATGTCCTAGAAGTTGCAGGGATAAAAATCCGCATTTAGTTTTATGGTCTTTTTCATTAACTCTTATTTGGTGCTATGTCCATATCTTTGGATTTTGGTTGTTTTAAAATTTGTGGAAATACTTTTCCAAGAGTGAGTCAGAATGAGCATCCATGTCCTCAAGTGACCTTCACCTGACCCATCTAGACAGGATAGCAGTGTTTCTCGAAGTTTGCTCCTAGCAATATTTTCCCCATGAAACTTCAATGGAATTTTTGCTAAGGAAAAAAATTCAAATAAATTTGTTAAGGGCAAAGTGAAGCAATATATTTATGAGACCAACCAGATCCATTAATATGTTTCTGCACATTGTTTGTCTTCAAGATCATAGGACTACTGGGGTATTAGTGACTGAGCTATTCTCCCAGAATACATGTGCGGAAGTCCTAACACTTAGTTCCTCAGAATGTGGCTGCTATTGGAGATAGGGCCTTTAAGAGGCGATCAAGGTGAGGTGGTGTCAGATCTATAGACTCTAATCCAGGCTGACTGACGTCCTTGTAAGGAGAGGGGACTGAGATCCAGACATGCACAGGAAAAACTGTGCAAGGACAGGTGGGAAAGTCGCTGTCAACAAGTCAAGGAGACAGGCCTCAGAAGAACCTATCAACATCTTGATCTTGGACTTCTAGCCCCCAAACTGTGAGAAAATGAATGTCTGCTTTTGCAGTAACTCCGTCTCTGGTATTTATTTTGTCGTGGCAGCCCAGGTAAACCAATATAGAACATGTCTCCATTTCACTAGATCTTGCCGAGGGGAGTTCGGCTCTATGCCTTGGCACTAATAGCAGATCAAGATCACTCAGGAAATATGAGAGGCACTAGGCAGGTGAGCAATCGCCAAGAATGTTCCTAGAAAACAGCAGAAGTGACTTTTCAGTGACTACGTTAAAAAGCCATCAAGAAACAGAAAGAGAAAACATATCAAAGGCAAGAAAATCGGGCTTCCCATCAAGTGCACACCGGGGCATTTTTTGTTTACTCTGAGGACCAGAAAGATGATGAAAATCAGGACACCCAGCCGAGGGTGCATCGTGGACTCTTAGGGAACCAAAGGCGATGCTTGGCCCTCATCCAGCAGACAGCTGCTGGGATGAGCAGGAAGGGCAGGGAATGGAAAGAAGGGATAATTGCTGAATTCATTATTATTCATTAACCTAGCACTTGAGATGCTTGGGAGGCACTCTGCTCTCTTAATGGCATTTGGTTTTGATGCTTTCTCGAGATAATCCCGCTGGCAAGTTCTCAAAAGGTGTGCATACGTGGGAGTGTTGGTGGTGACCGGGACACACCATCAAGGGCTGCACTTCATGAAAAACCATCCATAGGAGACCTTGCAAAGGGTACGCTGATAAAGGTGCTGCTTGAGAAGAATTAAAGAGCTTTCTGCCTTCCTACCCAGTTGATCCACTACTCTTTAAAGGTTTCCCATAATTTACCAAGAGGAAAAATTAAGTACTCTCCCTGAAGTGTTTAAAAAAAAGTAGCATGGGCTGCAGAGATAATTAATTTCTTCCCTGAAGACTTGTCCTCAACACTGATGAGGTGTTACAAAGAGAAATTTCATGTTTCCTATCAGCACTTTCAGATGGTACCATTAACTACCAGACTAATCATGAAATGGATCACAAGATAGGAATGAATACAGACTAGCAGGAAGTTTCTAGGGAGGATTTGGCATTGAAAATTGCATGCGCTGAATTTCTTTAGAGCAAACTTGAACACTGAGAGTTCCCATCTTGAAGAGCATAGCTCAATAGTGAGATAATTTTAAAATTATGCTAATGTTTCAGGACTCTTATCCCTGAATATACATTAATTAGCTCTATATAGACATTGGTGTTCAGGAATCCTGTTTCTGTGCCTCATGCAAAACATACTTATATATATAAGTCTTCCTGCTTCTTCCCATTTCCAATTTCCGCTCCTTATCAAAGCTCTCACAGCAAGCATTAATCTCTACCCTTCTTAGTCATCTGTAGGCCTTACATTCTATCTTGTATAGTATCCTATCTATTCCATAAGGTTCCATAATATTAATTTTTAGAGTTATTAAAGATAAATTAAGCCAAGTGTAGTGAGTGGCGCATGACTATAATCCCAAAGGTTCAGGAGGCTGAGGCAAGAAAATCATGACTTCAAAGCCAGCCTCAGCAAAGGTCAGATACTAGGCAGCTCAGTGAGACTCTGTCTCTAGACAAAATACAAAATAGGGCTGGGGATGTGGCTCAGTGGTTGAGTGGCCCTGAGTTCAATCCCTGGTACTCCCTCCACAAAAATAAATGAATAAATAAATAACCTTTGAAGTAGAATGGCCTCAAAACTAAACTCGGCTTTCTCATCTATGGCATGGAGATTTTATTACCTTCCATGAAGTATTCTTGTGAAATTAGAGGGAATGCACAAAAACCACTAAGAAGTCATATATACTGCCTTTTTAATTATTATTTTTGTTATTATCATTAAAACTTATCATAGTCTAATTCATAATTCTCATTTGATTATTGAATGGACTGAGGTTTACAAAATACCTCATTTGGCACAGAGTTAACAGGACCAGATTTATAACAGGTGTTCAAGAAAACAACTTACTAACAGTGGAATGAACCTGACCCAACTTTCCCACGTACATCTATGACTATACCACAGTGAATCTCACCATCATGCATATTCAAAAGACAGTAAGTAAAAAAATAAAACTCTGAGTAATTGGCAGAAAGATCGGTAGAGCAGAGGGAAGGGAAGGAGGTGGGGAGGAAAATAATGGGGACTAAATTAGAGCAAATTAAATTCCAAGCCTTTATAATTATTTCAACTAAATCCTAATGTTTTGTGTAACTAAAAAGAACTAGTAAAAAGTAAAAATTAAAACAACTTACTAGCTCCATGGATACTGCAAAAGGTACCGGAGCTTTCTTTTTTGTTTTTGTGAAGCTACAGCAACCCCATCTGTCTTGTGCAGTACGTTTGAAGACTACATAACATAACAAATGCAACACAACCTGTGTGGGAACTGGTATATTTCAGACTCTTAGTAAATATTAGAAAAGCAATAAATAAATAAACTAATTGCAAGATAAATAGGTTCAAGAAGGTTGAAATTGTCTCTCTTGGGCCTTCGAGCTACTGGAAAATAGGGAGTTCACTATGAAGGTCTGAGCTTTAGTCACATTAAGAAAAAAACATATAAACATTTTGTCTAAATGGTATGAAGTCCTAGGAGTTGGGAGAAAATGGAGAGTCTCTTTAGAGAGAAGACTTAAACCAAGGACACAAGCCGACCTTGACTGTTCTGAATGGTCAGGATTTTCAGGAGTGGGCTGAGGAGGGGTGGCAGGCTAAAGAATCTAATAATTGATATTTCTTATTTAAATAAAAGCAGTCTTCATGATATAAAGCAAAATAAATTGGATTTTCTTATATTTCTTTACATTTTCTACAGTTTTACGAGTGTTTGCTAAAATTAAACACAAGAAAGGTGGACACCACATTTTATAGTGTTCAGGACTTCTAAAGCATTAATCCAGTCCTTGCAAGCTAAATACCAACTCATTATTAAGAAAAAGAAGATGAAGTGGCTTATGCCCATGCCAAATCCCTAGCTATAGCAGCAGAAACAAATAGAAAATCTGCTCTAATGTCCTAAACTCCTCTGGAGAAGGAAACTAGAAGATAGAAAAGCCACATTCTGTTTTGTGAAATCTAATAAGAGCTTTTTACCTAGCCAGGCAAGGTGGCACATGCTTGTAATCCCAAAGACTGAGGAAGCTGAGGTAGTAGGATCTTAGGTTTGAGGCCAGCCTCAGCAACTTAGTGAGAATATGTTTCAAAATAAAATATAAAAAAATACATAAAAAGGGCTGGGGGTGTGGCTTAGTAATTAAGGACCTCTGGGTTTGATTCCCAGGGCCAAAAAAGAACAAAAACAGCTATTCATCTAAGTGATAGAAATTATGCATTTCAAAACTTTTGGAACAATAATTCACTTTATAATAATTGATACACAGAGTTGTAATGCAAGTTTTAGGCAAATTGGAACAAATAACATGAGGAAGTGTCTTTATTTAATTGGCCCAAAGTTGCCATACTGGCTATTATGGGGACTGGATAGGGAGAAAATATTCTTAATTTGTCAAGAGATATGAAATCCAAAAGAATTAAATCAGCATGTTGTAGTGATATATGCATTCTAATATTTATAGTAGCACAACTCACAACAGCCAAGTTGTGGATCAACCTAGGTATTCCTCAAGAAATAAATGGCTAAAGAAAATGTGCCAAATAGACACAATGGAGTTCTACTCAGCCATAAATAAAATTTAAATTATGTCATTTGCAGAAAAATATATAGAATTGAAGACCATCTTGCTAAATGAAATTACCATACTCAGAAAGCCAAGGGTTGGATGTTTTCTCCCATATGAAATGGCTAGAAAGAAAAATGGAATTTAACAAAAGGTGATCTCATAAAAATAGAAGGGAGTTCAGTAGAGGAGACATAGGAGAAGAAGGATGAGAGAGGAAAGGAGAGAAAGGGGAAGAATTGGGGAATAAAATTGACCAAGTTAATTTATATGCATATATGAAAATCTCACTTTATATATAATTATAATGCACCAGTGAAAAAAAATATACATGCAAATAAATGTAAAGATGACCAGAAGTACAGAGAAAGGAGAACATGGGAAGAGAGGAGAGAAAGAGAAAGGGAAAGTATTAGAGAATGAATTCAAATAAATTAGGAGTGCACATATATGATTATATCACATGAATCTCACTCCTTTGTAATTGTAATGCAAGGAACTTTGATTGGGCAAAGGGGAGGGAGGGTAGGAAGGGTTCATGTGGGCAGGAATGATGGTGGAATGAGAGGGACATCATTACCCTAGGTACATATACCAGATGGTGTGACACTACATCATGTACAACCATAGAAATGTAGAGTTGTGCTGCAATTCTGTACAATGAATCAAAATGCATTCTGCTGTCATACATACCTAATTAAAATTAATTAATTAATTAAAAAATAAAACATTATTAAAAATGAAAAAGAAAGTCACGACCAAGGGTCTTCGGGCACTGGCATTCACAGTGCCAGAACTGTCTGGAGAAGGTGCTACTTCTCCTGAAGCCTCTGAAAAAAATGGTGTTGTGTTTAAAATTCACAAGGCCAGATGAGCCTCCAGTAAAGGAAATCTGACATTTGTCAAGAGAAATGTGACAGAGAGTGAAAAACTGTTTCATCTAGTTAAGTCCAAAGGGTGGGTACAAAATGGAACATTTGATGATGGCACCAGGGGATTAGAAACAAGATAGACTGGGAGGTGTAGGGTGTGGAGCATCGATCAATTATTCATGTACAAAATGGCAAATTTATGCAAAATCCACCCTTGTATAGGAGCAGAGATATATGTCTGAGCTTAAAGGAAAATATCAGATCTGTATATGTCCAAGGAATTGACAGGGAGTATAAACGCTTTTGAGACATAAAGTCCTGAAAAGATTTTATATGAAAACCTGAAGACAAATGCTGAGACTACTGCATAAATATTAATTCAACCCAAATGTCAAATAAGTCACAAGAAGTTTCCACCTCCTATTACCATATTCAGTCCTGATGTCTCATGCTACTGGCATTCATCCGTCCCTTGCCCCTGTCTCAATCGTTTCCATGATCAGTTCTAGTTTTTCTGCTTTCCTTCTGCTCATCATTCAAAACTTAAAACAAAATTTCAAGGGGAACAGGGTAAACTCAAACTACAGAGTCAGATGTACTCCTTCCAGAAGCCCCTGGGACTCAGGGTAACAGAATCTAAACCCCCATTGAAAGACCTTACAGCAGGAGACAGCATCAGTGGAAGGGGTCAATAGACTTTTGCAATTGGCGACACAGCTGGGTTATCGATTGCTGGTTAACACAGGAGGGACAATGACACATAACACAATAGAACTGAGGCAGGGGGAGAAGCAGAGGAGAACTAAGAAGAAGCCAGTTGAACCCAGAAACATGTCACAAATTAAAGGGATCAGGTGCCTTTGTCTTGGGACTTTGGGGGCATAAAACTGGGAAGCTCCACTTGCTGAGAAATATAGTGAGGCAATGACAAGGAAACAGAGGCTTCTCACCAGAGTAGATGACAGTGGGTCCAACAAAGGGCAGGAGGGAAGTGCTGTGGGGAAGAGGAGGTGATATGGGAAGTCAACAAACAGCTGCAACAGCCCATCCCTCCCATAGGAGCTAGCATCCAGAGATCCACCGGCAGTGGATGGGAGGATTCCTTGGCTGAAGAAAGAGGCCAACAGGAGATAAAATTCCTATAGACAGAATCACATAAAAGGGCAGCTGAGAAACAGCCGTGATCACCCTGACCACCTAACAGGAGAATACTCCAGGCAACAGAAGCCACAGTCTTGCAGAGTTGTGCTCTAGGCTTTTACAGGCAACCCTGAACTTGAACAAGAGGCAGCAGATATTTAAGGAAAGACTCTAACATCAGAGAATGATGTCATAATTGAAAACACAGTTTTTTTGAATCTGTAAAAAGATCGGGAAATTGTAAAAATATGAACATGTGCAGAAAAGCATCTATAGGAAATTAAAACATTATAACTGCAATTAAAGATTAGAATTTTAGATGATCACAGGAATTTTCACAACTGATTAGTGAAATTCTAGGAGGGAGGAAGCAGAGAAAAAGAAAAGAAGTTTTCTAAGGGCAGAAATTGGAAATTTACTATATTATTAAATGATATGTATTCTACTACTGAAAAATGCAGTAAGTCACATTATTGTGAAATGTCCAGAGGACAAGGGACTTAGACAATGTCCCAATGTATTTTACAAATAACATAGAGGATACACATACGGGACTAGGAATCAGAATGGCCTAAGACTTCTCCAAATCAATATTAGAAGTAACATCCAGATGACTTCAAAGTTCTGACAATGTGAATTCTATACCTAACTAAACTATTATTTGGGATGGTAAAAGACATTTAAAATATCCAAGGCCTCAAAGGTTTTCTCCAAGATTGTTTTATGACTCCATTGAACCAAAAATGGAATCAACATTTCCCAAAAATGAGATTGCTATACAGAAGAGAGCTGAGGAACAGTGAGGGAAAGAACAGTGGATTAGCTTTTTGCCACTGTGACCAAAAGACCTCTCAAGAACACCTTAGAGGGGGAAAGTTGATTTTGGCTTATGACTTCAGAGGTTTAGTCTATGGTCAGCTGACTCCATAGCTCTGGGTCTGCTGTGAGGTACGACATGATAGGGGAAGTGTGGAAGGGAGGGGGCAGCCAGGAAGCACAGGGTAAGCAAGGGGCCCTAGCAAGGATGAACCCTTCCAGGGCAGCCCCAGATGACTCAGCTCCTCCAGCCGCAGTTGCCTGCCTACAGTTACTTCTCCTTCAGTCCATTCAAACTAGGATGGACTGACCTCCCTGCATGAACACAGGAGCTTTTGGAGGATACCTCACATCTAAACCACAACACAGATAAACTGAGATTCCAAGGAGAGAGATCCCAGGACAACCGAAAGTTAAGCAAGTGTTAGTCTAGCAGATGATCTACCATGGAGATTTCATAACTTGGCATTCACCTGGCTTGGCTTCGCTCTGAAGTGCTTTGTAGTGTGTAATACAGTTGGATGTTGAATTAATCATTTTTACCCCCCAAAAAAGAAAATGAAAAACACAGAACAAATTTTAAGTCCTGGGGAAGTGAGCTATATGGAGAGGAAAATTAACCAAAGCATAAGAGAATTATTGGTAGAATTCACATAAGAGATAAAAGTTGAATGCTGGTTTATCCAAAACAAATAGTAAAACTATACTAGGTGGACAATGGTGCTGGAGATCCTGGAGGTTTGTGTTGAGGTGTGGGGTGAGATGCAGAATTTCATCTTCCACAGTAGAACACCATTAGCTAACACCAACAAACAAAAATGGGCAGTTTGTTTAGCTGCAAGTGTTGTTGAAGTGTGAATCACTGTGAGCATGTTTTCTGTGCATTTATGAGGAGGTCTGGTTGGCTCAGGAATGAGCTCTCTCAGTAGCTATTTTGAAGCTATCAAAAGCAAACTTTCTCAAAATTTCAGAGAGAAAGCATTAGTAACATCTGAATACTGAAAGGCAAAAAAGTCTGGACATTTTTATAGAATGTTTTCCTTTGGAGGAAATTGTGACATTCTATTAGCTCTAAGAATCATTACAATTCCAGCAATTTCAGAAGTAGGAGAGGCTGGGGAAGAACTGATGAGGTTGTAAAGACATCTCTCTTGGTGTCAGGAAAGGACTGATGGAGAAGTCTTGAGAAAGAATTTTAATTTTGATGAACGTGGTCTCCATTAGCTGATGCCCTCGAGCACTAACATTTTGAAGGCAGGGGTGTGAGCTTCAGGGAACTAGGCTGCAAAAAATTCCACACACTGCACTGCTGGGTGAACATGACACTGGAGATCTATTTGAGACTCCTGCTACTAGGCTTGTTATCATATAGTTGATGCTCCACATTTCCAAGTTCCAAAACTTTCGAGCAGTCTACACTCAACCTTGGCTTTCTCATAAATCTGTTATTTTTAGGCATCAATTTACAGAACTCTAGGGTTTTCTCTGTTGTTATTGTTTGCTTCTTTGTTTCTTTTTTGATAACACATTTGACATTATAGCAGAAATACCTGTTCTTAGAAATAGAGAAATGCCAAAATTGACAGCAAAAAAATAGATAAAATTATTATTCTTAGAAAGCAGCAATTGACGGTAGAGAGATAGGGGGTGGGAGACTTTTCTTTTTAAGCTCACTATGTGTAACTTTGATAAAAAATAGACTTTAAACACAATAATAATTTCCAACAAAAAAGATCTGAGCAGAGAAAGTTATCTGCCTAACAATAGAGCAAAGCAGATAAACTGACACCCTTCTGAATACAGGACACTTGCAAATGTGGAAGGCATCATAGCAAATAGCCTGAAACCAGGTGAGTGAACTGCAGGATGTTAACTAGAAACAAAACTATAGAAGGGATTAAAATCCAGGGTGCTAGGCATAAGTTCTCAGTCATGAGTGAAGAGGAAAGAAAAGTCAGAGAGTTAGTTAGGGAAGGGGGGATCTCAGGAAGTGGACTCCTTGGCTTTGGGAAGCAAACATGAAGCCAAGACCCTCAGATGGCCCTGTCCAAGCTTCTCTGTCTTGACAATATAAAAGAACAAAGATAGCTCTCCTGAGAGCCATTATTTACTTAGGCATGGTTTTGCTCTCATGCCTATTTGAGTGTTATTTTTCACATTGTTCCCTTAAGCTAATGAATTAAATCAAAATATGGTCCCAGGCTGGTTATAACTTGGGGTCCAAAATCAAAGACAAAGCATATCCTTAATGAGGCTGGACTAGGGAGCCACATTATAAAATTCAGCAGAACTCGAATTCACAGAACAAAATTACAAAGTCCACAAAGGACACAATGTTTAGGATTTCAACAAGTTTTTATCAAGACTAGTTCTGTACCAGGCACTAATCTGGGGTAAGAATAAAAAAGAAAAATGCCTCCAGAGGAATTTATGTTCAAGTGAAGGAGACAAACCAAGTACAAGCCCTAGCCTACGTTACTTACTGTGGTGGGAGCTAGTTGGGATGGCCAGGTAAGTTGCAGGGTCTCTATAAATGTCAGCTCCTTCCCATGATTTTACCCTCAGGTGACACTTATGTTACTGTAGGTGCTTTTGGAGATGTTTTGGAAGAGGACCCCATATGTCTTCCTTACAGAGTTTGAACAATTTGAGAAATAACTATTTGAAAAATATAGAGACTGACTCTTACCTTTATTAACCATTGAAGCCAAACAAAGCATGTAGTTCTAAGCACAAGTTAACAGCACCTCTGTCCTGAGCTCCAAGATTCAACAACTGGTTCCCCCATCCAGCCCTTGCAGGACCCGGAAGCAGGCCTCCAGGCTCAACTTGCAGCATGAGGAGCAGAAGGAAGATTGAACCCCTGTGGACAGCTGGCTTCTAAGAGGAAGCAGAGCAGATTATGCTAAGTGGAGTTAGCCAATCCCCAGAAAACAAATGCTGAATGTCTTCTCTGATATAAGGGGGGTGACTCAAAATGGGGAAGAGAGGAAGAACATGGGAAGAAGATTACCTCTACATAGGGAAGAGGGGTGGGAGGGAAAGGAAGGGAGAAAGGAAATTGCATGGATGCTGGAAGGAGACCCTCATTGTTATACAAAATACATGCATGAAGATGTGAGAAAAAAAAAAGAATAGTGTTACCCTAGATTAGGTAGAGAGAAGTGATAGGAGGGGAGAGGAGGGGTTGGGGAGATAGGAAGGATAGTAGAATGAAACAGACATGATTATTACTGTGTGTATACATGTGAATGCATGCCCAATGTGATTCTGCAACCTGTACACTCAGGAAAATGAGAAAGTATATCCCATCTGATTCAAATGTATGATATGTCAAGGTCATTGTACTGTCATGTGTAACTAATTAAAACAAATTAAAAAAATAAAAATAAATTTAAAAAAAAAGAGGAAGCAGAGGCTGGGTCAAAGGATACCAGCCAATTCTTCCCCAATTAGCAAATTAGGTACTTTAGTGCACCTACCTCACCATCCCCTAAAGAAAGTGGAGGGCAAAGACCAAGCTGGAGGTCTGCCGTTTACTTAGAGTCACGACTGTCCAGGAAACGAGGGGAGGGCAGCTTGTCACACTCCACAGTGGCCCATAAGTACATTAGCACAATTACCATCGTGGGTAAATGAGGGGTGGATATGTTAATTAGCTCAAGTTAATCATGCCACAATATGTTATATCAAAACATAACATTGTACCCCATAGATATATACAACTAGGATTTGTGAACCAAAAATAATATTAATAAAAACAACTAAGGGTGTGTGTGTGTTGGGGGGCATATTCTGTCATTCCTCTGAGGTTTGCAGGAATGAATCTCATACATGTTGTGGCTGGTCAGGAAGACAAGGCCATTCTGCCTTCCCAAGAGGAGGGACATGAGGGGTTCCCATGAAGGATAAAGATGTTGCTTCTTACTCATTCCTGAGCCTGGGATTCTAGCAAATGGGAATTGTAGTTCCCTGCAGCACTGTTTTAGCCAAGGTCAGATGGATAGTCTATTCAATACCATTTTCAGAAATTTTCACATATTATGCATAAAGGAGTCCATTGATATGAAGTCCAACTCTAGGGAGATTTTTAAAAAATGTAGACTTAATTGCACTTTCAGTCATTTAACAGAAAAAAAAAAAAACATATGTATCATTTTGTGTCAATACCCAGAAAGAGTTGGAATACTTCATGTTAGAAACAAAACAAGCACATATTATTCTGGTGTTCTTTATTCAAATCCCCAAATCCCTGTATTTCTGCCAGGTATGATGGTGCTTTTTATTTTAGCAATGAATGTGCAATGACACCACTTCTTAGAAATCCTAGACCAAAGAGGGAGAGGTCTCCCCAGCTCTCCGTTTCTGAAAACAATCTCTCATTCTCAACTTTCCCCTCCCTTCCTCTCATCTCCAGCATGGCCCGGATTGTTCTCCCGAGGTGCGGAGGTTGCAAAGTCACCTTCTTTTCACACAATCTGAGGCCCTGTTTTAGTGACAATTGTGCTGTGTCCTCTGAAGGAGGCCATCTGTCCACCTTGGCGGATGTGAGTGTCTCATTACCTGTCCGGGTTTCTAAGTTGGCTCCTGGTATTGGGTCGGGATCCATGCCTTTCAGTTTTCCAGCTCTGGTGCTGATGGTACCAAGGTTCCTTCTGGTGCCAGGGAGATGACTTCATCAGCTCTCTGGGCCCTTCAGGAGGCATTTGATCGGGGCCCTGATTACTCTGATATCACTGGCCTTCTGTCCCTATCAGCAGGCCACTCACACATCAACCCCACGTGGTGAGTGGATTGTAAATCATAGACTGTGGACACAGTTTCTCAATTATTCACTGTTTCCCAAATAGGGCAGAGGGTGAAATAATGAAAGGAACAGGTTGACCAAAAAAACTGCTACAAAGGCTCATTATTTGCAACCCAAATTAACTTTTCCACGGACCAGTAATGTCAGGTTAGTTAGCAATATAAAGAGATTTGTCTTTCTGGACTCAATTCAGATACCCTTATTGAAATAAAAAATAGAAGGTAATTGCAAACCTTCCAATGACCTTATTAATCATTATAAATCCAATTATGGCCCTTTCTTCCCCAAACTGAGAAAACATGTTATGAAGTAATTAAGTCACTTTTTATATCTCTCCAGAACAAACTTCAGTCTAAGGCCAGTTTTCAGCGTGAGAGAAATAATTGGGAAAGTATCAGGGTGAGGGAACTGGCATTTATTGGAAGCTTATTAGATATTAATCATTTTTCTAGTATGCCTGCTTTTGGTTATCCCATGCATGTGTTCCAATAAAATTTGGTGTAAAAACCAGACCGCACATCAGATTTCTCAATTATTAAACTAGACATTTTTGCTATTTGTAACACTGAAGTTTATTTGGTTAACACATGTTTAAGTGCACAGATTGTGTTGTTGCCTATAAGAAGTATGCCATAGCTGATTTCTGGAACATATTTACCTTTCTCAACAGAGTTTATGCTATTGAATAACAACTCATTTTCCCCACCTAAGACTCTGTCAACCACCATTCTACTTATTCTGTTTCTGAGTTAGACTTTTTGTGGTTCTACATATAATGAGATCATGCAATATTTGTCTTCCTGTATCTTGCTTATTACACTTAGCATAAGGTCCTCTAGGTTCATCCATGTTATTAAATAAGGCAGGATTTCTTTCTTATTAAAGGGTGAATAGTATTCCATCATGCATACATAGCACATTTTATTGATACATTCACCTGTTGATGAGCATGCACATTAATTCCATAGGTTGCTACAGTGACCATAGGAGGGAATATACCTAGTCAAGATCCTGCTTTTAATTCTTTGGGATAATATCCAGAAATGGATTTGCTAGAACATAAGGTAATTCTGTTTTTTAATCTTTTAGGGAATCTCCACACCCTTTTCCATAATAGCTGCACCATTTTCCACCAACAGGGCAGCTATGTTAACATTCATTATCAGATAGATAGATAGATAGATAGACAGATAGACAGATAGATAGGCACTAGATATGACAGCCATCTGAACAGATGTGTTGCAATATCTCATTGCAGTTTTGATTTACATTTTCCTGATTAGTGATATTGAGCATCTTCTCAGATATCTCTCAGCCATTTTTACGTTTACTTTAAAAAAATTTAGTTGTTGGTGAACATTTATTTTATTGATTTATTTATGTATGGTACTGAGAAACAAACCCCGTGCCTCACACAGGCAAGGCAAGTGCTCTATCACTAAGCCACAACCCCCAGCCCCTTTTTATGTGTACTTTGGAGAAATGTGTATGTAGTTAAGTCCTCTGAAACTAGAATTCCTAAAAGAAAACATAGGGGAAACCTATCACGACATTAATCTCAACATTTTTTTTTTTTACAACAAACTCTCAGACATCAAAAGCAAAAATTGACGAGTGAGATGGAATCAGATTAAAAACATGGAAAAGGAAACATTTAACAGAACAAAAATACAGCCTATGAAATGCAGAAAATATTTGCAACTATTGTGTCTGACAAGGGATTAATCTCCAAAATACATACAGGATTGCTCCAACTTAATAGCCAAAACACAAATAACTGATTTACGTTATCCTTTTAGATGCACATAGCCACCCTGTGAGGCAAAAGCTAGAAGCTGCACTATTTAGATGAAGAAAGGATCATTTGGAAAAGTTAAGCAACTAATCCAAAGCACCCAGTTGTGGAATTAGAAACCAGGCTATTTGAGAACCCTGGGTAGGTTGGGCCCGATTTCTGACTCCACAGATGAGTGCTTTGGGGTGCTCCATGCATGTGAGGCTTGAATGTGAGGCTGTGTGAACACATATTAAGCTCTCACTATGCACTGTTGTATATTCTACAAGCTCTGAAGAGAGAGCTTTAAGAAAATCCCAACTGTGCATGGGGAGGCAAACATTAAAAGAGCATTCACAAAATGCAAGTTCAGACATCCATGTTCTGATATGACATGTTGCACATGCGAAGTCACCACTGCTCCCCTGGCAAAGAGTAAAAGGCGAGGAAGCTAAAAATCAACAACTGTCCTTGGATCCACAGGGTGACGGAGGCAGCAGGGAGAACCACCACTCTGAAGGGAGGAGTCACAGCTTACCAGGAGCAGAAGACATTGCTGAAACCAGGTAGGAAAATTCAAATTATAACCGACATACTGCTGAAATCGAGGGAAAAACTCCCGGGTCCTGGTGGTAGCAGGAGCTCTGCACGCTCCTGAATTTCACCCTCAGGAGCCCTATTAGTTTCTCATTGTTAAAGTCAGAACCTTAACATCTTTCTAGCAGAAGAGAAATACCTGATACAAGTCCCCTTTAGCCCTGCTCTTTCACCTAAGGATGGGGTGGGAGGCAAGATGCACGTGAGAAAGGGTTCAGGCTCACAGGCTCAGGACTGAGCACCACCATTGGACTAGAGGAAGCTTCTCTTTCCCCCACACTTACCTCAGTAGGGTTCCTGTTAACTTACAGGGGACTATAACTGAAACACAGCTATAACCAGGGAGCCCTGACTTGTTTCTTTCCCCTTTGTCTTCACTTTAATTCAGGGTCTCGTCATCCTTCTCCCAAACTAGTGGACTACCTTCTTAATAGGTATTTCTTACCTTCCAATCTCCAGTCTCTGCTCACCTCCATTGATATATTTTTTTTAAAAAATAGAGCATCTAGTCATTGCTTATGGTTCTTGCTTTGTCGGTTGGACTCAGTAAGTAGGTGGTTCACCTTAGTTGCAGGAGCACTGTGATCAGAACATCTTGGTTCAACCCTTGGCTACATCTCACCAGCTGTGTCTGACCCAGGGGATTCTGCCTAGCCTGCTTGTGGAGGGATGCTTCACTGCTGGCATGGAGATAAAATAGCACTCATATATATCTTCACGCTATCAACTATCAATTTCTCTCATTCATCTGCTGCTTTCCACATGGCAGGTACTATTTCAGGTGTTAGAGATGAAACGATTCTTTAAGTCAATCAAGCCATCTGAAATATCTTGGGCAAATCAAAGGAATGAACTTATCTTCCACAGAAGAAGAAATGAAGAGGAATAAACCAATGCACTGGCAGGAAAATAGCCAGTGATCAACCCAGCTGCACCCTCACATCCCACCTTCATGAGTCAAGGTCATTCAAAAGGACACCTGGTCCGTATAGAGAAAAGACCCCAGATGATGTTCACAGCTAGAAACAGAGAGAAAAGTGAGAATATGGAACCCAAGGACTCTTCAGGGTCAGATCGTGGGCCAAGGGCTGCAAATTATGAACTATGGATAAGGACAAGTAATTTAAATTCCATAAGCCTTGTTCTTTCACGTCTAAAATGCAGATAGCAATGGCCTTAGCCACATGTAATTATTGTGGTAATTAAACAAAGTGTTGCATAGGAAGTGCTGAGCATCCTTCCTGGTGCGGGTTGAGCACTCTGTAAATCTGGATGATGATTATCATTAGTGCTCAAGTCAGGAGAAACTACTGGTTGCAATGGTCAAGGAGTTGCAAGGCCCGTTCACAGAGCAGCAGTTGGCCATGTTGTCCGGCCTCACCGAGTTGGCTTGCACTTGCTTACCCTATGCACTGGTAGCTGGTTTCCTACCACAGTGCCCATGGCTCCTTTTCTGTGGCTTTCTTGTCCATGGAGAGTGTTCAGGTCACACTTGGGGAGGGCTGAGAGGCCCTGGAGGCAGCCTCTGTAGGAGCAGTCTTCTGCCAATGACAGACAGGGGTTCTTGGACAAATAACCCAGTAGCCCTGCCCTCAGGCAAGGAGACTGTTCCCTGCTGCTTTTCAAACCCTCCCCATGGAAATGAGCTTAGGTCCCACATGGCAATCTTTCATGTACCATCTTACCTCTCCTGGTTTCCCAGATCACCTCCCAGTTGAACTATCTGAACTCACATCTTTGTCTCAAGTTAAACTTCTGAGGGGACTCAACCAACGATGGTAAGATTTTTTTAACAAGTAAGAAGGGCATTCTAGTTGAGGTGGGAGGAAATGTGAGTCATAGAAATATAAAAGTGAGTGCAGGATGAGACTCTGTGGGGTCTCCATCAGTGTTTCCTCTCCCTGGTTTACTCCACTCAGGCCTTCTGCTTGGATTGCTATATCACAACTTGATAAACCGGGAGACTTGTAAACAAGAGAAATCAATTTCTACCAATTCTGGAGGTTGAAGTCCAAGATCAAGGTGCCATCAGAATAGATGTGTGGCCAGGGCTGCCTCCTGGCTTAGGGGTGGCTCCTTACACATGCCATATCCTCGAAAAGACTTAGGGAGCTGCTGGGGTCTTGTGTAAGGCCATTCCTAGCCCATGACGACAGCTCTTCCCATATGACATAATCACCTCCATATTCCCTCATATTGGGGGATGAAGATTTTAACTTATGACATTTAGGGACATGAATATTCAGATTTGACCCTGGTAACCAGAAGTCAAACTGCCAAATGTGATGAGTGAAACTCCTGGCCACATGGATCTGCCCAGCACAATCCTCAAGTCCAGGGTGTCAAGTCAATGGGCTGCTGGGATACCCCTGCTACTCACTGAAGAGCAGTGGAAAGGCAGGTGGCATTGTGGGGGGAAAGGCTGAGAACCTAGAGCTGAGGCCCTGAGTCAACCCTGGCCCTTGGGTTGCCCCAGCACTTAACAGCAATACGTAGCTCGCTAACTCCTTAAGACAATCAGAGGAAACCTGGTACAAACAGGCCATGTACCAGCTGCAAGGCATAGCTATTAGCGGGTAGTGTCCCATTTGCAAATGGTTGAAGATGGTGATTTGTCTTCAGTATTCATACAACAATTGCTATTGTGCAAAATATATCCTCAAATCTTACAGATCTTAACTCATCCAACCCCATACAAACTCTACATGCCATGTTCTCTCATCATCCCAGTCTGGCAGAACAAGAAACTGAGCCATTGCAGAGCTAAGAGATTTGCCCCAGGTGGTACAGACTGTCAGTGGTGGAGCTAGAAGTAGTACCATGTTGACGGTTCCTCCCTAGAGCTCTTAACATTGCCCACAAGGCCATGTTGCTTTCCTGGGCTCTTGTCCCTCCTGACTATCACTCCTCTGCATGTGTCCAATTCATCTGTCTGGCCATTCTCCCCAAAACTATTTATGCAATTATACATGTCCACAGCACAGGTCTAGGCCCATGGGCCTACTGTGTGATAGCTGTGGGGCACCATGGTTTCCAGATCCTTCAGGGACATGATGGGATCCAAGTGCATGTGACTTTGCAAGTTCATTATATGTGCCTACTTGGCTGGGCCATGGTGCCCCAAAATTTGATCAAACATTATCATGGATATTTCTATGAGGGTATGTTGGATGAGAGTAGCATTAAGAATCAGTAGAGTTTGAATAAAGTAAATTGTCCTCCAAAAACTGGTTGGGCCTCATCCAATCAGTAGACGGCCTGAGTAGAACAGAAGATTGACTTAGAAGAAAAGACTGAGCATGAAGTGATTCTGCTGACAGATCACCCCTGGACTCAACCTGCATCTTTTCCCTGTCCTTGGCCTGTGCTGCAGACTTAAAACTTACCAATCCTCTGACAATCACATGAGCCAGTTTTTAAAGTCCTTTCTCTCTCTCTCCCTTAGGATATACCATCTTGAGATGCATAGGCCGATTGGTTCTGTTTCCTTGGAGATATCTGACCACTATAATACAGCATTTGTGTAATTAAAGGACTAACAGTGAACAAACATACAAAATTATTTTCATGCAGAAAACAAAACAAGGAGAGACACAGCATTGAAAATTTATGCTTTCAAAGAGCATTCATCACGATGGTTCCCCATCTCTGCAGGCTCAGTTGCAGAATCTGAATGCTCATTAAGTGGCTCTCAGCTACTGGTGCAGAGCTGTGAATGGCGAAAACCGTGGGACCAAAGGGTGGAGATGGCCTGACTGCGAGGAGAGGCCAGACCTCCTCAATATCTGGGCTGTCAGTGTGGGTAAAGTTGGGGCCTTCCTCCTGCCTAAAGATGCCTAAGAGCTCCGCAACCACATCTGCTACTCTACCTCCTGCTGGGCTTTGAGATGCTGCAGCAAGAACCATCTCAGGGACACTACACATTGCACGAGGATGTGCAATGCCCAAATGGATCATTTTAAAGAGTCAAGGAATGCTCGTTGAACACTCTCTTCTTCCTTCTGGAAATTTTGCTTAGCTCCCAAACTTATCTTTAGCACAAAGAGGAATTCAGGCCAGAGTGGAAGAAGAAAGCAGAATCTGAGGGATCAGGAAAATAAGACCCAAAGAAGCTTTAAGAAAGGAGTGGAGGCTGCGAGCTCACATCACCTGCAGCAGGGGTTAGGAACGTCTCCATGGGATTTATCAGCAGATAACTGACCCTCAACAAGGCAGCAGTGGCTCCTTGGAGGTGACCAACCCCTAATTCATGAGTCTAATATCTCTTGTGATTCAGCAGATGTCAGGGGAAGAACACATGAGGCCTGTGGCAGGCAGCTTTGGCACTTTACCCAGATCCCTTGAATTCCTTTTATATTTATGTATTTGCTGGTTTGCTTAATTATTCAGTGAACCCTCAAGAGCCCCAAGTCTTCTTGGCTTCCATTGCCAGCCCCTGTCCCTTTTCTTGGCAGGAGTACCTACAGGCTATCTGCAGGCACAGGTAACAGGAAGTGGCCAGCATTTATTCCTCTGTGGCAGCCCTTGACCAATGACACACAGTGCAGAGGTCTGCAAGCCCATTCTCTTGCTTTGAGAGGAACCCCTCACAGTGAAGAGTCTCCCTCTGAATGAGAGTGGAAGCCAGTTCTCCAGGAGGCTTTGCCTGAGCCCTGGGTCTCTTCCCGTCTCTTCCTTCCTGTTTTGCTCCCCACCCTCTGTAACCATCTCTGCCTGCAGAGGACATCTTCCTTAATAATTCAGTTACACATAAATCCTTACTTCAGCATTGACTCTTGGGAACTTCACTTAAAAGAGATGCTTTTGAGAAGGACCTTAAATGACTAACTCCAAACAAGAGTTTGGAAAGATGATTTGGGTTGAGTAATCAGCACGATCTTGGGGTCAGAAATGGCAAAGCACCCAGAAGAAAGGATGATGAGGCCACAGGCCTAAGGGTGAGGATGCAAGGAAGGACTGGAGGAGTCCCCATCTGGTTGAAGAAGACAGAGATGGCAGTGAGGGACTAAGTCCCCAAATGTCCTTCATCTTTTCTTTTTGAAATGAGCAGGCAGCAGGATTGGATCTGAAAAGTAGATGCACAGTTTATTCTAATGCATCTTTGTCCTCCAGCTCCACTGGACAGGTATAAGTTTGCCATCCAGAGCCTTGTGCTGAGCACCTATTAAGTGCTTGTTGTGTGCTGTCATCCTCATCTGCAGTAGGGCAGCACAGCTTGTATATTCCAAATGCCTGAACACTTTATCTAATCATGCACCCTCCTTGGGACCTTGGCACTCTAAATTTTGAAGGAAAGGTAGAGGAGTGCCTGAGGACTCAGAATCTCCTGCCCTCCCTTAGGGATGGCAGGAGGGCTGCTCCAGGGTGGGGGTCATAGACTGCAGCCCAAGACTAGGCAAGACCCTGTGGATCCAGAATAGTCTCAAACACTGAGCATGGGCAAAGAGTGGTCAAAGAGATAACAAGTTGTATTTATGTTCATGATAATGGGTTGGAACTTTAATTATTATTAGGATAGTGGGTTAGTGACTTTTTAAAAGATGTATTTTAATTATGATATATTAGTTATATATATATATACACACACACATATACAATTATATGTATATATGTATATGTATACATGCATATAGATAGATATGGTCCTTTGATGCTTTAGTACATGTATACATTGTGCAATGATCAAATCAGAGCAATTAGCACATTCATCACTTCCAACATTTGACATTTCTTTGTGGTCATAACATTTAAAATTGTCTCTTCTACCTAGATTGAAATACACAATACACTATTAGAGGAGAATGGTATTCAGATCCCCTTGGCATCTTAAGTAGGTGACTGACAACAGCAGTAGCAAGGTGGCCCTGTTCCACTGGCACAGAGTGAGCTTCCTCCTTGCATTATCTCAACTGGGCTGGGACCCCACAGTGTGTGTCTAGTTCTGATAAGACAATGGTATTTCCAAATGCCTACAATTTCTGGGCAGCCATGCCAACCCTGTCTTCTGAGGGTATTCACATACAGCTTGTTTTTATATCTTTTAATTTAGAAATTGCCCTGTGAGACTGACATATTCTTGTGTGGTGTCTTTTTTTTTTTCTGCTGCTTTGCTACTTCTTAGGGTAACTGTCTCACAGAACTAATAATTAGCATACAATTAAATACAAAAGCAATCAACCCAGGAAGAAGCCTCCTATAATTTGCTGCAATTTTGCCTGGGTCCTGCATCCCCTTCATTGTTTGATAACTCTAGCCTAGGTGGCAAAACATTCAATTATGAGCAGTCCCAATATTTAAGGAGTACCTGGATGCAATACAAAATCAAACAAATTAGGGCTGACTTGTTTCTTTTGCAGCCCACAGAGATGGGCATCAGCAGGTGGGACTACACGCACATTGACCCGAGGTCTGTTGGAGCCGCTAATGAAGGCAATCTGGCCAAGCAACCTTGGAAATCATACAGGGCAGCTCTTTGTCACGGCTCTCTTTGCTTTACTGTTGAAACATTTTCTTAGGAGAGCAACGCTGTGTTACCAGAGCAGGTTGTGTGGCAAATATAATTCCAAGGGCAATGCTAATCATTTGGTAAAAGAGACAGCCAGGAGCTGTTTGTTGAAGTTCGTTGTCTGCCAAGCACTTAATGAATATTGTTCCTGATCCCCACAATAATCCTGCCAGTGGGTCTATTGTCCTCATTATACACTTGAAAACACAAAGACTCAGAAAGACTAGTGGAAACTTATTTTGGTAGGCAGTCAGGAAAGAAAGAGAAACATTTTAGATTTTCTGGGGAAGTACATGCAGATTGGGGGAAAGATATATTCACTAGTGTAATATAAAATGGTGTTTTGAAAATAAAAAAAAATTGTT
This sequence comes from Urocitellus parryii, assembly GCF_045843805.1. Lineage (NCBI taxonomy): Eukaryota > Metazoa > Chordata > Mammalia > Rodentia > Sciuridae > Urocitellus > Urocitellus parryii. The sequence continues at coordinate 138,165,136 of NC_135540.1, forward strand.
TCTACACAAATAGAAGTAATTGAAATAGGTCTCGATCTTCCCACCCTGCAAGGCTGGTAGACGACAAATCCTGTGTTGGGTGACTCAGATTTTTCAGGTACACAGGGCACCTTTGTGTGACTAAAGTTCCAGAAGATGTTCAAGAGATGAGGGCCCCATGATGTTCAAGATTATCAAAACAGTTGAAGGCAGGGGGTTCTCTCAAGTGGATGGAGGATTGAAAAAACTGGACATAGTAGATGCTTGCAAAAGTGACATTTGAACCATGACCCAAGTGAGGTTCTACAGAGTAAGGCCCTGAGGGAAGACATGCCAGGTGCACCCAGGGGCCAGTGCGGCTTCTGGTGGAAGAGTCAGAGGAGGAGCAACAGAAACCACACTAAGGGCCCATGGATCCTGGTAAGATTTTTGAATTCATTGAATAATAAACCACTCAACACATAAGAGTAATGGCCAACACTTTCCTGCCAGCCCGAGTTCTAAATACTCCCCAAGGAGAAAGCTCACGGGATTCTCCCAATAATTCCTCTTCATGGATGTGGAGACAGAACTGGCTCAAGGTCATTCTGTTGGCAAAGAGAGGGACCTGAAGCTGAAGAGAGGCAGGAGGTCCATTTTTATACATTTGTTCCCCTAAGAACTGTGTGACAATGCTGCTCAAACAACACCTAGAGCAATAAATAGGGTCCCAGGAAAGTGAGGAACAGAGCAACTGCCTCATTCTGCAGGGCTTGGATTTTTTAAGCCTGCAAAAGGCGTACTTCATCAGTCTTCAAGCCCTTCAAGCATCAAGGAGATTAATTTTATAGCACCAGTGCAAATCAATGAAGACATTTTTAGAAAATGCATTGTTTAAGGTTTAAGCTATTGAGTGACATTAACTCAACAAGTCTTTAATGGGAGGGTCAGGGGTAAAGGGTGAATGTCAGATACAGCTTCCCAGCAGGATTCGGTATTAGTTCCAGAGAGACCTGTTGTTAGAAATAGTAACACGATGTAGCTTGTGGATATTCCTGCCCGCCGCTTCCTCTGCAGGCTGGAATAAAGTATGGACCACAAATATGGTAGAGAAAAAAATCACACCCAGAAACTTTGCCTTATGGGATCTTGGGTTTTAGCTGTTTCTGTCATTTGTTATTAATATGGTTTTCAGAGAAGTTATGAAATCTTGAGGTGCTTCAGTTCTCTCACCAACAAAATGGAGAGGGTAAGACTTATTTTGAGGGATTTGGAGGAAATGTAAAGATGGTCAGTACAAACACTACTGCAGGACCTGAAAGATGATATTCTCATCTCTCCCAGAAGTAGGAGTAGGACAGAAGTGACCCAAGACTGGGGATATATTCTGAGCATCTGGAACTAAGAAGTACTAATATTATAAGTTTAGGAAACCAACAACAAGAGAGATTATAGGTTCTAACATCAGAGATTCTAATTGTCAGGGTCAGTGGCCTAGACAAGATGGAGATGAGAGTCAGGAACCAGAACGAGAGCATCAAAGTGAGCTGAGATTGGGGTGGAGGGCAGCTCAGACCTGGGCAAGAACATAGACCCCCAGGGATGAGAGATGAGGGCCCTGGGCTGACTTTAAAGCTTCTAAGACTCTGTGAATGCCTCACTGCTATTCACTGATTCATATGTTTTCTCTTTTTTTCTTTGTTCTTTTTAGATATACATGACATTGAGTGTATTTGTACATATTATAAATATATGGAGTATAACTTATTCTAATTAGGATCCCATTGTGTGGTCGTACATGATGTGGAGTTACAGTGGTTGTATATTCACATATGAACATAGAAAAGTTATGTCTAATTTATTCTACTGTCTTTCATATTCTTCTCCATGCTCCCTTTCCTTCATTTCCTTTTGTCTTTACTCAGCCATAAAGAAGAATTAAATTATGGTATTTGCAGGTAAATGGATGGAACTGAAGACTATCATTAAGACCAAATGTTTTCTCTCACATGTGGATGCTGACTCACAACAAGGGAGGGTGGGAAGTGGGAAGAATAGAAGTCCATTGGATTCATGGGTTTTTGATTTTTATTATTTTCTCTTTTTTTTCTAGTTATTTTTCCAAAGTCACTGAGCATCTACAATGTGTCAGTGCTGTTCCAGCTACTGAGGTAGAGCAATGAGCAAATTAGGCAGGGTCCCTACTCACAATGACCTCGTGTTATCTAGGGAAATAGATGATGAGCACACTATTAAACCAGTTTTGAAAAAAATATATATATATTATTATTTAAGTAACATGAAAATAAATGGGAAAGTGCTTAGGAAGTAAGCAGTGGTTACTTTAGATACAATGGTCCGAGTAGTTCTTTTTCTTCCTGGGTTTTGTTTTGAATTTTTCAAATGTTGTAGAGAATAAAAGAATAGAACACATATATGAACAACTTGAACCAATCCAAACAAAGTTGTAGGCTTCATGATAGCTCATCCCAAAATATGGTAGTACTGAGTTTATAAGAGCAAAATGCACTTTCTGTGCATCTCAGTGCCATTATCACAACCAAAATGTAGCATTGATTCCATCATATCAGATAATGGCTTTCTGGGCCAGATAGTCAATATTTTAGAATCTGTTAGACTGAATTAAAAATTGAGAATATTCTAGGTACTTATAATGGCTATGTGATAGGACAATTCAGGATATTCAGCTTTTATTACTTAAAAAAGTCACCAAAAATTTATACTGATTAATGAAAATTGAGCACATTTTTGTAATATATATCTACAAATGAGAATGATAGAATTTAGGGGGTAAGTGATAACATTTCACTTAATTAAGATTCAAAGTTTATGTTCACCATCGTCAAGTCAATTGCAAATATTCATCTGTTAAAGCCAATCTGCAGGAAGGTCTTACATATTTCATATTTGAAAATGTCTTTTTAGAGCTAGGTATGCCAAATATTGATATCAACTCAAGAGCATCAACTCAAGAGCACATGATTGAGCATATTCATCATTTGGAAGACATTTACAGAATTTCATTAGATTCTTTTCTACATTTGCCTTTTAATATGTCATTACAAATTAATCACTTTCAAGTGGAGCTTAGGTGGAGGCTCCTCAATTGTACATTTGAACAGGTTTTGAAATATAGGAATTTCCTTTGCACATACATCGAGGTCTGAAAAACATTGCTTAAACTGCAGTTTGAGTTCAGAAAATATATTCTCAGTTTCTGTAGGAATAGAAAGATTATATCTTCCTTTAATTTGGGTTAGCTTAGAAGTTATAGAGTGGTTTACTTGTGATTCAAACAGCATTAGTCATCATTAAAATAACTTTAACCACAGTATAACTTTTGGAACTCCCTAATGCACCCTAAACATTTTTTTTTTGGTAACAAGGATTGAACCAAGGGGTGCTAAACCCCAAATTATACTCCCTACCCCCTGTTTTATTTTTCATTTTGAGACAGGGTGTTGTTAAGTTGCTTAGGGCATGGCTAAGTTGTTGAGGCTGGCTTTGAACTTGTGATACTCCTGCATCAGCCTCCCATGCTACTGGATTACAGGTGTGTGCCACCATACCTGGCACACCTTAGACTTTTATGTTGAAAATTTTTAAACATTATCAAGAACACTGAAAAAAATCTGATTTCTAAATCCATTAAATGTTATATACTTGTGGTTGAGGGCAAATTTTCATGTTCAGAAAAAAATTAATCTTGACTCTCCAAACAATTGCCACAAAACATTGAGCCACTGAATGGTTATGTGATAGGACAATTCAGGATATTCAGCTTTTATTACTTAAAAAGAATCACAGACCTGAAAATATAATAGTTAAGTCCACAAGTGCAAGTGAAGCTCTCTGTTGGCATTATTAGTTTAGTAACATATGAAAGGCTCAGACATTTTTCACAAAGTAACTATTTGTGAATAACATAATAAATAGAGGTAGCCTTCAAATATCTTACACTTCAACGAGTTTCAAAAATTTGTCCCAATAGACCTTTCTGTGCTTCATTGGTAACATTAGAAACAACAAATCTTAGTAGTTTCCACTTCAGGTCTTACTGAAATAGTTTTTTTGTTACTTCTTTGAAAATATTCTCCCCTGTGTTTTTCCATATGCACTAAAGATAGATCCCTATTTCAACACTTAAAAACCCAGCATGCCCAAATAATGGACTCACAAACAGCCTGAGTAACATTTATACACAAATCAAAGCCAAGGAAACCACCTCAAGTACTTTCTGACTTGTTTTTATATTTTTTAACTGACTGTTGATGTTGCTCCAAATATTCTCAACTCTTTCATCCACCATCCTCAGCAAAAGCAAATAACCTAATATTTGATTTTCACTTGGTACTTTCCTTTAGCTGCTGTAATCAAACACAAATTAACTTATGCATCTTTATCTATTCATTTTTTGAATGCTAATAAGACAAAACCACAAATTGGGCTAGTTGTAAAGAAAAGAGGTTTACTTTGGCTCATATTTCTGAAGTTCAATGTCAAAGGACTACATCAGGTGATGCCTTATTTGCAGCAGAGTCCGAATAGTGCAAGGCCTTGTATGGCAAAAGTTAAGGAACCTGTGAGTGAGCATTATAGTCTCTCTCTTCTTATAAAACTACCAGTATTCAATTATGGGGATCCACCCCAATGACCTGATCTAATCATCTCCCAAAGGCCTCACCTTGAAACATCATAATACCTCCGACAGGAATTAAATTCCAACATGTATTTCAGAGGGGACAAACCATATTCAAACCATAGCATCTATGTAACTGATTTTGTGGCAACAGCCCTCACTTGTCAAAAGCTCCTACCATGTGCTTTCTATATGGAGAAATTTAGGAAGCAAATGCCAAATAAAAACTGTAGGCTATGTGCTAAGGAATTTTAGCAAAAATAATTATGTGAATTAAAGTCTTGTCAAAACCAGAAGTGGTCTCTGAAAGGAAAGGCTGTGGTGCTCCTGTGGTTTGTAATACTAGAATCTGACTTGGGCTCTGAAGCCAGTGTGTTAAAGAAGTAGGGATTCTAGTAAGATCTAAAGAAACTCTGGCTGGATCTCAGACAGCAATAGGACGATGCAATGTGAAAAATCTACAAGATAAACAGCAGCCAGACAGTGAAGAGCATTTAAATCATCTGGGGATTGGAGGGGTCATGATCAAGTTTTCACTTAAAAGATATCCTCTGATCATAAGCCAGGAGTAACATTTGTATGAGGATGACCAGTTAAGGAGCAGGTGCAATTACCCTGATAAGAGATGAAGGTGGCGTAGACCACCTTCACTGTAATGCTCAACCAATATGTGTCACATGCATGCATGCACAATGAGCAGACTCTGTGCCCACCCTGACCAGTGAGTGTCCTTCTGGCAGACCCCAGCTCACCTGTTATAAGACTCATGTGCATCTTGTTGGTGTCTCTTCCAGTGCTGACCCCACACTGACCTCCCCAGGCAGAAGGAACCACAGCCTTCTCGCTCGGGAGACAGTAAGTGTCCTTGCCTTCATCCTGTGCCTACCATTAAACTTTGCCCTCCATGAAGTCAAGGACCACATTCCCAGACACGGCTCAGACACAGATGTGTTAATATTCTTGATGAAGGATTCTTCTGTGACACTCATGAAGCAGAGGATATTTCAGCCTGTGAGTGAAGTTTCACAGAAATGGTGGAGAGTGGTGGAGAGAGCAATTATTTAGAAACCTCTTTTTTAATCTGGGTTCACCACTATTTTCAGTGTGATCTTGAGGATAAAATCTTTCCGGTGCTGAACCTCAGATTATTTCAATGTAAAAATAAATAAACTTTAATAAGAATTGAGTGATTTATTTGATTTAGGCATGGTAATACCAAAAATTCCCTCAGCGATATTTGGAAATAAATACAATTGTTTTTCCTTCATAATAGAAAATAACGAATAAAGACAAAGAACTGTTCATTAACTTATGCATTGTCACACAGCCAGTGAGTGGTGGCAGTCTGGGTAAACCCAGGCAGTGTAGCAACAGAATTGTTATTCCTGACCATGTCACTAACAAACTGTAGGAATGTTCTCTGAAGATCCCTTCCAATCTGGCACTCAGTGTTGTCCTGATGCTGATGGTGGAAAGCAGCCTGTGGGGAAATGGAGGCCAGCTGAGCAGGAAAGGAACAGAATTTGCACAGTTATGAATCCCTGTTCTTGTGCATAATCGCACTATGGTAGATGGCATTATTTAACATGCCATCATATTGCTGATGTTGATAGCTGAGGGATGCACCAGAATAATACAGATATGTCCAAAACCCACTTTTGATTTCAGACCGTGGGGTTCTGCAGGGTTGCAGTGGACTTGGTGAAGAACCACGATAACACCGTCAGAGACTGGCACACCCTCAAAGACAAACACGTCCACAGTGGCTGACACAACTATTAAACTGAATAATAAAATGCAGCAGGAAACACACACACACACACACACACACACACAGATACACACACACACAGAAAAACTAAACTCCATGTGATGCTCACGTTAGGAATGCAAAGTACCTCCTGAAGTCTGTCAGACACTTCAAGCTGGTCCCAAAGATAAGGGATAATGTGGTGGTTGGTTTTTCATGATTTCTCATCTTCACTGTCAGCCTCAAACTTGATAAAATGGAATAATTCCAGGTTTATTAGTGTCAAGGCACATTTAGGGCTCCTGTGAGAGACAGGTAAAAGGCGGAGTGGGGCAAGGTGCTCTCAGAGGCCGCCAGCTACTAATTGCAGGTGTGGGGAATCCACAAGCCCGAGTGACAGGAGACAGGAAGCAGGGGTGATGAAGCTGGCCATTTTCCACCTTGCAGCCACCAGATTGCTAAAAGCCACCTCACACGCACCTGTCACATAAAACTATTCTCAAGCTCACCGGGATGATTTACTCCACAGGGGCTACATCAGGGGACTTCTGTGCACAAAGTAAAATGGCTTGTGCCTGAGGGAGCACCCTTGCTTGCTGGCTTTCTGAGGGAATGGCAAAGCTTGTGTAGGCACACACTCAGTGGCAGAGTCAAAGAAACAGCCCTGTTGAGGGAAGGGAGGAAAGACATCATGTTTATAAGCCACTCTTACCACTTCAGGATTTGAGCATATTATTCTCATCTTACAAATTAACCCCCAAGATTTAGAGATGGAAACAAATGGCTTGATCAACACCACAGGAAGGCAGGAATCTACTCCAGGTTGTCCAGCCTGGAAGCCCCTACTCCCTTCACCTCATGATGCCATTTCCCACTGAGATGTGCTAGAGGCTAGCTCTCTTGTTCTCTTTACATAGATCTACCTTGTCTGTGTTCTACTCAGACATTAATCATCCCCTGACTCAGGTTTACAAACCAGCGTTCATTCAGAGATGGGGCCTAAAGTATTAATACTTAATTCAGATGCATATGTTGTACAGACTTCAAATTGTAAAAGCACAAGAAGAAAATATTGGAGTGGAGGGCATTCTGGTTAGAGGACAGAAAGACAGAGCAGTAAAGGACATAAACCTTGTGGGTGGGTAGGCCTGTCTTGTGGACTTTCCTGGTCCCATCCATCTTTGTCTCCCTTCCGCAAATTGCAGCTGTCTAAAGAGAGCATCCTGTTGGATGAGGAATCAAGGTAGATAACCTCCGAGTTCTTCCCCCAAAATGCACAAACAAAAGCCAGACCTTTCCTAGTAAATGCGGGAAAATTATTTTTTGGCAGAGCAGCTATTTCACCAGCCTCTCTTCCAATATTGAACTCACCTCCTTGTCCCTGTGACCCATGCACACACTGGGACTCAGGCACCGTTGTTTATCCTCAGGAGGAAGGGGATTGAAAGCAGAGAACATCACCCTCATGGCAGCAGCAGGATAATGTTGACATTGGTTGAGGATCAAGACACTGTCCTTTTGGCACTCACCGACCCCTTCCTCTAAGGAAGAGGTTTCAATGTCCGCTACAGGCAGGGGGGCAACTTTGCTCAGGTTCCTTGATCCAGCACATTCCAGGGTTTTTGATGAAGTGACTTTGATGAACAGTGTGCTGCTGGTTTGTCTGAACTCGACTCCTCATTAGGCTGTGAGTCCTCGGAGGGAATTGCTGTGAAGTCCTGTGCCCTCCCAGCTCCTGCCCCCAAGGCTCTTGGATCTCAGTTTTTCAGTGCGTATCTGAGTGTCATCTTTGGTCTCCAGAAGGACAAGGATCAGATCCACCAAATGTGTCACTGTACCTGGAGCTTTACCAGGTGCAGAGAGTCTGGTGTGGGTGCGTATAAACATGGGTTGAGTGGATGTGTGCAAGCATGAACGCACTTTCAGAAGATGGATTGTTACCCTTTTTTTTTCTCTTTAAAATGCAGAGAAAGAAGTTCATGAACCACGCTGAACACCCCTACATGTTGAATGTTATGTCAAGCACTTAACATACATTATTTCATGGGGCTTAGTATGATCATTCTCATATGAGGAAAAAGCAGCTCAGGGTAGTAGGGTAACTTTTCCAAGGCCACACAGCAAGCAAATATCAGAGTTGTGAATCACATTCATGGACGCTTTATTCTAACAGTTAAGGGTTATTTCAGTTTAGTTTGCCTTTACCATGCCTAAAATTTTTGAAGTTCACATAATAGGTGATTGTGGGCTGGAAAAATATGGAAGAAGGAATGGATAATTGGATTTACATGGCTATTTGGGTGCAGGGGTGGGCTTATCAATAGAATGGAATGGAAAAAAAATCACAAGCAGAGTTTGGAAGTTTCCATTAGTGAAGATTCTCAGTTGCTAGCAAAAGAATTTAAGTTTGTCCTTGTGGTTACTTAGAAAGGTGAGGTCACAAGTGAACCTTGTCAAAATAGATGCCATCCTTCTACGCACATCACAACACTCAGGCTACACGCTCAACAAGTGTCCCACTTTGCAAGGAGGACTATAGGAGATCATCATTAGAAGATTCACTTTCAAGGAAGGTGATGAGGGGGAGAACATAGAGGATTACCTCTTGTAGTCACACCATCGATATGGAGTCCGGGGCCTTTGAAGATATGCATCGCCACACGGATGTGGACAGAAATCAGATACTAAATAAATAAACAAATAAATGGAGAGGATCAGATTCTTGAATCAGGCTAAGCCAATCACCAACATACACAGGAGAAAATTGTGACTCCCTAATCTCCCGGGATACAGAAGTTGTTTGTTTTAGGAAAAAAAGCAAGAAGAATAAACTGGTCCATCTAATTCTTCTAAAACCCCAAATCCCACAGCTTTCAGCTCGCCTCCAAGAGCTGTTGGGAAAAAACAGGCTCTGTTCCCAGGTGTCGGCAGCATGGTGGGAATGAAAGCCAGGACTCAGGAGTCGCGGGATGCCAGAGTCTTGTAGGTGTACTCTTAACATTGATTCCTCAGCAAAGATGAATGTGAGAATCTTGGCAAATGGCAGCCAGGTAAGAGTGTAGAGTCCCCACGTCAGAGAGTATTGATGGAGACCCTCACTTAGTCAGGGGCTTGTGAGAGCCTCCCCGCAGGGATGGGGCTGGCTGATCAGGCAGTTCCCACATTAGCCACTGGAAGTGGAGACCTACACAGATGCAAACGCATTGGCATTCTCAGTCAGTCCCTTGGTTCTGAAGGGTAGGAAAGCAGGACCGCTCCATCCCCATGTTCTTGGAGGGCAAACGCCAGTCTACCACGTCTGGCAAAGCCAAATGTTTTTCAAAGCAGATTAAGGTCTTCTTGCCTGGTCCTGCTTATCAGAGAGGCAGCTTTGCTTTGGCGGTCTCTAATCTTCTCCCAGCCACTGGTCTTTAAGGGGAAAGTGTGGCCAGGGCACCACAAACTTTTTGCAAACCAGACACTAGCTATCGCTATGGAAATTCTGGTCGTTTCTGGGGGCTTAAAGGCTGATCAACTTGCTGAAGCATGATGCAAATGGCTTCTGTCCTGTTACAGCTTTCGTAGGGCATTGGATTCCTATTCTCACCGCTAGTTTTCGATGCAGAATCTCCTAGCCTGTGGCTTTATCTTAACAAATCCCCCAAGGAATTTCACATTTGAAATCTTTTACAGATTCACAATGATTTATTTTTCTCCTTTTCTCTCCCATTAGGTCCCAGCACAAGCTACAGTCGGTTGGCCTGTCCTCCTCTCTGGATCTTCCTTTTGAAATCAGTCTGAACCAGCCAGCTTTGAATGTCAATTCTGATCCATGCTAATGGTACAACCTTGGGAAAATGGCTTTATTTCTCTGAGCCTCGGTTTCCCAGATGTCAAACTGAAATGATTATAATAGCCAACATAAAGAGTTGTTGAGGACTAAAGGAGATCATCATTAGAAGATTCACTACAGAGTAGAGGCCTGTCATTCCTTGGTTTCTGCTTCCTTTGTCTTCTCCCCCCAAGATGTATGTGTCTATAAGAAAAAAATATAATGAGATTTCACAATTCTCATCTCATTAACTCACTCATATTCTTCAATATCCAACTTAAAAGTCACTTACTTCAGTATCTCTTTCCTTCTTCTCCCTGGGAAGCCAACACTGCTTATCCTATGCTTCGATTGCACCTTGTATCTCTTATAGTACTCTTTATGCTTCCTAATAACTAATCACTCATAAGATCCTTTATTTAGCAAGTATTTATTAAGCCACTTATATCCCAGGACCAAAGACTCTACTAAGTGCCAGGGATACCATCAGAATAAGATGCTCCTAATCTAACGAAGCATAGATCCCTGTGGATCTGAAAAGAACTCATGAATTTTTGTAGCAATTGTTCAACACGATGCCTGGATTGAACATGTCTGAAGATTCACAGGCGACGGTGCTGTTATACCCCACTAGAGGCCCTAAGGAGTGTCGTTGTGAATCAAGGCCTGCATCTGTCCCCCTCCACTCTATCAGTGAATGTTGCAGGCTCCCCTCCTTCGTGTTCATGGATGAGGGTGCAAAAGGAGAGGACGCAGGTGTAAGATGGCAGGAGACTCAAAAGGTACAAGGAAATATGACTGCCTCTCCCCAGATAAGAAAAGTACAAAACAAACTGTTGGGAATGTGCCATAGCTGCCTCCTCCTCCTCAATAACTAACTAACTGACTACATACATAAATAAATAAACTGAATAAAACTTAGAACAAATAATCCAAACAGCGGAATAAAAGAGCCTTCAGTCTCTTCAACTGAACTATATAGATGTGGGTCCCAACAGTTATGGGCTGAATATCCTCCTCTCCATGTCCATGCATAGAAATCGGACCCCCAGCGTGATGATCTACAAATGTGATTCCCTGGGTTTATGATTAGGTTACAAGGGTGGGGCCCTCACCAATGAGATTTGTGCCCTCACAGAAGAAGTGTGAGGGAGGGGTATGTTTCTCTTGGCCATAAGAGGATGCACTAAGAAGGCAGCCCTCTGCTCTCTGCAAGACAGGAAGAGGACTCTTTCCAGACCCTAGACCTGCCCAAATCCTGATCTTGCCATTTCCATTTTCCAGAACTGTGCAAAACACGTGTTTGTTATTTTTTTCTACAATAAGATATCCCATTATAGCAGTCAGATCTAAGATGCCCACCCCACCACTTATAATGATGGACACAGGATCTGTGACCTGGGGCACGTTGTTTAATTTCCCTGGATTTCTTTACTCATGTACAACCTGAGACTAATTATGGTACCTCCCTCAAAAGGAGGCAAATTCCTTAAAGTAATGTCTTATGCTGAGCAAGTGCTCAAAAATTCAGCTATTCATAAAATCTGTAAGCTTTTCATAAATGCAAAAATCACTGCACTGCTAAACCCGGCTAATCTGTGTTGGACAGTGCTCTAACACTGAGCTACACCCTCAGCTGTATTTTTCCTCTCTGAATACAGAAACATACAAAGTCCTTCTCCCTAAAGAGCATGCTTCTTTTGACCTTGCCACAAGCCTCCACACAATCACTCAAAAGCAGGTACCAGACTCCAGCAGAAAGAAAGCCTGGAAGAAAAGAAAGAAGTCTTGGTTTTCCTTGGGTGCTATCTCCCTATGTGAAGTCGTCCATCTCACTCCACCTCTTAAGGCTTCAGTATGTTCAGTGACAAATCAGAACTTGGGCAGGTGAGGCAGAAAACAGGGATTGCAAACCTCCTTTGTTACTTCCAGTTTTGAAGTGGGATCCATCTCTTCTGATCTTCCATCTGAACTGTCCCCAGCCACTGTTGAGCCAATGGAGTGCCCTGAAGTGACACACTGGGACTTCTGAGACTCCATCACAAAAGGCCTTGCAGCTTTGGCATGGGCCTCTTGGAACTCAGCCCTCCTGCTGTGGAAAATCCAGGCAGCCCTGGGAAGAGGCCTACATGAAGAGGAATGGAGACCCCCGCTAAGATCCCAGCCAAGGGGTAAACTCTTCAACAAGGGGTGAGACTCTTGGAAGCTGACCCTCTAGTACCAGCAGAGCCTTCCTACCTGACACCATGTGGGGCAGGGAAGAGCTTTCCATCTTCAACCACCCCTGCCCCAAACGCATAGCCAAGAAGTTGTTCAAGCCACTTTGCTTTGGGGTGGTTTACACAGCAATACTATATCAGAATAAGAGGGTAATTTATGATCCCTTCCCTCGACATCCTCCTCTTCTGCTCACTCCTGAGATCCCCTTAAGCTGGACTTCAGATCTGACCTTTCAAAGCAATCATCAGGGGTTTCTTTAGGCTCACATTCTTAATCCTTATCAACAGTAGCTCATCCACAAATATGCTTTGAGCACCTACTATATTGTGAAACACAAGGCACAGTCTTAGTGCTTAGGATGTAGGAGCTACAGACCAGCTCCTGAGCTCCAGGAACCCAGAGTTTCATAATGGAAGAGGAGAAATACTGACATGACAGAGAGGTGGATGCTGTGTGGGGAGGTTCCAGGATTCTGGGTGATACAGAGAAGAGACTTGAGCTTAGTAGAATGGGAGCAGGAGCAGGAAGCCTCCTGGTGAGTGGGAGACACTTTCTCCCAGAGGCTGTTCCCACAGAATGAGCATGAATCAGCTGGGAAAGGACAAGGAGCAGCACTCCTGCAGGTGCAGAGGGAGTAGACTGATCTTCCTTTAGCTTCTCTACCGCAGGCTCTCCTGGTATTCCAGCCTAGTTCCTTTGTCTTCTATTAATTCTCCTCCCTCCACAGCGATGTCCATGGTCCTGTCTTGGGGGCACCCTGACCCTCTCCTCTGGACTGTACTCCAGCTTCCTTAGCCATTTCTGCAACTCCAAACTTGTCTCAAAAGCAGCTACCAATTAAACTTTGTAGGGCATTGAAAGCAAGATTTTTTTGATCCCTTAAGATAACCCAAACGGTGTGACATAGTTTTCCTACAGCTCAGCAATTTTTAATTTCCTCTCCTGTTCATGGAGCCATAATGGTATGAGTTGTGCAAGCAAGCGGCCTGTATCTCTGATTCCACAGTGTCGTCCGCTACTCTGCTCCTGCCCTGCCACAGCAGCCCGAGCTCCCTTCTCCTAGTCAGCAGCTCTCCTGTTTTCTCCCTCTGCTAGGCATTAATCCCCCTCCAGCAGCCCATCTCAATCCCTCGCTATTCAGAGTCACTCATGGACCATTAAAGTCCCTGATAAAAAGCACCCTCCCCTGCCCAGCATGTAGCATCCCCAGTCCACTGCTGCCAAACTCTGGAAAGCTGCAGAGCTCCCCCAACACTTGCTCACTGTGGCATTCAAGGATTCTTGCCCCTTTCCCCTCTTTCTTCTTAAGTAACTACTTTGCTTTCTTGTCACAGAATTGAAGAGGGCGTCAGTAGAGAGGAATTGTTAGACACTGGCAGGAAAGAAACTGACTTGTAGCCTTGGCCTTCCAGTAACACCTGTGTGATCATGAACAAGTTACTTAAACTCACTGAACCATGGCGTTTTTAAATTCTAAAACAGGGGTCCTCAAACCATGGTCCATGAGCCACTCCACCTGCTGCAGGTTTGCTGGGGCAGCTTTATCAAAACATAGCCACATGCACTCCTTTACACATCATCTGTGGCTGCTTTCACACTTGACAGCAGGGCAGAATAGCTGTGATGGGGAGTTTCTGTCCCACACAATCTAAAACAGTGACTATATGGCTTTGGCCAAAAAAGTTTTCCAATTCCTGATCTACAGAATGATTCCCAATATTTCTATAAGCCCTACCATTTCATGATGGTAACTATGCTTGCAATATTTTAAAAATTCCTATATATACAAACACCAGAGGGAAATTCAGCTCTTTAATCCTTGTGCATCACCACTTATGTTCTAAGGGTGTTAGGTGGTCACTTCTTTTTGAGTCTGCTTCTTTGTTTTTACAAATGCTTCTGGCACCTGTTTTGGGAATTGTTCTGGGGTTTACAAGCAAAATACTGGCAAAACCATCTAACCTTATCCTCATCACCTTGCAGGTATTCATTCAATGTCCTATGTCCTTCCCTGAATCTTCTTGGTTGTCTAATTGCAAGCTCTAGGTAGAGAAGAGACACAATGTCTTCCTCAGTTAACGGGTCTTGAAATGAACTTCCACTGCTTCATGAATATTCCATGGCCAATCTTAGCTTTGACATCTACCTAAACACATTTCACATCTTTGCATCTGTCCTCCCTCCTCCCTTTCGATTGCTCTATCTTTCCAAGCAGGAAGTAGGAAAACTCAATAACTAAGGGCTCTCTGAGGGGTGAGAGAAGTTGTTGAATGAAGGCCATGGCTGGTACATCTTAGGATCCTCCACCGTGGTAGGCTGAGGCTGGGCTTCCCCCAGGACTGCTCACAGCCAATGTGTGCGTGCAGTAGGAACTCTAGTCCCGACTTCTGGGATGTGGAATGCTCTGATAAGACTCCCCACTGGCCTCGGCGAAATGCTCACAGACCAGCGCTGCCAGCTGAGACTCTCCAGTCTTCTTGGTCCCTCTCTTAAGAGGTGCCAAGCCTGCACCACATACCAACGGCTTCAGGTCCACCTTGCTTGCTTTCCTTTACCCTTTGTAAGTGTTTTCACCAGTAAATCTCTTGGTACTGGCTTGATACATAGTGTTCAGGTGATCCGAACTAACCAATCAATGGGCTGAGAAAACAAGTGGTAAGGTGGGTAGTGGTGACTGCCCAGGACACTGGCTCTTTGCTAAGAGTGGTATGTGTGCCCAGGCAGTCCCTGGCTCCAGGTGGCAGCTTATTGCTGAATAGTTCATTTCTGGTGGCTTAGGACCATGTCCTGGTAGAGGAGGACCATTAACAAATATGATGTTTGGGGTATCAGAATGAGAAAGAGTACACAACCAAAATGCTGGTTTTGACTAAGTTGTGTGGATGTCCTACTAAAGGATCATAAAAACTACTAACAAGACATTAACAGGTAAATGTAGAGCCAGAGGAGCTCTGTGGTTGCTTTTGAACAGGCTCCTAATTCCTGCACAAGCAAGACCAGAGCCAGTACTTTAGAGCCCCAGTCCAGACTCCATTAACACTCAAAGCTCTGCCAAAAGAGGTTTACTAAGCTGAGCTCAGAACCCTGGATGCAAAAGCCTTAGCTCCTAAACTGTGACATGTAAGTGGACTCTGGGAGGTTCGGAAGTGTACCCTCTCAGAGTTCTGGTGCCTGCCATTTCCTGGCAAGAGCTGTCACTTCTATTGGGCTGGCTGCTGCTGCAGAGACCATCTCTTCACAAAGCAGGTGGCCCCCATCGCCTGCCCCTGCTGTTAGACCAATGTAGATGCAAATCAACTGGGATGTTGAGTCTGATACGGGAAAGAAAAGAGGGTATACCAAAGAGACCATAGAAGTTGCCAACAAAGATCAACAGGAGTCAGTTGGACACTCCTAGGATTGGATTTGAAGCAAGTATCATCAGAGGGTAACAACCTATGGCTAAAGAGGTAAGATTTTCAGAGGGCATAATCTCAAGGCAAGAAACCCAGGGGGTTAACATGAACACTGCTAAGCTAGCCTAAACTAAATGAGTAGAACTGCCTGCATTGTCTTAGCAGATGGTGCAAGAAAAAAATAAACAGGCAGGGGTAAGTGGACATGCTGATTCAACAATGTGCAGGGCCACAAGATCCTCCAGAGAATTATATTTCACAGAGGGGTCAGGAGCCCACCATTCACCATGCCCCAGGGGTGCACTGCTAGGAGCTTCACAAAGATGTTCCTTGGTTGCCCTCCTCTTAGGAGGGGAGGTGACCTCTGAGCTGGGTGTGCTAATATCATGGGGATCAGGAGGCCTTGAAATGAGGCAAGGGATAACATTTTCCCCCCAGAAGCCAGAAGGCTGTGATTAGCATAATGACTATGTTATTGTAAAGGGGCAATCAAGGGGATTTAGTCTGCAGTCATGGGGAAACTCAATAGAATATGACAGCCATGGGGTAAAAGTAGGTTGGCAGCCAACAAGCATGATATTGACACCCAGAAGCAAATACCAGCAAAAGAAAAGCAAGACTGAACAGCAGGAGATGGAGGAGGCTGTGTGAATAGGAAGCCAGGATCCTGGAGGGTGACTTGGTACATACCTCTAATCCCAGTTACTCCACAGGTTGAGGCAAGAGGATCGCAAGTTTCAGGCCAGCCTCAGCAACTTAGTGAGATCCTGTCTCAAAAGAAAAAATATATAAAAAATTGGGGAAGTAGCTCAGTTATAGAAAATCCCTGAGTTTGATCCCCAGTACTGGAAAAAGAGAGAGAGAGAGAGAGAGAGAGAGAGAGAGAGAGAGAGAGAGAGAGAGAAAGGAAGAAAGAAAGAAACCCTGACCCTTTGCTCAGGCCAGGCCTGTGCCCTTTTAGGTGCATGGACTAAAGAGGCAGCTGAGTCCCTAAGAGGAAGGACACTGCCAGGCTGCAGCAGGTTTACTCTCTAACAAATGCTCCAGCCCTCCATACAAGGGACCTGGTCACTTATACAGAGCTTGTGTCCTGGGGCAGGGGGACAATAGACAGTTCCAGGACTGTTGTACACAGGTCTGAATGGCCCCAGTCAGAGTGAGGACTTGGGAGCAATGCAGACCAGCAGATCCATGTATCTCTGGCATGAGCTTTGGTGGCCCTGGAGTCCCCTGCCCATGTCTGCCTCCAGAAACTCCAGCTTCAAGAAGTATAGGTGACTGATCAGCCACCTAGGTACAGCCACTGTGGACGCTGAGAACATGTTTCCTGTAGGCTGATCCCAGTCAACAAGAGCCTGATGAGGACATGATCTTCACTGTGCCCTTCCTGTGGGACTCTGATCACAAATACCTTCAGCTCAGGGAGCCCCACAGCAAGGAGACTCTCTCACACCACAGCCCTGTGACCTGAGGCTCACCTACTCAATCCTTGCTCCCCACTCCTCTCCCAGACATAGGCATCACTGTGGTCTAGCATTCTACCTACCCCTGAGCCCTCCCCCACCCCTCTACAGATTCCCTCAACAAATCCCTTGCACATTCAACTGTGCCTTGTCGTCTGTGTTTCCTGGGACTCACACTGTCACACTGAACAAGAAAATGAATGGAGATTGCTATCATTTATTGCCATTGATTCAACAATTATTCAATAGCACAAGTACTAGGCTAAGGCTACAAAGTCAAGTAAGTTAGTGTCATAGTCCCTTCAGGAATAAAGTTAACTAAGAAAGTACTGTCTGATGTATTTTGACTGAGGTACACCTATCCTCACAGTAACAGAGACTTGGCACACACACTCCACACTCTTCAGAATGTGGAGACATAGCCTGGTGTGTATTTGTCCTGAATAAGTTGAAGCTGGACATTTCCTGAAGGAGTATTAAGAAGACAAATCACAAATTTGGGGACTTGGCAATATTCTAAATGCAAATATTCAAACTGAATTTAACCACATTAAGAAATGGGTTGAATTAACAAAGATTTGTTGGGTAAATTGCCTCTGGTGTCTAGAGATTTTCATCATGATAAGCTAAGGATTTTAACTCTGAAAAAAAAATCTGTGTAACAAGTCTATTAAAGATTTGTGACCATAACCCAAATAACCAAACATAAACATGGAGTTGTCCAGCTGAAATGTGAAGAGAGAAATGATCTGTAAAGAATTTGCCAAGAAATACATTGTAGAGAATTATGATTGTGCATGAGAACCCCTCATCACAGCAAAGTGAACCCATAAATGTATTAAAAATGTTACAAGGAAGCAGAATATAACGGTTACTAATATGGCATTATGTAAAAATGTGGATGTGTAACCGATGTGATTCTGCAATCTGTATTTGGGATAAAAATGGGAGTTCATAACCCACTTGAATCTAATGTATGAAATATGATATGTCAAGAGCTTTGTAATGTTTTGAACAACCAATTAAAAAAAGTTACAAGGGGTGAGGATATAGCTCAGTTGGTAGAGTGCCTGCCTCACATGCACAAGGCCCTGGGTTCAATTCAATTCCCAGCACCACACACACACACACACCTATACACAAAGTTACAAACTTCATGAAAATAAGTCCATTTCATGAGAAGACCGTTATGTAAAGCTCAAGGCAGGGCAGGTTCAGGGGTCAAAAAGAGTCTATAGGAGACTTGGAAGATGGTGAAAGGGAGCTGGGCAGTGACTCCCCATCTGCTAACGGCACAGAAAGGAAGCCGTGAAGGGAAAGCGTAAAAGACAGGTGGGTGCAGAATACAATAAATGCTCTGAGACTCAATATTACAAAGGGTGAGACCTGAGAGATTTGAAGTTAAATTACCAGAGTAGAAAATCAGCACAGAGTCCCTCAAACCTGAACCCAGACCAGGATGGGGAAGGCAGAGGGACAATAGAGAGAACAAAGGAGGGTGAGTGGAAAACCTTATAAGTTCCTCCACTTAAAAACATTTGGAAAGGCAGATAAAATTCAAAATGGGATGGAAACAAAAGAGTCCTTAAAACATATCAAGCAACTTAAGACCAAATTGTGAAAATAAACCTGAGCTGGCGGTCCACAGCCATCTTGTGGACCCCTCAGCCAACCATTTGTCCCCTTAGATCAGCACAGTGTCTTCTCATGCCACAAGAGCTGCAAATAAGACCAGAAGAAAGTGTCTTGAAATAAGACCTCTTAAGAATCCTCACAGAAGTAATTTCTAGTGGGACCATGACTAGGTGATGTGGATCTGGGAGGGGAAGTGTGCCTAGCCCCATGTAGCCTCTACAACCCAGGTAAGGTCAAAAAGTTCTGCACAGCGTCCACTGACCCAGATAGTAATGGGTCAGCCAAGCAACTTTTACCCCAAGCAGAGGAAAGCAGATCCATTGGGCTACACCAGCTGACATCAGCAGAAGGTATCATGGAAAACCTGGGAACTGTCCTCTCTCCATCCCAGGACTGTACCAGAGAGAAGCTGCCTGAATAACCAGTGACATAATGATCCAGTCCCTGGATAGGGGCAGCTGCAGGAAAAGGCTGCTAGGAGACTTTCCTGAATACCCCAGCAGCTTAACAGAAGATATCTGCAAACAAAGCCAGAGGGAGGTTGGTTAATTCCCTGATCCAATGAAACAGGAACTGGCTACTCCCAGCCTTAACTGGCTCCCAACCTCAATGGTGAGCACAACTGGCAAGTGAAAGGCATTATTTGCACTAACTGGACCTTACATCAGTCATGTCAACAGAGAGAATCAACACCTGCTGTTCAAAACCTGGGGACGTGGAGCCCTCAGCCAAAAAGTAATCCCCTTAAATCAGCACAAGTTTATACCATGATATGAGGAGCTGTGGAGAACAGTATAAGAGTTTTTATTTCTAATAAGGTTGAATGGTACGAGGATTGGTTCTGAAGTAATTATAACAAACAGGGTTCAGTGATAACTCTCAAAGAGGTGTTGGGATCAGTAGAGGTCATACATTGACTTAAAGTATCTGTATCTGGATATTTGTTCAACACAGAGCTCCTAAGAGAAAGTAGTCCCTTACTTAAAAGAAGAAGTGAGAATTCCAATAGATGGCTAGAAATAAAAACAACAGGAAAAAGCAAGGGAAGAAACTATCCCCCAAAGCCCATAAACCTTCAACAACTGACTTCATCAACACCACAGTCAAGGAAAGGTTAGAGAAGGAATTTGGAAAGTTCAGAGTCAGAATGTTCTATGAGCTAAAAAATATAAGGAGTGAAATCAGAGAGAATACTTACCCAGCACTATTAAGCCTCCAAGTTGAAGACAAATAAAAGCCTTCTATGATAAACAGAAGTTAAAAGAATGCGTAACCAGAAAGCCTGCACTATAGAACGTACTCAGTGAACTATTTCATGAAGAAGAAATGAAAAATAAAAATAAAAGTCATCTTAGTAATGAATTACAGTAGAAGAATAGTCAATGAAAGTAGAATCAAGTCAGATTAAAACATTAGAAATGAATCAAAATATAACAAATCTCAAGAATAACATTGAATGTAAATGGTCTAAACTCTTCAATGAAAAGATATAGGTTGGAATATGGAATTTAAAAACAAGATCCAACAATATGCAGACTGTAAGAGACTCATGTCACATACAAAAGCATCCACAGACTGAGGGTGAAGGGATGGGAAAAATATATATCATTCAAATGGAACTTGCAAAGAAGCAGGGAGGGGTAGCTGTTATTATATTGGAGGAAGTGAACTTCAAGCAAATATTAATCATAAAAAGCAAAAAAGGTCACTTTGAAATGCTTAAGGGCATCATACAACAACAAGATATAATAATTGTAAATATTTATGACCCTCAAAATGGTGTATCAATATACATAACACAAAACCTCTCAATATTAAGAATCAAATAAACTGCAATGCAACAATACTGGGGACAATAAACCACTGCTGTCACCACTAGATAGTTTATCCAGACATAAAACTAAGTAAAGATTCTAGAGAATTAATATATATATATGTATATATATATATATATATATATATATATATATATATATATGTAGTAATGTGGACCTAACAAACATTTATAGAATATTTTATTCATCAATGACTGAATTCACTTTTTTCTCAGCAGCACATTTTCTAAAATAACCATGCTTTAGTTCACAAAGCAAAAATTAGTAAATACTAAAAAAATGAAATAATGTTGCATTCCATCAGCTCATAATGGAATGAAATTAGAAATCAATGATAAAAAATAGAAACCATTCTAAAACTCAGAGATGAAGTAATACACTTTTGAATAATGACTGAATAGCAGAAGAAATTAGGGGAGCAATTTTAAAAAATACTTAGAGGTAAATAGCTTGGGAACTGCTTCCAGGACTCAGTCTCCCTAGTAACCAGGTCTCCGGTGCCCTCCATGGTCCCCTTCTTCTCACAGTCCCAACCCCTACATCATCATAGACCAGTATATGATTTCCCCATCCTTGGAAAAAACAGTATTCTGGACAATACTGGAATCGTGGAAATTTAAAATTTTTCTATCAGACTGATTGGTGTGTAGACTGGCCGTCTTGCTGCGGGTTTGAGATCCACTTCCCTGATTAGCAGAAAGCTTGAATATTTCTTTCTGTTTTCTTACTAATAATTCAGGTGTCACTTCTGTTAGTTTTTCTATTAACTTTTTGAAACAATTTCTTGTGAATTTTTAAGAGATCTTTATAATTTCAGGAAACCAACCATTGGATAGTTGTCAATTTCCTCCTCCAGTCTTTTTTAAACTGAAATTTTGATTTCAAAGTAGAAAAATTCCTCTGTAGTTTGCATTTCTGGAGTTCTTTAAAATAGATCTTTATTTTACATTGAGGTCTTAAAGTTTTCCTCTTGCGTTTTCTCCTAAAAACACTAGTGTATAGGACCTTTAAACATGTCTGATATTGATTTTTATTTGTTCTTTGAGACAGGGAAGTAATAATCTTCCTCTTGATGCCAACTCAATCTATTAACTATGATATTTTTTATCATATATCACCTTGAAATGCACAAAATACAATTATAGAACAATATAAGTGATGCAACACATCAAAATCTCTGGGATATTATAAATTCAGTTCTAAGAGGAAAGTTCATATCATTAAGCTCATACATTAAAATAATAGAAATATACCAAATAAGTAATCTGAAGTTGTATCTCAAGGGCCTAGAAAAAGAAGAATAAACCAACACTAAAATCAGTAGAACATGACACATCAATAAGTGAGAGCTAAAATCAATGAAATTGAGAATAAAAATATGAAATAGCAATAAAACTAAAGTTTTTTTTGAAAGGATAAATAATACTAATAAACCCTTAGTCGCACTAACCAGAATAGAGAAACACCCAAATTAACAAAATTTGAGATGACAAAAAAAAAAAAGATCACCACAGACATTAGTGAAATTAACAGGATAATCAGAATCTATTTTTAAAAATCTATATACAAGCCAGAAGGCTGAGGATTGTGAGTTCAAAGCCAGCCTCAGCAACTTAACAAGGCCCTAAGCAACTCAGCAAGACCCTGCATCTAAATAAAATATACTTTAAAAAAGCACTGGGGATGTGACTCAGTGGTTAAGTGCCCCTGGGTTTAATCCCCAGTAGAAAAAAATATATACATCCATAAACTAAAAAATATTGAAGATATTGAAAAATTCCTAGACACATATGACCTGCACAAATTGAACTATGAGGTTACACAAAATTTAAATAGCTCAATATCAAGTAATGCAATTTCGCTGTGCAAAACCTTTCAACAAAGGAAAACCCAGGACTGATGGATTCTCAGCTGAGTTCTATCAGACCCTTAAAGAAGAATTAATACCAATCCTCCTCAAATTATTCCCATGAAATATAAAAAGAGGAAATACAGCCAAACTCATTCTCCAAAGCCAGTATCATCCTGACACCAAAACCAAAGACATATCAAGGAAAGAAAACTTCAGACCAAGATCTCTAAAAACCATAGATTGAAAAATTCTTAATAAAATGTTGGCAAACCACATGCAAAACATATTATAAAGATAGTGCACCATGATTAGGTGGGTTTCATCCCAGGGATGCAAGGTTGGTAAACATAAAAATCAATAAATGCAATTCACCACATAGACTTAAGGACAAAAATAACATGATTCTCTCAAGAGATGCTTAAAAAGCATTTAACAAAGTACAGCACCCACTCATGTTTAAGACACTAGAAAAACTAGGGATAGAAGGAACTTACCTGAACATTGTAAAGACTGTATGTGACTCACCCAAAGCCAGGATCATACTGAATGGAGAAAAACCTTTTCTATTTCATGGGAATAATCTGTTTAGATTTTGAATGCATTTCTTCTAAAAACAGGAACAAGACGAGGATGCCCACTTTCACCATTCATATTTAACAAAGTCCTTGAAACAAGCCAGAGCAATCAAACCAGAGAAGGAAAATAAGAAATACAAATAGGGAAGAGTGATCTGTGAAGATGGTGGCGAAGGGAGTGCATCACCCCAGGGCGCCGCGTAACTAAGCGGGAGAAAGACGATGCGAAACGGCTGAAGGCTATCTTTGGGAATTTCCAGTGAAATTGAGGTGCTCCAGAATCTAGTGGACAGATTTCCATCGTGCAAAGTTCGGCTCTGAGAGCTCCATTTCTCTGCACGGAGGGTCGCATAGCCTGACAGGCGATCACCCCGCGGCTGGAGTCTGTGGCGCGCGCTGGGGAGCGGCAGGGTGCCGGAGCGGGGGAACAGCGATACGGATCCGGGGGGGCTCCCGCCAGTGGTACATCGGAGCCCTTAGTGCTGAGTTCCGGCTTTGAAACAGAGGAGAGAAGCGGCCCAGTTTGGTTCCAGACACTGGTCGGACCACAGTGGAGGACAGCAGCCGGAACATCCCCATGTTCTACTGATCTCAGCCCATTCAACTACGGAACAGTTGATTTCAGGCTGGTATTTGCCTGCGTCTAGCAGACAGATTTCTTGCTCAGGCTCTGGACTGGGGATCTTATGGAGAATACTCCTAGGGGTTCGTGCCTGGCAAGGCGTGCGCCGGGCACTGAGCAGCTGGATTCCGGTTCCCGGCGCTAACCTGGCCCAGGTCTGAGGAAACTGCGGAGACTGCTGGTGGAGGACAGCTCCACGTGGAGCGTGCACTGAGCTTGGGGCGACTGGGTTCTGACTCCCGGAACAGTTTTGGCCTGGGGCTAGGGAACCCGTGGGGGTCGCTCGCTGGAGCCAGCTCCCAGCGGAGAGTGTATCAGGATCGGAGAGGCTGGGTTCCGGCTACCTAAGCTGCTTTGGCCCAAGGCTAGGGAACCGGCGGTGACTGCTTCTCAATCAGGGTCCGGCGGGGTGCTGTAGGGGCAGAGTGGAGATTCCACCTGCGCCCAGAGCAGGCCAAGTGACTCGCCGGCGTGGTACCATGACACCCCAAATGCAGCTGGGGCTGAAGAGAGTAGCCGCCCACACCTAGAATAGGACCAGCGACCCCGCAGCGCGGTAGTCAAGTAACCTTATTTGGAGTAGGGGCTGTGCAGAACTGCCATCTGAGCAAGTAGGGCAGGCAGACCTGCCGCCAACTGTCAAGACAGGCCAGGTAGCTTGCCAGCATGGTGGACACATAACACCGAGGCAGTCGCGTCACACTGGTTGGAGTGGGGGTGGAGCAGGGTCGCCGCCCGGGTCCGGAGGGGGCTCAGTGACCCGTTGGAGAGGTAGTCAGGTACCCCCATTGGGAGTGGGGGCTGTGCAGAACTGCGACCCACCGGCCTAGAGGTCTGCCAGCGCAGTAGACACGTCACACCAATTGGAGTGGGGACCCAGCAGAGCCGCCACCCACATCCAGATCAGGACCAACGACCCCAGGGCGTGGTAGTTACATTACCACAATTGGAGTGGGGGCAGAGCAAAGCCGCCACCCGTGCCCGCAGGGGGGGCAGACCTGCGAACGATCAGCGGGGTAGACAGATCACCCTAATTAGAGGAGGAGCACAGCAACTACCCGCCCTGCAAGGGAGACTTCCCAACTATACAAGAGCAACAAAAATAAATAGGGGGTAAATTTCAAAAACACAACAGTTGCACCAAGCAGAAAGAAACGCCAGCAGTATGAAAAGACAAGGAAAGAAAGGACCACAAGCAATGCAGGTCAACTCAACTTTAGAAGAGGTAATAGCTGCAACAGATGGAATGTCAGATAAAGAGTTCAGGATTTATATGCTTCAGATGATCTGGAGTCTCAAGGAAGACATGAGACAGCAAAATCAGACAATGAAAGATCACATTGACAAACAAATCCAGGAAGTAAAAGATCAATTTCACAGGGAGATAGAGGTAATAAAAAACAAACAAATAGAAATTCTAGAAATGCAGGAAACAATAAACCAACTTAAAAACTCAATTGAGAATACTACCAGCAGAGTAGATCACTTAGAAGAGAGAACATCAGACAATGAAGACAAAGTATTTCAACTGGAAAAGAACATAGACAGCTCAGCAAGTCTGCTAAGAAACCATGAGGAGAATATCCAAGAATTATGGGACAATATCAAAAGACCAAATTTAAGAGTCATTGGGATACAGGAAGGCACAGAGCTCCATACCAAAGGAATAAAAAGTCTATTCAGTGAAATAATACGAGAAAACTTCCCAGACTTGAAGAATGAGACAGAATCCCAAATCCTAGAAGCCTACAGGACGCCGAATGTGCAAAATCATAAGAGATCCACACCTAGACACATTATAATGAAGATGTCCAACATACAGAATAAGGAGAGAATTTTAAAAGCTGCAAGAGAAAGAAAGCAGATTACATTTAGGGGTAAACCAATCAGGATAACAGCTGATCTCTCAACACAGACTCTGAAAGCTAGAAGATCCTGGAATAACATATTTCAAACACTGAAAGAAAATAGGTTCCAACCAAGAATCGTGTATCCGGCGAAATTAAGCTTCAGGTTAGAAGATGAAATTAAAACCTTCCACGATAAACAAAAGTTAAAAGAATTCGCAGCTAGAAAACCATCTCTTCAAAAAAATCCTTGGCAAAACATTACAGGAAGAGGAAATGGAAAATAACATTGAAAACCAACAATGGGAGGTAGGACAGTAAAGGGGGGAAAGTAAGTCAAAGAGGATAACAAATCAGGTTTAGTAACATCAATAAACAAATATGGATAGAAGAACAAACCATATCTCAATAATAACCCTAAATGTTAATGGCTTAAACTCACCAATTAAGAGACACAGGCTAGTAGAATGGATCACAAAACAAGACCCAACAATATGCTGTCTACAGGAGACGCATCTGATAGGAAAAGATATTCATAGACTGAAGGTGAAAGGCTGGGAAAAATCATACCACTCATATGGACTGCGGAAACAAGCAGGAGTGTCCATACTCATATCTAATAAAATAGATTTCAAGCCAAAGTTAATCAAAAGGGACAAAGAAGGACACTTCATACTGCTCAAGGGAACCATACACCAACAAGACATAACAATCATAAATATATATGCCCCAAATAATGGTGCAGCTGTGTTCATCAAGCAAACTCTTCTCAAGTTCAAGAGTCTAATAGACCACCATACAATAATCATGGGAGACTTCAACACACCTCTCTCACCACTGGACAGATCTTCCAAACAAAAGTTAAATAAGGAAACTATAGAACTCAATAACACAATTAACAACCTAGACTTAATTGACATATATAGACTATACCACCCAACATCAAGTAGTTACACTTTTTTCTCAGCAGCATATGGAACCTTCTCAAAAATAGACCATATATTATGTCACAGGGCAACGGGGTAGAGATAATACCTTGCGTCTTATCTGATCATAATGGAATGAAACTGAAAATCAATGATAAAAGAAGGAAGGAAAAATCAAGCATCACTTGGAGAATGAACAATAGGTTGCTGAGTGATCAATGGGTTTTAGAAGACATTAAGGAGGAAATTAAAAACTTCCTGGAGTTAAATGAAAACACAGACACAACATATCGGAATCTATGGGACACATTGAAAGCAGTTCTAAGAGGAAAATTCATTGCTTGGAATTCATTCCTCAAAAAAAGAAAAAACGAACAAATAAATGATCTCATACTTCATCTCAAAATCCTAGAAAAAGAAGAGCAAAACAACAGCAAAAGAAGTAGAAGGCAAGAAATAATTAAAATCAGAGCTGAAATTAATGAAATTGAAACAAAAGAAACAATTGAAATAATTGACAAAACTAAAAGCTGGTTCTTTGAAAAAATAAATAAAATTGACAGACCCTTAGCCATGCTAACGAAGAGAAGAAGAGAGAGAACCCAAATTACTAGCATACAGGATGAAAAAGGCAATATCACAACAGACACTTCAGAAATACAGAAGATAATCAGAAATTATTTTGAATCCTTATACTCCAATAAAATAGAAGATAGTGAAGGCATAGATAAATTCCTTAAGTCTTATGATCTGCCCAGATTGAGTCAGGAGGATATTGACAACCTAAACAGACCAATAACAATAGAGGAAATAAGAAACCATCAAAAGACTACCAACTAAGAAAAGCCCAGGACCGGATGGGTATACAGCAGAGTTTTACAAAACCTTTAAAGAGGAACTAACACCAATACTTTTCAAGCTATTTCGGGAAATAGAAAAAGAGGGAGAACTTCCAAATTCATTCTACGAGGCCAACATCACCCTGATTCCGAAACCAGACAAAGACACTTCAAAGAAAGAAAACTACAGACCAATATCTCTAATGAACCTTGACGCAAAAATCCTCAATAAAATTCTGGCGAATGGATTCAAATACATATCAAAAAAATTATACACCATGATCAAGTAGGATTCATCCCTGGGATGCAAGGCTGGTTCAATATACGGAAATCAATAAATGTTATTCACCACATCAATAGACTTAAAAATAAAAACCATATGATCATCTCGATAGATGCAGAAAAAGCATTCGACAAAGTACAGCATCCCTTTATGTTCAAAACTCCAGAAAAATTAGGGATAACAGGATCATACCTCACATCGTAAAAGCAATCTATGATAAGCCACAGGCCAGCATCATTCTGAATGGAGAAAAATTGAAGGCATTCCCTCTAAGATCTGGTACAAGACAGGGATGCCCTCTCTCACCACTTCTGTTCAACTTAGTCCTCGAAACACTGGCCAGAGCAATTAGACAGACGAAAGAAATTAAAGGCATAAAAATAGGAAAAGAAGAACTTAAATTATCACTATTTGCAGGTGATATGATTCTATACCTAGCAGACCCAAAAGGGTCTACAAAGAAGCTATTAGAGCTAATAAATGAATTCAGCAAAGTGGCAGGATATAAGATCAACACGCATAAATCAAAGGCATTCCTGTATATCAGCGACAAATCCTCTGAAATGGAAATGAGGAAAACTACTCCGTTCACAATATCCCCCCAAAAAATAAAATACTTGGGAATCAACCTAACAAAAGAGGTGAAAGATTTATACAATGAAAATTACAGAACCCTAAAGAAAGTTATAGAAGAAGACCTTAGAAGATGGAAAAATATACCCTGCTCATGGATAGGCAGAACCAACATCATCAAAATGGCGATATTACCAAAAGTTCTCTATAAGTTCAATGCAATGCCAATCAAAATCCCAACAGCATTTCTTGTAGAAATAGATAAAAGAATCATGAAATTCATATGGAATAATAAAAGACCAGAATAGCAAAAACAATGCTAAGCAGGAAGTGTGAACCAGGCGGTATAGCGATACTAGACTTCAAACTATACTACAGAGCAATAGTAACAAAAACAGCATGGTACTGGTACCAAAACAGGCGGGTGGACCAATGGTACAGAATAGAGGACACAATAACCAATCCACAAAACTACAACTATCTTATATTTGATAAAGGGGCTAAAAGCATGCAATGGAGGAAGGATAGCATCTTCAACAAATGGTGCTGGGAAAACTGGAAATCCATTTGCATCAAAAAGAAGCTGAATCCCTATCTCTCGCCATGCACAAAAGTTAACTCAAAATGGATTAAGGAGCTTGATATTAAATCAGAGACACGGCATCTGATAGAAAAAAAAGTTGGTTATGATCTACATACTGTGGGATCGGGCTCCAAATTCCTCAATAGGACACCCATAGCGCAAGAGTTAACAACTAGAATAAACAAATGGGACTTACTCAAACTAAAAAGTTTTTTCTCAGCAAAAGAAACAATAAGAGAGATAAACAGGGAGCCTACATCCTGGGAACAAATCTTTACTCCACACACTTCAGATAGAGCCCTAATAACCAGAATATACAAAGATCTCAAAAAATTAGACAATAAGATTACAAATAACCCAATCAATAAATAATTGGCCAAGGACCTGAACAGACACTTCTCAGAGGAGGACATACAATCAATCAATAAGTACATGAAAAAATGCTCACCATCGCTAGCAGTCAGAGAAATGCAAATCAAAACTACCCTAAGATACCATCTCACTCCAGTAAGATTGGCAGCCATTAGGAAGTCAAACAACAATAAGTGCTGGAGAGGATGCGGGGAAAAGGGCACTCTTGTTCATTGCTGGTGGGACTGCAAATTGGTGCAGCCAATTTGGAAAGCAGTATGGAGATTTCTTGGAAAGCTGGGAATGGAACCACCATTTGACCCAGCTATTCCCCTTCTCGGTCTATTCCCTAAAGACCTAATAAGAGCATGCTACAGGGACACTGCTACATCGATGTTCATAGCAGCACAATTCACGATAGCAAGATTGTGTAATCAGCCTAGATGCCCTTCAATAGATGAATGGATAAAAAAAATGTGGCATTTATACACAATGGAGTATTACTCTGCATTAAAAAATGACAAAATCATAGAATTTGGAGGGAAATGGATGGCATTAGAGCAGATTATGCTAAGTGAAGCTAGTCAATCTTTAAAAAACAAATACCAAATGACCCCTTTGATATAAGGGGAGTAAACAAGGACAGGGTAGGGACGAAGAGCTTGAGAAGAATATTTACATTAAACAGGGATAAGAGGTGGGAGGGAAAGGGAGTGAGAAGGGAAATTGCATGGAAATGGAAGGCGATCCTCAGGGTTATACAAAATGACATATAAGAGGAAAGGAGGGGTAAGACAAGATAATACAAATGCAAGAAATGATTTACAGTAGAAGGGGTAGAGAGAGAAAAGGGGAGGGGAGGGGAGGGGAGGGGAGGGGGGATAGTAGAGAATAGGACAGACAGCAGAATACATCAGACACTAGAAAGGCAATTTGTCAATCAATGGAAGGGTAACTGATGTGATTCAGCAATCTGTATACGGGGTAAAATTGGGAGTTCATAACCCACTTGAATCAAACTGTGAAATATGATGTATTAAGAACTATGTAATGTTTTGAACGACCAACAATAAAAAAAAAGAAATACAAATATGAAAAGAAGAGCTCAAATTGTCTCTGTTTGCTGATGACATGATCCTATAGATGATCCCTCCCCCCCAAAAAAAAAATGCCACCAGTATACTTCTAGAGCTCATAAAGAAATTCAGCAAAGTAGCAGGATATGAAATTAACACTCATAAATCAATCACATTCCTATACTCCAAAGATGAATCTGCTGAAAAAGAAATTAGGAAAACTATTAAACTCACAAGATCCTAAAAAAAAGGAAATGAAACAAAAGAAAAATAAAAAGATAAACAAAATGCTTGGAATCAATTTTATAAAATAGGTGAAGGACCTCTACCATAAGTATTATAGAAGACTAAATAAAGTAATTGAAGAAGACCTTAGAAGATTGAAGACCTCAAGTGTTCTTAGATAGTAAGAATTAATATTGTCAAAATGGTCATATTACTAATAGTGCTTTACAGATTAAACTCAATCCTCATGAAAATTCCAATGACATTCTTCACAGAACTAGAAAAAGTAGTTCTAAAATTTATTTGAAAAAAAATAGGAGACATAGAATAGCCAAAGCAATCCTTAATGAAGAAAAGAAAGCAGGATGCATCTAAATATCAGACCACAAATTATACTACAGAGTTCTAGTAACAGAAAGAGCATAGTACTGTCAACAAAACAGACGTGAAGACCAGTGGATTAGACCAGAAGACACAGAGAGACAAACCCACATAAATGCAGTCATTGGATACTAGGCAAAGTTTTTAAAAACATATGTTGGAGGGCTGGGGATGTGGCTCAAGCAGTAGTGCGCTCGCCTGGCATGCGTGCAGCCCGGGTTTGATCCTGATCCTCAGCACCACATACAAACAAAGATGTTGTGTCCACCTAAAAAAAAATTAGAAATAAATAATAAAAAATTCTCTCTCTCTCTCTCTCTCTCTCTCTCTCTCTCTCTCTCTAAAAAAAAAACATATGTTTGAGAAAAGACAGCCTTTTAAAAAAGTGTTTCTGGGAAAACTGGAAATCTATAGGTAGAAGAATGAAATTTAGCCCTCTCTCTCTCTCTGCACACAAGTCAACTCAATGTAGATTGAAGACCTAGGAATCAGAACAGAAATCCCACAGCTGCTAGAAGAAATTGTAGACCCAACTCTCCAACATGCATGTATATGCAGAAAACAACCTCCTTCATAAGACTTCTAAAGCATAAGAAGTAAAATTTTAAAAATCAATAAGTGAGATGTCCTCACAGCAAAGAAAACAATTAAGAGCATGAAGAGAGCCTACAGGATGGTAAATTTTTGCCACTTGCTCCTCACTTAGGACATTAATCTCCAGGATGTACAAAAAAACTCAAAATACTTAATTTGAAAATAATCTAATCAATATATGGGCAAAAGAACAAAGCAGATATTTTTTCAAAAGAAGAAATATGAATGGTCAACAAATATATGAAAAATGTGGGGCTGGGGTTGTGACTCCGTGATAGAGCACTTGGCTAGCGTGCATTAGTCACTGGGTTCAATCCCCAATACCACTTAAAAAAGGAAATAAAGGAAATAAAGGTATTGTTCCATCCACAACTGAAAATATTACAAAAAAGTGTGTCACATGTCTAGCAATTAGGAAAGCACACACACACACACACACACACACACACATACACACAATACATTAAGATTTCACCTGTCTCCAGTCACAATGATGATTATCAAGGATACAAATAATAAGAAGTGTTAGCAAAGATGTGGGAAAGGACACACTCATATATGGTTGTTGGAACTACATATTAGTGCAAATGCTCTGGAAAATAGTTTCAAGTTTCCTCAAGAAACCAGGAATGGGACCACCATATGAACCAGCTATCCCACTCCTCAGTATATATCCAGCACATTGAAAATCAGCATACTGCAGCCACATCAATGTTTATAGCAGCACAACTTGCAATAGCCAAGCTGTAGGATCTACCTAGGTGCTCTTCAATAGATGAACAGATAAAGAAAATGTGGTTTATAAACACAATGGAAGAGTATTCCACTACAAAAAAGAATAAAATTATGCCATTTGCCTATAAATAGATGAAACTAGAGTCTATCATGCTAAGTGAAATAAGCCAATTCCGAAAAACAAAGATCACATGCTTTCTCTGATATGGGGAAGCTAATGCAAAATAAGAGGGGAGCAGAAAGAAAAGAAAAAGAGAGAGGGAATTTCATAAAAATAGAGGAAAGGGCAGTAGAGTAGATGAAAAGGACTGAGGAGGAGCAAAAAGGGACGAGAAAAGGAAGAACATGAAATGAACCTGACAGAACGTTCATATGTGCATCCATGAATGTGGCAAGGTATGTCCCAGTGTGTCCCACCACCAGGGGTATCCACAGGACACCAATTTAAAAAAAAAAAAAAAAAGAGGCAAACTGTGAATGGATTGAAGAGAGATTGGTAAAATGGTGAGAGGGGTGCAGGGGGACAAGGAGGAAGCTCTGGGGATTGAACCAAAGCAGGTTGTGTTCCATGCCTGGGCAAACATGTGAAGGTCTAACCTGGTGCTGTATATAACTAAAAGGAATAAATAATAAAATAACAAGTCTAGAGCTGGAGTGTTGGCTTCCTCACAGGTTTCCAGCATAAGTACTGAGTTACTGGCAGACAACTCTCTGGGATAATCACAGAGAACAGCACAGGTGAAGGGTTCATGTGCTTTTAGCATCTCACACCTACCCTTGTGCCTAGGCCTCAATCCTCTGTGAGAGAGGGGTTCACAGGCACCACCCCTGGTTTAGACACAGAGGGCCCACTGGGTGAAGAACACTGAAGCAAAGGCACATCATTAGGGGAAGAAGAGACAATGAGGCCCAGCCATGCTTTCCTGGACCTTCTTTGCACCCCACACCACAAGTGTATATTATCCCCAGGAAAAGCCCCAATAGTTTATATTTATAATCACTATTTTGATGACTTTAGTCATAATTCTCCATGCTGATCAGCAGAAAGAGAAGGTACTTTCTGTTATGGGTGTAAAGATCTATTTTTATTACATGAACTAGTTTAATAACTTAGAAGTGTCCTCTGTGAACTGGTGAGTCTTATTTTAAGCAATACCCCTTAGCAGGCAAAAAGTATGATTCCTGTTAGGTGTTGACACAAAAGGTGCTACAGAAATATGACCAAAGCCCCTGCAATCTGAAGAGGGGTGCTATTACCTCCTGTCTCCTGGAAGCTGATTCAGGACTGCTCTGTTTACTCTGAGCCCCTGCGCTCAGCCAGCTGCCAGCACCAGGTGGGGCGCTCAAGCCCACTGCTTCAAGAACTCCAGCTGGGCTCAGCTCCCCCTTCTAGGATGCTGCAGGGTTTCCATGCTGAATTCCTGTTGGAAAGCTGTGATCTCAGGTTTGCACATTAGAGGATCTCCATGACTCCTGCTGTGTGATGCCAAGGCCTTGTCCCAAACCAATGGAAGCTGAAGCCAGCTGCTTACCCGACAGGAGGGAGATGGCCTGAGATATAGGAACGTTAAAAGAAACCATCTATCTTCCCAGGGCGACAGTGCACAGCCACACTGACTCCCTGCTCCTGCAGTTGTCCCAACCCCTGGGAAGGAAGGGTATAGAAAACAGAATGAAAATCTGGGAGCTACTCTTTGCACTGATGGAATGTCATGGAAATGGTACCACAAAGTGCTACTGTTTTCCCCAGTCTTCCAGACTGATGAAGTTTGCTATTTAGTTTCCAAAGGAAACACACTGGGAAAACAAGTTGTTCCAATTTTAAACCAGAGTAAAACTTTTGACTCCTGTGAAATGCCTTCAAAGAGCAAAGGCAATTTGTAGTGATTAAGATGCACACTTCACATCATGGGCGCTGGAACAAAAGCAAAGGTGGCTTGCAGCTAGTAACAATAATGACAATATAGTAATTATAATGACAAAAGCTGAACTGTGGGACAATTACGTTCCTGGGCACTGCCTGATGATGTCTATAGCTGACACTGTTGGATCTTCCCCACATCATAAGAAGTTAGGTACTAAGAGTTCCTCCACCAGACACAGAGCCAAGTAGCACAGAAAGGTCAAACTGACCCAGGCACACAGCCAGGATTCAGCAAAGCCAGAAGAAGCAAGATCACTGGCTTGCATCCCCCTGTTTTAGTCACAAGGCAACAAAAGACAAAACACCAGTACCAGGGAGCACCCTTCAAAGATTGTCTTCTGGTCTCTCAAGCAGTATATGATTCTTTTCCACTGTCTTAGTCCATTTTTAGTCACCGCATCTCAATACCTGAGGCTGGCACTTTTTGAGTAAGGAAGGTTCATGGTGATTCTGGCTCATGATTTTGGTGACTGGAAGGGGTTCAGCAATATGCCACTGGGCTTCTAGAAAGCACCCCCAGCTGTGTTACAACATGGCACAGAAGCAGAAAGAGAAGTGGCCATTACAAAAGAGGGATTCAGGAGAAGTGCCAGATCCACTTGGCACTGGGACTTCCCACAAAAGCAAGAGAAAGAGCAATTCTGAGATAAAAGCATTGAACCCTCTTGGAGGACCTAATCACCTTCAGCTGGGACCCATATCTTAAAAGGTTCCACCCCCTTCCAACACCAACATACTGGGGACCAAGTTTCACCACCCTTTGAGGGACAAACTCTACCCAAACTGTTACATTCATTGTGTTTTCAAGCAGAATTTTCAGAAGTAAAAGCATTTCCAATCTTTTCCCTTTCTATTGTTGAACAAATTGAAGCTCACAAAGTTTCAGGACTTTTCCAGAGTTCCTGAGAAAAGTGACAGTGCAGGAAATCAAAGCCTGGTTCCAGGATGATAATATTAAAGCTGAATGAACATTTTGCATCCGGTGAGGTCCTGCCCATAGCAAAAAGTTGTGGGAAGAGACTGTTTTTCACAGAGGTTTATGGAAACACAGCACATTGAGAAAGCAAGCAACTACTGCTCAGCTGGGGTGGCCTCAGGATTCATGTCATAACACCCATGTTTTGCCCTTGCCCTTCCAAGAAAATGATCACTTTCTCTGGCTACCTTAGAAGAATTTACAGGTCTGAAAGGGCTCATTTTCTCTTTTAAGAGTCAGCCTTTGGGAGAATTCCAGGTCAATGAACTAGCTATACCTTATGTGTTTGTAGCTCTAACCATTTTCAATGAACATCTTTATACATTCCATATGTAGATATGAAAGACAACATCCATCAAACAGAAACCAGGTTCTCCTTTCTGTCATCTGCCCAGGCAGAAAGTGCCAATGATTTGTGTATCAAATCACTTTCCAACAGAGGGGAAATGAACAGCTTCTTCATCTAGGAGGCCTGGGTAACTCAGTCTCAGAACAGAAACTATGCTAGTAAATACTACCATCTATTGTGCACTTAAATGCATCAGAAAATTATCTGAGCAATTCACATGTGTGTCTTCCTTTGATTCCTCACATAAATGCTGTCAGATAAAAACTGTTTTTATACAGATCATATTTTTGGTCCTCAACCAGGAGCAATTTTACCCCCAAAACATTTGGCAATATCTAGAGACATTTTTAATTGTTACAAAGAAGGTAGAAATGAGAAGGTTTTGTGGGCATTCAATGGGTAAAATTTAGATAAACATTCTATGAGTAAACATACTACAAAGCACAGTTCAATACTTAAGAACAAATGTGAATGTTGTCAAGGTTGAGAAATTCCTTTTTGGAGAATAAAAAAATGTGAGTAATTGGAATGATATTCTACAAATTAAAACAGTAACAAAATCCACCCCTGTATCTCCTATTTTCCATCCAAATGAAAACATAGCAAAGTGTTACAGGAAAGTATTACCAGGAATCCCTGGCTCACTCTGTTAGATCAGTGTAATATAGGTTAATGAATCATATGAGGGCATTTCAAAAAGGAAATTATAAATCTATCTACATAATAAATTATGATGTGCAACCTTTAAAAATACATGGTACACCAAATCCAGCAATTATAAATTAAAACTTGAACAAGTAGAATTTGCCTCAGTATTCAAGGATGGTTCAATGTCAAGAAATGTTAGGGAAGCATTATATAATTTAAATAGATGCAGACAAACATTTGAAAAAAAATTATTTTGAAAAGTAAAGTTTTATAATGTTAAGAATATAAAGGAATTTTTAAACTGACATCATTAAAAGCCTTTAACAAAGATCAGCATAATGATAAAATTTAGAATGATTTAAATTAATGAAACAAGAATATTCCCAACCACCAGTTTTATTTAGTATCAAAACTCTCGTCTAAAACAGAAAAAGAGAAAAACTGCATGAATTATGAATTATAAGCATTGGAAATGATAAGATTTCTGTTTTAGTCAGTTTTGTGTCATGTGACCAAAAAAGTAGTCAACAACCATTTAGAGGAGGAAAATGTTATTTGGCTCAGAGTTTCGGAAGTTTAATCCATGGTCAGCCAACTGAATTCCCCCATGGCTAATATAAGGCAGAATATCATGGCAGAAGGATGTGACAGAGGAAAGCAGCTCAGGACATGACCATCAGGAAGCAGAGAGAGCTCTGTTCACGAGGGACAAAATACAAACCCCAAAGTCACGCTCCCAGTGACCATCTCCTTCAGCCACACCTTACCTGCCTCCAGTTACCACCCACTTAATCAGTGGATTAATGCACCAATGAGGTAACAACTCTCAAAACCCAATCATTTCACCTCTAAACTTTCTTGCATTACCTCACACCTTGTATCTAAATCATGATAATTACATACAAAGAAAATTTAGGCAAAGGTAAAGATAAACTATACAATCAAAGAGATTGCTAGGCTTTATAATAAGATTAGCAAATGAAAATCAGTAATAGCTTATTAGAAATTAAAATGAAAAGGACCCATTTAGTAGAATTGCAAATTACAAGATTCTCAGTAATGAATTTAACCAAAAAAAAAAAATGTATCACCCAAGGGCTGGGGCTATGGCTCGGTGGTGCACACTTGTCTGGCATGTGTGAGGCACTGGGTTCAATTCTCATTACCACATATAAATAAATAAAATAACGGTCTATCAACAACTAAAAATAAAATAAAATAAACTACCTTTGGAGGGAAAAGTTTAAAACATTAAGAATAAATTTAAGAATATATTAGTAAGTGGAGACATATAAAATGTTCATAAATGTAAAAATTGATATGTCAAGTCTTCCAAATTAACTATAAATCCAGTATAATTTTCACAGAGTTTTAAATGGAAATATTCAAGTCATTACTATCATGTGTACAAAACAGCACAGGATCAAAAAATCTATAGTAAATTTGAAGCAAAGAAAAAGATGGGAAGAAATGCCCTATGAGATATAAGAATTTTTAAATCATGGTATTTCAAGCAAATTAATATTTTCAGAAAAGTGGATGGAGAGAAATGTCTCCATCTCTCAAATGTCCAAATGTACCTATATTGTGCACATGTTAAGGTGCTATATGATAAAAAAATGTCATAGTTAATAGATTGTGCTGGCAGAAAGAGAAAGATTATTACTTCCCTATCTCAAAGAACAAATAAAAATCAATACCAGACATTTTAAAAGGTCCTATACACTAATGATTTTAGGAGAAAATGCAAGAGGAAACCTTTAAGACCTCAATGTAAAAAAAAAAAAAAAAAAAAAAAAAAAAAAAAGATCTATTTTAAAAGACTCCAGGAATGCAAACCACAAAGGTATTTTTCTACTTTAAAATCAAAATTTCAGTTAAAAATGACTGAGAGAAGGAATTGACAATTCATAAAACTATCCAATGGTTGGTTTCCTGAATTAATAAAGATCCCTTGGAAATTGTTTCAAACAGTTAATAGAAAAACTAACTAGTTCAGGATATAAATATAGTAACAGAGGAGACACCTGAATGATCAGGAAGAAAACAGGAAGAAACGTTCAAGCTTTCTGCTAATCAGAAAAGTGGGTCTCAAACCCGCAACAAGACGGCCAATTCACATACCAATCAGTCAGACAGAAAGTTTGTAAATTTCCTTGATGCCAGGACTGTGGAGAATGTTGAAGAATTGGAAAATCCTATGCTGGTCTGTGATGCTGTAGAGATTGGGGCTGTGGGGAGGAGGGGACCATGGAGGGCACTGGGGACCTGGTTGTAGTGGAGGCTGAGTCCTGTGCAGTTCCTAAGCTCAAGGAAAAAAGAAAAAGAAAAATACTAGAACTCAGACTTGCACTGAAGAAGCAGAATCACAACTCTGTTGTCCTGGAGATCCAACCCTGGGCCTCTTGAGGGTGAGAAAAGAATGTGCCACTGAGCTACAGCCCCAGCACAGATACAACTTTGAAAAACAGGTGAGGCTTTGGAAACAAGAAGCATGATTGCAGTGACCTAGGTAGAACAAAGACCTGAGGACATGGATCTTTTCAGTGATCCAGGTCCTTAAAAGACTAGCAGGAAATTCCATGTCCCCCCTTGATGGGTCAACCAGATGACTACCAGAATTTGCTAGCAACTTTGCTATATGGAATGTCATTCGATTCTGTTCAGGGAGAAGTAAGGATTGGACCTAAATTTACAAACCTGAGATTGGAAAATATAGCACTCTCTTTTTTTAATTGTCAGTAACACAAAATTACAGAGTTGGTAAGTCATAAAGAAAAGAGGTTTATTTTGGCGAATGTTCTGGAGGCCAGAGTTAAAAGCCCCACATCTGGTGAGAGTCCCAGGGCAGTGTTTGGCAGCACGTGGCAATGGTACGGAAATGTGTATGTGGGTCTGGTCTCTCTTCTCTAAAGCCACCAGGATTCAATCATGGGGATCCACACTGATGATCTCATCTAACCTCAATCACCTCCAAAGGCCCCACCTCTGAGCACCATGGTTGGATTAGGTTGTCACCCCCTTAATTCCTCACAAATGGGGATTAAATGTTCACATACGAGGGCTTGGGGACAGTCCATATCCAAACCCCACCAGGGGCATTATGTCCACTAGTCACAGACAGCCCCACATAGATGAAGCTCATCCACAGGACTCCAGGGGAGTGTGCGCTAAAAACCAGGTGTTGGGCATTTCTTCCTTGCACTCCCTCTGTTGGACCAAAGATCAAACCACGTGCAATGGTTGATATTCTATTTCCCTATCCTCAGAGCTTAGACTGGCAATTTCAAGGACTGCCTTTGGCAGGACTGAAGCACTGGCGCTCATGGGCCCCCTACTTCGGCACCAGGCCAACCGTGATATTTCAGAACATCATCTTGATGTCTTCCCCTCGGCATTCCAGACATTCCCCAACCAACCTTGCTACATATTGGAATCAGTCATTTATCACGTTTCTTCTGGGCCTGGCGCTAAACACTGTGCCAATCAAAACAAAACAAAGTCTTTCCCACCTTCAGTGGCCTAATTTTTAAATTGAAATCCCAGGTACCCTGTTAGAGCACTTAGCGTCGACCTTCTCTCCTGCTGCTCCTCACAGGCTATTACGCTAATAAGCTTTATTATCTGCTCCATAACCACTGGCAGTAACACAGCCCAGTGGCCATTGCAGAAGAAGAGCATAATGATAGGAGAACAAGGTAAACTTAATAAAGCATTCTTTGTTCTCCTGGCATATGCAGGATAATGGGCAATTTCTTATTGTTTATTGACCACATAAAGAGTTTGATGTGATCCAAGGGCTCTATGAGGCTGACAGCTACAAGCTGGAGAGAACTGTGTCCCAGCTAGGATGCAGCTTTGGAACTGGTGTCTTGGAGAAAGTCTGGACTAGCCAGGCATGGTGCCCATGTTATGTCCTTTAGAGCTCCCAGAAGCTCTGCCCACAGCCCAGTGGGCAGGATTTGCAGGTGGGAGGAGGCTCTGCAGTGCTGGAGGGACTCACCCAAGGCTATTGGAAGGAGTCGGGCAGGGTGGCAAAGAACCCTGTCTGATTCGCATTGAGTCTCTCAAATGTCCAGTGCCATACTATTCTCTATCTCTGCCATTCCAAATCCTTCTCATCTTCCTTCACTCAGCAGATAGGTCCCCTCCTCCAGGAATCCATCTGGGGATATCCTATCAGCCCAGACTGATTTGTCTGCACCAAGCAGGTGGGTTCTGGAAGTTAATTTTCCCTTATGCATTCATCCTCTTCCAGGGATGAATGATTCTTCCAGTTTGAAATCAATTTCTCTTTCTTGGAAGATCCACAAAATGTTTCACATTCAATCTGACTGAGGCAGTGAATTCAATTAAAAAGGATGAGTAGATTTGACCTTCTTCCCTACCAGGAAGTCAGAGG
Source organism: Urocitellus parryii (assembly GCF_045843805.1). Taxonomy (NCBI): domain Eukaryota; kingdom Metazoa; phylum Chordata; class Mammalia; order Rodentia; family Sciuridae; genus Urocitellus; species Urocitellus parryii. The sequence goes on from NC_135540.1 coordinate 138,205,624, forward strand.
TGGCATTTTGGTTCGAAGCATAGATTTTGTGTCCTTTTAAACCACATCACACCCAGGCAATACAAAATATCTGGGGCACCACACATTTGGCTGCTTTAGTTTTCAAAAGGAAAAGCACCCCTAGTAACAATGAGTTAGAACTTTGGGGGAGTAAGTAAATATCTCCTTCAATAAGGTTAAATAAATGCTTCTCATTTAAGCTGCAATATGCACTTATTTAAAAAGCACTCGTGGTCTACTCTGTGCTAGTTTCTACTCTACAAATTTTGCAAATATTAAGTCATTTAATTTTCCTTACAGTCCATGAAGAAAATACTACTCACATTCCATAGGTGAGAAAATGGAGGCAGAGAAAGTTTAGGTAGCTTGTCCAAAGCCACAGAGCATATCTTATTCACGTTGAAACTGTCATCTGCTCTTAACCCACATTGGAGAATTATGGGTAACAGATAAGCTTGAAAAAATATTTTTCATTATTACACTTTGCAAACTCAAATTGATCATATGATACCAAGCTCACAGAGTTTTCAATGGAAAAGAAAGAACAGAATGTTTATTGAACATGTATTTTATACCTAGAGATTGAAGTTAATATGCTGCCATCCACAGCAAAGAAATTATTGTCTTCATATTGCAGATGAGGGAACAAGGTCTACAGAGATTAGATGATGTGTCAGTGGCCCCCACATTCCGCTAGATGCAGAACTGTGACGAGAACCTGTCTTCATCTGAGTGAAGGACATCACATGTAGCATCTCAGTGAATTGTATCCTCTACAATAATCCATGGTTTCTGAAGCCAGAGTTTTCATTGTTCTTTCTACAAACAGTCAATGTGGTCATTGGTTGCATAGTATCAGGTGATATCATTACAAAAGCATCTGAATCAATCTGAGATGATTTGGTGTTGAATGGTTTTCCCATTTTTAATGCCATTTCGCAAGTTTACTGTGGCTCACATTAGAGTCTGATGCTTTGCAGTGCCCCAAGGACAATTTTGAACTCCCTGTTAATTCCCCTGATTTTCACTCTCCCTTTGCATTTTGCTGAGAGACAGCTGTGGTTTGCAACAAAGGTGCTGTATAATTTTCTCCCATCCTAAGTTGCTGAAAAGCCCACATTCACTGCATGCTCGGCCTGCTCCTTTGTGATCAGTCTTTCTGCCCTGCTTAGCTGATAATCGCGCAGACGGCCTCCCTCTCTTACCTTGGTTTAGAATAATCAGAGAAGCATCTCTTTATCTTTTCCCATCTTCCTTCCTTACCGATAGGCATTCTGAGCTGATCAAAGGTGCTTTATTCAAGTGTCAAAGTGTTTCCAGGGGTGCTAAACTCCAGGAAATTCAATGTTGCACAGATTCAATATATGTATAATTTATAGGTAAACAGAAAGAGGTTTCCAGGCGCTTTTGATGAACACTATGGCAGTTGTAAATGCTCCCAGTTCAGGATTTCACAGTTTGAAAGGCCAGTTTCTAGCAACTAGGTGCCTATAGAAAGTGCTGTTGGTTCCCCGTTGAATCCTGTCTTAAAAATCACACCAACAGCAAACTTATTACATCATCATCAACAAGAAATGAAGTGCAAACATTCCTTTGAAACACACTTCCATTGACTTTTGGAAGTTCATTTTTGTTTCATTTTCTTTTTTTATAAAGTAATTTGTATGCACCTGTCACGTCTTAGCTCTTTATATAAAATGCTCTGCATGAGAAGTCTTCAGAGGGATGGTCCTACACCATAAACGAATATAAAGGAATGTATTTTAGCCCAGTGTTTCCATTAGTCTAAATAATACCACTTAACAGCTTTATGAAAATTGTATTTCACATCAAGATCATAAGCCTGAATCACCTCCAACCCCCATATATACAGTTGCATGTAGATACATCAGAATATATTGCAAAGAACTGAATTATGTAGAAGCAAAATGGTATGCTGCTTCAACCTCAGAACATCAAATGCTTTTTTTTTAAAGCTTTCTCCCTCAAACTGTGGCTCTAGTAGGT